>NC_059450.1:104731829-105471829 GCF_905237065.1 Salmo salar
TTCAGATTCGAACATTTATAAACGTCAGATTTGTTGTTGTTTTGAACACCCTGGCTTACTGCTGTGGCTCCTCCTGCATTCATTCACAATGGTTAAGTTAAGGGATACTTTTTGGGTTAAAACAAAATAATAATAATAATACAACTAGGACTGAACACATTGTTCGCATCCCCATCCAACGTCCTAGCAAAACTCAAGCCTACTTGATGTCCCATAAACATCACAATGGTCCATTTGTTTGATTAATTCCTTTGTTATATCTCCAAAATGTCCATTTATTTGGAGTGTTTGATTCAGAAAAACACCGGTTCCAACTCGCCCATCATGACTACAAAATATCTAATAAGTTACCTGTAAACGCTGTCCAAATATTTCAAACAACTTTCCTAATCCAACTTTAGGTATTTTAAAATGTAAATAATCAATAAAATTTAAGACGGGATAAACTGTGTTCAATACTGGAAAAAAACAACGTGAAGCGTGTGACCTGGAGCGCACATCAAAACATTAGAGAGCACTAGGCTGGACCCTCGTTCTGAACAGCCGTACTTCTTCATTTCTCTAAAGGAAAATATCAACCAATTTCTAAAGACTGTTGACATCTAGTGGAAGCAATAGGAACTGCAACCAAGTGCCACAGAAATCTAGGTTCCCATAGAAATCTCATTGAAAACAGAGTTACCTCAACAACAAAAAAATCCTGGATGGTTTGTCCTCAGGGTTTCGCCTGCCAAATAAGTTTTGTTATACTCACAGACATAATTTTAACAGTTTTAGAAACGTTAGCGTGTTTTCTATCTAAATCTACCAATTATATGCATATCCTAGATTCTGGGCCTGAGTAACAGGCAGTTTACTTTGGGCATGCTTTTCATCCAAAATTCCGAATGCTGCCCCCATCCTAAAAAAGTTAAAAGACCTTCGCTTGGTAAATGAGAATAAAGCGTCAATAGTACTGTTTGTCCAGGCACAGTAGCCGTTTTTGATGAGAACTTGGTCGTGCAATTGTACATCTAACTAAGATGTTTGGTGCAGTATTTCTCAATGAAAAAATGTGCATGAAAACAAGTCGTCTCTCATTGAATGACAACAAATATTTTATTGAAAAATCCCTACAGTTGACCAATGACGGACAAAGGGGAGTAGACATCATGTCATAATATATGCACAAACTCTTCTGAACAGTTTATGGCTAGGAAGTATGCAGACATCTTTAGAGTGATGAGATATAGAGATGTAGAGAGAGTAGTGGAGGGACTTGTAGGAGGAGAGGTAGAGAGATGGAGGGACTGATAGGAAGAGAGGTAGAGAGAAGGAGGGACTCATAGGTAGAGAGGTAGAGAGAAGGAGGGACTCATAGGTAGAGATGGAGGGACGGATAGGAAGAGAGATAGAGAGATGGAAGGACAAATAAGAGGAGAGATATAGGGACAGATAGGAGGAGAGAAAGAGAAATGGAGGGACTGATAGTAGGATAGGAAGAGAGGTGGAGGTACGGATAGGAGGAGAGATGGAGGGATGGATAGGAGGAGAGGTAGAGAAATGGAGGGACTGATAGGAGGAGAGAAAGAGAAATGGAGGGACTGATAGGAGGAGAGGTAGAGAGGTGGAGGGACGGATAGGAGGAGAGAAAGAGAAATGGAGGGACGGATAGGAAGAGAGATAGAGAGATGGAGGGACGGAGAGGAGATTTAGAGAGATGGAGGGTCGGATTGGAGGAGAGGTAGAGAGATGGAGGGACGGATAGGAGGAGAGATAGAGAGATGGAGGGACGGATTGGAGGAGAGGTAGAGAGATGGAGGGACGGATAGGAGGAGAGATAGAGAGATAGAGGGATGGATAGGAGGAGAGATAGAGAGATGGTGGGACGGAGAGGTAGAGAGATGGAGGGACAAATAGGTGGTGAGATGGATGGACGGATAGGAAGAGAGATGGATGGACGGATAGCAGGAGAGATGGATGGACAAATAGGTGGTGAGATGGAGGGACGGAGAGGTAGAGACATAGAGGGACAAATAGGTGGTGAGATGGAGGGACGGATATGAGGAGAGGTAGAGAGATGGAGGGACTGATTGTTAGAGAGATGGAGGGACTGATACGTAAAGAGATGGATGGACGGACTGATAGGAGGAGAGGCAGAGAGATGGAGGGACGGATAGGAGGAGAGGCAGAGAGATGGAGGGACTGATAGGAGGAGAGGTAGAGAGATGGAGGGACGGATAGGAGGAGAGGCAGAGAGATGGAGGGACTGATTGGTAGAGAGATGGCGGGACTGATAAGTAAAGAGATAGATGGACGGATGGATAGGAGGAGAGGCAGAGAGATGGAGGGATGGAGAGGAGGAGAGGCAGAGAGATAGAGGCACTGATAGGAGGAGAGGTAGAGAGATGGAGGGACGGATAGGAGGAGAGGCAGAGAGATGGATTTTTGGATAGGAGGAGAGATGGAGGGACGGATAGGAGGAGAGATAGAGAGATGGAGGGACTGATAGGTAGAGATATGGATGGATTTATAGGTGGTGAGATGGATGGACAGATAGGAGGAGAGATGGAGGGACGGAGAGGTAGAGACAGAGGGACAAATAGGTGGTGAGATGGAGGGACGGATAGGAGGAGAGATGGAGGGACAAATAGGTTGTGAGATGGAGGGACGGACAGGATTAGAGATGGAGGGATGGAGAGGAGGAGAGGTAGAGAGATGGATGGATTGAGAGGAGAGGTAGAGAGATGGAGGAATTGAGAGAGGGAGATGTAGTGAGATGGAGTGATTGAGAGGAGAGGTAGAGAGATGGAGGGATTGAGAGGAGAGATAGAGATGGAGGGATTGAGAGGAGAGGTAAAGAAATGGAGGGATTGAGAGGAGAGGTAAATAAATGCAGGGATTGAGAGAGGGAGAGGTAGTGAGATGGAGGGATTGAGAGAGGGAGAGGTAGTGAGATGAAGGTATCGTTTGTATATTTGGTGAGTGTTGAACTCTGGGGTTATTACCTCATCGTCAGTGTGTGTGATGGCCATGTTGACTCTGGTCTGTTGGATCGTAGCCAATTGCATGACAGCTCAGTGGAATCACTTCCAGACTCAGTGACGTCCTCTCTCTCTCAGGTTCACAGCGTGAACGAAGCAACACACACATCACACAAACACGCACACACACGCATGGATTCACCACTAGAGGCCGACAGTGTGACTCGTGAGCACACTCGCGCACATGTGTATCGTGTGTGGGTGTGTGTGTGTGTGTGTGTGTGTGTGTGTGTGTGTGTGTGTGTGTGTGTGTGTGTGTGTGTGTGTGCGTGTGCGTGTGCGGTGGTAGGGTACAGAGGTGCGCTAATAGCCATGCTCTTCAATTCTAGATGCTTTTTAAGTTTCCCCACCTACACCTGCTATGACTGTGTTGTCTTAGGGTTAGTGTGTTGTGTTTCAATGAGTGTGTGTTGGGACAGGGTTAGTGTGTTGTGTTTCATTGTGTGTTGTGTTAAGCTCTCACAGTCTCACTGCAGAATCAAAAGTCAATACAGGACTAAGATCGAATCTCACCGGCTCTGACGCTATTCATATGTGACAGGGCTTGCAAACTATCATGGATTACAAAGAGAAACCCAGCCGTGAGCTGCTCAGTGGCACCAGACAAGCTAAATTCCTTCTCTGCTCGCTTCGAGGCAAGCAACACTGAACCTGCATGAGATCACCAGCTGTTCCGGATGATCTCGCTATAAATAGCCGATGTGAGTAAGACCTCAGGTGGTAAGGGTAGGCAACAACACATCCACCATGCTGGCCCTCAACAAGGTGGCCCCTCAGGGGTGCGTACGTAGTTCCATCCTGTACTTCCTGTTCACCCACGACTGTGTGGCCACGCACAACTCCAACACCATCATTAATAAGTTTGCTGATGACACAACGGTGGTTGGCCTGATCACCGACGACGATGAGACAGCCTATAGAGATGCCAGGACAACAATCTCTCCCTCAACATCAGCAAGACAAAGGAGCTGATAGTGGACTACAGGAAATGAAGGACCATCCACAGGGCTGTAGTGGAGTTGGGGCCTAGCTCAATGCCATCCAAGACCTCTATATCAGGCAGTGTCAAAGGCCATACAAATTGTCAAAGACATGAAGCCATAAAACTGCTATAGAGTTAGTTAAATAGTTAACCAATAGCTACCCGGACTATCTACATTGACCCTTTTTGCAGTAACTCTTTTGACTCATCTCATACGCTGCTCCTACTGTTTATTATCTGCCACTTTATTCTTAGTTATACAGTGCCTTTGGAAAGTATTCAGACCACTTTTTTCACATTTTGTTATGTTACAGCCTTATTCTAAATTGGATTAAATTACAAAAAAAATCCTCAGCAATCTTCACACAATACCTATAACAAAAAAAGAGAAAAAAAGTGATTTGAAATTTACAAAATTTAAACAGATACCTTATTTATGTGAAAATTCATACCCTTTGCTATGAGACGAAATTGAGCTCAGTTGCATCCTGTTTCCGTTGATCATCCTTGAGTTGTTTCTACAACTTGATTGGAGTCCACCTGTGGTAAATTCAGTTCATTGGAAATGGTTTGGAAAGGCACACACCTGTCTGTGTAAGATCCCACAGTTCACAGTGTATGTTAGAGCAAAAACCAAGCCATGAGGTCGATGGAGTTGTCCGTAGAGCGCCAAGACAGGATTGTGTCGAGGCACAGATCTGGGGAAGTGTACCAAAAAATGTCTGCAGCATTGAAGGTCCACAAGAACACTGTGGCCTCTATCATTCTTAAATGGAAGACGTTTGGAACCACCAAGACTCTTCCTAGAGCTGGTCGCCAGGTCAAACTGATCAACCCAGGGAGAAGGGCCTTGGTCAGGGAGGTGACCAAGAACCTGATGTCACTCTGACAGGGCTCTAGAGTTCCTCTGTAGAGATGGGAGAACCTTCCAGAAGGACAACAATCTCTGCAGCACTCCACCAATCAGGCCTTTATGGTAGAGTGACCAGACGGAAGCCACTCCTCAGTAAAAGGCAAATGACAGCCTGCTTGGAGTTTGCCAAAAGGCACCTAAAGACTCGCAGACCATGAGAAACAAGATTCTCTGGTCTGATGAAGCCAAGATTGAACTACACTGCTCAAAAAAATAAAGGGAACACTTAAACAACACATCCTAGATCTGAATGAAAGAAATAATCTTATTAAATACTTTTTTCTTTACATAGTTGAATGTGCTGACAACAAAATCACACAAAAATAATCAATGGAAATCCAATTTATCAACCCATGGAGGTATGGATTTGGAGTCACACTCAAAATTAAAGTGGAAAACCACACTACAGGCTGATCCAACTTTGATGTAATGTCCTTAAAACAAGTCAAAATGAGGCTCAGTAGTGTGTGTGGCCTCCACGTGCTTGTATGACCTCCCTACAATGCCTGGGCATGCTCCTGATGAGGTGGCGGATGGTCTCCTGAGGGATCTCCTCCCAGACCTGGACTAAAGCATCTGCCAACTCCTGGACAGTCTGTGGTGCAACGTGGCGTTGGTGGATGGAGTGAGACATGATGTCCCAGATGTGCTAAATTGGATTCAGGTCTGGGGAACGGGCAGGCCAGTCCATAGCATCAATGCTTTCCTCTTGCAGGAACTGCTGACACACTCCAGCCACTTGAGGTCTAGCATTGTCTTGCATTAGGAGGAACCCAGGGCCAACCGCAACAGCATATGGTCTCACAAGGGGTCTGAGAATCTCATCTCGGTACCTAATGGCAGTCAGGGTACCTCTGGCGAGCACATGGAGGGCTGTGCGGCCCCCCAAAGAAATGCCACCCCACATCATGACTGACCCACCGCCAAACTGGTCATGCTGGAAGATGTTGCAGGCAGCAGAACGTTCTCCACGGCATCTCCAGACTCTGTCACGTCTGTCACGTGCTCAGTGTGAACCTGCTTTCATCTGTGAACAGCACAGGGCGCCAGTGGCGAATTTGCCACTCTTGGTGTTCTCTGGCAAATGCCAAACGTCCTGCACGGTGTTGGGCTGTAAGCACAACCCCCACCTGTGGACGTCGGGCCCTCATACCACCCTCATGGAGTCTGTTTCTGACCGTTTGAGCAGACACATGCACATTTGTGGCCTGCTGGAGGTCATTTTGCAGGGCTCTGGCAGTGCTCCTCCTGCTCCTCCTTGAACAAAGGCAGAGGTAGCGGTCCTGCTGCTGGGTTGTTGCCCTCCTACGGCCTCCTCCACGTCTCCTGCTGTACTGGCCTGTCTCCTGGTAGTGCCTCCATGCTCTGGACACTACGCTGACAGACACAGCAAACCTTCTTGCCACAGCTCGCATTGATGTGCCATCCTGGATGAGCTGCACTACCTGAGCCACTTGTGTGGGTTGTAGACTCCGTCTCATGCTACCACTAGAGTGAAAGCACCGCCAGCATTCAAAAGTGACCAAAACATCAGCCATGAAGCATAGGAACTGAGAAGTGGTCTGTGGTCTCCACCTGCAGAACCACTCCTTTATTGGGGGTGTCTTGCTTATTTCCTATAATTTCCACCTGTTGTCTATTCCATTTGCACAACAGCATGTGAAATTTATTGTTAATCAGTGTTGCTTCCTAAGTGGACAGTTTGATTTCACAGAAGTGTGATTGACTTGGAGTTACATTGTGTTGTTTAAGTGTTCCCTTCATTTTTGAGCAGTATATTTGGCCTGAATGCCAAGCATCACGTCTGGAGGAAACCTGGCACCATCCCTACGATGAAGCATGGTGGTGGTGGCAGAATCATGCTGTGGAGATGTTTTTCAGACTAGTCAGGATCAAAGTATAGAGAGATCCTCGATGAAAACCTGCTCCAGAGCTCTCAGGACCTCAGACTGGGGCAAAGGTTCACCTTCCAACAGGACAACGACCCTAAGCACACAGCCAAGACAACGGAGGAGTGCTTTAGGGACAAGTCTCTGAATGTCCTTGAGTGGCCCAGCCAGAGCCCGGACATAAACTTGATCAAACATCTCTGGAGTGACCTGAAAATAGCTTTGCAGCAATGCTTCCCATCCAACCTGACAGATCTTGAGGGGATCTGCAGAGAAGAATGGGAGAAACTCCCCAAATACAGGTGTACCAAGCTTGTACCACCATACCCAAGAAGACTTGAGGCTGTAATCGCCGCCAAAGGTGCTTCAGCAAATGTAAATGTCATATTTCAGTTTTTGATTTTTAATGAATTAGCAAAAAAACAGAAAAAAATAAATTAACTGTTTTTGCTTTGTGGTAATGTTTGTAGATCGATGAGGGAAAAAACTATATAATCAATTTTAGAATAAGGCTGTAACCTAACAAAATGTAGAAAAAGTCAAGGGGTCTGAATACTTTCCAAAGGCAATGTATGTCCATATCTACCTCAGTTACCTTGTACCCCTGCACATTGACTCAGTACTGGTACCCTGTGTATACTGTACAGCCATGTTATTACCTCGTACCCTGCACATTGACTCAGTACTGGTACCCTGTGTACACTGTACAGCCATGTTATTACCTCGTACCCTGCACATTGAATCAGTACTGGTACCATGTGTACACTGTACAGCCATGTTATTACCTCGTACCCTGCACATTGACTCAGTACTGGTACCCTGTGTATATAGTCAGGTTACTCATTGACTCAGTACTGGTACTCTGTGTATATAGCCAGGTTACACATTGACTCAGTACTGGTAGTCTGTGTATATAGCCAGGTTACTCATTGACTCAGTACTGGTACCCTGTGTATATATCCAGGTTACTCATTGACTCAGTACTGGTACCCTGTGTATATAGTCAGGTTACTCATTGACTCAGTACTGGTACTCTGTGTATATAGCCAGGTTACTCATTGACTCAGTACTGGTACTCTGTGTATATAGTCAGGTTACTCATTGACTCAGTACTGGTACTCTGTGCATATAGCCAGGTTACTCATTGACTCAGTACTGGTACTCTGTGTATATAGCCAGGTTACTCATTGACTCAGTACTGGTACTATGTGTTATTGATACTCATTGTGTATTTATTCCTTGTGTTATTATTTCTTTACATTTTCTCTATTTTTTTCCTTTATGTATTGTTGGGAAGGACCTGTCAGTCAGCATTTCACTGTTAGTCTACACCTGTTGTTTACCAAGCATGTGAGGAATAAAATGTGATTTGACGGTCTGGAAGAGTTTTGCTGGTCTTTGGATCACTAAGGCTGGAGTCAGGATGTAGTTACGGAGCGCTAATTCACCCTGCTGATTACTGGGAGGGCCCCTGAACACACACACACACACACACACACACACACACACACACACACACACACAAACCCACACACACACGGACGGACACACAAACACACAAACGCACAAACCCACACACACACACACAAACCCACACACACACACACACAAACCCACACACACACACACACACACAGACACACACACACACGGACGGACACACAAACACACAGACACACACACGGACGGACGGACACACAAACACACACACACACAGACACACACACGGACGGACGGACACACAAACACACACACACACACGGATGGACACACAAACACACACACATTCAGAAACACACACGGACAGACGGACACACAAACACACACACGGACGGACGTACACACGCACGCATGCAGTGAGGTCGGCACGCACACACACACACACACACACACACACACACACACACACACACACAAACACACAAACACACACACCACACACACAGACAAACACACACACAGTGTTATCAATCGTAGCAGCATCAGGTGGTGCTGTCAGAGAGAGATGGTCTGATTGGAACCAGAGGGAGACACAATGATGTCACACTGACACACACACACACACACACACACACACACACACACACACACACACACACACACACACACACACACACACACACACACACACACACACACACACACACACACACCGACACACACACTGACACACAAACTGACACACAGAAACACACACACTGACACACACACTGACACACAGAAACACACACACTGACACACAGGAACACACACACTGACACACAGGAACACACACACTGACACACACAGGCCATCGTCTCCCTGTCATATCTAATGTATTGGTAATGAGTGATGCTATCTGCCAGGCTAGCCTCTATAAATGCTCTACTCACCGAGAGGCTGAGAGAGAGGAGACCACATGACTTTACTGGACACATACCATTGGGTAGAAGTAGATCATATTGGGCCTCCCGAGTGCATCGCAGTGCTAGAGGCTTCACTACAGACCCGGGTTTGATCCCAGGCTGTGATGCAGTGCTAGAGGCTTCACTACAGACCCGGTTTGATCCCAGGCTGTGTTCCAGCCGGCTGCGACCAGGAGACCAATGAGGCGGCGCACAACTGGGCCCAGCGTTGTCTTGGTTAGGGGAGGGTTTGGCCGGCCGGGATGTACTTGTCCCATCATGCTCTAGCGACTCCTTGTGGCGGGACGGGCGCATGCACGCTGACTTCAGTTGTCAATTGTACAATGTTTCCTCCGACACATTGGTGCGGCTGGCTTCCAGGATAAGTGAGCAGTGTGTCAAGAAGCAGTGCAGCTGGCAGGGTTGTGTTTCGAAGGATGCATGGCTCTCAACCTTCTCCTCTCCCGAGTCCGTAATGGAGGTGCAGCGATGGGACAAGACTGTAACTACCAATTGGACATCATGAAATTGGAGAGAAAAAAAGGGGTGAAAAGTACAACAAAATAAACACACAAAAAAAGATCCTCAAGGAACCATACTCTAAAACTCTGGAGATCCTCAAGGAACCATTCTCTAGAGCCCTGGAGATCCTCAAGGAACCATTCTCTCCAGCCCTGGAGATCCTCAAGGAACCATTCTCTAGAGACCTGGAGATCCTCAATGAATAATTCTCTAGAACCCTGGAGATCCTCAAGGAACCATTCTCTAGAACCCTGGAGATCCTCAAGGAACCATTCTCTAGAACCATGGAGATCCTCAAGGAATAATTCTCTAGAACCCTGGAGATCCTCAAGGAACCAATCTCTAGAACCCTGGAGATCCTCAAGGAACCATTCTCTAGAACCCTGGAGATCCTCAAGGAACCATTCTCTAGAGCCCTGGAGATCCTCAAGGAACCATTCTCTAGAGCCCTGGAAATCCTCAAGGAATAATTCTCTAGAACCCTGGAGATCCTCAAGGAACCATTCTCTAGAACCCTGGAGATCCTCAAGGAACCATTCTCTAGAACCCTGGAGATCCTCAAGGAATAATTCTCTAGAACCCTGGAGATCCTCAAGGCACCATTCTCTAGAACCCTGGAGATCCTCAAGGAACAATTCTCTAGGGCCCTGGAGATCCTCAAGGAACCATTTTCTAGAGCCCTGGAGTGTCACGTCCTGACCATAGTAAGATGTTATTTTCTATGGTAGAGTTGGTCAGGGCGTGACAGGGGGTGTTTTGTGTTTTTCTATGTTTTCTGTATCTATGTTTAGTTCTAGTTTTCTATTTCTAGGTTGTTGTTTTTTTGGGATGAGCTGGTCCTCGTCGTCTCTAATTGGAGATCATGTTTAAGTAGGGTTTTTTTCCACCTGTGTTTGTGGGTAGTTGTGTTCTGTTTAGTCTATGTACATGATAGAACTGTGAGCTGATCGTTTTCTGTTTGTTATTTTGTCTTTAGTATTTTGAGTTAAAATAAATTTCATCATGAGCACTCAATACGCTGTGCTTTGGTCCCCTCTCTACAACAAACATTACAGGAGATCCTCAAGGAACCATTATTTAGAACCCTGGAGATCCTCAAGGAACCATTCTTTAGAACCCTGGAGATCCTCAAGGAACCATTCCTAAAGGATTCCATTTTTAAAAAAATCCAATAGAAAATGCTATATCATATTGGATAAAATCGAATAGGACTGGTTCTGAAATCTGATAGGATTTTTCTATTGAATTTTTGTATTGGATTCCTATAGGATGAAATACTTCAGGATAGAATCTGGTAGGAGGCCAACAGGACTGGTTCCTAAATCTGATATCATTTTTCTATTGCATTCTTGTATTGGATTCCTATAGGATAGAATACTTCAGGATAGAATCCCATAGGAGGCCGATGAGTTTCTGTTTTGACGACCCCCCCAAGTGAAAATTCAGCAGGTTGTCTTCCAACAAGTGATGTAACAATATAATGTTTTTTAAGTGGCATTAGTTTCACCAGCCATACAATCTGTGGTGCCGTTCGGCCATTCCTGTTTCCTGTTTCCGGTCACAACTTGCAGACTTGTTTACGCTGCTGTGCGTTTTGTTGCCGATCTTACTTTGCTACCTGACGGTTTTTTACTTTTTCATTACCGTATATTTTTACTTTTTCCCTCACTCAACTTTTTTCATTCAACTTTTTCACCCCGGAGGTTTTATCTGGACATGGTTCGTCAGGACTTCAAACAGCCGAAGCTAAGTAACATTAACATGATGCCTTCTAATTGCAGTCGTTGTACTTATAATATACAGGAGAACGATCGCCTTACGGCAAGGATAGCTGTGCTGCAAGCCCAGCTTCAGACGCGATCGTTAGGCAAGGGTAATTTCAGTGTAGGAAAGGATGAAACAGCGTCTGTGCCACCAGTAAGTACAGATAGTAACGTTAGTATAAACCCCCTCGCACGGTCCCCGCAGCCGGACATATTTCTCATGGCTTCTGGAGGGAAACGCTGTAGGAATGCTCAACCGGTGTCGCTTATTCAGCCGACAGAAACTTTCAACCGGTTCTCCCCATTAAGCGAGTCGGAGTCGGAGGCCGAGACTTCTCTGGTCTCTACTCCTCCCGTTGTGGGGTCTGAGACGCCGACGGCTCCCACCATTAGCTCTGACAAATTGAAAACCCTAGTCATTGGCGACTCCATTACCCGCAGTATTAGACTTAAAACGAATCATCCAGCGATCATACACTGTTTACCAGGGGGCAGGGCTACCGACGTTAAGGCTAATCTAAAGACGGTGCTGGCTAAAGCTAAAACTGGCGAGTGTAGAGAGTATAGAGATATTGTTATCCACGTCGGCACCAACGATGTTAGGATGAAACAGTCAGAGGTCACCAAGCGCAACATAGCTTCAGCGTGTAAATCAGCTAGAAAGATGTGTCGGCATCGATTAATTGTCTCTGGCCCCCTCCCAGTTAGGGGGAGTGATGAGCTCTACAGCAGAGTCTCACAACTCAATCGCTGGTTGAAAACTGTTTTCTGCCCCTCCCAAAAGATAGAATTTGTAGATAATTGGCCCTCTTTCTTGGACTCACCCACAAACAGGACCAAGCCTGGCCTGTTGAGGAGTGACGGACTCCATCCTAGCTGGAGGGGTGCTCTCATCTTATCTACGAACATAGACAGGGCTCTAACTCCTCTAGCTCCACAATGAAATAGGGTGCAGGCCAGGCAGCAGGCTGTTAGCCAGCCTGCCAGCTTAGTGGAGTCTGCCACTAGCACAGTCAGCGTAGTCAGCTCAGCTTTCCCCATTGAGACCGTGTCTGTGCCTCGATCTAGGTTGGGCAAAATGAAAAATGGCGGTGTTCGCTTTAGCAATCTCACTAGTATAAAGACCTCCTCCATTCCTGCCATTATTGAAAGAGATTGTGATACCTCACATCTCAAAATTGGGTTACTTAATGTTAGATCCCTCACTTCCAAGGCAGTTATAGTCAATGAACTAATCACTGATAATAATCTTGATGTGATTGGCCTGACTGAAACATGGCTTAAGCCTGATGAATTTACTGTGTTAAATGAGGCCTCACCCCTGGTTACACTAGTGACCATACCCCCGTGCATCCGGCAAAGGCGGAGGTGTTGCTAACATTTACGATAGCAAATTTCAATTTACAAAAAAAAAACAATGACGTTTTCGTCTTTTGAGCTTTTAGTCATGAAATCTATGCAGCCTACTCAATCACTTTTTATAGCTACTGTTTACAGGCCTCCTGGGCCATATGCAGTGTTCCTCACTGAGTTCCCTGAATTCCTATCGGATCTTGTAGTCATAGCAGATAATATTCTAATTTTTGGTGACTTTAACATTCACATGGAAAAGTCCACAGACCCACTCCAAAAGGCTTTCGGAGCCATCATCGACTCAGTGGGTTTTGTCCAACATGTCTCTGGACCTACTCACTGCCACAGTCATACTCTGGACCTAGGTTTGTCCCATGGAATAAATGTTGTGGATCTAAATGTTTTTCCTCATAATCCTGGACTATCGGACCACCATTTTATTACGTTTGCAATTGCAACAAATAATCTGCTCAGACCCCAACCAAGGAGCATTAAAAGTCGTGCTATAAATTCTCAGACAACCCAAAGATTCCTTGATGCCCTTCCAGACTGCCTGTGCCTACCCAAGGATGTCAGAGAACAAAAATCAGTTAACCACCTAACCGAGGAACTCAATTTAACCTTGCGCAATACCCTAGATGCAGTTGCACCCCTAAAAACTAAAAACATCTGTCATAAGAAACTAGCTCCCTGGTATACAGAAAATACACGAGCTCTGAAGCAAGCTTCCAGAAAATTGGAACGGAAATGGCGCCACACCAAACTGGAAGTCTTCCGACTAGCTTGGAAAGACAGTACCGTGCAGTATCGAAGAGCCCTTACTGCTGCTCGATCATCCTATTTTTCCAACTTAATTGAGGAAAATAAGAACAATCCGAAATTTATTTTTGATACTGTCGCAAAGCTAACTAAAAAGCAGCCTTCGCAAATGGAGGATGGCTTTCACTTCAGCAGTAATACATTTATGAACTTCTTTGAGGAAAAGATCATGATCATTAGAAAGCAAATTACAGACTCCTCTTTAAATCTGGGTATTCCTCCAAAGCTCCATTGTCCTGAGTCTACACAACTCTGCCAGGACCTAGGAGATACTAAAGTGTTTTAGTACTATATCTCTTGACGCAATGATGAAAATAATCATGGCCTCCAAACCCTCAAGCTGCATACTAGACCCTATTCCAACTAAACTACTGAAAGAGCTGCTTCCTGTGCTTGGCCCTCCTATGTTGAACATAATAAACAGCTCTCTATCCACCGGATGTGTACCAAGCTCACTAAAAGTGGCAGTAATAAAGCCTCTCTTGAAAAAGCCGAATCTTGATCCAGAAATTATAAAAAACTATCGGCCTATATCGAATCTTCCATTCCTCTCAAAAATTTTAGAAAAAGCTGTTGCACAGCAACTCACTGCCTTCCTGAAGACAAACAATGTATACGAAACGCTTCAGTCTGGTTTTAGACCCAATCATAGCACTGAGACTGCACTTGTGAAGGTGGTAAATGATCTTTTAATGACGTCAGACCGAGGCTCTGCATCTGTCCTCGTGCTCCTAGATCTTAGTGCCGCTTTTGATACCATCGATCACCACATTCTTTTGGAGAGATTGGAAACCCAAATTGGTCTACATGGACAAGTTCTGGCCTGGTTTAGATCTTATCTGTCGGAAAGATATCAGTTTGTCTCTGTGAATGGTTTGTCCTCTGAAAAATAAATTGTAAATTTTGGTGTTCCTCAAGGTTCCGTTTTAGGACCACTATTGTTTTCACTATATATTTTACCTCTTGGGGATGTCTTTCGAAAACATAATGTTACATTTCACTGCTATGCGGACGACACACAGCTGTACATTTCAATGAAACATGGTGAAGCCCCAACATTTCCCTCGCTAGAAGCCTGTGTTTCAGACATAAAGAAGTGGATGGCTGCAAACTTTCTACTTTTAAACTCGGACAAAACAGAGATGCTTGTTCTAGGTCCCAAGAAACAAAGAGATCTTCTGTTGAATCTGACAATTAATCTGGATGGTTGTACAGTCGTCTCAAATAAAACTGTGAAGGACCTCGGCGTTACTCTGGACCCTGATCTCTCTTTTGAAGAACATATCAAGACTGTTTCAAGGACAGCTTTTTTCCATCTACGTAACATTGCAAAAATCAGACATTTTCTGTCCAAAAATGACGCAGAAAAATTAATCCATGCTTTTGTTACTTCTAGGCTGGACTACTGCAATGCTCTACTTTCCGGCTACCCGGATAAAGCACTAAATAAACTTCAGTTAGTGCTAAATACGGCTGCTAGAATCCTGACTAGAACCAAAAAATTTGATCATATTACTCCAGTGCTAGCCTCCCTACACTGGCTTCCTGTTAAGGCAAGGGCTGATTTCAAGGTTTTACTGCTAACCTACAAAGCATTACATGGGCTTTCTCCTACCTATCTTTCCGATTTGGTCCTGCCGTACATACCTACACGTACGCTACGGTCACAAGACGCAGGCCTCCTAATTGTCCCTAGAATTTCTAAGCAAACGGCTGGAGGTAGGGCTTTCTCCTATAGAGCTCCATTTTTATGGAATGGTCTGCCTACCAATGTGAGAGACGCAGACTCAGTCTCAACCTTTAAGTCTTTACTGAAGACTTATCTCTTCAGTAGGTCCTATGATTAAGTATAGTCTGGCCCAGGAGTGTGAAGGTGAACGGAAAGGCTGGAGCAACGAACCGCCCTTGCTGTCTCTGCCTTGCCGGTTCCCCTCTTTCCACTGGGATTCTCTGCCTCTAACCCTTTTACAGGGGCTGAGTCACTGGCCTACTGGTGTTCTTCCATGCCGTCCATGGGAGGGGTGCGTCACTTGAGTGGGTTGAGTCACTTTCGTGGTCTTCCTGTCTGGGTTGGCGCCCCCCCCTTGGGTTGTGCCATGGCGGAGATCGTTGTGGGCTATACTCGGCCTTGTCTTAGGACGGTAAGTTGGTGGTTGGAGACATCCCTCTAGTGGTGCTTTGGCAAAGTGGGTGGGGTTATATCCTGCCTGTTTGGCCCTGTCCGGGGGTATCATCGGATGGGGCCACAGTGTCTTCTGATCCCTCCTGTCTCAGCCTCCAGTATTTATGCTGCAGTAGTTTATGTGTCGGGGGGCTAGGGTCAGTCTGTTACATCTGGAGTATTTCTCTTGTCTTATCCGGTGTCCTGTGTGTATTTAAATATGCTCTCTCTAATTCTCTCATTCTCTCTTTCTGTCTTTCTCTCGGAGGACCTGAGCCCTGGGACCATGCCTCAGGACTACGTGGTATGATGACTCCTTGCTGTCCCCAGTCCACCTGGCCGTGCTGCTGCTCCAGTTTCAACTGTTCTGCCTGCAGCTATGGAACCCTGACCTGTTCACCGGACGTGCTTGTTGCACCCTCGACAACTACTATGATTATTATTATTTGACCATGCTGGTCATTTATGAACATTTTAACATTTTAACATCTTGACCATGTTCTGTTATAATATCCACCCTGCACAGCCAGAAGAGGACTGGCCACCCCTCATAGCCTGGTTCCTCTCTAGGTTTCTTCCTAGGTTTTTGGCCTTTCTAGGGAGTTTTTCCTAGGGAGTTTTTCCTAGCCACCGTGCTTCTTTCACATGCTTTGCTTGCTGTTTGGGGTTTTAGGCTGGGTTTCTGTACAGCACTTTGAGAATATCAGCTGATGTACGAAGGGCTATATAAAAATACATTTGATTTGATTTCCCCCCTTACCAATATGAGTGATTAATTGCCCCTTTTCAAAACAACAGGGTTGTTAAAAAAGGAACATGATTACTATTGTGGTACATGTATGTGTAGGTAGTGTGTAGGTATTTTATGTTTAGGTTTTCAATATATTAAACTGTTTATTGATTATTGACTTGGAAACTTCAAAACTGTGCTATCTTTTTATATCTTTTTCTTTGCATATCTTTTTAAAATATTTTCCTAAACCTCAACTTCTAAATACTCTCCTGCAACCAGCCTCACCCAATGTGGCGTGGATCTGTTTTTTTTCTAAAGTATATCTATTTACTTCAGATCTGGAATCCCTAAACTGAAGCAAGGCAGCTAATCTACCTACCAGCTATCAGTCAGCAAACCACTGCTAGCAGTCATCAGCTAACCTTCAGCTCGGAAAGCTCTCGCCAGTCCGTACAACATGACTCAAACCAGAGCATAACGGACCTTTTTTTTACTCTCCATATCTTCGGATTCCTACCGCAAACTCTGAACATTTTCATCTGGATCTTCGCAACTAGCTAACCGCAATCTCGGGTGACTACTCCTGGCTAGCGTTTAGCCTGCACCAATTAGCCTGAAGCTAGCCCGACTAGGGCTGCTGGGCTACCACCAAAGCCAACTCCCGGACTACAAAATCCGGACCCCTTCTACTGCCAGTACGGGGCATGGAACCCCGCCGATCCTCTACGACTGGAATACCGACATAATCTGCCCGAGGATTCCAACAGGCCCCTCAGGCACGACGTCCGCTGAAGGCCCATTCTGCTAACTGCGGCCTGCTAGCTACCTAGAGCTACTTGGAATCCTACTAATCCACGACTGGTCTATCGACGTCACCGAACGAAGATGCAAAAACAGACTTACCTCCATCGCGACGTCCCCCAAAGGCCCTTCTGCTAACTTGCTATCCCCGGTCTGCTAACTGCTAGCTTGCTAGCCACGGTCTGCTAATTGCTAGCTTGCTTGCCCCGGTCTGATAACTGCTTGCTTGCTAACCCGGTCTGCTAACTGCTAGCATGTGGGCCCCGGCCTACTATCTGCTAGCTTGTTAGCACCGGCCTGCTAACTGTCTGAATCGCCGTGTCCCCAACCATCCCAACCACTCACTGGACCCATATGTTCACTTGGCTACGCATGCTCTCTCTAATATCAATATGCCTCATCCATTACTGTCCTGGTTAGTCCGGGGGTATCATCGGATGGGGCCACAGTGTCTTCTGTATTTTTTATTGTTTTTGCTGGTTCACATTTAAAATGAAGTATGATGAACCCAACCCACACTACGCCTTGGTCTCCTTTTAATGACGAACGTCACATGATGATTGCATTAAATTTAACCTCTCTAGGGTAGGGGGCAGTATTTGCACGGCCGGATAAAAAACGTACCCAATTTAATCTGGTTATTACTACTGCCCAGAAACTAGAATATGCATATAATTGTTTGATTTGGATAGAAAACTCCCTAAAGTTTCTAAAACTGTTTGAATGGTGTCTGTGAGTATAACAGAACTCATATGGCAGGCAAAAACCTGAGAAGATTCCTTACAGGAAGTGCCCTCTCTGACCATTTCTTGGCCTTCTACACTCTCTTTATTGAAAACTGAGGATCTCTGCTGTAACGTGACACTTCCTACGGCTCCCATAGGCTCTCAGAAGGCGGCAAAACGTTGAATGATGACTTTGGAGCCCCTGGCTGAAAAACAGTAGCGAATTTGGATAGTGGTCGATCAGAGAACAATGAGACAGGGGGCGCGTGCACGAGCCGACACCATGTTTTTATTTTATCATCTTTGAACGAAAACAGGGTTTCCCGGGTCTGAATATTATCGCCTTTTTACGAGAAAAATCGCATCAAATTTGATTTTAAACAGCGGTTGACATGCTTCGAAGTACGGTAATGGAATATTTAGAAATGTTTTGTCACGAAACGCGTCGTGCGCGTCACCCTTCATCACCCTTCGGATAGTGTCTTGAACACACGAACAAAACAGAGGATATTTGAACATAACTATCGATTATTTTGAACCAAACCAACATTTGTTATTGAAGTACAAGTCCTGGGAGTGCATTCTGACGAAGAACAGCAAATGTAATCCAATTTCTCTTATAGTAAATCTGAGTTTGGTGAGGGCCAAACTTCGTGGGTGTCAAAATAGCTAGCCCGTGATGGCGAGCTATCTACTCAGAATATTGCAAAATGTGCTTTTGCCCAAAAGCTATTTTAAAATCGGACATAGCGATTGCATAAAGGAGTTCTGTATCTATAATTCTTAAAATAATTGTTATGTTTTTTGTGAACGTTTATCGTGAGTAAGTTAGTAAACTCTTTTTGCAGAGGGCTCAAATACTTATTTCCCTCATTAAAATGCAAATCAATTTATAACATTTTAGACATGCGTTTTTCTGGATTTTTTTGTTGTTATTCTGTCTCTCACTGTTCAAATAAACCTACCATTAAAATTATAGACTGATCATTTCTTTGTCAGTTGGCAAATGTACAAAATCAGCAGGGGATCAAATACTTTTTTCCCTCACTGTATTTCAATCATTTTGAAATAGGACTATATTTCATGTTAAATCATATTGAGTTATATGGAGCCTGTGATGTAGAAGTCCGTCACTGGCCGCGTGCATTATTTGGTAATTTAACGCACGCACACATTCATCACTCCTCCCTGCTCCGTTATCAGATAAGTTAACAATGTGGGTCGACACACAAGTTAACTTCTCTATCTTAGTACATACATTTCACACTTACTTCAGTAACCGGTTATGGTATAAAGAAATAAACAGACAAGTGTTCATATTTAATATAAGCAATATTTATTATACTTATCGACGTTATGGATGAGCACGTTTGTTTGTTTGTTCTGTTCCTCTCTCTCTCCATCTCTGTAGCTTCCAGGTATGCTGGATAAGGACCCGAGCTAAGGGAATTGGGCTGACTTTGTTGTGCCTGTCCCGAATGGCTCATTATTGTAAATGGGCATATTGAAAGACACTATGTCAGTAGTGATGTAATTTTGTAAATGTTATATTGGGATATTGTTTCATAAAAAACGTGTTGCAATGTATATACTTTAGTATGTTTAGTTGAATGGAAAATGTAGGTTTGAATAGGTAATTGCTTAATTAATTAGTGTTAATTGTTCTGAGGGGAGGGGCTACCCCTACAAAAGGAGCCTCTCTTTCAGTTCATGGAGAGGCATTTTGGATTGAGCTGTGGATGGGGCAGCATTGTTTTTAGCTGTCCCATAAGGTATACGTTTGATGGCAGTACTGTTGTTTTTGTTCCAGAATCACTCTGTAAATAAACGCACAGAAGAACATTTGCAGCTCCGCCATCTTTTTATTTACATAGAGATTAGGTTTTCCAGTTTAGCCTTCTGGCCTACTCTACGTGACATAGCCACTTGTAGACTAATGTCTGTAATTTCGCTTAATATATTTCATGATGTGTAGCCTAACATGTGTGCAATGATGTGCCAAATCGGTGATTAGGTGATTTTTTATTGGATAAGTATTAGAATAGGCCGCCTCAATATTTGCAGCCGTAGGTGGTAATATCTCTCTAGGAGCTGATCTGTCGTCAGTATTGTAAAATAATTTGAATGTTAAGGAAATATTTTAGTGGAGAAATCCGAGTGTAGCACTCACTTTCTTTCGATCATGTCAGTATCTACACATCCAACAAAGCACTTAGCAACCGTTATCTCTCTGCGTGGTGTTTTGGGAAACGTTACATCTTCGGGCTGTTGTAGGAAAGTTGTACAAAAATTCATAAGCCTAAGTTCCATTGCCATCTGGAACCAGACACAGGGGGACCAGATGGAGTGGATTGCTACTTTGGTTGGGAACTGATGGACCATAATGTTAGTGCACTCAAACCAAGTATGCCAAGCCTCAAAACAAGTGTTATTTTAGCAACATTTACTAGTTATTCCTGCTATAAATCTTACATTCTGTCTATTATGTCATCTAATGTTAATTGTTCCAGCAAAGCATTAGGTTATATATTTTTGACACGTAGAACATTTGCTGGGCTAGCTAGCTAGCCAGCCTAGCTATACTACTTTGTTAAGTGACACATTAATTCACTATGCAGAGTCTGTGGTGTAATTCTGTTTCCAAATCATGACTTCATGTGTCAATATTACATGGGCCGAAATTTACATATGAAGATATGATTTGTATTATTACACCACAGACTGCATATTTAGCTAGCTAGATTCATCATTTATATCTAGCCTCAGCCATAGTGGTGCCTGAAAGTTGAGTGGGGCAAATTAAACTGTGGCCTGGAAATACAATGGCAAGTAGGCAAATAATTAATAAAAAATAGCTAGCTAACGTTAGCTAGTTAAAGTTCTACTGCATCTACAGACATCACAATGAGGACAAAAGTATTTTATACAAACAATTTTTCCTTTTTAAATATCTGCATTGAATAGAACGTTCAGTCATGCATCAGCTTTCAAAATAACATTTATTTTGACAAAGCATGCAACTCATGAATGTTGATGTGTGACGAGGTAATCTCAATAGCAGTGTCGAGAGTATTACATTTTTAATGCGTTTTTCATTTCTTCCAGAATCACATCTCCATGTTGGCTATGCATGTAGCTAAGTTCACATCCCCATGTTGACAAGTAGCTGAGCGTTTGTTTGTTTTATTTCTATCATCAGGTGCACGAGGCTGGAGCCTTATTGCTGGCAGTGTTGAATTTGAACCACAACAGATCAGCCATGCAGAACTCAAAAAGTCTCTCTCAGCTATTGTGTGCAATAGTATATTACTACGAACTGAATGCAATCAGAACTCCATGCATTAATGCTCACTCAAGGCAAAATTCCAATGGAAACTGTTATCGTAAAGAAGGTATTGACATTTTCTTGACACAAATATGTTTTATATTTTTTCAGTCCAGAAGAGAAATGGTCCATGCATTGAAGACAAAATAACTACATCTACACCCCAGACCTCCAAAGACCCGGCTAACATCTGACCTGGGGATGCCAAGAAGAAGCCTAGGCCTGATAACCTAACCCATGCTACACCCCAGACCTCCAAAGAGCCGGTTAACATCTGACCTGGGGACGCCAAGAAGAAGCCTAGACCTGATAACCTAACCTATGCCAAAGGAAGAAGATGTCTCACTCTGATCTGTTTCACCTGTCTTTGTGCTTGTCTCCACCCCCTTCCAGGTGTCGCCCATCTTCCCTATTATTCCCAGTGTACTTATACCTGTGTTCTCTGTTTGTCTGTTGCCAGTTCGTTTTTTTTTCGTCAAGCCTACCAGTGTTTTCCCCTTAACCTGTTAGGGCTAGGGGGCAGCATTTGCACGTCTGGATAAAAAAAATGTACCCGATTTAATCTGGTTACTAATCCTACCCAGTAACTAGAATATGCATATACTTATTATTAATGTATAGAAAACACTATAAAGTTTCTAAAACTGTTTGAATGGTGTCTGTGAGTATAACAGAACTCATTTGGCAGGCAAAACCCTGAGACATTTTCTGACAGGAAGTGGATACCTGATGTGTTGTATTGACTTTAAACCTATCCCATTGAAAAACACAGGGGCTGAGGAATATTTTGGCACTTCCTATTGCTTCCACTAGATGTCACCAGCCTTTACAAAGTGTTTTGAGTCTTCTGGAGGGAGATCTGACCGAACAAGAGCCATGGAACGATGATGTCCCATTAGACACCTGGCGCGCGAGTTCATGTTGGGTACCCTCGTTCCAATACGTTATAAAAGAGTATGCATTCGTCCACCTTGAATATTATTCATGTTCTGGTTAAAAAGGCCCTAATGATTTATGCTATACAACGTTTGACATGTTTGAACGAACGGAAATATATTTTTCCCCCTCGTTCATGACGAGAAGTCCGGCTGGCTTAGATCATGTGCTAACGAGACGGAGATTTTTGGACATAAATGATGAGCTTTTTTGAACAAAACTACATTCGTTATGGACCTGTGATACCTGGAAGTGACATCTGATGAAGAGAATCAAAGGTAATGGATTATTTACATAGTATTTTCGATTTTAGATCTCCCCAACATGACGTCTAGTCTGTATCGCAACGCGTATTTTTCTGGGCGCAGTGCTCAGATTATTGCAAAGTGTGATTTCCCAGTAAGGTTATTTTTAAATCTGGCAAGTTGATTGCGTTCAAGAGATGTAAATCTATAATTCTTTAAATGACAATATAATATTTTACCAATGTTTTCTAATTTTAATTATTTAATTTGTGACGCTGACTTGACTGCCGGTTATTGGAGGGAAACGATTTCCTCAACATCAATGCCATAGTAAAACGCTGTTTTTGGATATAAATATGAACTTGATAGAACTAAAAATGCATGCATTGTCTAACATAATGTCCTAGGAGTGTCATCTGATGGAGATTTTAAAAGGTTAGTGCATCATTTTAGCTGGTTTTATGGTTTTGGTGACCCTGTCTTTGACTTGACAAAACATTACACACAACTCTTGTAAATGTACTGTCCTAACATACTCTAAATTTATGCTTTCGCCGTAAAACCTTTTTGAAATCGTAAAACGTGGTTAGATTAAGGAGATGTTTATCTTTCAAATGGTGTAAAATAGTTGTATTTTTGAAAAATTTGAATTTTGACATTTATTTGGATTCAAATTTGCCGCTCTTGAAATGCACCTGCTGTTGATGGAGTGCACCACGGGTGGCACGCTAGCGTCCCACCTAGCCCATAGAGGTTAAACCACACGAGTGTTGCTTTAGCAGTATGCTTAGGGTCATTGTCCTGCTGGAAGGTGAACCTCCGTCCCAGTCTCAAATTTCTGGAAGACTGAAAAAGATTTCCCTCAAGAATTTCCCTGTATTTAGCGCCATCCGTCATTGCTTAAATTCTGACCAGTTTCCCAGTCCCTGCCGATGGAAAACAACCCCAATAGCATGATGCTGCCACCACCATGCTTCACTTTGAAGATGGTGTTCTTGGGGTTTTGAGAGGTGTTGGGTTTGCGCCAGACGTAGCGTTTTCCTTGATGTCCAAAAAGCTACATTTTAGTCCCATCTGACCACAGTACCTTCTTCCATATGTTTGGGGAGTCTCCTACATGGCTTTTGGCAAACACCAAACATTTCTTTAAGCAATGGCTTTTTTCTGGCCACTCTTCCGTAAAGCCCAACTCTGTGGAGTGTACGGCTTAAAGTGGTCCTATTGACAGATACTTATCTTTGGTCTCTTTGTTGCCTCTCTGATTAATGCCCTCCTTGCCTGGTCTGTGAGGTTTGGTGGGCGGCCCTCTCTTGGCAGGTTTGTTGTGGTGCCATATTCTTTCAATTTTTTTAATAATGGATTTAATGGTGCTCCTTGGGATGTTCAAAGTTTCAGATATTTTTTTATAACCCAACCCTGATCTGTACTTCTCCACAATTTTGTTCGTGACCTGTTCGGACAGCTCCTTGGTCTTCATGGTGCCGCTTGCTTGGTGGTGCCCCTTGCTTAGTGGTGTTGCAGACTCTGGGGCCTTTCAGAACAGGTGTATATATACTGAGATCATGTGACAGATCATGTGACACTTAGATTGCGCACAGGTGCACATGATTTAACTAATTGTGTGACTTCTGAAGGTAATTGGTTGCACCAGATCTTATTTAGGGGCTTCATAGTGAAGGGGTGAATACATATGCATGCACCACTTTCCATTTTTTTTTTTTGAATTTTATGAAACAATCATTTTTTTCATTTCACTTCACCAATTTGGATTATTCTGTGTATGTCCATTACATGAAATCCAAATAAAAATCCATTTAAATTACAGGTTGTAATGCAACAAATAGTAAAAACGCCAAGAGGGATGAATATTTTTGCAAGGCACTGTAGTCACTTTAATAATGTTTATAAACTGTTTTACTCATCTCATATGTATAGCATTTGTTTTACTTTTTTCATTTTTATTTCACCTTTATTTAACCAGGTAGGCTAGTTGAGAACAAGTTCTCATTTGCAACTGCGACCTGGCCAAGATAAAGCAAAGCAGTGCAACAAAAACAACAACACAGAGTTACACATGGGATAAACAAACGTACAGTCAATAACACAATAGAAAAATCTGTATAGTGTGTGATCAAATGGAGTAAGGAGGTAAGGCAATAAATAGGCCAATGCTAGCGAAGTAATTACAATTTGGCAATTTACACTGGAGTGATATATGTGCAGATGAGGATGTGCAAGTAGAAATACTGGTGTGCAAAAGAGCAGAAAAACAAAAACAAATACAGGGATGAGGTAGGTAGTTGGTTGGATGGGCTATTTATAGATGGGCTGTGTACAGCTGCAGCGATCGGTAAGCTGCTCTGACAGCTGACGCCTAAAGTTAGTGAGGGAGATATAAGTCTCCAACATCAGTGATTTTTGCAATTCATTCCAGTCATTGGCAGCAGAGAACTGGAAGGAAAGTCGGCCAAAGGAGGTGTTGGCTTTGAGGATGATCAGTGAAATATACCTGGTGGAGCGCGTGCTACGGGTGGGTGTTGCTATGGTGACCAGCGAGCTGAGATAAGGCGGAGCTTTACCGAGCAAAGACTTATAGATGACCTGAAGCCAGTGGGTTTGGCGACGAATATGACTGTATGTGTATAGATTCCGCATACAGTTTGGGTATCTGTATCTGTTGTCTAGTGTACAGTGTCCACATACAGTTTGGGTATCTGTATCTGTTGCCTAGTGTATAGTGTCCACATACAGTTTGGGTATCTGTGTCTGTTGTCTAGTGTATAGTGTCCACATACAGTTTGGGTATCTGTATCTGTTGCCTAGTGTTTAGTGTCCACATACAGTTTGGGTATCTGTATCTGTTGCCTAGTGTATGGTGTCCACATACAGTTTGGGTATCTGTATCTGTATCTGTTGTCTAGTGTATAGTGTCCACATACAGTTTGGGTATCTGTATCTGTTGCCTAGTGTATAGTGTCCACATACATTTTGGGTATCTGTATCTGTTGTCTAGTGTGTAGTGTCCACATACAGTTTGTGTATCTGTATCTGTTGTCTAGTGTATAGTGTCCACATACAGTTTGGGTATATGTACTGTGTGTGCGTGTGTGTGTGTGTGTGTATTTGTGTGTGTGTTTCTAATGGATGAGTCTCTGTTTGGCAAAACTACAGGAATTGGGATTGTTTCCACCATTATTGGAGCCCGTGATCTGGCCCTGTTTCTCACACACCCAGACACACACAGGTCTATGTTTAGCCCATTGTTAGTGTGTGACGGGACCAGTGGCTTCAGTAGAAGGGTTGTGATGGTTCTAGAGTCCTATAGTTCTGAACAGCTTTATTAACTCTGACGGAGCCTCATTATCTCTAAAAACAGATCTGAACCTCTAATAAATCATCTCTGCTGCTCCTGATAGAGCTCCAACCTCAACGCATTAAACTATCATGAGCCCAAACCACAACTCCACTGGTACACATAGCCTAGAGGTAGGGAGGGAGGGAGGATGTGCGTGTGCACGCGTGTGTGTGTGAGAAGCCACATGTTGGCAGCAGGGTGAAGGCTTTGGGACTGTGTAGTGATTGAAATAGCATATTGTCTTTCAGTTCCTTCTGCTGAATGTAAATTACAGCTCTCTCTCCCTCACCCTCCCTCGTCCTCTCTCTCTCTGTCTGTTTGTCGTCGGTCTGTCTGTCTCTTTCTCATTCTCTCTCTCTCTTTCTCTCAATTCAATTCAATTTCAATTTAAGGGCTTTATTGGCATGGGAAACATGCCAAAGTAGGTGAAATAGATAATAAACAAAAGTGAAATGAACAATACAAAATCAACAGTAAACATTAAACTCACAAAAGTTCCAAAAGAATAGCCACTTCAGACGTCATATTATGTCTATTACAGTGTTGTAATGATGTTCAAATAGTTACAAAAGGGAAAATAAATAAAAGGGAAAATAAATAAACATACATTTAGGTTATATTTACAATGGTGTTTGTTCTTCACTGGCTTCCCTTTTCTTGTGGCGACAGCTCACAAATCTTGCTGCTGTGATTGCATACTGTGGTATTTCACCCAGTAGATATGGGAGTTTATCAAAATTGGATTTGTTTTCAAATTATTTGTGGGTCTGTGGAATCTGAGGGAAATATGTGTCTCTAATATGGTGATATATTTGGCAGGAGGTTAGGAAGTGCAGCTCATTTTCTTGAGAGCCAGGTCTGCCTTCGACAGCCTTTCTCAATAGCAAGACTATGCTCATTGATTCTGTACATAGTCAAAGATTTCCTTAATTTTGGGACAGTCACAGTGGTCAGGTATTCTGCCACTGTGTACTCTCTGTTTAGGGTCAAATAGCATGCTATTTTGCTTAGTATTTTTTTAAATTCTTTCCAATGTGTCAAGTAATTATCTTTTTGTTTTCTCATGATTTGGTTGGGTCTAATTGTGTTGCTGTCCTGTGGCTCTGTGGGGTCTGTTTGTGTTTATGAACAGAGCCCCAAGACCAGCTCGCTTAGGGGGCTCTTCTCCATGTTCATCTCTCTGTAGGTGAGGACTTTGTTATGGAAGTTTTGGGTATCGCTTCCTTTTAGGTGGTTGTAGAATTTAATGTATCTTTTCTGGATATTGATAATTAGCGGGTATCGGCCTAATTCTGGTCTGCGTGTATGATTTGGTGTTTTACGTTGTAGGATATTTTTGCAGAATTCTGCATGCAAAGTCTCAATTTAGTTTTTGTCCCATTTTCTGAATTCTTGTTTGGTGAACGGACCCCAGACCTCACAACCATATAGGGCAATGGGTTCTATAACTGATTCAAGTATTTTTAGCCAGATCCTAATTGGCATGTCGAATTTTATGTTCCTTTTGATGGCATAGAAGGCCCTTCTTGCCTTGTCTCTCAGATCGTTCACAGCTTTGCGGAAGTTACCTGTGGCACTGATGTTTAGGTCGAGGTAAGCACAGTTTTTTTGTCTGCTCGAGGGCAACGGTGTCTAGATTGATTCGTGGTCCTGGTAATTAGACTTTTTTTGCAACACCATTATTTTTGTCTTACTGAGATTTACTGTCAGGGCCCAGGTCTGACAGAATCTGTGCCGAAGATCTAGGTGCTGCTGTAGGCCCTCCTTGGTTGCAGACAGAAGCACGAGATCATCAGAAAACAGTAGACATTTGACTTCAGATTCTAGTAGGGTGAGGGCGGGTGCTGCAGCCTGTTCTAGTGCCCACGCCAATTCATTTAATATATGTGTTGAAGATGGTGGGGCTTAAGCTGCATCCCTGTCTCACCCCTCGGCCCTGTGGAAAGAAATGTGTGCTTTTTACCAATTTTAACCGCACACTTGTTGTTTGTGTACATTGGTTTTATTTGTTTGTTTGTCAATTAGGGTGTGCAGGGTGAATACGGGATCTGTTGTACGGTAATTTGGTAAAAATCCAATTTGACATTTGCTCAGTACATTGTTTTCACTGAGGAAATGTACGAGTCTGCCATTAATGATAATGCAGAGGATTTTCCCAAGGTTGCTGTTGACGATATCCCACGGTACTTATTGGAGTCAAATTTGTCTCCACTTTTGTGGATTGGGGTGATAAGTCCTTGGTTCCAAATATTGGGGAATATGCCAGAGCTGAGGATGATGTTAAAAAGTTTAAGTGTTGCCAATTGGAATTTATGGTCTGTATACTTCATCATTCCATTGAGGGTACCATCAACCCTGCAGGTCTTTTTGAGTTGGATGGTTTCTATTTTGTCATGTAGTTCATTCAATGTACTTGTAGAATCCAGTGGGTTCTGGTAGTCTTCAATAGTTGATTTGTATTTGATCACGTATATGTTTGTGCTGTTTGTTCTTTGATATAGAGCAGATTTTTTTTTTTACAGTGAAAGCAATTGTATTCAAAACTGTAATATCTTATGCTTCATGGAGTTGTGGCTGAACAACGACACTATCAACATACAGCTGGCTGGTTATACGCTGTACCGGCAGGATAGAACAGTGGCATCTGGTAAGACAAGGGTGCACCGCTGGTGCACGATATCTAAGGAAGGCTCAAGCTATTGCTCACCTGAGGTGGAGTATCTCATGCTAAGCTGTACACTATCTACCTAGAGAGTTTTCATCTGCATTTTTAGTAGCTGTTTACATACCACCACAGACTGAGGCTGGCACTAAGACAGCATTGAATGAGCTGTATTCTGCCATAAGTAAACAAGAAAACACTCACCCAGAGGCAGCGCTCCTAGTAGCCGGGGACTTTAACCTGTTAGGGCTAGGGGGCAGTATTGACACGGCTGGATAAAAAAACGTACCCGATTTAATCTGGTTACTACTCCTGCCCAGTAACTAGAATATGCATATAATTATTGGCTTTGGATAGAAAACACCCTAAAGTTTCTAAAACTGTTTGAATGGTGTCTGTGAGTATAACAGAACTCATATGGCAGGCCAAAACCTGAGAAGATTTCAAGCAGGAAGTGGCCTGTCTGAGAAGTAGTGTTTCATCTTGGCTCTTTTTATTGAAGACTCAGGATCTGTGCAATAACGTGACACTTCCTACGGCTTCCATAGGGTCTCAGAGCCCGGGAAAAAGCTGAACAATATCGAGGCAGGCTCTGGCTGAAACACTTTATCGCTTTTGGCAAGTGGCCACTCAGAGTACTATGGGCTTAGGCACGTGCCCGCTTCGACCGAATGCTTTCTTTTCCTTTGTCTGTTTACCTAAAAGCAGATTCCCGGTCGGAAT
Organism: Salmo salar; assembly: GCF_905237065.1. NCBI lineage: Eukaryota > Metazoa > Chordata > Actinopteri > Salmoniformes > Salmonidae > Salmo > Salmo salar. The sequence goes on from NC_059450.1 coordinate 104,761,144, forward strand.
ATTCTCGCTTTATTATGAGAAAAATGGCATAAAAATTGATTTTAAACAGCGGTTGACATGCTTCGAAGTACGGTAATGGAATATTTAGAATTTTTTTGTCACGAATTGCGCCATACTCGCCACCCTTATTTACCCTTTAGGATAGTGTCTAGAACGCACGAACAAAACGCCGCTATTTGGATATAACGATGGATTATTTTGGACCAAACCAACATTTGTTATTGAAGTAGAAGTCCTGGGAGTGCATTCTGACGAAGACAACAAAGGTAATAACATTTTTCTTATAGTAAATCTGACTTTGATGAGTGCTAAACTTGCTGGGTGTCTAAATAGCTAGCCCTGTGATGCCGGGCTATCTATTGAGAATATTGCAAAATGTGCTTTCACCGAAAAGCTATTTTAAAATCGGACATATCGAGTGCATAGAGGAGTTCTGTATCTATAATTCTTAAAATAATTGTTATGCTTTTTGTGAACGTTTATCGTGAGTCATTTAGTAAATTCACCGGCAGTGTTCGGTGGGAATGCTAGTCACATGCTAGTCACATGCTAATGTAAAAAGCTGTTTTTTGATATAAATATGAACTTGATTGAACAAAACATGCATGTATTGTATAACATAATGTCCTAGGGTTGTCATCTGATGAAGATCATCAAAGGTTAGTGCTACATTTAGCTGTGGTTTGGGTTTATGTGACATTATATGCTAGCTTGAAAAATGGGTGTCTGATTATTTCTGGCTGGGTACTCTGCTGACATAATCTAATGTTTTGCTTTCATTGTAAATCCTTTTTGAAATCGGACAGTGTGGTTAGATTAACGAGAGTCTTATCTTTAAAATTGTGTAAAATAGTCATATTTTTGAAAAATTGAAGTAATAGCATATCTAAGGTATTTGAATAACGCGCCACAGGATTCAACTGGCTGTTGAGTAGGTGGGACGCGTCCCACCTAGCCCATAGAGGTTAATGCAGGGAAACTTAAATCAGTTTAACCAAATTTCTATCAGCATGTTAAATGTGCAACCAGAGAGAAAAGAAATCTGGAACGCCTATACTCCACACACAGAGACGCCTACAAAGCTCTCCCTTGCCCTCCATTTGGAAAATCTGACCATAATTCTATCCTCCAGATTCCTGCAGCAGGAAGCACCAGTGACTAGATCAACAAAAAAAGGGGTCAGATGAAGCAGATGCTAAACTACAAGACTGTTTTGCAAGCCTAGACTGGAATATGTTCCGGGATTCCTCCGATGGCATTGAGGAGTACACCACATAAGTCATTGGCTTCATCAATAAGTTCATCGATGATGTCGTCACCAAAGTGACAGTATGTACATACCCCAACCAGAAGCCATGGATTACAGGCAACATCCACACTGAGCTAAAGGGTATAGCTTCCGCTTTCAAGGTGCGGGACTCAAACGCGGAAGCTTATAAGAAATCCCGCTATGCCCTCCAACGAAACATCAAACAGGCAAAGCTTTAACCTGTTAGGGCTAGGGGGCAGTATTGACACGGCTGGATAAAAAACATACCCGATTTAATCTGGTTACCACTCCTCCCAGTAACTAGAATATGCATATACGTATTACATATGGATAGAAAACACCCTAAAGTTTCTAAAACTGTTTGAATGGTGTCTGTGAGTATAACAGAACTCAAATGGCAGGTCAAAACCTGAGAGATTCCTTTACAGGAAGTGGCCTGTCTGACCATTTCTTGAACTTCTTTTCCATCTCTATCTTTTACTAAGGATCTCTGCTCTAACGTGACACTTCCTACGTCGTCCATAGGCGCTCAGAGCCCGGGAAAAAACAGAATGTCGTCATCCCAGCCCCAGGCTGAAACACATTATCGCCTTTCTCAAGTGGCCGATCAAGGGACTCTGGGCTTAGGCGCGTGACCCGACCGCCCCCGCCTTTGTGATTTTTTCCTCTGTTTGCCGAAAAGGATATTCCCTGTCGGAATATTATCGCTTTTCTACGAGAAAAATTGCGTAAAAATTGATTTTAAACAGCGGTTGACATGCTTCGAAGTACGGTAATGGAATATTTAGAATTTTTTTGTCACGAATTGCACCATGCGCACGACCCTTCTTTACCATTTCGGATAGTGTCTGGAACGCACGAACAAAACGCCGCTATTCGGATATAACGATGGATTATTTTGGACCAAACCAACATTTGTTATTGAAGTAGCAGTCCTGGGAGTGCATTCTGACGAAGACAACAAAAGGTAATCAAACTTTTATAATAGTAAATATGATTATGGTGAGTGCTAAACTTGCCGGGTGTCTAAATAGCTAGCCCGTGATGCCTGGGCTATGTACTTAGAATATTGCAAAATGTGCTTTCACCAAAAAGCTATTTTAAAATCGGACATATCGAGTGCATAGAGGAGGTCTGTATCTATAATTCTTAAAATAATTGTTATGCTTTTTGTTAACGTTTATCGTGAGTAATTTAGTAAAATGTTAGCGAATTCCCCGGAAGTTTGCTAGTTCTGAACGTCACATGCTAATGTAAAAAGCTGGTTTTTTATATAAATATGAACTTGATTGAACAAAACATGCATGTATTGTATAACATAATGTCCTAGGGTTGTCATCTGATGAAGATCATCAAAGGTGAGTGCTGCATTTAGCTGTCTTCTGGGTTTTGGTGACATTATATGCTAGCTTGAAAAATGGGTGTCTGATTATTTCTGGCTTGGTACTCTGCTGACATAATCTAATGTTTTGCTTTCGTTGTAAAGCCTTTTTGAAATCGGACAGTGTGGTTAGATTAACGAGAGTCTTGTCTTTAAAAAGCTGTAAAATAGTCATATGTTTGAGAAATTGAAGTAATAGGATTTTTAAGGTTTTGAAAATCGCACCACAGGCTTCAAGTGGCTGTTACGTAGGTGGGACGAATTCGTCCCGCCTAGCCCATAGAGGTTAATACAGGACTAAGATTGAATCATACTACACTGGCTCTGACGCTCAGCAGATGTGGCAGGGCTTGCAAACCATTACAGACTAAAAAGGGAAGCACAGCAGAGAGCGGTGACACGAGTGACACGAGCCTACCAGACGAGCTCACTCCTTCTGTGCTTGCTTCGAGGAAAATAACACTGAAACATGCATGAGAGCACCAGCTTTTCTGAAAGAGTATGTGATCACGCGCTCCGCAGCCGATGTGAGTAAGTCCTTTAAACAGGTCAACATTCACAAGGCTGCAGTGCCAGACGGATTACCAGGATGTGTACTGCGAGCACGCGCTGACCAACTGGCAAGTGTCTTCACTGACATTTTCAACCTTTCCCTGTTCGAGTCTGTTGTACCAACATGTTTCAAGCAGACCACCATAGTCCCTGTGCCCAAGAACACAAAGGCAACCTGCCTAAATGACTACAGACCCGTAGCACTCCCGTCCGTAGCCATGAAGTGCTTTGAAAGGCTGGTCATGGCCCACATCAGCACCATTATCCCAGAAACCCTAGACCCAGTCCAATTTTCAGCCTGATCAAGACAAAGGAGATGATTGTGGACTACAGGAAAAAGAGGACCGAGTACGCCCCCATTCTCATCAATGGGGCTGCAGTGGAGCAGGTTGATAGCTTCAAGTTCCTTGGTGTCCACATCACCAACAAACTAAAATGGTCCAAGCACACCAAGACAGTCGCGAAGAGGGCACGACAACACGTTAATGTTACTTAGATTGATGCACCAGTATGTTAATCGACTCTAGGGGGTTAATCACATCAGACCAACAAAGATTTTTAACATCATCCACATAAGAGACAGAGCTAAATATTTTGGATTATCTCTTATTCACTGTTTTAGGCCCAGCTTTTGTAACCTTGGCTTTCCTGGATATAGCAACTCTATTGTGATCACAGCATCCAATGGGTACGGATACAGCTTTAGAGCAGATTTCTGCAGCATTAGTAAAAATGTGATCAATACATGTGGATGATGTAGTTCCTGTAGTGTTTGTAAACACCCTGTCAGGTTGAATAATAATAACTATATTACAGGCACTGGTTACAGTAAGAGCTTCCTCTTGAGCGGACAGCTTGATGAAAACAAGTAAATATTCAGGTCCCTAAGAAAGTAGACCTCTCTGTTTACATCACATACATAAAGCCCAGTCCAAGCTTTTCTGTCTTGGCACCCCAATTTTGCAACCAGCTTCCCCTTGAAGCTAGGACAGCAGAGTCCCTGCCCATCTGCTAAGGAAACCTGGCTAACGTTAGTTAGAAGCTAGGCTAGCATCTGGGCATCTGGGCTGCCTATCTGTGCAACTGAGGGAAAAATGTGCTACTTCTCTGGAGAAACATAGACCTGCTATTGTTCACTTTAATTCATGGTACGTCCTACACCTTAATGTTATGTATTATGTTGACAATTATTAGAAAATAAGTCTGTTAATTCATAGTTATTTTGCAAAAGAAAGAAGAGAAAGATACGCCATTCAACACCAGAACCGGGAGGTGTACACTGCTGGCCTACAGTTCAGTCGAAGAGAAGCCATTCAACACCAGAACCGGGAGGTGTACACTGCTGGCCTACGGTTCAGTCGAAGATACGCCATTCAACACCAGAACTGGAAGGTGTACACTGCTGGCCTACTGTTCAGTCGAAGATACGCCATTCAACACCAGAACTGGAAGGTGTACACTGCTGGCCTACTGTTCAGTCGAAGATACGCCATTCAACACCAGAACTGGAAGGTGTACACTGCTGGCCTACTGTTCAGTCGAAGATACGCCATTCAACACCAGAACTGGAAGGTGTACACTGCTGGCCTACTGTTCAGTCGAAGATACGCCATTCAACACCAGAACTGGAAGGTGTACACTGCTGGCCTACTGTTCAGTCGAAGATACGCCATTCAACACCAGAACTGGAAGGTGTACACTGCTGGCCTACTGTTCAGTCGAAGATACGCCATTCAACACCAGAACCGGAAGGTGTACACTGCTGGCCTACTGTGCAGTCGTGTGGTCAGGTGCCACAAAGAGGGACTTAGGAAAATTTAATTTGGCTCAGGACAGGGCAGCACGGCTGACCCTTAAAAGTACACGTGCATCTCAATCACTCATGGCTGAAAGTGGAGGAGAGACTGACTTCATCACTACTTGTTTTTGTAAGAAGTGTTGACATACTGAATGCACAGAGATGTCTGTCTAAACTACTGCCACACAGCTCAGACTCCCATGCATACCCCACAAGACATGCCACCAGAGGTCTCTTCACAGTCTCCAGGTCCAGAACAGAATATGGAAGGCTCACAGCACTACATAGAGCTATGACTACATGGATCTCTATTCCACATCAGGTAACTGATGCAAGCAGTATAATTAGATTTAAAAAACAGATAAAAATATACCTTATGGAGCAGCGGGGACATTGAAGAGACACAAAGGTACAGACACGCATACGTGCGCTAGCACACGCACTCCACACACACACATTGTAATATTGTTGTATGGTGGTATTATACATTTTGTATTGTAGATATGTGTAACGTCCGTCGTTCAAGGTAGACCAAGGCACAGCGTGAGTTGAGTTCATCATCTTTTATTTTGAAGGTGAACCAGCCAAAAACAATAAACAACACAATGAACGAAAAGCTTCGTAGTGCAAAATACATGCAACCAAACAAAGACAAGGTCCCACAACTGACTGTGGGAAAAAGGGCTGCCTAAGTATGATTCCCAATCAGAGACAATGATAGACAGCTGCCTCTCATTGGAACCATACTAGGCCAATCAAAGGAAAAACCAACACATAGAAAGCCCACCCCATGTCACACCCTGACCTAACCAAACAGAGAAAAACCGGCTCTCTCAGGTCAGGGCAGGTAGGCAGGTCAGGGCGTGACAGTAGGTGCGGACTCCGCAAACCTGAACCTATAGGGGAGGGTCCGGGTGGGCATCTATACTTGTCGGCGGTTCTGGTTCGGGGCATAGCCCCCACACCGCCCGCTGATCTCCCCGCTTCTGTGTCGCCGGAGGAACCAGACCGTGGATCATCGCCGGAGGCTCTGAACTACCGACCGCCGCTGAAGACTCTGGGCTGCAGACCGCCACTGAAGACTCTGGGTAGCAGACCGCCGCTGGAGGCTCCGGACTGGGGAGCGTCGCCGGAGGCTCCGGACTGGGGAGCGTCGCCGGAGGCTCCGGACTGGGGAGCGTCGCCGGAGGCTCCGGACTGGGGAGCGTCGCCGGAGGCTCCGGACTGAGGAGCGTCTCTGTAGGTTCCGGACTGGGGACCGTCGCTGCAGGCTCCGTGCCATGGATCATCACTGGAGGCTTTGTGCCATGGATCATCACTGGAGGCTCCGGGCCATGGATCATTACTGGAGGCTTCATGCCATGGATCATCCCTACAGGCTCCCAGCCATGGATCGTCACTGGAGGCTTCGTGCCATGGATCATCCCTACAGGCTCCGGGCCATGGATCATCCCTGGAGGCTTTATACCATGGATTATCACTACAGGCTCCGGGCCATGGATCATCACTAGATGCTTCATGCCATGGATTATCACTGGAGGCTTCGGACCATTGATCATCACTGGAGGCCTCCTACTTGGAGCTGGAACTGTTCTCACCAGACTGGGGAGACGCACAGGAGACTGGGTGCGCAAAGTAGGCACAGGGCACACTGGGTCGTGGAGGCGCACCGGAGGTCTGGAGCTCAGGGCTGGCACACCCCGTCCTGGCTGGATGGTCACTGTAGCCCAGCAAGGGCGCTGGTACAGGATGAACTGTGCTGCGCTGGTGAACGGAGGGTACCGTGCGTAGAGCAGGCGTGGGATAACCTGGGCCGTGAGACGCACTGGAGACCAGATATGCTGAGCCGGCGCACTTCTTCCTGGCTGACGGCCAACTCTAGCACGGCAACAGTAAGGAGCTTGTACCGAGTGCACCGGGCTGTGAGTGCGCATGGGCGACACAGTGCGCATCATCGCATACCACGGTGCTTGTTCAGTCACTCGCTCCCCATGGTATGCACGGGTAGTTGGCTCAGGTCAGAAAGCCGCCTTAGCCAATCTACCCGTGTGCCCCCCCCAAATTCTTCTGGGGCCCTGCCTCTCGTCCTCCTGTTGCCTTCCTAGCCGTTCCTCCCAGTATCGCCGTTCTGCCCTCACTGCCTCTATCTCCACCGGCGGGCGGCGATACTCTCCTGGCCTTGTCCACGGTCCTTCCCCATCTAGGATCTCCTCCCAGGTCCAGTCCTCTGAACCACACTGCTTGGTCCCGCTCATCCTCCTGGTGAGTGCACACTGCTTGGTCCGTTGGTGGTGGGATCTTCTGTAACGTCCGTCGTTCAAGGTAGACCAAGGCGCAGCGTGAGTTGAGTTCATCATCTTATATTTTAAAGGTGAACCAGCAAAAAAACAATAAACAACACAATGAACGAAAAGCTTCATAGTGCAAAATACATGCAACCAAACAAAGACAAGATCCCACAACTGACTGTGGGAAAAAGGAATGCCTAAGTATGATTCTCAATCAGAGACAACGATAGACAGCTGCCTCTGATTGGAAACCATACTAAGCCAATCAAAGGAAAAACCAACATAGAATTACAACACATAGAATGCCCACCCCATGTCACACCCTGACCTAACCAAACAGAGAAAAAACGTCTCTCTCAGGTCAGGGCGTAACAATATGTAGTGGTGTAATAATGTTATATGATGTACTGTTTTATATTTTGTTTTATATGTATTGTAAGTGCCTTAATGTGTGTGTGTTTGGTCCCCAGGAAGAGTAGCTGCTGCCTTGGCAGCCCCTAATGGGGATCCATAATAAATACAAATACAAATAAATACACTAAGATGCAAATCATTTCAATAATTTGTTAATAACATTTCCTCCTAAAAATGTAAGAATAAATCTACGTAATATGTTGGTCAAAATGTAAGTATCTTATGAGGATAACCAGAGAGAGAGAACATTTAGTGAATTCATTTACTCAATTTTGATAATATTATTGGAACAACTTGTCACATGGCTCCATTTTTTTTTAGAATTGGGGGTAATTCAAAATGTTTTGAGTTCATGATAATTGTACACAATGTTGTATGAATGTTTGAAGAATGATAAGTATAGTTGTATATACGTTTTAAGCAACTTGTTGAGGTGTAATGGATCATGATGAATTGATGTCCAAACTGTCAGAAAATTGACCTTTAAAGATGAAACCACTGATTCCCACCATCACAACAGCCAATGACAGAGGTAAATGCAGCGTCCGGGAAAGCTTTTAGTTCTACCTCCATTTACTGCATGCAGATTGAGCACTGTGCTCAACAATAGTGATGGGAAGTTTGGCTCTTTTTACTGACATTTTTTTTTTTTTTACTTATTCTGTCAAAAGAAAGAATCTTTCAACTCAATTTGTTCATTTGAGTTTGTAGCACACAGGACCCCCTACAAGTGAACTGAAACCTCTAAAGAGTCATGATTTACAAGCCTCTCATTCTCTTGTTGTTCACCATAGGGGGTTTATTGGAGCTGTCATTTGTGACTCAGACTTGTAAACGTGTGGTTTAAACAGTATACATTTGTTGATTGCTAGGCATACAAATAGGATTATTTGTTGATACATTTGAAACAAGGTTTTATTGTGGCAGCAACCAGACTATATTTTGAACAACTCTTGACTGCTGTGAGGGTGACAAGCAAAATATCATTTATCAACTGCATCCCCAAATGATTTGTTCTCCAGTTTGTTGAGCAGAGGCTGTGTATGTCTTGGTTCCTCAAAGCTGTGTTCATCATAACATTCAATAATCAATGAATTGCATTAATTCTTGCAACATGCGATCAATTATCAGTAAAACATGTATTTTTCTTCTCTATGCTGTGCCATAGGAATGTGTCTTAATCCTGCTTTTGGACTGCCAGCAGGTCAAACAAATTACTAAAATGAACGAGTCACTCAGAAAAACAAATCATGACTCTCGAGTTCATAAAATGAGTCGTTCAAAATTAACAAATTGTTTGTAAACTGCACATCACTACTCAACAATGTTTGCCAAAGTCGGTTAAAATGACAAATGATCGAATTCATTTAACTATGTTTAAACATGAATTGTTTGTGAAACACTAATATGTTTGGTTTGCTAAATATGTAAGTTACATCAACTCATGTTTAATCCTATTATCAGTAAATCCAACACATTTTTAGGGCTATTATTAATTCCCTGAATTTTGTTTAAATTCAGACAACTTATTCAAGTTGTTTTACTCAAAAACGTAAAACGATTTCAAAATTATCAAAACCATCAACACTTTAACAGAGACAGACTGTGTGACTTAATCTGATATGGCACTGCCCTATCCAGAACTACTGCTGGTTTTAACTGATTGGCAAGAGGGTCTACTCACCTGGTAACTAGGTTCGGAATCAGTTCCTGATTAGAGGGGGAACGATGTCCAATTTGTGTAACAAACTGATGATTTTCAGGTTTCACAAAGGTTAGCTTGTTGAGGTTATAATATATATATATATATATATATATATATATATATATATATATATATATATATATATATACTGCTCAAAAAAATAAAGGGAACACTTAAACAACACATCCTAGATCTGAATGAAAGAAATTATCTTATTCAATACTGACATGAATATTAATTGAATAGATTGTACACACACACACACACACACACACACACACACACACACACACTTCATGTTCATGTATTTAAATGTACACTGCTCAAAAAATAAAGGGAACACTAAAATAACACATCCTAGATCTGAATGAAATAATCTTATTAAACACTATTTTCTTTACATAGTTGAATGTGCTGACAACAAAATCACACAAAAATAATCAATGGAAATCCAATTTATCAACCCATGGAGGTATGGATTTGGAGTCACACTCAAAATTAAAGTGGAAAACCACACTACAGGCTGATCCAACTTTGATGTAATGTCCTTAAAACAAGTCAAAATGAGGCTCAGTAGTGTGTGTGGCCTCCACGTGCCTGTATGACCTCCCTACAATGCCTGGGCATGCTCCTGATGAGGTGGCGGATGGTCTCCTGAGGGATCACCTCCCAGACCTGGACTAAAGCATCCGCCAACTCCTGGACAGTCTGTGGTGCAACGTGGCGTTGGTGGATGGAGCGAGACATGATGTCCCAGATGTGCTCAATTGGATTCAGGTCTGGGGAACGGGCGGGCCAGTCCATAGCATCAATGCCTTCCTCTTGCAGGAACTGCTGACACACTCCAGCCACATGAGGTCTAGCATTGTCTTGCATTAGGAGGAACCCAGGGCCAACCGCACCAGCATATGGTCTCACAAGGGGTCTGAGGATCTCATCTCGGTACCTAATGGCAGTCAGGCTACCTCTGGCGAGCACATGGAGGGCTGAGCGGCCCCCCAAAGAAATGCCACCCCACACCATGAATGACCCACCGCCAAACCGGTCATGCTGGAGGATGTTGCAGGCAGCAGAACGTTCTCCACGGCGTCTCCAGACTCTGTCACTTCTGTCACGTGCTCAGTGTGAACCTGCTTTCATCTGTGAAGAGCACAGGGCGCCAGTGGCGAATTTGCTAATCTTGGTGTTCTCTGGCAAATGCCAAACGTCCTGCACGGTGTTGGGCTGTAAGCACAACCCCCACCTGTGGACGTCGGGCCCTCATACCACCTTCATGGAGTCTGTTTCTGACCGTTTGAGCAGACACATGCACATTTGTGGCCTGCTGGAGGTCATTTTGCAGGGCTCTGGCAGTGCTCCTCCTGCTCCTCCTTGCACAAAGATGGAGGTAGCGGTCCTTCTGCTGGGTTGTTGCCCTCCTACGGCCTCCTCCACGTCTCCTGATGTACTGGCCTGTCTCCTGGTAACGCCTCCATGCTCTGGACACTACGCTGACAGACACAGCAAACCTTCTTGCCACAGCTCGCATTGATGTGCCATCCTGGATGAGCTGTACTACCTGAGCCACTTGTGTGGGTTGTAGACTCCGTCTCATGCTACCACTAGAGTGAAAGCACCGCCAGCATTCAAAAGTGACCAAAACATCAGCCAGGAAGCATAGGAACTGAGAAGTGGTCTGTGGTCCCCACCTGCAGAACCACTCCTTTATTCGGGGTGTCTTGCTAATTGCCTATAATTTCCACCTGTTGTCTATTCCATTTGCACAACAGCATGTGACATTTATTGTCAATCAGTGTTGCTTCCTAAGTGGACAGTTTGATTTCACAGAAGTGTGATTGACTTGGAGTTACATTGTGTTGTTTAAGTGTTCCCTTTATTTTTTTGAGCAGTGTATATATATATATATATAATAACAAAGGTTAGCTTGTTGAGGTTATAATATATTAAAATATTATATTTAATAAGATGCGCGAGTCGATTAGTCGCCTGGAAGTATTCAGTGGAGCTGCCCTACCAGAGGCCCCTATCCACACACACACACACACATAGACATACACACACACACACACACACACACACACACACACACACACACACACACACACACACACACACACACACACACACACACACACACACCCACCCCACCCCAGAGTGATTGACATGTGAATTAGCTAGTGTGGTGATGATAATAGGGGTTCTAACCAGGCCCAGACCCAGCTGGCTCAGCCTGTAAGCCCCCTCTCCATTCCTCCTTCTCCACCCTCTGTCTCTTCCCCCTTTCTCCCCTCTCCTCCCTGCTGCCACCCCCAGAAGACACTCATAAAGATGACAATCTAACTGTTAAAGAACTGCTGATTTTTCATGGTTTTTCAAAAGCTTTTGCTGCCGTGCCAAATTTATATTTTATTTTCTCCCTTCAACTCTTTCTCTCATTTCCCCTTTTCTCTTTCTCTCTTATTTCAGCAACCACATCCAGCTATATGAAACCCCTCATTTATCAGAAAGGTCTAAAATATAATCCTGGTCAGTGGAAACACTTTGACGGTAAAGGAGATCAGAACGGAACAGATCACAACAGAACAGAACAGATCAGAAACACTTTGATGGTATTTAGTATTTTGTATTTTATTAGGATCCCCGTTAGCTGTTGCAAAAGCAGCAGCTACTCTTCCTGGGGTCCACACAAAACATGAAACATGACATAATATAGAAAATGTACAGACAAGAACAGCTCAATGACAGAACTACATACAATTTTTAAAAGTTACACATAGCCAACATATCAACACATACACACAAACTATCTAGGTCAAATACGGGAGTGGCGTAGTGTCGTGAGGTGTTGCTTTATCTGTTTTTATAAACCAGGTTTGCTGTTCATTTGAGCAATATGAGATGGAACGAAGTTCCGTGCAATAATGGCTCTATGTAATACTGAACTCTTTCTTGAATTTGTTCTGGATTTGGGGACTGTGAAAAGCCCCCTGGTGACTTCATTAGCTGTGGTTGCTGATGCGTATATGGTTGAATAATCAGCATACATGCTTTGTTTAATGCCAGTGGCAGGTCAGTGGTAAAAATAGAAAAGAGTAGAGGGCCTAGAGAGCTGCACTGCGGTACACCAAACTTTACATGTTTGACATTAGAGAAGCTTCCACTAATGAACTCCCTCTGAGTTCTATTAGATAGATAGCTCTGAATCAACGATATGGCAGGGGTTGAAAAGCCATAACGCATAGGTTTTCTCAACAACAGGTTATGGTCAATAATATCAAAGGATGCACTGAAATCTAACAGTACAGCTCCCACAATCTTCTTATTAACAATTTATTTTAACAAGTTTTTAGTAATTTGTGTCAGTGCAGTACATGTTAAGTCCCCTTCTCTATGAGCATGCTAAAAGTCTGTTGTTAATTTGGTCAAATACAATGTTTTCCAACAGTTTGCGAAGAGCTGGCAGCAAGCTGATAGGTCTGCTGTTGGAACCAGTAAAGGCCGCTTTACCATTCTTGGGTAGCGGAATGACTTTGGCTTCCCTCCAGGCCTGAGGACAAAGACTTTCCTCTAGGCTCAGATTAAAAATATGACAGATAGGACTGGCTATAGAGTCAGCTACCATCCTCAGTATCTTTCCATCTAAGTTGTCAATGCCAGGAGGTGTATCATTATTGATGGACAATAATCATTTTTCCACCTCTCCCACACTAACTTTACAAAATTCAAACTTGCAATGCTTTACTTTCATTATTAGTTTTTTATACATGAGTACAATGGCCCACTGTTTGTTTTTTGACATTTCCTGCCTAAGTTTTCCCACTTTGCCAGTGAAGTAATAATTAAAATAATTGTCAACCTCAAATTATTTTTTGATGTATAAGCCATCTGATTCAATGAAAGATTGAGTTGAATTTATCTTTCTGCATATAATTTCATTTAAAGTACTCCAAAGTTTATTTTCCATCATTCTTTATTACATTGATCTTGGCTTCAAAATACAGTTTCTTCTTATTTTTGTTGCGTTTAGTCACATAATTTCTCAATTTGCAGTGACAGCTAGTCAGATGAGCAGCCAGACTTATTAGTCACTCCTTTTGCCCCATCTCTTACAACCATACAGTTTTTCAATTCCTCATCAATCTATGGATCCTTAACATTTCTAATAGTCATTTTATTGTTTATTAATAATTGGAAGAAGCAATTTCATAAATTATTCAAGTGCAGCAACTGGATGCTCCTCATTAACCACATCAGACCAATAAATATTTTTAACATCATCCACATAAGAGTCACAACAAAATCTTTTGTATGATCTCTTATAAACTATTTTAGGCCCAGCTTTTGGAACTTTGGTTTTCCTGGATATAGCCACTATATTGTGATTGCTGCATCCAATGGGGACGGATACAGCCTTAGAACAAAGTTCTACAGTATTAGTAAAAATGTGATCGATACATGTGGATGATCTTGTTCCTGTAGTGTTTATAAACACCCTGGTAGGTTGATTAATAATCTGAACCAGATTAGAGGCACTGGTTACAGTGAGAAGCTTCCTCGCCCATGACCAGCTCGGAAACTGGATTGCACAGCGGAGAAGTTACGGTGGGATTCAAAATGGTCAGTGATCTGTTTGTTACCTTGGCTTTCAAAGACTTTAGAAAGGCAGGGCAGGATGAATATAGGTCTGTAACAGTTTGGGTCTAGAGTGTAACCCCCTTTCAAGAGGGGGATGATCACGGCAGCTTTCCAATCTTTAGGAATCTCGGAAGATACGAAAGAGACGTTGAACAGACTAGTAATAGGGGTTGTAACAATGGCGGTGGATATTTTTAGAAAGAGAGTGTCCAGATTGTCTAGCCCAGCTGATTTGTACTGTTCCAGGTATTGCAGCTCTTTCAGAACATCTGCTATCTGGATTTGGGTGAAGGAGAAGCTGGGGATGCTTGGGCAAGTAGCTGCGGGGGGTGCGGAGCTGTTAGCCGGGGTTGGGGTAGCCAGGAGGAAAGCATGGCCAGTCATAGGGAAATGCTTATGAAATTCTAGAATTATCATGGGTTTATTGGTGGTGTCAGTGTTTCCTAGCCTCAGTGCAGAGGACAGCTGGGAGGAGGTGCTCTTATTCTCCATGGATTCTACAGTGTCCCAGAACATTTTGGAGTTAGAGCTACAGGATGAAAATTTCTGTTTGGAAAAGCTATCCTTTGCTTTCCTAACTGACTGTGTGTATTGGTTCCTTACTTCCCTGAAAAGTTGCATATCGTGGGGACTATTCGATTCTAGTGCAGTACGCCACAGGATGTTTTTGTGCTGGTCGAGGGCAGTCAGGTCTGGAGTGAACCAATGGCTATATCCATTCTTAGTTCAGCATTTTTTGAAAGGGACATGCTTATTTAAGATGGTGAGGAAATTACTTTCAAATAACAACCAGGCATCCTCTACTGATGGGATTTACATTTACATTTACGTCATTTAGCAGACGCTCTTATCCAGAGCGACTTTCAAATTGGTGCATTCACCTTATGATATCCAGTGGAACAACCACTTTACAATAGTACATCTATATATTTTTGGGGGGGAGGGTAGGGGGGAGGGTAGGGGGAGGTTTAGAAGGATTACTTAATCCTATCCCAGATATTCCTTAAAGAGGTGGGGTTTCAGGTGTCTCCGGAAGGTGGTGATTGACTATCTTGATGGAAAATGTTGTAGTTGGGGATGGAAATCTCAGAATTGTTGGTGGCCTTCCTAACCCAGGATTCAGACACGGCAAGGACATCAGGGTTGGCGGAGTGTGCTAAAGCAGTGAGTAAAACAAACTTAGGGAGGAGACTTCTGATGTTAACATGCATGAAACCAAGGCTTTACGGTTACAGAAATCAACAAATGAGGGCGCCTGGGGGACACACAGGGCCTGGGTTAACCTCTACATCACCCGAGGAACAGAGGAGGAGTAGGATGATGGTGCGGCTAAAGGCTATCAAAACTGGTCGTCTAGTGCGTTGGGGACAGAGAATAAAAGGAGCAGATTTCTGGGCATGGTAGAATAGATTCAGGGCATAATGTACAGACAGGGGTATGGTAGGGTGTGGGTACAGTGGAGGTAAACCTAGGCATTGAATGACGATAAGAAAGGTTGCATCTCTGGAGGCACTAGTTATGCTGGGTGAGGTCACCGCATGTGTGGGAGGTGGGACAAAGAGAGTATCTGACACATGTTGAGTGGGGCTCCGCAGTAAAATAAAACAATGATAACTACCCTAAACAGTATACAAGGCATATTGACATTAGAGAGAGACATACAGCGAGGCATAAAGCAATACAGGTGTTGATTGGGAGAGCTAGCTAAGACAACAACGGGTAAGACAACAACAGCTAATCAGCTAAGACAACAACAACAGGTAAAATGGCGATGAATCGGCAGAGAGGGTCAGTTAACTACACACAGGGCCTGAGTTCGAGGCTGGGGCCGACAGATTAACAAAATAAACAAAATGGAGTACCGTGATTAAAGAACAGTCCAGCAGGCATCAGCTATGTAGCCAGGTGATCATAGGGTCCAGTGAACAGCAATAGAGGAAACAGGGATTGGATGGGGACCGTTGCTGCAAAGCTATTTTAAGGTATCTCCAGAGATGTTTGATCGGGTTCCGGTCTCTGGCTGGGCCACTCAAGGGCATTCAGAGACTTGTCCCGAAGCCACTCCTGTGTTGTCTTGGCTGTGTGCTTAGGGTCGTTGTCCTGTTGGAAGGCTAGAATGCTAACATCCCAGAGTCACCTCTTCACTGTTGATGCTGACGTTGAGACTGGTGTTTTGTGGTTACTATTTAATGAAGCTGACAGTTTCTTAAACTATACACTCTAATGTACTTGCCATCTTGCTCAGTTGTGTACCGGGGCCTCCCACTCCTCTTTCTATTCTAGGTAGAGCCAGTTTGCTCTGTTCTGTGAAGGGAGTAGTACACAGCGTTGTATGAGATCTTCAGTTTCTTGGCAATTTCTCGCATGGAATAGCCTTCATTTCTCAGAAAAAGAATAGACTGATGAGTTTCGGAAGAAAGTCCTTGGTTTCTGGTCATTTTGACACTGTTATCGAACCCACAATTGCTGATGCTCCAGATACTCAACTAGCCTAAAGAAGGCCAGTTTTATTGCTTCTTTAATTAGCACAACAGTTTTCAGCTGTGCTAACATAATTGTAAAAGTGTTTTCTAATGATCCATTAGACTTTTAAAATGATAAACTTGGATTAGCTAACACAACGTGCCATTGGAACACAGGAGTGATGGTTGCTGATAATGGGCCTCTGTACGCCTATGTAGATATTCCATAAAGAATCTGCCATTTCCAGCTACAATAGTCATTTACAACATTAATCTGGTTACTAATCCTACCCAGTAACTAGAATATGCATATACTTATTATATATGGATAGAAAACACTCTAAAGTTTCTAAAACTGTTTGAATGGTGTCTGTGAGTATAACAGAACTCATTTGGCAGGCAAAACCCTGAGACATTTTCTGACAGGAAGTGGATACCTGATGTGTTGTATTGACTTTAAACCTATCCCATTGAAAAACACAGGGGTTTAGGAATATTTTGGCACTTCCTATTGCTTCCACTAGATGTCACCAGCCTTTACAAAGTGTTTTGAGTCTTCTGGAGGGAGATCTGACCGAACAAGAGCCATGGAACGATGATGTCCCATTAGACACCTGGCGCGCGAGTTCATGTTGGGTACCCTCGTTCCAATACGTTATAAAAGAGTATGCATTCGTCCACCTTGAATATTATTCATGTTCT
This sequence comes from Salmo salar, assembly GCF_905237065.1. Lineage (NCBI taxonomy): Eukaryota > Metazoa > Chordata > Actinopteri > Salmoniformes > Salmonidae > Salmo > Salmo salar. Next base: position 104,778,351 of record NC_059450.1, read on the forward strand.
GGTTAAAAAAGGCCCTAATGATTTATGCTATACAACGTTTGACATGTTTGAACGAACGTAAATATATTTTTTCCCCTCGTTCATGACGAGAAGTCCGGCTGGCTTACATCATGTGCTAACGAGACGGAGATTTTTGGACATAAATGATGAGCTTTTTTGAACAAAACTACATTCGTTATGGACCTGTGATACCTGGAAGTGACATCTGATGAAGAGAATCAAAGGTAATGGATTATTTACATAGTATTTTCGATTTTAGATCTCCCCAACATGACGTCTAGTCTGTATCGCAACGCGTATTTGTCTGGGCGCAGTGCTCAGATTATTGCAAAGTGTGATTTCCCAGTAAGGTTATTTTTAAATCTGGCAAGTTGATTGCGTTCAAGAGATGTAAATCTATAATTCTTTAAATGACAATATAATATTTTACCAATGTTTTCTAATTTTAATTATTTAATTTGTGACGCTGACTTGACTGCCGGTTATTGGAGGGAAACGATTTCCTCAACATCAATGCCATAGTAAAACGCTGTTTTTGGATATAAATATGAACTTGATAGAACTAAAAATGCATGCATTGTCTAACATAATGTCCTAGGAGTGTCATCTGATGGAGATTGTAAAAGGTTAGTGCATCATTTTAGCTGGTTTTATGGTTTTGGTGACCCTGTCTTTGACTTGACAAAACATTACACACAACTCTTGTAAATGTACTGTCCTAACATACTCTAAATTTATGCTTTCGCCGTAAAACCTTTTTGAAATCGTAAAACGTGGTTAGATTAAGGAGATGTTTATCTTTCAAAGGGTGTAAAATAGTTGTATGTTTGAAAAATTTGAATTTTGACATTTATTTGGATTCAAATTTGCCGCTCTTGAAATGCACCTGCTGTTGATGGAGTGCACCACGGGTGGCACGCTAGCGTCCCACCTAGCCCATAGAGGTTAATGGACAAAAAATGTGCTTGCCTTTCAAAAACAAGGACGTTTCTTAGTGACCCCAAACCTCTGAACAGTAGTGTATGTGAGACGCTGTTCATTGACTACAGCTCAGCGTTCAACATCATAGTTCCCTCCAAACTCATCATTAAAACCTCTTACATCTTGATGTTCCGCTAGCGGAACGCCTCGCCAATATCCAATGATAGAGCGTGGCGCGAATTACAAACTCCTCAAAAATCCTAAAACTTCCATTTTTCAAACATATGACTATTTTACACCATTTTAAAGACAAGACTCTCCTTTATCTAACCACATTGTCCGATTTCAAAAAGGCTTTACAACGAAAGCAAAACATTAGATTATGTCAGGAGAGTACCCAGCCAGAAATAATCACACACACATTTTTCAAGCTAGCATATAATGTCACAAAAACCAAAACCACAGCTAAATGCAGCACTAACCTTTGATGATCTTCATCAGATGACACTCCTAGGACATTATGTTATACAATACATGCATGTTTTGTTCAATCAAGTTCATATTTATATAAAAAAACAGCTTTTTACATTACCATGTGACGTTCAGAACTAGCATACCCACCGAAAACTTCCGGTGAATTTACTAAATTACTCACGATAAACGTTCACAAAAAACATAACAATTATTTTAAGAATTATAGATACAGAACTCCTTTATGCAATCGCGGTGTCCGATTTTAAAATAGCTTTTCGGTGAAAGCACATTTTGCAATATTCTGAGTAGATAGCCCGGCCATCATGGCTAGCTATTTTGACACCCACCAAGTTTGGCACTCACCAAACTCAGATTTACTATAAGAAAAATTGGATTACCTTTGCTGTTCTTCATCAGAATGCACTCCCAGGACTTCTACTTCAACACCCAATGTTGTTTTGGTTCCAAATAATCCATAGTTATATCCAAATAGCTGCGTTTGTTCTTGCATTCAAGACACTATCCGAAGGGTGACGCGCCGGCGCAAATCGTGACAAAAAATTTTCAAAATATTCCATTACCGTACTTCGAAGCATGTCAAACGCTGTTTAAAATCAAATTTTTATGCGATTTTTCTCGTAAAATAGCGATAACATTCCGACCGGGAGACCTTGTTTTCGTTCAAACACTGAAAATGTAAAATGGACTCTTCACATGCACGCGTGCACCCGTGTCATTGTTCTCAGATCAACCACTTTCCAAATGCCCTACTGTTTTTCGCCCAGGGACTGCAGAGTCATCATTCCCCGTTCTGGCGCCTTCTGAGAGCCTATGGGAGCCTTAGAAAATGTCACGTTACAGCAGAGATCCTCTATTTTCCATAAAGAGGCTATAGAAGGACAAGAAATGGTCAGAGAGGGCACGTCCTGTATGGAATCTTCTCAGGTTTTGGCCTGCCATATGAGTTCTGTTATACTCACAGACACTATTCAAACAGTTTTAGAAACTTTAGGGTGTTTTCTATCCACATCTACTAATTATATGCATATTCTAGTTTCTGGGCAGGATTAATAACCAGATTAAATCGGGTACGTTTTTTATCCGGCCGTGAAAATACTGCCCCCTATCCTAAACAGGCTAAGCTAGGGACCCTGGGACTGAACCCCTCCCTCTGCAACTGGACCCTGGACTTCCTGAGGAGCCGCCCCAGGTGGCAAGGGTAGGTAACACCACATCTGTCACGCTGATCCTCAACAAAGGGCCATTCAGGGGTGTGTGCCTAGTCCTCTCCTGTACTCCCTGTTGACCTATGACTGCGTGGCCTCGCACGACTCCAATGCCATCTTTCAGGTTGCCGATGACACAACGGTGGTAGCCTGTAGGGAGGAGGTCAGAGACCTGGCGGTGTAGTGTCAGGACAGCAACCTTTCCCTTAACCTCTATGGGCTAGGTGGGACGCTAGCGTCCCCCCCCGTGGTGCACTCCATCAACAGCAGGTGCATTTCAAGAGCGGCAAATTTGAATCCAAATAAATGTCAAAATTCAAATTTTTCAAACATACAACTATTTTACACCCTTTGAAAGATAAACATCTCCTTAATCTAACCACGTTTTACGATTTCAAAAAGGTTTTCCGGCGAAAGCATACATTTAGAGTATGTTAGGACAGTACATTTACAAGAGTTGTGTTTAATGTTTTGTCAATTCAAAGACAGGGTCACCAAAACCATAAAACCAGCTAAAATGATGCACTAACCTTTTACAATCTCCATCAGATGACACTCCTAGGACATTATGTTAGACAATGCATGCATTTTTAGTTCTATCAAGTTCATATTTATATCCAAAAACAGTGTTTTACTATGGCATTGATGTTGAGGAAATCGTTTCCCTCCAATAACCGGCAGTCAAGTCAACACCACAAATTAAATAATTAAAATTAGAAAACATTGGTAAAATATTATATTGTCATTTAAAGCATTATAGATTTACATCTCTTGAACGCAATCAACTTGCCAGATTTAAAAATAACCTTACTGGGAAATCACACTTTGCAATAATCTGAGCACTGCGCCCAGAAAAATACGCGTTGCGATACAGACTAGACGTCATGTTGGGGAGATCTAAAATCGAAAATACTATGTAAATAATCCATTACCTTTGATTCTCTTCATCAGATGTCACTTCCAGGTATCACAGGTCCATAACGAATGTAGTTTTGTTCAAAAAAGCTCATCATTTATGTCCAAAAATCTCCGTCTTGTTAGCACATGATCTAAGCCAGCCGGACTTCTCGTCATCAACGAGGGGAAAAAATATATTTACGTTCGTTCAAACATGTCAAACGTTGTATAGCATAAATCATTAGGGCCTTTTTAACCAGAACATGAATAATATTCAAGGTGGACGAATGCATACTCTTTTATAACGTATTGGAACGAGGGTACCCAACATGAACTCGCGCGCCAGGTGTCTAATGGGCCATCATCGTTCCATGGCTCTTGTTCGGTCAGATCTCCCTCCAGAAGACTCAAAACACTTTGTAAAGGCTGGTGACATCTAGTGGAAGCAATAGGAAGTGCCAAAATATTCCTCAGCCCCTGTGTTTTTCAATGGGATAGGTTTAAAGGTAATACAACACATCAGGTATCCACTTCCTGTCAGAAAATGTCTCAGGGTTTTGCCTGCCAAATGAGTTCTGTTATACTCACAGACACCATTCAAACAGTTTTAGAAACTTTAGAGTGTTTTCTATCCATATATAATAAGTATATGCATATTCTAGTTACTGGGTAGGATTAGTAACCAGATTAAATCGGGTACATTTTTTTTATCCAGCCGTGCAAATACTGCCCCCTAGCCCTAACAGGTTAACGTCAGTAAGACAAAGGAACTGATTGTGGACTACAGGAAATGGAGGACCAAGCACACCCCCACTCACATCGGCGGGGCTGTAGTGGAGCTGGTTGGAAATCTCAGTGTCCATATCACTAAGGATCTATCATAGTCCAAACACAACAGCACAGTTGTGAAGAGGGTACGACAACACCTCTTCCCCCGCAGGAGGCTGAAAAAATGTGTCATGGGCCCTCAGATGCTCAAACGGTTCTACAGCTCCATCATTGAGATCATCTTGACTGGCTGCATCATAGTTGGTATGGCAACTGCTTGGCATCCGACGACAAGGTGCTACAGAGGGTAGTGCGTATGGCCTAGTACATCACTGGGGCCGAGCTCCCTGCCATCCAGGACCTCTATAAACATTCTAAGACTCTAGCCACCCAAGCCACAGACGGTACTCTCTGCTACCGCACGGCAAGTGGTACATACTGTGTGCACCAAGTCTGGAACCAACAGGACCCTGAAAAGCTTTAAGAATTTAGTGTGTGTCATCAGGCTAATGTTGTATTTGTTTTAATCTATCCAGGGTTAAGAATTTAAGAATTTAGTGTGCGTCATCAGGCTAATGTTGTATGTGTCTTAAAACCTCGAAGTAAAATCCCCTGTTTAGGGGACCTGCGTGGTTCTGGTATCGGTTCCGACCAACATTTTTTCCTCATAAATCTGTGGACACCGTAGATTGAAATGGTATTGAGAGGTAGCCCTGATTCTCACTGAGACAGCAATATGTCTGTTCTGCCTGTGTGAAGCAGGATGTGAAATCTGACACCACTTGAAGCTGGGATGTCCCTCCTACCATTTCATTCACCCTACGACTGTCCATCAACTCCTGGCTGAACCCTATGTCACAGCCCCTAAATATGCCTTGAATCCTTACATCGTAATGTAGCAGGAGAGAGTGGTTTCATCTCTGTAGCACATTCAGAGATTGATTTATAGTCAGTAATCTGAAATAATGAATAGATTTTAAACAAAAAACACTTTGTGTTTATTATATGGGGGCAGATGAGCTCTGTTAGACATTCACAGCGATGGGGGCAGATGAGCTCTGTTAGACCTTCACAGCAATGGGGGCAGATGAGCTCTGTTCGACCTTCACAGCGATGGGGGCAGATGTTCTGATCAAGGGAGACCTTTAGAAAATATGCACATTTTCTCTAACACTAAATATACAGATATGTATTTTACAGTTATAAGGAAGCTGAAATCTTATAGATAGTTGTTTTATAATTTGATTATACTGTATGTGACCCACCACCTTGATTCGGTCATATATACTGTAGCAACATTTGAAACAATGTCTTTTACATTGGATAAATCTAGAGACTGAGCTAAAAAATGGTATATCATACATCGCAGTTGAGGAACAATGGGAAAGTAATTCTCCTTTGAAAGTTGATAAATGTATAACCCCACTTGAGAAAATGGCCTGTGAATGGGTTGGTACACCTACTGGAGAACTCTTCTTTGTCTACCCTCATTCTGCATCATTCACACCCTCTTCAACCTTAGCCCCGCCCCTACCCATCTCTTTAAGGATTCACATGTGAGGCCATGTGCTAAACAGAGTGAATATGGTAGTGTAGTAAACCTCATCCCCATACTGTATTTATTTATTTATCTTGCTCCTTTGCACCCCAGTATCTATACTTGCACATTCATCTCCTGCACATCTACCATTACAGTGTTTAATTGCTACATTGTAATTACTTCGCCACCATGGCCTATTTATTGCCTTAACTCCCTTATCTTACCTCATTTGCACTCACTGTATATAGACTTTTTGGTTTTCTTTTTCTACAGTATTATTGACTGTATGTTTGTTTTACTCCATGTGTAACTCTGTGTTGTTGTATGTGTCGAACCACTTTGCTTTATCTTGGCCAGGTCGCAGTTGCAAATGAGAACTTGTTCTCAACTAGCCTACCTGGTTAAATAAAGGTGAATATATATATATATATATATATATATATATATATATATATATATAAAAAGATTAAGACTAAAAGTGGTGAAATTAGAAGCAAACAGTTGTAGTGAAAATACTTATCTAGTCCTTAGCCTATATGCTAATTGTACTTTGGTGCAGGTCAAAATGGTTCTTCACATTACCGTTTCCGGTAAACACACACTATATCAAATAAAATCAACGTTTATTTGTCACATGCACAGGATATAGAAGGTGTAAACTGTACAGTGAAATGGTTACTGGCATAGTGGAGTCTTCTGTTTAGACCCATTATCCCAACCCATACTACCATGCACCCTGCATGAATCTGCATGTAACTAAAGCTAACCAACTAGGTTCAATATTAGCTAGCTAGCTAACATTAGCTATAACTAGCAATGCAAATGGCTCTGAGATATGAATAATATTACTACACAGATCATACAGGGATTGTTAGCTAGCTTGCTAACAGTAAGCTTAAATTGCAATTAAAATTACTTTCTGTAAAAAATTGAAACGTATAGTCTCTGAAAATGTAGCTAGACTCTTACCTGTATACATGGATGAACGCTTCTCCCTCTCTGTCATGGATGCCATGGTTGCCCTTAGTTTGAAGATGTAATCTGGAGACGGGTGTTTTATACAACAGCCTTCTGTGTTCTCTTTTCAACTCCCTCTGCATTTGCAATCATTCTGCTGAAAGGATTACCTACACATACTGAGCAGCTCATGTTATAGACAGAACCGTGCTACATGGCAGACCAATCCAAACTCTCGACATGTCCAGCCCATCCATTATCTAAGCCAATCTTGGCAAGCGGGAAGGTTCCTGTATTTTTCCGTGGCTAAACCAACTAGGCTTGTAATTTAACAATTTCATTCATATTTACAGATGGCATACAAGTGTGTTATTAAGGCACATTAAGGTTCACATGTTCCAGAAGGCATTTCTGCCCAAAAACACATTTTGATGTAAAAAAAAATATGTTTACATTCAAATGCCTCTCTTGTGAAGTAGTGATGTGCAACATATGCCTAGCTTCCTGAAGCTTCCTGGAACGGGACACATATAAGTAGTGATGTGCAACATACACCAGCTTCCTGAAGCTTCCTTGAATGGGTCACATATTTAGAAAAAATAGAATTAATTTCAAGCCTTATTCATCCAGTTTTGCTGAATAGCAAATACATAAAATAAAATATTTCATATTTTCGTATTTGTATCATGTTATTGACTACACCTCAGCAATTTATACAAATGTATTAAGAGTTTTACCTTTCTTGGAGTATGCAGCATTACTAGTTATTTTTTATGCCCCTCTCCATAAAAAAAAAAATATTACTTTTGGGGATTACGTTTTTGATTACATTTAGTTACATTTAAGATCAAGCTGTTAATAATTTAATCATTTAGTGTGAGTCATAACTCGTCAGGCTAATAATGTATACGTTTTAAGCTGCCAAGGGTTAATTATTTTTGTGGAAGAAGTTTCCCATCCTTACAAAGCCCTTTGGGAAGGATTATTATTCCAAAACCACACCCAGAATCCCAAATGCCCAAATCACTCTGCCTGTTTACCTATCTATCCGCCATACTGAGCTGTGAGGACCTGGAGACATGCTGCTGGACTCGGTTATATACTTAGATTTACTCCCCAGTCTGAGTCTCATTATCAATTACCAGTGTTGTTGTTGCTCTGACCGCAACCATTAACCATACTGCCAGAAGGAGGGAGGGGGAGTGGGAGGGAGACATAGAGGGAAGGAAGGAGGGAGGGGCAGCGGGAGGGAGACATAGAGGGAAGGAAGGAGGGAGGGGGAGCGGGAGGGAGACATAGAGGGAAGGAAGGAGGGAGGGGGAGCGGGAGGGAGACATAGATGGAAGGAAGGAGGGAGGGGGACTGGGTGGGAGACATAGAGGGAAGGAAGGAGGTAGGAGGGCGACTGGGAGGGAGACATAGAGGAAAGGAGGAGGGAGGGGGAGTGAGAGGGAGACATAGAGGGAAGGAAGGAGGGAGGGGGAGCGGGTGGGAGACATAGAGGGAAGGAAGGAGGGAGGGGGAGCGGGTGGGAGGGAGACATAGAGGGAAGGAGGGGGGAGATTGGGAGGGAGACATAGAGGGAAGGAAGGAGGGAGGGGGAGCGGGAGGGAGACATAGAGGGAAGGAAGGAGGGAGGGGGAGTGGGAGGGAGACATAGAGGGAAGGAAGGAGGGAGGGGGAGCGGGCGGGCGTGGGACATAGAGGGAAGGAAGGAGGGAGGGGGAGCGGGAGGGAGACATAGATGGAAGGAAGGAGGGAGGGGGACTGTGTGGGAGACATAGAGGGAAGGAAGGAGGTAGGAGGGCGACTGGGAGGGAGACATAGAGGAAAGGAGGAGGGAGGGGGAGTGAGAGGGAGACATAGAGGGAAGGAAGGAGGGAGGGGGAGCGGGTGGGAGACATAGAGGGAAGGAAGGAGGGAGGGGGAGCGGGTGGGAGGGAGACATAGAGGGAAGGAGGGGGGAGATCGGGAGGGAGACATAGAGGGAAGGAAGGAGGGAGGGGGAGCGGGAGGGAGACATAGAGGGAAGGAAGGAGGGAGGGGGAGTGGGAGGGAGACATAGAGGGAAGGAAGGAGGGAGGGGGAGCGGGCGGGAGACATAGAGGGAAGGAAGGAGGGAGGGGGAGCGGGAGGGATACATAGCGGGAAGGAATGAGGGAGGGGGACTGGGAGGGAGACATAGAGGGAAGGAAGGAGGGAGGGGGAGTGGGAGGGAGAGATAGAGGGAAGGAGGGAGGGAGGGGGAGTGGGTGGGAGACATAGAGGGAAGGAAGGATGGAGGGGGAGCGGGAGGGAGGGAGACATAGAGGGAAGGAAGGAGGGAGGGGGAGTGGGAGGGAGACATAGAGGGAAGGAAGGAGGGAGGGAGCGGGAGCGGGAGGGAGACATAGAGGGAAGTAAGGAGGGAGGGGGAGCGGGAGGGAGACATAGAGGGAAGGAGGGGGGAGAGCGGGAGGGAGACATAGAGGGAAGGAAGGAGGGAGGGGGAGCGGGAGGGAGACATAGAGGGAAGGAAGGAGGGAGGGGGAGGTAGACATAGAGGGAAGGAAGGAGGGAGGGGGAGGGAGACATTGAGGGAAGGAAGGAGGGGGAGAGCGGGAGGGAGACATAAAGGGAAGGAAGGAGGAGGGAGAGCGAGAAGGACAGAGGGAGGAAGGGAGAGAGCTCAGTTGATGGAACATGGTGCGTGTCACCCCAGCGTAGTGGGTTCGATTCCCGGGACCACACACACGTAAAATGTGTGCACACATGACTGTAAGTCACTTTGGATAAAAGCATCTGCTAAATGGAATATATATTATATTAGAGAAAGTTGGAGGGAGTGACAAAAGGAGCGAGGGACAGACAGAAAGAGAGGGGGAAGAAGTACATTTCCATAAAAAATAATTTGTCGAAAAAAACAGTGGAGAGATGGATGTGTTGTTGCACTACAGTCAGCCTAGTGGAAACACTGAGGACAGAAGAAGCTTAATGTGTGTTCAAGTGAGAGAGGAGAACTAGAGAGAGATAGAGAGAGAGAGAAAGAGAGAAAGAGAGAGAGGAGAGCAAGAGAGAGAGAGAGAAAGAGAGAGAGAGAGAGAGAGAAAGAAAGAGAGGAGAGAGAGAGAGTGAGAGGAGAGTGAGTGAGAGAGAGATAGAAAGAGAGAGGAGAGAAAGAGGAAATAGAGAAAGAGGAGAGAGAGAGAGAGAGAGGATAAAGAGAGAGAGAAAGAGGGAGAGAGAGTGAGAAAAAGAAAGAAAGAGAGGAGGGAGAGAGAGAGATGGAGAGAGAGATGGAGAGAGAGAGAGAGGCGGGTAGAGAGAGAGGAGATGGGGAAGAGAGAAAGAGAAAGAGAGAAATAAGAGAGAGATAATTCACAACACATTTGCGGTGGGTGAATGCGTACTGGCATTCATAGCCCAGCAGCTCAAAGATGGGGTGCAGATTCTTCTCCTTATTTCTCCTCTACTTCTGTTTCCCTTCTCCTCTTTCCTCCTGTAGTCGTCCTCTCCTCTTGTTCAGGTTGAGACGCCAGTAAAGGCTGGATGCTATGAGCCATTACCCACACTGTGGGTTGACTGGCACTACCAGGGGAGAGAAGGAGAGAAGAGAGAGGAAGGACAGAGAGGGGTAGGTAGACCTGAGTACTCAGACAAGGCTGAATTACACCAGGTGTCTCAGTAACATCAGGTGTCTCAGTAACATCAGGTGTCTAATTAACATCAGGTGTCTCAGCAACATCAGGTGTCTCAGTAACACCAGAAGAGGACTGGCCACCCCTCATAGCCTCGTTCCTCTCTAGGTTTCTTCCTAGGTTTTTGGCCTTTCTAGGGAGTTTTTCCTAGGGAGTTTTTCCTAGCCACCGTGCTTCTTTCACATGCATTTCTTGCTGTTTGGGGTTTTAGGCTGGGTTTCTGTACAGCACTTTGAGATATCATCTGATGTACGAAGGGCTATATAAATAAATTTGATTTGATTTGATCAGGTGTCTCAGTAACATCAGGTTCCTCAGAAACATCAGTAACATCAGGTGTCTCAGTAACATCAGGTGTCTCAGTAACATCAGTAACATCAGGTGTCTCAGCAACATCAGTAACATCAGGTGTCTAAATAACATCAGGTGTCTCAGTAACATCAGTAACATCAGGTGTCTCAGTAATATCAGGTGACTCAGTAACATCAGGTGTCTCAGTAACATCAGTAACATATGGTGTCTCAGCAACATCAGGTGTCTCAGTAACATCAGGTGTCTCAGCAACATCAGGTGTCTCAGCAACATCAGGTGTCTCAGTAACATCAGGTTCCTCAGAAACATCAGTAACATCAGGTGTCTCAGTAACATCAGGTGTCTCAGTAACATCAGTAATACCAGGTGTCTCAGCAACATCAGTAACATCAGGTGTCTCAGCAACATCAGGTGTCTCAGTAACAGCAGGTGTCTCAGTAACATCACTAACATCAGGTGTCTCAGCAACATCAGGTGTCTCAGTAACATCAGGTGTCTCAGTAACATCAGGTGTCTCAGTAACATCTGTAACATCAGGTGTCTCAGTAACATCAGTAACATCAGGTGTCTCAGTAACATCAGTAACATCAGGTGTCTCAGTAACATCAGGTGTCTCAGTAACATCTGTAACACCAGGTGTCTCAGTAACATCAGTAACATCAGGTGTCTCAGTAACATCAGTAACATCAGGTGTCTCAGTAACATCAGGTGTCTCAGTAACATCAGAAACATCAGGTGTCTAAGTAACATCAGTAACATCAGGTGTCTCAGTAAAAGCAGGTGTCTCAGTAACATCAGGTGTTTCAGTAACATCAGGTGTCTCAGTAACATCAGTAACATATGGTGTCTCAGCAACATCAGGTGTCTCAGTAACATCTGGTGGCTCAGTAACATTAGGTGGCTCAGTAACATCAGGTGTCTCAGTAACATCAGGTGTCTCAGTAACATGTCTCAGCAACATCAGGTGTATCTGTAACATCAGGTGTCTCTGTAACATCAGGTGTTTCAGTAACATCAGGTGTCTCAGTAACATCAGGTGTCTCAGCAACATCAGGTGTCTCAGTAACATCAGGTGTCTCAGTAACATCAGGTGTCTCAGTAACATCAGGTTACTCAGCAACATCAGTAACATCAGGTGTCTCAGCAACATCAGATGTCTCAGTAACATCAGGTGTCTCAGTAACATCAGTAACATCAGGTGTCTCAGCAACATCAGGTGTCTCAGTAACATCAGGTGTCTCAGTAACATCAGTAACATCAGGTGTCTCAGCAACATCAGGTGTCTCAGTAAAATCAGGTGTCTCAGTAACATCAAGTGTCTCAGTAACATCAGTAACATCAGGTGTCTCAGTAACATCAGGTGTCTCAGTAACATCAGTAACATCAGGTGTCTCAGTAGCATCAGATGTCTCAGTAACATCAGGTGTCTCAGTAACATCAGGTGTCTCAACAACATCAGGTGTCTCAGTAACATCAGGTGTCTCAGAAACATCAGTAACATCAGGTGTCTCAGCAACATCAGGTTTCTCAGCAACATCAGGTTTCTCAGTAACATCAGGTGTCTCAGTAACATCAGGTGTCTCAGTAACATCAGGTGTCTCAGTAACATCAGGTATCTCAGTAACATCAGGCGTCTCAGTAACATCAGTAACATCAGGTGTCTCAGCAACATCAGGTGTCTCAGCAACATCAGGTGTCTCAGTAACATCAGGTGTCTCAGTAACATCAGTAACATCAGGTGTCTCAGCAACATCAGGTGTCTCAGTAACATCAGGTGTCTCAGTAACATCAGGTGTCTCTGTAACATCAGGTGTCTCAGTAACATCAGTTGTCTCAGTAACATCAGGTGTCTCAGTAACATCAGGTGTCTCAGCAACATCAGGTGTCTCAGTAACATCAGGTGTCTCAGTAAAATCAGGTGTCTCAGCAACATCAGGTGTCTCATTAACATCAGGTGTCTCAGTAACATCAGTAACATCAGGTGTCTCAGTAACATCAGTAACATCAGGTGTCTCAGTGACATCAGGTGTCTCAGTAACATCAGGTGTCTCAGTAACATCAGGTGTCTCAGTAACATCAGGTGTCTCAGTAACATCTGTAACACCAGGTGTCTCAGTAACATCAGTAACATCAGGTGTCTCAGTAACATCAGTAAAATCAGGTGTCTCAGTAACATCAGGTGTCTCAATAACATCAGTAACATCAGGTGTCTCAGTAACATCAGGTGTCTCAGTAACATCAGTAACATCAGGTGTCTCAGTAAAAGCAGGTGTCTCAGTAACATCAGGTGTTTCAGTAACATCAGGTGTCTCAGTAACATCAGTAACATATGGTGTCTCAGCAACATCAGGTGTCTCAGTAACATCCGGTGGCTCAGTAACATTAGGTGGCTCAGTAACATCAGGTGTCTCAGTAACATCTGGTGTCTCAGTAACATCAGGTGTCTCAGTAACATCAGGTGTCTCAGTAACATCAGGTGTCTCAGTAACATCAGGTTTCTCAGTAACATGTCTCAGCAACATCAGGTGTCTTTGTAACATCAGGTGTCTCTGTAACATCAGGTGTCTCAGTAACATCAGGTGTCTCAGCAACATCATGTGTCTCAGTAACATCAGGTGTCTCAGTAACATCAGTAACATCAGGTGTCTCAGTAAAAGCAGGTGTCTCAGTAACATCAGGTGTTTCAGTAACATCAGGTGTCTCAGTAACATCAGTAACATATGGTGTCTCAGCAACATCAGGTGTCTCAGTAACATCAGGTGTCTCAGTAACATCAGTTGTCTCAGTAACATCAGGTTCCTCAGGAACATCAGTAACATCAGGTGTCTCAGCAACATCAGGTGTCTCAGTAACATCAGGTGTCTCAGTAACATCAGTAACATCAGGTGTCTCAGCAACATCAGGTGTCTCAGTAACATCAGGTGTCTCAGTAACATCAGTAACATCAGGTGTCTCAGCAACATCAGGTGTCTCAGTAAAATCCGGTGTCTCTGTAACATCAAGTGTCTCAGTAACATCAGTAACATCAGGTGTCTCAGCAACATCAGGTGTCTCAGTAACATCAGGTGTCTCAGTAACATCAGTAACATCAGGTGTCTCAGTAACATCAGTAACATCAGGTGTCTCAGTGACATCAGGTGTCTCAGTAACATCAGGTGTCTCAGTAACATCAGGTGTCTCAGTAACATCAGGTGTCTCAGTAACATCTGTAACACCAGGTGTCTCAGTAACATCAGTAACATCAGGTGTCTCAGTAACATCAGTAACATCAGGTGTCTCAGTAACATCAGGTGTCTCAGTAACATCAGTAACATCAGGTGTCTCAGTAACATCAGGTGTCTCAGTAACATCAGTAACATCAGGTGTCTCAGTAAAAGCAGGTGTCTCAGTAACATCAGGTGTTTCAGTAACATCAGGTGTCTCAGTAACATCAGTAACATATGGTGTCTCAGCAACATCAGGTGTCTCAGTAACATCCGGTGGCTCAGTAACATTAGGTGGCTCAGTAACATCAGGTGTCTCAGTAACATCTGGTGTCTCAGTAACATCAAGTGTCTCAGTAACATCAGGTGTCTCAGTAACATCAGGTGTCTCAGTAACATCAGGTTTCTCAGTAACATGTCTCAGCAACATCAGGTGTCTTTGTAACATCAGGTGTCTCTGTAACATCAGGTGTCTCAGTAACATCAGGTGTCTCAGTAACATCAGGTGTCTCAGCAACATCATGTGTCTCAGTAACATCAGGTGTCTCAGTAACATCAGTAACATCAGGTGTCTCAGTAAAAGCAGGTGTCTCAGTAACATCAGGTGTTTCAGTAACATCAGGTGTCTCATTAACATCAGTAACATATGGTGTCTCAGCAACATCAGGTGTCTCAGTAACATCCGGTGTCTCAGTAACATCAGGTGTCTCAGCAACATCAGGTGTCTCAGTAACATCAGGTGTCTCAGTAACATCAGTTGTCTCAGTAACATCAGGTTCCTCAGGAACATCAGTAACATCAGGTGTCTCAGCAACATCAGGTGTCTCAGTAACATCAGGTGTCTCAGTAACATCAGTAACATCAGGTGTCTCAGCAACATCAGGTGTCTCAGTAACATCAGGTGTCTCAGTAACATCAGTAACATATGGTGTCTCAGCAACATCAGGTGTCTCAGTAAAATCCGGTGTCTCTGTAACATCAAGTGTCTCAGTAACATCAGTAACATCAGGTGTCTCAGCAACATCAGGTGTCTCAGTAACATCAGGTGTCTCAGTAACATCAGTAACATCAGGTGTCTCAGCAACATCAGGTGTCTCAGTAAAATCAGGTGTCTCAGTAACATCAAGTGTCTCAGTAACATCAGTAACATCAGGTGTCTCAGCAACATCAGGTGTCTCAGTAACATCAGGTGTCTCAGAAACATCAGTAACATCAGGTGTCTCAGCAACATCAGGTTTCTCAGTAACATCAGGTGTCTCAGTAACATCAGGTGGCTCAGTAACATCAGGTGGCTCAGTAACATCAGGTGCCTCAGTAACATCAGGTGCCTCAGTAACATCTGGTGTCTCAGTAACATCAGGTACTCAGCAACATCAGTTGTCTCAGTAACATCAGGTGTCTCAGTAACATCAGGTTCCTCAGCAACATCAGTAACATCAGGTGTCTCAGCAACATCAGGTGTCTCAGTAACATCAGGTGTCTCAGTAACATCAGTAACATCAGGTGCCTCAGTAACATCAGGTGTCTCAGTAACATCAGGTGTCTCAGTAACATCAGTAACATATGGTGTCTCAGCAACATCAGGTGTCTCAGTAACATCAGGTGTCTCAGCAACATCAGGTGTCTCAGGAATATCAGGTGTCTCAGTAACATCAGGTTCCTCAGAAACATCAGTAACATCAGGTGTCTCAGTAACATCAGGTGTCTCAGTAACATCAGTAATACCAGGTGTCTCAGCAACATCAGTAACATCAGGTGTCTCAGCAAGATCAGGTGTCTCAGTGACAGCAGGTGTCTCAGTAACATCACTAACATCAGGTGTCTCAGCAACATCAGGTGTCTCAGTAACATCAGGTGTCTCAGTAACATCAGGTGTCTCAGTAACAACTGTAACATCAGGTGTCTCAGTAACATCAGTAACATCAGGTGTCTCAGTAACATCAGTAACATCAGGTGTCTCAGTAACATCAGGTGTCTCAGTAACATCTGTAACACCAGGTGTCTCAGTAACATCAGTAACATCAGGTGTCTCAGTAACATCAGTAACATCAGGTGTCTCAGTAACATCAGGTGTCTCAGTAACATCAGAAACATCAGGTGTCTCAGTAACATCAGTAACATCAGGTGTCTCAGTAAAAGCAGGTGTCTCAGTAACATCAGGTGTTTCAGTAACATCAGGTGTCTCAGTAACATCAGTAACATATGGTGTCTCAGTAACATCCGGTGGCTCAGTATCATTAGGTGGCTCAGTAACATCAGGTGTCTCAGTAACATCAGGTGTCTCAGTAACATCAGGTGTCTCAGTAACATGTCTCAGCAACATCAGGTGTATCTGTAATATCAGGTGTCTCTGTAACATCAGATGTCTCAGTAACATCAGGTGTCTCAGTAACATCAGGTGTCTCAGCAACATCAGGTGTCTCAGTAACATCAGGTTACTCAGCAACATCAGTAACATCAGGTGTCTCAGCAACATCAGGTGTCTCAGTAACATCAGGTGTCTCAGTAACATCAGTAACATCAGGTGTCTCAGCAACATCAGGTGTCTCAGTAACATCAGGTGTCTCAGCAACATCAGGTGTCTCAGTAACATCAGGTGTCTCAGTAACATCAGGTGTCTCAGACACATCAGGTGTCTCAGTAACATCAGGTGTCTCAGCAACATCAGGTGTCTCAGTAACATCAGGTGTCTCAGTAACATCAGTAACATCAGGTGTCTCAGCAACATCAGGTGTCTCAGTAAAATCAGGTGTCTCAGTAACATCAAGTGTCTCAGTAACATCAGTAACATCAGGTGTCTCAGTAACATCAGGTGTCTCAGTAACATCAGTAACATCAGGTGTCTCAGTAGCATCAGGTGTCTCAGTAACATCAGGTGTCTCAGTAACATCAGGTGTCTCAGCAACATCAGGTTTCTCAGCAACATCAGGTTTCTCAGTAACATCAGGTGTCTCAGTAACATCAGGTGTCTCAGTAACATCAGGTGTCTCAGTAACATCAGGCGTCTCAGTAACATCAGTAACATCAGGTGTCTCAGCAACATCAGGTTTCTCAGTAACATCAGGTGTCTCAGTAACATCAGGTGGCTCAGTAACATCAGGTGGCTCAGTAACATCAGGTGCCTCAGTAACATCAGGTGCCTAAGTAACATCTGGTGTCTCAGTAACATCAGGTGTCTCAGCAACATCAGGTGCCTCAGTAACATCAGGTGCCTCAGTAACATCTGGTGTCTCAGTAACATCAGGTGTCTCAGCAACATCAGTTGTCTCAGTAACATCAGGTGTCACAGTAACATCAGGTTCCTCAGCAACATCAGTAACATCAGGTGTCTCAGCAACATCAGGTGTCTCAGTAACATCAGGTGTCTCAGTAACATCAGTAACATCAGGTGCCTCAGTAACATCAGGTGTCTCAGTAACATCAGGTGTCTCAGTAACATCAGTAACATATGGTGTCTCAGCAACATCAGGTGTCTCAGTAACATCAGGTGTCTCAGCAACATCAGGTGTCTCAGCAACATCAGGTGTCTCAGTAACATCAGGTTCCTCAGAAACATCAGTAACATCAGGTGTCTCAGTAACATCAGTAATACCAGGTGTCTCAGCAACATCAGTAACATCAGGTGTCTCAGCAAGATCAGGTGTCTCAGTAACAGCAGGTGTCTCAGTAACATCACTAACATCAGGTGTCTCAGCAACATCAGGTGTCTCAGTAACATCAGGTGTCTCAGTAACATCAGGTGTCTCAGTAACAACTGTAACATCAGGTGTCTCAGTAACATCAGTAACATCAGGTGTCTCAGTAACATCAGTAACATCAGGTGTCTCAGTAACATCAGGTGTCTCAGTAACATCTGTAACACCAGGTGTCTCAGTAACATCAGTAACATCAGGTGTCTCAGTAACATCAGTAACATCAGGTGTCTCAGTAACATCAGGTGTCTCAGTAACATCAGAAACATCAGGTGTCTCAGTAACATCAGTAACATCAGGTGTCTCAGTAAAAGCAGGTGTCTCAGTAACATCAGGTGTTTCAGTAACATCAGGTGTCTCAGTAACATCAGTAACATATGGTGTCTCAGCAACATCAGGTGTCTCAGTAACATCCGGTGGCTCAGTAACATTAGGTGGCTCAGTAACATCAGGTGTCTCAGTAACATCAGGTGTCTCAGTAACATCAGGTGTCTCAGTAACATGTCTCAGCAACATCAGGTGTATCTGTAACATCAGGTGTCTCTGTAACATCAGGTGTCTCAGTAACATCAGGTGTCTCAGTAACATCAGGTGTCTCAGCAACATCAGGTGTCTCAGTAACATCAGGTTACTCAGCAACATCAGTAACATCAGGTGTCTCAGCAACATCAGGTGTCTCAGTAACATCAGGTGTCTCAGTAACATCAGTAACATCAGGTGTCTCAGCAACATCAGGTGTCTCAGTAACATCAGGTGTCTCAACAACATTAGTAACATCAGGTGTCTCAGCAACATCAGGTGTCTCAGTAACATCAGGTGTCTCAGTAACATCAGTAACATCAGGTGTCTCAGCAACATCAGGTGTCTCAGTAACATCAGGTGTCTCAGTAACATCAGTAACATCAGGTGTCTCAGCAACATCAGGTGTCTCAGTAAAATCAGGTGTCTCAGTAACATCAAGTGTCTCAGTAACATCAGTAACATCAGGTGTCTCAGTAACATCAGGTGTCTCAGTAACATCAGTAACATCAGGTGTCTCAGTAGCATCAGGTGTCTCAGTAACATCAGGTGTCTCAGTAACATCAGGTGTCTCAGCAACATCAGGTTTCTCAGCAACATCAGGTTTCTCAGTAACATCAGGTGTCTCAGTAACATCAGGTGTCTCAGTAACATCAGGTGTCTCAGTAACATCAGGTGTCTCAGTAACATCAGGCGTCTCAGTAACATCAGTAACATCAGGTGTCTCAGCAACATCAGGTGTCTCAGCAACATCAGGTGTCTCAGTAACATCAGGCGTCTCAGTAACATCAGTAACATCAGGTGTCTCAGCAACATCAGGTGTCTCAGCAACATCAGGTGTCTCAGTAACATCAGGTGTCTCAGTAACATCAGTAACATCAGGTGTCTCAGCAACATCAGGTGTCTCAGTAACATCAGGTGTCTCAGTAACATCAGGTGTCTCAGTAACATCAAGTGTATCAGTAACATCAGGTGTCTCAGTAACATCAGGTGTCTCAGTAACATCAGGTGTCTCAGCAACATCAGGTGTCTCTGTAACATCAGGTGTCTCAGTAACATCAGGTGTCTCAGTAACATCAGGTGTCTCAGCAACATCAGGTGTCTCAGTAACATCAGGTGTCTCAGTAACATCAGGTGTCTCAGTAACACCAGGTTCCTCAGCAACATCAGTAACATCAGGTGTCGCAGCAACATCAGGTGTCTGATTAACATCCGGTGTCTCAGTAACATCAGTAACATCAGGTGTCTCAGTAACATCAGGTGTCTCTGTAACATCAGTAACATCAGGTGTCTCAGTGACATCAGGTGTCTCAGTAACATCAGGTGTCTCAGTAACATCAGGTGTCTCAGTAACATCTGTAACACCAGGTGTCTCAGTAACATCAGTAACATCAGGTGTCTCAGTAACATCAGTAACATCAGGTGTCTCAGTAACATCAGGTGTCTCAGTAACATCAGTAACATCAGGTGTCTAAGTAAAAGCAGGTGTCTCAGTAACATCAGGTGTTTCAGTAACATCAGGTGTCTCAGTAACATCAGTAACATATGATGTCTCAGCAACATCAGGTGTCTCAGTAACATCCGGTGGCTCAGTAACATTAGGTGGCTCAGTAACATCAGGTGTCTCAGTAACATCTGGTGTCTCAGTAACATCAGTAACATCAGGTGTCGCAGCAACATCAGGTGTCTCATTAACATCCGGTGTCTCAGTAACATCAGTAACATCAGGTGTCTCAGTAACATCAGGTGTCTCTGTAACATCAGTAACATCAGGTGTCTCAGTGACATCAGGTGTCTCAGTAACATCAGGTGTCTCAGTAACATCAGGTGTCTCAGTAACATCTGTAACACCAGGTGTCTCAGTAACATCAGTAACATCAGGTGTCTCAGTAACATCAGTAACATCAGGTGTCTCAGTAACATCAGGTGTCTCAGTAACATCAGTAACATCAGGTGTCTCAGTAAAAGCAGGTGTCTCAGTAACATCAGGTGTTTCAGTAACATCAGGTGTCTCAGTAACATCAGTAACATATGATGTCTCAGCAACATCAGGTGTCTCAGTAACATCCGGTGGCTCAGTAACATTAGGTGGCTCAGTAACATCAGGTGTCTCAGTAACATCTGGTGTCTCAGTAACATCAGGTGTCTCAGTAACATCAGGTGTCTCAGCAACATCAGGTTTCTCAGCAACATCAGGTTTCTCAGTAACATCAAGTGTCTCAGTAACATCAGGTGTCTCAGTAACATCAGGTGTCTCAGTAACATCAGGTGTCTCAGTAACATCAGGCGTCTCAGTAACATCAGTAACATCAGGTGTCTCAGCAACATCAGGTGTCTCAGCAACATCAGGTGTCTCAGTAACATCAGGTGTCTCAGCAACATCAGGTGTCTCAGTAACATCAGGTGTCTCAATAACATCAGGTGTCTCAGTAACATCAAGTGTATCAGTAACATCAGGTGTATCAGTAACATCAGGTGTCTCAGTAACATCAGGTGTCTCAGTAACATCAGGTGTCTCAGCAACATCAGGTGTCTCTGTAACATCAGGTGTCTCAGTAACATCAGGTGTCTCAGCAACATCAGGTGTCTCAGTAACATCAGGTGTCTCAGTAACATCAGGTTTCTCAGTAACACCAGGTTCCTCAGCAACATCAGTAACATCAGGTGTCTCAGCAACATCAGGTGTCTCATTAACATCCGGTGTCTCAGTTACATCAGTAACATCAGGTTTCTCAGTAACATCAGGTGTCTCTGTAACATCAGTAACATCAGGTGTCTCAGTGACATCAGGTGTCTCAGTAACATCAGGTGTCTCAGTAACATCAGGTGTCTCAGTAACATCTGTAACACCAGGTGTCTCAGTAACATCAGTAACATCAGGTGTCTCAGTAACATCAGTAACATCAGGTGTCTCAGTAACATCAGGTGTCTCAGTAACATCAGTAACATCAGGTGTCTCAGTAAAAGCAGGTGTCTCAGTAACATCAGGTGTTTCAGTAACATCAGGTGTCTCAGTAACATCAGTAACATATGGTGTCTCAGCAACATCAGGTGTCTCAGTAACATCCGGTGGCTCAGTAACATTAGGTGGCTCAGTAACATCAGGTGTCTCAGTAACATCTGGTGTCTCAGTAACATCAAGTGTCTCAGTAACATCAGGTGTCTCAGTAACATCAGGTGTCTCAATAACATCAGGTGTCTCAGTAACATCAGTAATACCAGGTGTCTCAGTAACATCAGTAACATCAGGTGCCTCAGTAACATCAGGTGTCTCAGTAACATCAGGTGTCTCAGTAACATCAGTAACACCAGGTGTCTCAGTAACATCAGTAACATCAGGTGGCTCAGTAACATCAGGTGCCTCAGTAACATCAGGTGTCTCAGTAACATCTAGTGTCTCAGTAACATCAGGTGTCTCAGCAACATCAGGTGTCTCAGTAACATCAGGTGTCTCAGTAACATCAGGTGTCTCAGTAACATCAGTAATACCAGGTGTCTCAGTAACATCAGTAACATCAGGTGCCTCAGTAACATCAGGTGTCTCAGTAACATCAGGTGTCTCAGTAACATCAGTAACATATGATGTCTCAGCAACATCAGGTGTCTCAGTAACATCAGGTGTCTCAGCAACATCAGGTGTCTCAGCAACATCAGGTGTCTCAGTAACTTCAGGTTCCTCAGAAACATCAGTAACTTCAGGTGTCTCAGTAACTTCAGGTGTCTCAGTAACATCAGTAATACCAGGTGCCTCAGCAACATCAGTAACATCAGGTGTCTCAGCAAGATCAGGTGTCTCAGTAACAGCAGGTGTCTCAGTAACATCAGGTGTCTCAGTAACATCAGGTGTCTCAGAAACAACTGTAACATCAGGTGTCTCAGTAACATCAGTAACATCAGGTGTCTCAGTAACATCAGTAACATCAGGTGTCTCAGTAACATCAGGTGTCTCAGTAACATCTGTAACACCAGGTGTCTCAGTAACATCAGTAACATCAGGTGTCTCAGTAACATCAGTAACATCAGGTGTCTCAGTAACATCAGTAACATCAGGTGTCTCAGTAAAAGCAGGTGTCTCAGTAACATCAGGTGTTTCAGTAACATCAGGTGTCTCAGTAACATCAGTAACATATGGTGTCTCAGCAACATCAGGTGTCTCAGTAACATCCGGTGGCTCAGTAACATTAGGTGGCTCAGTAACATCAGGTGTCTCAGTAACATCAGGTTACTCAGCAACATCAGTAACATCAGGTGTCTCAGCAACATCAGATGTCTCAGTAACATCAGTAACATCAGGTGTCTCAGCAACATCAGGTGTCTCAGTAACATCAGGTGTCTCAGTAACATGTCTCAGCAACATCAGGTGTATCTGTAACATCAGGTGTCTCTGTAACATCAGGTGTCTCATTAACATCAGGTGTCTCAGCAACATCAGGTGTCTCAGTAACATCAGGTTACTCAGCAACATCAGTAACATCAGGTGTCTCAGCAACATCAGATGTCTCAGTAACATCAGGTGTCTCAGTAACATCAGTAACATCAGGTGTCTCAGCAACATCAGGTGTCTCAGTAACATCAGGTGTCTCAGCAACATCAGTAACATCAGGTGTCTCAGCAACATCAGGTGTCTCAGTAACATCAGGTGTCTCAGTAACATCAGTAACATCAGGTGTCTCAGCAACATCAGGTGTCTCAGTAACATCAGGTGTCTCAGTAACATCAGTAACATCAGGTTTCTCAGTAACATCAGTGTCTCAGTAACATCAGGTGTCTCAGTAACATCAGGTGTCTCAGTAACATCTGTAACACCAGGTGTCTCAGTATCATCAGGTGTCTCAGTAACATCAGTAACATCAGGTGTCTCAGTAGCATCAGGTGTCTCAGTAACATCAGGTGTCTCAGTAACGTCAGGTGTCTCAGCAACATTCAGGTTTCTCAGCAACATCAGGTTTCTCAGTAACATCAGGTGTCTCAGTAACATCAGGTGTCTCAGTAACATCAGGTGTCTCAGTAACATCAGGCGTCTCAGTAACATCAGTAACATCAGGTGTCTCAGCAACATCCGGTGTCTCAGCAACATCAGGTGTCTCAGTAACATCAGTTGTCTCAGTAACATCAGTAACATCAGGTGTCTCAGCAACATCAGGTGTCTCAGTAACATCATGTCTCAGTAACATCAAGTGTATCAGTAACATCAGGTGTCTCAGTAACATCAGGTGTCTCAGTAACATCAGGTGTCTCAGCAACATCAGGTGTCTCTGTAACATCAGGTGTCTCAGTAACATCAGGTGTCTCAGTAACATCAGGTGTCTCAGCAACATCAGGTGTCTCAGCAACATCAGGTGTCTCAGTAACATCAGTAACATCAGGTGTCTCAGCAACATCAGGTGTCTCAGTAACATCTAACCAGGTGTCTCAGTAACATCAGTAACATCAGGTGTCTCAGTAACTCAACATCAGGTGTCTCAGTAACATCAGGTGTCTCAGTAACATCAGTAACATCAGGTGTCTCAGTAAAATCAGGTTTCTCAGTACCAGTAACATCAGGTGTCTCAGTAAAAGCAGGTGTCTCAGTAACATCAGGTGTCTCAGTAACATCAGGTGTCTCAGTAACATCAGTAACATAAGGTGTCTCAGCAACATCAGGTGTCTCAGTAACATCCGGTGGCTCAGTAACATTAGGTGGCTCAGTAACATCAGGTGTCTCAGTAACATCTGGTGTCTCAGTAACATCAAGTGTCTCAGTAACATCAGGTGTCTCAGTAACATCAAGTGTCTCAGTAACATCAGGTGTCTCAGTAACATCGTCTCAGAAACATCAGGTGTCTCTGTAACATCAGGTGTCTCTGTAACATCAGGTGTCTCAGTAACATCAGGTGTCTCAGTAACATCAGGTGTCTCAGCAACATCAGGTGTCTCAGTAACATCAGGTGTCTCAGTAACATCAGTAACATCAGGTGTCTCAGTAACAGCAGGTGTCTCAGTAACATCAGGTGTCTCAGTAACATCAGGTGTCTCAGTAACATCAGTAACATAGGTGTCTCAGCAACATCAGGTGTCTCAGTAACATCCGGTGTCTCAGTAACATCAGGTGTCTCAGCAACATCAGGTGTCTCAGTAAAATCAGGTGTCTCAGTAACATCAGTAACATCAGGTGTCTCAGCAACATCAGGTGTCTCAGTAACATCAGGTGTCTCAGTAACATCAGTAACATCAGGTGTCTCAGCAACATCAGGTGTCTCAGTAAAATCCGGTGTCTCAGTAACATCAGGTGTCTCAGTAACATCAGTAACATCAGTTGTCTCAGCAACATCAGGTGTCTCAGTAACATCAGGTGTCTCAGTAACATCAGTAACATCAGGTGTCTCAGCAACATCAGGTGTCTCAGTAACATCAGGTGTCTCAGTAACATCAAGTGTCTCAGTAACATCAGTAAAATCAGGTGTCTCAGCAACATCAGGTGTCTCAGTAACATCAGGTGTCTCAGAAACATCAGTAACATCAGGTGTCTCAGCAACATCAGGTGTCTCAGTAACATCAGGTGTCTCAGTAACATCAGGTGTCTCAGTAACATCAGGTGGCTCAATAACATCAGGTGCCTCAGTAACATCAGGTGCCTCAGTAACATCAGGTGTCTCAGTAACATCAGGTGTCTCAGCAACATCAGGTGTCTCAGTAACATCAGGTGTCTCAGTAACATCAGGTTCCACAGCAACATCAGTAACATCAGGTGTCTCAGCAACATCAGGTGTCTCAGTAACATCAGGTGTCTCAGTAACATCAGTAACATCAGGTGTCTCAGTAACATCAGGTGTCTCAGTAACATCAGGTGTCTCAGTAACATCAGTAACATATGGTGTCTCAGTAACATCAGGTGTCTCAGCAACATCAGGTGTCTCAGCAACATCAGGTGTCTCATTAACAACAGGTTCCTCAGAAACATCAGTAACATCAGGTGTCTCAGTAACATCAGGTGTCTCAGTAACATCAGTAATACCAGGTGTCTCAGCAACATCAGTAACATCAGGTGTCTCAGCAAGATCAGGTGTCTCAGTAACATCAGGTGTCTCAGTAACAACTGTAACATCAGGTGTCTCAGTATCATCAGTAACATCAGGTGTCTCAGTAACATCAGTAACATCAGGTGTCTCAGTAACATCAGGTGTCTCAGTAACATCTTCAGGTGTCTCAGTAACATCAGTAACATCAGGTGTCTCAGTAACATCAGTAACATCAGGTGTCTCAGTAACATCAGGTGTCTCAGTAACATCAGTAACATCAGGTGTCTCAGTAGCATCAGGTGTCTCAGTAACATCAGGTGTCTCAGTAACGTCAGGTGTCTCAGCAACATCAGGATTCTCAGCAACATCAGGTTTCTCAGTAACATCAGGTGTCTCAGTAACATCAGGTGTCTCAGTAACATCAGGTGTCTCAGTAACATCAGGCGTCTCAGTAACATCAGTAACATCAGGTGTCTCAGCAACATCAGGTGTCTCAGTAACATCAGTAACATCAGGTGTCTCAGTAAAAGCAGGTGTCTCAGTAACATCAGGTGTTTCAGTAACATCAGGTGTCTCAGTAACATCAGTAACATATGGTGTCTCAGCAACATCAGGTGTCTCAGTAACATCCGGTGTCTCAGTAACATCAGGTGTCTCAGCAACATCAGGTGTCTCAGTAACATCAGGTGTCTCAGTAACATCAGGTGTCTCAGTAACATCAGGTTCCTCAGGAACATCAGTAACATCAGGTGTCTCAGCAACATCAGGTGTCTCAGTAAAATCAGGTGTCTCAGTAACATCAGTAACATCAGGTGTCTCAGCAACATCAGGTGTCTCAGTAACATCAGGTGTCTCAGTAACATCAGTAACATCAGGTGTCTCAGCAACATCAGGTGTCTCAGTAAAATCCGGTGTCTCAGTAACATCAAGTGTCTCAGTAACATCAGTAACATCAGTTGTCTCAGCAACATCAGGTGTCTCAGTAACATCAGGTGTCTCAGTAACATCAGTAACATCAGGTGTCTCAGCAACATCAGGTGTCTCAGTAAAATCAGGTGTCTCAGTAACATCAAGTGTCTCAGTAACATCAGTAAAATCAGGTGTCTCAGCAACATCAGGTGTCTCAGTAACATCAGGTGTCTCAGAAACATCAGTAACATCAGGTGTCTCAGCAACATCAGGTGTCTCAGTAACATCAGGTGTCTCAGTAACATCAGGTGGCTCAGTAACATCAGGTGGCTCAATAACATCAGGTGCCTCAGTAACATCAGGTGCCTCAGTAACATCAGGTGCCTCAGTAACATCAGGTGTCTCAGCAACATCAGGTGTCTCAGTAACATCAGGTGTCTCAGTAACATCAGGTTCCTCAGCAACATCAGTAACATCAGGTGTCTCAGCAACATCAGGTGTCTCAGTAACATCAGGTGTCTCAGTAACATCAGTAACATCAGGTGTCTCAGTAACATCAGGTGTCTCAGTAACATCAGGTGTCTCAGTAACATCAGTAACATATGGTGTCTCAGTAACATCAGGTGTCTCAGCAACATCAGGTGTCTCAGCAACATCAGGTGTCTCAGTAACAACAGGTTCCTCAGAAACATCAGTAACATCAGGTGTCTCAGTAACATCAGGTGTCTCAGTAACATCAGTAATACCAGGTGTCTCAGCAACATCAGTAACATCAGGTGTCTCAGAAAGATCAGGTGTCTCAGTAACATCAGGTGTCTCAGTAACAACTGTAACATCAGGTGTCTCAGTAACATCAGTAACATCAGGTGTCTCAGTAACATCAGTAACATCAGGTGTCTCAGTAACATCAGGTGTCTCAGTAACATCTGTAACACCAGGTGTCTCAGTAACATCAGTAACATCAGGTGTCTCAGTAACATCAGTAACATCAGGTGTCTCAGTAACATCAGGTGTCTCAGTAACATCAGTAACATCAGGTGTCTCAGTAGCATCAGGTGTCTCAGTAACATCAGGTGTCTCAGTAACGTCAGGTGTCTCAGCAACATCAGGTTTCTCAGCAACATCAGGTTTCTCAGTAACATCAGGTGTCTCAGTAACATCAGGTGTCTCAGTAACATCAGGTGTCTCAGCAACATCAGGTGTCTCAGCAACATCAGGTGTCTCAGTAACAACAGGTTCCTCAGAAACATCAGTAACATCAGGTGTCTCAGTAACATCAGGTGTCTCAGTAACATCAGTAATACCAGGTGTCTCAGCAACATCAGTAACATCAGGTGTCTCAGCAAGATCAGGTGTCTCAGTAACATCAGGTGTCTCAGTAACAACTGTAACATCAGGTGTCTCAGTAACATCAGTAACATCAGGTGTCTCAGTAACATCAGTAACATCAGGTGTCTCAGTAACATCAGGTGTCTCAGTAACATCTGTAACACCAGGTGTCTCAGTAACATCAGTAACATCAGGTGTCTCAGTAACATCAGTAACATCAGGTGTCTCAGTAACATCAGGTGTCTCAGTAACATCAGTAACATCAGGTGTCTCAGTAGCATCAGGTGTCTCAGTAACATCAGGTGTCTCAGTAACGTCAGGTGTCTCAGCAACATCAGGTTTCTCAGCAACATCAGGTTTCTCAGTAACATCAGGTGTCTCAGTAACATCAGGTGTCTCAGTAACATCAGGTGTCTCAGTAACATCAGGCGTCTCAGTAACATCAGTAACATCAGGTGTCTCAGCAACATC
This sequence comes from Salmo salar, assembly GCF_905237065.1. Taxonomy (NCBI): domain Eukaryota; kingdom Metazoa; phylum Chordata; class Actinopteri; order Salmoniformes; family Salmonidae; genus Salmo; species Salmo salar. The sequence goes on from NC_059450.1 coordinate 104,806,244, forward strand.
AGGTGTCTCAGCAACATCAGGTGTCTCAGTAACATCAGGTGTCTCAGTAACATCAGTAACATCAGGTGTCTCAGCAACATCAGGTGTCTCAGTAACATCAGGTGTCTCAGTAACATCAAGTGTATCAGTAACATAAGGTGTCTCAGTAACATCAGGTGTCTCAGTAACATCAGGTGTCTCAGCAACATCAGGTGTCTCTGTAACATCAGGTGTCTCAGTAATATCAGGTGTCTCAGTAACATCAGGTGTCTCAGTAACATCAGGTGTCTCAGCAACATCAGGTGTCTCAGTAACATCAGTAACATCAGGTGTCTCAGTAACATCAGGTGTCTCAGTAACATCTGTAAAACCAGGTGTCTCAGTAACATCAGTAACATCAGGTGTCTCAGTAACATCAGTAACATCAGGTGTCTCAGTAACATCAGGTGTCTCAGTAACATCAGTAACATCAGGTGTCTCAGTAAAATCAGGTTTCTCAGTAACATCAGTAACATCAGGTGTCTCAGTAAAAGCAGGTGTCTCAGTAACATAAGGTGTTTCAGTAACATCAGGTGTCTCAGTAACATCAGTAACATATGGTGTCTCAGCAACATCAGGTGTCTCAGTAACATCCGGTGGCTCAGTAACATTAGGTGGCTCAGTAACATCAGGTGTCTCAGTAACATCTGGTGTCTCAGTAACATCAAGTGTCTCAGTAACATCAGGTGTCTCAGTAACATCAAGTGTCTCAGTAACATCAGGTGTCTCAGTAACATGTCTCAGAAACATCAGGTGTCTTTGTAACATCAGGTGTCTCTGTAACATCAGGTGTCTCAGTGACATCAGGTGTCTCAGTAACATCAGGTGTCTCAGCAACATCAGGTGTCTCAGTAACATCAGGTGTCTCAGTAACATCAGTAACATCAGGTGTCTCAGTAAAAGCAGGTGTCTCAGTAACATCAGGTGTTTCAGTAACATCAGGTGTGTCAGTAACATCAGTAACACATGGTGTCTCAGCAACATCAGGTGTCTCAGTAACATCCGGTGTCTCAGTAACATCAGGTGTCTCAGCAACATCAGGTGTCTCAGTAACATCAGGTGTCTCAGTAACATCAGGTGTCTCAGTAACATCAGGTTCCTCAGGAACATCAGTAACATCAGGTGTCTCAGCAACATCAGGTGTCTCAGTAAAATCAGGTGTCTCAGTAACATCAGTAACATCAGGTGTCTCAGCAACATCAGGTGTCTCAGTAACATCAGGTGTCTCAGTAACATCAGTAACATCAGGTGTCTCAGCAACATCAGGTGTCTCAGTAAAATCCGGTGTCTCAGTAACATCAAGTGTCTCAGTAACATCAGTAACATCAGTTGTCTCAGCAACATCAGGTGTCTCAGTAACATCAGTAACATCAAGTGTCTCAGCAACATCAGGTGTCTCAGTAAAATCAGGTGTCTCAGTAACATCAAGTGTCTCAGTAACATCAGTAAAATCAGGTGTCTCAGCAACATCAGGTGTCTCAGTAACATCAGGTGTCTCAGTAACATCACGTGTCTCAGTAACATCAGGTGGCTCAGTAACATCAGGTGGCTCAATAACATCAAGTGCCTCAGTAACATCAGGTGCCTCAGTAACATCAGGTGTCTCAGTAACATCAGGTGTCTCAGCAACATCAGGTGTCTCAGTAACATCAGGTGTCTCAGTAACATCAGGTTCCTCAGCAACATCAGTAACATCAGGTGTCTCAGCAACATCAGGTGTCTCAGTAACATCAGGTGTCTCAGTAACATCAGTAACATCAGGTGTCTCAGTAACATCAGGTGTCTCAGTAACATCAGGTGTCTCAGTAACATCAGTAACATATGGTGTCTCAGTAACATCAGGTGTCTCAGCAACATCAGGTGTCTCAGCAACATCAGGTGTCTCAGTAACAACAGGTTCCTCAGAAACATCAGTAACATCAGGTGTCTCAGTAACATCAGGTGTCTCAGTAACATCAGTAATACCAGGTGTCTCAGCAACATCAGTAACATCAGGTGTCTCAGCAAGATCAGGTGTCTCAGTAACATCAGGTGTCTCAGTAACAACTGTAACATCAGGTGTCTCAGTAACATCAGTAACATCAGGTGTCTCAGTAACATCAGTAACATCAGGTGTCTCAGTAACATCAGGTGTCTCAGTAACATCTGTAACACCAGGTGTCTCAGTAACATCAGTAACATCAGGTGTCTCAGTAACATCAGTAACATCAGGTGTCTCAGTAACATCAGGTGTCTCAGTAACATCAGAAACATCAGGTGTCTCAGTAACATCAGTAACATCAGGTGTCTCAGTAAAAGCAGGTGTCTCAGTAACATCAGGTGTTTCAGTAACATCAGGTGTCTCAGTAACATCAGTAACATATGCTGTCTCAGCAACATCAGGTGTCTCAGTAACATCCGGTGGCTCAGTAACATTAGGTGGCTCAGTAACATCAGGTGTCTCAGTAACATCAGGTGTCTCAGTAACATCAGGTGTCTCAGTAACATGTCTCAGCAACATCAGGTGTATCTGTAACATCAGGTGTCTCTGTAACATCAGGTGTCTCAGTAACATCAGGTGTCTCAGTAACATCAGGTGTCTCAGCAACATCAGGTGTCTCAGTAACATCAGGTGTCTCAGTAACATCAGGTGTCTCAGTAACATCAGGTTACTCAGCAACATCAGTAACATCAGGTGTCTCACCAACATCAGGTGTCTCAGTAACATCAGGTGTCTCAGTAACATCAGTAACATCAGGTGTCTCAGCAACATCAGGTGTCTCAGTAACATCAGGTGTCTCAGTAACATCAGTAACATCAGGTGTCTCAGCAACATCAGGTGTCTCAGTAAAATCAGGTGTCTCAGTAACATCAAGTGTCTCAGTAACATCTGTAACATCAGGTGTCTCAGTAACATCAGGTGTCTCAGTAACATCAGTAACATCAGGTGTCTCAGTAGCATCAGGTGTCTCAGTAACATCAGGTGTCTCAGTAACATCAGGTGTCTCAACAACATCAGGTGTCTCAGTAACATCAGGTGTCTCAGAAACATCAGGTTTCTCAGCAACATCAGGTTTCTCAGTAACATCAGGTGTCTCAGTAACATCAGGTGTCTCAGTAACATCAGGTGTCTCAGTAATATCAGGCGTCTCAGTAACATCAGCAACATCAGGTGTCTCAGCAACATCAGGTGTCTCAGCAACATCAGGTGTCTCAGTAACATCAGGTGTCTCAGTAACATCAGGTGTCTCAGTAACATCAAGTGTATCAGTAACATCAGGTGTCTCAGCAACATCAGGTGTCTCTGTAACATCAGGTGTCTCAGTAACATCAGGTGTCTCAGTAACATCAGGTGTCTCAGTAACATCAGGTGTCTCAGCAACATCAGGTGTCTCAGTAACATCAGGTGTCTCAGTAACATCAGGTGTCTCAGTAACATCAGGTGTCTCAGTAACATCAGGTGTCTCAGCAACATCAGGTGTCTCAGTAACATCAGGTGTCTCAGTAACATCAGTAACATCAGGTGTCTCAGTAAAAGCAGTTGTCTCAGTAACATCAGGTGTTTCAGTAACATCAGGTGTCTCAGTAACATCAGTAACATATGGTGTCTCAGCAACATCAGGTGTCTCAGTAACATCAGGTGTCTCAGTAACATCAGTAACATCAGGTGTCTCAGCAACATCAGGTGTCTCAGTATAATCAGGTGTCTCAGTAACATCAAGTGTCTCAGTAACATCAGTAACATCAGGTGTCTCAGCAACATCAGGTGTCTCAGTAACATCAGGTGTCTCAGAAACATCAGTAACATCAGGTGTCTCAGCAACATCAGGTTACTCAGTAACATCAGGTGTCTCAGTAACATCAGGTGGCTCAGTAACATCAGGTTGCTCAGTAACATCAGGTGCCTCAGTAACATCAGGTGCCTCAGTAACATCAGGAGTCTCAGTAACATCAGGTTCCTCAGCAACATCAGTAACATCAGGTGTCTCAGCAACATCAGGTGTCTCAGAAACATCAGGTGTCTCAGTAACATCAGGTGTCTCAGCAACATCAGGTGTCTCAGTAAAATCAGGTGTCTCAGTAACATCAAGTGTCTCAGTAACATCAGTAACATCAGGTGTCTCAGTAGCATCAGGTGTCTCAGTAACATCAGGTGTCTCAGTAACATCAGGTGTCTCAACAACATCAGGTGTCTCAGTAACATCAGGTGTCTCAGAAACATCAGTAACATCAGGTGTCTCAGCAACATTGGTTTCTCAGTAACATCAGGTGTCTCAGTAACATCAGGTGTCTCAGTAACATCAGGTGTCTCAGCTACATCAGGTGTCTCAGTAACATCAGGTGTCTCAGTAACATCAGGTGTCTCAGCAACATCAAGTGTCTCAGCAACATCAGGTGTCTCAGTAACATCAGGTGTCTCAGTAATATCAGGTGTCTCAGTAACATCAGGAGTCTCAGTAACATCAGGTGCCTCAGTAACATCAGGTGTCTCAGTAACTTCAGGTGTCTCAGCAACATCAGGTGTCTCAGTAACATCAGGTGTCTCAGTAACATCAGGTGTCTCAGTAACAACTGTAACATCAGGTGTCTCAGTAACATCAGTAACATCAGGTGTCTCAGTAACATCTGTAAAACCAGGTGTCTCAGTAACATCAGTAACATCAGGTGTCTCAGTAACATCAGTAACATCAGGTGTCTCAGTAACATCAGGTGTCTCAGTAACATCAGTAACATCAGGTGTCTCAGTAAAATCAGGTGTCTCAGTAACATCAGTAACATATGGTGTCTCAGCAACATCAGGTGTCTCAGTAACATCCGGTGGCTCAGTAACATTAGGTGGCTCAGTAACATCAGGTGTCTCAGTAACATCTGGTGTCTCAGTAACATCAAGTGTCTCAGTAACATCAGGTGTCTCAGTAACATCAAGTGTCTCAGTAACATCAGGTGTCTCAGTAACATGTCTCAGAAACATCAGGTGTCTTTGTAACATCAGGTGTCTCTGTAACATCAGGTGTCTCAGTGACATCAGGTGTCTCAGTAACATCAGGTGTCTCAGCAACATCAGGTGTCTCAGTAACATCAGGTGTCTCAGTAACATCAGTAACATCAGGTGTCTCAGTAAAAGCAGGTGTCTCAGTAACATCAGGTGTTTCAGTAACATCACGTGTCTCAGTAACATCAGTAACATATGGTGTCTCAGCAACATCAGGTGTCTCAGTAACATCCGGTGTCTCAGTAACATCAGGTGTCTCAGCAACATCAGGTGTCTCAGTAACATCAGGTGTCTCAGTAACATCAGGTGTCTCAGTAACATCAGGTTCCTCAGGAACATCAGTAACATCAGGTGTCTCAGCAACATCAGGTGTCTCAGTAAAATCAGGTGTCTCAGTAACATCAGTAACATCAGGTGTCTCAGCAACATCAGGTGTCTCAGTAACATCAGGTGTCTCAGTAACATCAGTAACATCAGGTGTCTCAGCAACATCAGGTGTCTCAGTAAAATCCGGTGTCTCAGTAACATCAAGTGTCTCAGTAACATCAGTAACATCAGTTGTCTCAGCAACATCAGGTGTCTCAGTAACATCAGGTGTCTCAGTAACATCAGTAACATCAGGTGTCTCAGCAACATCAGGTGTCTCAGTAAAATCAGGTGTCTCAGTAACATCAAGTGTCTCAGTAACATCAGTAAAATCAGGTGTCTCAGCAACATCAGGTGTCTCAGTAACATCAGGTGTCTCAGAAACATCAGTAACATCAGGTGTCTCAGCAACATCAGGTTTCTCAGTAACATCAGGTGTCTCAGTAACATCAGGTGGCTCAGTAACATCAGGTGGCTCAATAACATCAGGTGCCTCAGTAACATCAGGTGCCTCAGTAACATCAGGTGTCTCAGTAACATCAGGTGTCTCAGCAACATCAGGTGTCTCAGTAACATCAGGTGTCTCAGTAACATCAGGTTCCTCAGCAACATCAGTAACATCAGGTGTCTCAGCAACATCAGGTGTCTCAGTAACATCAGGTGTCTCAGTAACATCAGTAACATCAGGTGTCTCAGTAACATCAGGTGTCTCAGTAACATCAGGTGTCTCAGTAACATCAGTAACATATGGTGTCTCAGTAACATCAGGTGTCTCAGCAACATCGGGTGTCTCAGCAACATCAGGTGTCTCAGTAACATCAGGTTCCTCAGAAACATCAGTAACATCAGGTGTCTCAGTAACATCAGGTGTCTCAGTAACATCAGTAATACCAGGTGTCTCAGCAACATCAGTAACATCAGGTGTCTCAGCAAGATCAGGTGTCTCAGTAACAGCAGGTGTCTCAGTAACATCACTAACATCAGGTGTCTCAGCAACATCAGGTGTCTCAGTAACATCAGGTGTCTCAGTAACATCAGGTGTCTCAGTAACAACTGTAACATCAGGTGTCTCAGTAACATCAGTAACATCAGGTGTCTCAGTAACATCAGTAACATCAGGTGTCTCAGTAACATCAGGTGTCTCAGTAACATCTGTAACACCAGGTGTCTCAGTAACATCAGTAACATCAGGTGTCTCAGTAACATCAGTAACATCAGGTGTCTCAGTAACATCAGGTGTCTCAGTAACATCAGAAACATCAGGTGTCTCAGTAACATCAGTAACATCAGGTGTCTCAGTAAAAGCAGGTGTCTCAGTAACATCAGGTGTTTCAGTAACATCAGGTGTCTCAGTAACATCAGTAACATATGCTGTCTCAGCAACATCAGGTGTCTCAGTAACATCCGGTGGCTCAGTAACATTAGGTTGCTCAGTAACATAAGGTGTCTCAGTAACATCTGGTGTCTCAGTAACATCAGGTGTCTCAGTAACATGTCTCAGCAACATCAGGTGTATCTGTAACATCAGGTGTCTCTGTAACATCAGGTGTCTCAGTAACATCAGGTGTCTCAGTAACATCAGGTGTCTCAGTAACATCAGGTGTCTCAGTAACATCAGGTGTCTCAGTAACATCAGGTTACTCAGCAACATCAGTAACATCAGGTGTCTCAGCAACATCAGGTGTCTCAGTAACATCAGGTGTCTCAGTAACATCAGTAACATCAGGTGTCTCAGCAACATCAGGTGTCTCAGTAACATCAGGTGTCTCAGTAACATCAGTAACATCAGGTGTCTCAGCAACATCAGGTGTCTCAGTAAAATCAGGTGTCTCAGTAACATCAAGTGTCTCAGTAACATCTGTAACATCAGGTGTCTCAGTAACATCAGGTGTCTCAGTAACATCAGTAACATCAGGTGTCTCAGTAGCATCAGGTGTCTCAGTAACATCAGGTGTCTCAGTAACATCAGGTGTCTCAACAACATCAGGTGTCTCAGTAACATCAGGTGTCTCAGAAACATCAGGTTTCTCAGCAACATCAGGTTTCTCAGTAACATCAGGTGTCTCAGTAACATCAGGTGTCTCAGTAACATCAGGTGTCTCAGTAATATCAGGCGTCTCAGTAACATCAGCAACATCAGGTGTCTCAGCAACATCAGGTGTCTCAGCAACATCAGGTGTCTCAGTAACATCAGGTGTCTCAGTAACATCAGGTGTCTCAGTAACATCAAGTGTATCAGTAACATCAGGTGTCTCAGCAACATCAGGTGTCTCAGTAAAATCCGGTGTCTCAGTAACATCAAGTGTCTCAGTAACATCAGTAACATCAGTTGTCTCAGCAACATCAGGTGTCTCAGTAACATCAGGTGTCTCAGTAACATCAGTAACATCAGGTGTCTCAGCAACATCAGGTGTCTCAGTAAAATCAGGTGTCTCAGTAACATCAAGTGTCTCAGTAACATCAGTAAAATCAGGTGTCTCAGCAACATCAGGTGTCTCAGTAACATCAGGTGTCTCAGAAACATCAGTAACATCAGGTGTCTCAGCAACATCAGGTTTCTCAGTAACATCAGGTGTCTCAGTAACATCAGGTGGCTCAGTAACATCAGGTGGCTCAATAACATCAGGTGCCTCAGTAACATCAGGTGCCTCAGTAACATCAGGTGTCTCAGTAACATCAGGTGTCTCAGCAACATCAGGTGTCTCAGTAACATCAGGTGTCTCAGTAACATCAGGTTCCTCAGCAACATCAGTAACATCAGGTGTCTCAGCAACATCAGGTGTCTCAGTAACATCAGGTGTCTCAGTAACATCAGTAACATCAGGTGTCTCAGTAACATCAGGTGTCTCAGTAACATCAGGTGTCTCAGTAACATCAGTAACATATGGTGTCTCAGTAACATCAGGTGTCTCAGCAACATCAGGTGTCTCAGCAACATCAGGTGTCTCAGTAACATCAGGTTCCTCAGAAACATCAGTAACATCAGGTGTCTCAGTAACATCAGGTGTCTCAGTAACATCAGTAATACCAGGTGTCTCAGCAACATCAGTAACATCAGGTGTCTCAGCAAGATCAGGTGTCTCAGTAACAGCAGGTGTCTCAGTAACATCACTAACATCAGGTGTCTCAGCAACATCAGGTGTCTCAGTAACATCAGGTGTCTCAGTAACATCAGGTGTCTCAGTAACAACTGTAACATCAGGTGTCTCAGTAACATCAGTAACATCAGGTGTCTCAGTAACATCAGTAACATCAGGTGTCTCAGTAACATCAGGTGTCTCAGTAACATCTGTAACACCAGGTGTCTCAGTAACATCAGTAACATCAGGTGTCTCAGTAACATCAGTAACATCAGGTGTCTCAGTAACATCAGGTGTCTCAGTAACATCAGAAACATCAGGTGTCTCAGTAACATCAGTAACATCAGGTGTCTCAGTAAAAGCAGGTGTCTCAGTAACATCAGGTGTTTCAGTAACATCAGGTGTCTCAGTAACATCAGTAACATATGCTGTCTCAGCAACATCAGGTGTCTCAGTAACATCCGGTGGCTCAGTAACATTAGGTTGCTCAGTAACATAAGGTGTCTCAGTAACATCTGGTGTCTCAGTAACATCAGGTGTCTCAGTAACATGTCTCAGCAACATCAGGTGTATCTGTAACATCAGGTGTCTCTGTAACATCAGGTGTCTCAGTAACATCAGGTGTCTCAGTAACATCAGGTGTCTCAGCAACATCAGGTGTCTCAGTAACATCAGGTGTCTCAGTAACATCAGGTGTCTCAGTAACATCAGGTTACTCAGCAACATCAGTAACATCAGGTGTCTCAGCAACATCAGGTGTCTCAGTAACATCAGGTGTCTCAGTAACATCAGTAACATCAGGTGTCTCAGCAACATCAGGTGTCTCAGTAACATCAGGTGTCTCAGTAACATCAGTAACATCAGGTGTCTCAGCAACATCAGGTGTCTCAGTAAAATCAGGTGTCTCAGTAACATCAAGTGTCTCAGTAACATCTGTAACATCAGGTGTCTCAGTAACATCAGGTGTCTCAGTAACATCAGTAACATCAGGTGTCTCAGTAGCATCAGGTGTCTCAGTAACATCAGGTGTCTCAGTAACATCAGGTGTCTCAACAACATCAGGTGTCTCAGTAACATCAGGTGTCTCAGAAACATCAGGTTTCTCAGCAACATCAGGTTTCTCAGTAACATCAGGTGTCTCAGTAACATCAGGTGTCTCAGTAACATCAGGTGTCTCAGTAATATCAGGCGTCTCAGTAACATCAGCAACATCAGGTGTCTCAGCAACATCAGGTGTCTCAGCAACATCAGGTGTCTCAGTAACATCAGGTGTCTCAGTAACATCAGGTGTCTCAGTAACATCAAGTGTATCAGTAACATCAGGTGTCTCAGCAACATCAGGTGTCTCTGTAACATCAGGTGTCTCAGTAACATCAGGTGTCTCAGTAACATCAGGTGTCTCAGTAACATCAGGTGTCTCAGCAACATCAGGTGTCTCAGTAACATCAGTTGTCTCAGTAACATCAGGTGTCTCAGTAACATCAGGTGTCTCAGTAACATCAGGTGTCTCAGCAACATCAGGTGTCTCAGTAACATCAGGTGTCTCAGTAACATCAGTAACATCAGGTGTCTCAGTAAAAGCAGTTGTCTCAGTAACATCAGGTGTTTCAGTAACATCAGGTGTCTCAGTAACATCAGTAACATATGGTGTCTCAGCAACATCAGGTCTCTCAGTAACATCAGGTGTCTCAGTAACATCAGTAACATCAGGTGTCTCAGCAACATCAGGTGTCTCAGTATAATCAGGTGTCTCAGTAACATCAAGTGTCTCAGTAACATCAGTAACATCAGGTGTCTCAGCAACATCAGGTGTCTCAGTAACATCAGGTGTCTCAGAAACATCAGTAACATCAGGTGTCTCAGCAACATCAGGTTACTCAGTAACATCAGGTGTCTCAGTAACATCAGGTGGCTCAGTAACATCAGGTGGCTCAGTAACATCAGGTGCCTCAGTAACATCAGGTGTCTCAGTAACTTCAGGTGTCTCAGCAACATCAGGTGTCTCAGTAACATCAGGTGTCTCAGTAACATCAGGTGTCTCAGTAACAACTGTAACATCAGGTGTCTCAGTAACATCAGTAACATCAGGTGTCTCAGTAACATCAGTAACATCAGGTGTCTCAGTAACATCAGGTGTCTCAGTAACATCAGTAACATCAGGTGTCTCAGTAACATCAGTAACATCAGGTGTCTCAGTAACATCAGGTGTCTCAGTAACATCAGAAACATCAGGTGTCTCAGTAACATCAGTAACATCAGGTGTCTCAGTAAAAGCAGGTGTCTCAGTAACATCAGGTGTTTCAGTAACATCAGGTGTCTCAGTAACATCAGTAACATATGGTGTCTCAGCAACATCAGGTGTCTCAGTAACATCAGGTGGCTCAGTAACATCAGGTGTCTCAGTAACATGTCTCAGCAACATCAGGTGTCTCTGTAACATCAGGTGTCTCAGTAACATCAGGTGTCTCAGTAACAGCAGGTGTCTCAGCAACATCAGGTGTCTCAGTAACATCAAGTTACTCAGCAACATCAGTAACATCAGGTGTCTCAGCAACATCAGGTGTCTCAGTAACATCAGGTGTCTCAGTAACATCAGTAACATCAGGTGTCTCAGCAACATCAGGTGTCTCAGTAACATCAGGTGTCTCAGCAACATCAGTAACATCAGGTGTCTCAGCAACATCAGGTGTCTCAGTAACATCAGGTTTCTGAGTAACATCAGTAACATCAGGTGTCTCAGCAACATCAGGTGTCTCAGTAACATCAGGTGTCTCAGTAACATCAGTAACATCAGGTGTCTCAGCAACATCAGGTGTCTCAGTAAAATCAGGTGTTTCAGTAACTTCAAGTGTCTCAGTAACATCAGTAACATCAGGTGTCTCAGTAACATCAGGTGTCTCAGTAACATCAGTAACATCAGGTGTCTCAGTAGCATCAGGTGTCTCAGCAACATCAGGTTTCTCAGCAACATCAGGTTTCTCAGTAACATCAGGTGTCTCAGTAACATCAGGTGTCTCAGTAACATCAGGTGTCTCAGTAACATCAGGCGTCTCAGTAACATCAGTAACATCAGGTGTCTCAGCAACCTCAGGTGTCTCAGCAACATCAGGTGTCTCAGTAACATCAGGTGTCTCAGCAACATCAGGTGTCTCAGTAACATCAGGTGTCTCAGTAACATCAGGTGTTTCAGTAACATCAAGTGTATCAGTAACATCAGGTGTCTCAGTAACATCAGGTGTCTCAGTAACATCAGGTGTCTCAGCAACATCAGGTGTCTCTGTAACATCAGGTGTCTCAGTAACATCAGGTGTCTCAGTAACATCAGGTGTCTCAGTAACATCAGGTGTCTCAGCAACATCAGGTGTCTCAGCAACATCAGGTTTCTCAGCAACATCAGGTTTCTCAGTAACATCAGGTGTCTCAGTAACATCAGGTGTCTCAGTAACATCAGGTGTCTCAGTAACATCAGGCGTCTCAGTAACATCAGGTGTCTCAGTAACATCAGGTGTCTCAGCAACATCAGGTGTCTCAGTAACATCAGGTTTCTGAGTAACATCAGTAACATCAGGTGTCTCAGCAACATCAGGTGTCTCAGTAACATCAGGTGTCTCAGTAACATCAGTAACATCAGGTGTCTCAGCAACATCAGGTGTCTCAGTAAAATCAGGTGTCTCAGTAACATCAAGTGTCTCAGTAACATCAGTAACATCAGGTGTCTCAGTAACATCAGTAACATCAGGTGTCTCAGTAGCATCAGGTGTCTCAGCAACATCAGGTTTGTCAACAACATCAGGTTTCTCAGTAACATCAGGTGTCTCAGTAACATCAGGTGTCTCAGTAACATCAGGTGTCTCAGTAACATCAGGCGTCTCAGTAACATGAGTAACATCAGGTGTCTCAGCAACCTCAGGTGTCTCAGCAACATCAGGTGTCTCAGTAACATCAGGTGTCTCAGCAACATCAGGTGTCTCAGTAACATCAGGTGTCTCAGCAACATCAGGTGTCTCAGTAACATCAGGTGTCTCAGTAACATCAGGTGGTTCAGTAACATCAAGTGTATCAGTAACATCAGGTGTCTCAGTAACATCAGGTGTCTCAGTAACATCAGGTGTCTCAGCAACATCAGGTGTCTCTGTAACATCAGGTGTCTCAGTAACATCAGGTGTCTCAGTAACATCAGGTGTCTCAGTAACATCAGGTGTCTCAGCAACATCAGGTGTCTCAGCAACATCAGGTTTCTCAGCAACATCAGGTTTCTCAGTAACATCAGGTGTCTCAGTAACATCAGGTGTCTCAGTAACATCAGGTGGCTCAGTAACATCAGGTGTCTCAGTAACATGTCTCAGCAACATCAGGTGTCTCTGTAACATCAGGTGTCTCAGTAACATCAGGTGTCTCAGTAACAGCAGGTGTCTCAGCAACATCAGGTGTCTCAGTAACATCAAGTTACTCAGCAACATCAGTAACATCAGGTGTCTCAGCAACATCAGGTGTCTCAGTAACATCAGGTGTCTCAGTAACATCAGTAACATCAGGTGTCTCAGCAACATCAGGTGTCTCAGTAACATCAGGTGTCTCAGCAACATCAGTAACATTAGGTGTCTCAGCAACATCAGGTGTCTCAGTAACATCAGGTTTCTGAGTAACATCAGTAACATCAGGTGTCTCAGCAACATCAGGTGTCTCAGTAACATCAGGTGTCTCAGTAACATCAGTAACATCAGGTGTCTCAGCAACATCAGGTGTCTCAGTAAAATCAGGTGTTTCAGTAACATCAAGTGTCTCAGTAACATCAGTAACATCAGGTGTCTCAGTAACATCAGGTGTCTCAGTAACATCAGTAACATCAGGTGTCTCAGTAGCATCAGGTGTCTCAGCAACATCAGGTTTCTCAGCAACATCAGGTTTCTCAGTAACATCAAGTTACTCAGCAACATCAGTAACATCAGGTGTCTCAGCAACATCAGGTGTCTCAGTAACATCAGGTGTCTCAGTAACATCAGTAACATCAGGTGTCTCAGCAACATCAGGTGTCTCAGTAACATCAGGTGTCTCAGCAACATCAGTAACATCAGGTGTCTCAGCAACATCAGGTGTCTCAGTAACATCAGGTTTCTGAGTAACATCAGTAACATCAGGTGTCTCAGCAACATCAGGTGTCTCAGTAACATCAGGTGTCTCAGTAACATCAGTAACATCAGGTGTCTCAGCAACATCAGGTGTCTCAGTAAAATCAGGTGTTTCAGTAACATCAAGTGTCTCAGTAACATCAGTAACATCAGGTGTCTCAGTAACATCAGGTGTCTCAGTAACATCAGTAACATCAGGTGTCTCAGTAGCATCAGGTGTCTCAGCAACATCAGGTTTCTCAGCAACATCAGGTTTCTCAGTAACATCAGGTGTCTCAGTAACATCAGGTGTCTCAGTAACATCAGGTGTCTCAGTAACATCAGGCGTCTCAGTAACATCAGTAACATCAGGTGTCTCAGCAACCTCAGGTGTCTCAGCAACATCAGGTGTCTCAGTAACATCAGGTGTCTCAGCAACATCAGGTGTCTCAGTAACATCAGGTGTCTCAGTAACATCAGGTGTTTCAGTAACATCAAGTGTATCAGTAACATCAGGTGTCTCAGTAACATCAGGTGTCTCAGTAACATCAGGTGTCTCAGCAACATCAGGTGTCTCTGTAACATCAGGTGTCTCAGTAACATCAGGTGTCTCAGTAACATCAGGTGTCTCAGTAACATCAGGTGTCTCAGCAACATCAGGTGTCTCAGCAACATCAGGTTTCTCAGCAACATCAGGTTTCTCAGTAACATCAGGTGTCTCAGTAACATCAGGTGTCTCAGTAACATCAGGTGTCTCAGTAACATCAGGCGTCTCAGTAACATCAGGTGTCTCAGTAACATCAGGTGTCTCAGCAACATCAGGTGTCTCAGTAACATCAGGTTTCTGAGTAACATCAGTAACATCAGGTGTCTCAGCAACATCAGGTGTCTCAGTAACATCAGGTGTCTCAGTAACATCAGTAACATCAGGTGTCTCAGCAACATCAGGTGTCTCAGTAAAATCAGGTGTCTCAGTAACATCAAGTGTCTCAGTAACATCAGTAACATCAGGTGTCTCAGTAACATCAGGTGTCTCAGTAACATCAGTAACATCAGGTGTCTCAGTAGCATCAGGTGTCTCAGCAACATCAGGTTTGTCAACAACATCAGGTTTCTCAGTAACATCAGGTGTCTCAGTAACATCAGGTGTCTCAGTAACATCAGGTGTCTCAGTAACATCAGGCGTCTCAGTAACATCAGTAACATCAGGTGTCTCAGCAACCTCAGGTGTCTCAGCAACATCAGGTGTCTCAGTAACATCAGGTGTCTCAGCAACATCAGGTGTCTCAGTAACATCAGGTGTCTCAGTAACATCAGGTGTTTCAATAACATCAAGTGTATCAGTAACATCAGGTGTCTCAGTAACATCAGGTGTCTCAGTAACATCAGGTGTCTCAGCAACATCAGGTGTCTCTGTAACATCAGGTGTCTCAGTAACATCAGGTGTCTCAGTAACATCAGGTGTCTCAGTAACATCAGGTGTCTCAGCAACATCAGGTGTCTCAGCAACATCAGGTTTCTCAGCAACATCAGGTTTCTCAGTAACATCAGGTGTCTCAGTAACATCAGGTGTCTCAGTAACATCAGGTGTCTCAGTAACATCAGGCGTCTCAGTAACATCAGTAACATCAGGTGTCTCAGCAACCTCAGGTGTCTCAGCAACATCAGGTGTCTCAGTAACATCAGGTGTCTCAGCAACATCAGGTGTCTCAGTAACATCAGGTGTCTCAGTAACATCAGTAACATCAGGTGTCTCAGCAACATCAGGTGTCTCAGTAAAATCAGGTGTCTCAGTAACATCAAGTGTCTCAGTAACATCAGTAACATCAGGTGTCTCAGTAACATCAGGTGTCTCAGTAACATCAGTAACATCAGGTGTCTCAGTAGCATCAGGTGTCTCAGCAACATCAGGTTTGTCAACAACATCAGGTTTCTCAGTAACATCAGGTGTCTCAGTAACATCAGGTGTCTCAGTAACATCAGGTGTCTCAGTAACATCAGGCGTCTCAGTAACATCAGTAACATCAGGTGTCTCAGCAACCTCAGGTGTCTCAGCAACATCAGGTGTCTCAGTAACATCAGGTGTCTCAGCAACATCAGGTGTCTCAGTAACATCAGGTGTCTCAGCAACATCAGGTGTCTCAGTAACATCAGGTGTCTCAGTAACATCAGGTGTTTCAGTAACATCAAGTGTATCAGTAACATCAGGTGTCTCAGTAACATCAGGTGTCTCAGTAACATCAGGTGTCTCAGCAACATCAGGTGTCTCTGTAACATCAGGTGTCTCAGTAACATCAGGTGTCTCAGTAACATCAGGTGTCTCAGTAACATCAGGTGTCTCAGCAACATCAGGTGTCTCAGCAACATCAGGTTTCTCAGCAACATCAGGTTTCTCAGTAACATCAGGTGTCTCAGTAACATCAGGTGTCTCAGTAACATCAGGTGGCTCAGTAACATCAGGTGTCTCAGTAACATGTCTCAGCAACATCAGGTGTCTCTGTAACATCAGGTGTCTCAGTAACATCAGGTGTCTCAGTAACAGCAGGTGTCTCAGCAACATCAGGTGTCTCAGTAACATCAAGTTACTCAGCAACATCAGTAACATCAGGTGTCTCAGCAACATCAGGTGTCTCAGTAACATCAGGTGTCTCAGTAACATCAGTAACATCAGGTGTCTCAGCAACATCAGGTGTCTCAGTAACATCAGGTGTCTCAGCAACATCAGTAACATCAGGTGTCTCAGCAACATCAGGTGTCTCAGTAACATCAGGTTTCTGAGTAACATCAGTAACATCAGGTGTCTCAGCAACATCAGGTGTCTCAGTAACATCAGGTGTCTCAGTAACATCAGTAACATCAGGTGTCTCAGCAACATCAGGTGTCTCAGTAAAATCAGGTGTTTCAGTAACATCAAGTGTCTCAGTAACATCAGTAACATCAGGTGTCTCAGTAACATCAGGTGTCTCAGTAACATCAGTAACATCAGGTGTCTCAGTAGCATCAGGTGTCTCAGCAACATCAGGTTTCTCAGCAACATCAGGTTTCTCAGTAACATCAAGTTACTCAGCCACATCAGTAACATCAGGTGTCTCAGCAACATCAGGTGTCTCAGTAACATCAGGTGTCTCAGTAACATCAGTAACATCAGGTGTCTCAGCAACATCAGGTGTCTCAGTAACATCAGGTGTCTCAGCAACATCAGTAACATCAGGTGTCTCAGCAACATCAGGTGTCTCAGTAACATCAGGTTTCTGAGTAACATCAGTAACATCAGGTGTCTCAGCAACATCAGGTGTCTCAGTAACATCAGGTGTCTCAGTAACATCAGTAACATCAGGTGTCTCAGCAACATCAGGTGTCTCAGTAAAATCAGGTGTTTCAGTAACATCAAGTGTCTCAGTAACATCAGTAACATCAGGTGTCTCAGTAACATCAGGTGTCTCAGTAACATCAGTAACATCAGGTGTCTCAGTAGCATCAGGTGTCTCAGCAACATCAGGTTTCTCAGCAACATCAGGTTTCTCAGTAACATCATGTGTCTCAGTAACATCAGGTGTCTCAGTAACATCAGGTGTCTCAGTAACATCAGGCGTCTCAGTAACATCAGTAACATCAGGTGTCTCAGCAACCTCAGGTGTCTCAGCAACATCAGGTGTCTCAGTAACATCAGGTGTCTCAGCAACATCAGGTGTCTCAGTAACATCAGGTGTCTCAGTAACATCAGGTGTTTCAGTAACATCAAGTGTATCAGTAACATCAGGTGTCTCAGTAACATCAGGTGTCTCAGTAACATCAGGTGTCTCAGCAACATCAGGTGTCTCTGTAACATCAGGTGTCTCAGTAACATCAGGTGTCTCAGTAACATCAGGTGTCTCAGTAACATCAGGTGTCTCAGCAACATCAGGTGTCTCAGCAACATCAGGTTTCTCAGCAACATCAGGTTTCTCAGTAACATCAGGTGTCTCAGTAACATCAGGTGTCTCAGTAACATCAGGTGTCTCAGTAACATCAGGCGTCTCAGTAACATCAGGTGTCTCAGTAACATCAGGTGTCTCAGCAACATCAGGTGTCTCAGTAACATCAGGTTTCTGAGTAACATCAGTAACATCAGGTGTCTCAGCAACATCAGGTGTCTCAGTAACATCAGGTGTCTCAGTAACATCAGTAACATCAGGTGTCTCAGCAACATCAGGTGTCTCAGTAAAATCAGGTGTCTCAGTAACATCAAGTGTCTCAGTAACATCAGTAACATCAGGTGTCTCAGTAACATCAGGTGTCTCAGTAACATCAGTAACATCAGGTGTCTCAGTAGCATCAGGTGTCTCAGCAACATCAGGTTTGTCAACAACATCAGGTTTCTCAGTAACATCAGGTGTCTCAGTAACATCAGGTGTCTCAGTAACATCAGGTGTCTCAGTAACATCAGGCGTCTCAGTAACATCAGTAACATCAGGTGTCTCAGCAACCTCAGGTGTCTCAGCAACATCAGGTGTCTCAGTAACATCAGGTGTCTCAGCAACATCAGGTGTCTCAGTAACATCAGGTGTCTCAGTAACATCAGGTGTTTCAATAACATCAAGTGTATCAGTAACATCAGGTGTCTCAGTAACATCAGGTGTCTCAGTAACATCAGGTGTCTCAGCAACATCAGGTGTCTCTGTAACATCAGGTGTCTCAGTAACATCAGGTGTCTCAGTAACATCAGGTGTCTCAGTAACATCAGGTGTCTCAGCAACATCAGGTGTCTCAGCAACATCAGGTTTCTCAGCAACATCAGGTTTCTCAGTAACATCAGGTGTCTCAGTAACATCAGGTGTCTCAGTAACATCAGGTGTCTCAGTAACATCAGGCGTCTCAGTAACATCAGTAACATCAGGTGTCTCAGCAACCTCAGGTGTCTCAGCAACATCAGGTGTCTCAGTAACATCAGGTGTCTCAGCAACATCAGGTGTCTCAGTAACATCAGGTGTCTCAGTAACATCAGGTGTCTCAGTAACATCAAGTGTATCAGTAACATCAGGTGTCTCAGTAACATCAGGTGTCTCAGTAACATCAGGTGTCTCAGCAACATCAGGTGTCTCTGTAACATCAGGTGTCTCTGTAACATCAGGTGTCTCAGTAACATCAGGTGTCTCAGTAACATCAGGTGTCTCAGCAACATCAGGTGTCTCAGTAACATCAGGTGTCTCAGTAACATCAGGTGTCTCAGTAACACCAGGTTCCTCAGCAACATCAGTAACATCAGGTTTCTCAGCAACATCAGGTTTCTCAGTAACATCAGGTGTCTCAGTAACATCAGGTGTCTCAGTAACATCAGGTGTCTCAGTAACATCAGGCGTCTCAGTAACATCAGGTGTCTCAGTAACATCAGGTGTCTCAGCAACATCAGGTGTCTCAGTAACATCAGGTTTCTGAGTAACATCAGTAACATCAGGTGTCTCAGCAACATCAGGTGTCTCAGTAACATCAGGTGTCTCAGTAACATCAGTAACATCAGGTGTCTCAGCAACATCAGGTGTCTCAGTAAAATCAGGTGTCTCAGTAACATCAAGTGTCTCAGTAACATCAGTAACATCAGGTGTCTCAGTAACATCAGGTGTCTCAGTAACATCAGTAACATCAGGTGTCTCAGTAGCATCAGGTGTCTCAGCAACATCAGGTTTGTCAACAACATCAGGTTTCTCAGTAACATCAGGTGTCTCAGTAACATCAGGTGTCTCAGTAACATCAGGTGTCTCAGTAACATCAGGCGTCTCAGTAACATCAGTAACATCAGGTGTCTCAGCAACCTCAGGTGTCTCAGCAACATCAGGTGTCTCAGTAACATCAGGTGTCTCAGCAACATCAGGTGTCTCAGTAACATCAGGTGTCTCAGTAACATCAGGTGTTTCAATAACATCAAGTGTATCAGTAACATCAGGTGTCTCAGTAACATCAGGTGTCTCAGTAACATCAGGTGTCTCAGCAACATCAGGTGTCTCTGTAACATCAGGTGTCTCAGTAACATCAGGTGTCTCAGTAACATCAGGTGTCTCAGTAACATCAGGTGTCTCAGCAACATCAGGTGTCTCAGCAACATCAGGTTTCTCAGCAACATCAGGTTTCTCAGTAACATCAGGTGTCTCAGTAACATCAGGTGTCTCAGTAACATCAGGTGTCTCAGTAACATCAGGCGTCTCAGTAACATCAGTAACATCAGGTGTCTCAGCAACCTCAGGTGTCTCAGCAACATCAGGTGTCTCAGTAACATCAGGTGTCTCAGCAACATCAGGTGTCTCAGTAACATCAGGTGTCTCAGTAACATCAGGTGTCTCAGTAACATCAAGTGTATCAGTAACATCAGGTGTCTCAGTAACATCAGGTGTCTCAGTAACATCAGGTGTCTCAGCAACATCAGGTGTCTCTGTAACATCAGGTGTCTCTGTAACATCAGGTGTCTCAGTAACATCAGGTGTCTCAGTAACATCAGGTGTCTCAGCAACATCAGGTGTCTCAGTAACATCAGGTGTCTCAGTAACATCAGGTGTCTCAGTAACACCAGGTTCCTCAGCAACATCAGTAACATCAGGTGTCTCAGCAACATCAGGTGTCTCATTAACATCAGGTGTCTCAGTAACATCAGTAACATCAGGTGTCTCAGTAACATCAGGTGTCTCAGTAACATCAGTAACATCAGGTGTCTCAGTGACATCAGGTGTCTCAGTAACATCAGGTGTCTCAGTAACATCAGGTGTCTCAGTAACATCTGTAACACCAGGTGTCTCAGTAACATCAGTAACATCAGGTGTCTCAGTAACATCAGTAACATCAGGTGTCTCAGTAAAATCAGGTGTCTCAGTAACATCAATAACATCAGGTGTCTCAGTAACATCAGGTGTCTCAGTAACATCAGTAACATCAGGTGTCTCAATAAAAGCAGGTGTCTCAGTAACATCAGGTGTTTCAGTAACATCAGGTGTCTCAGTAACATCAGTAACATATGGTGTCTCAGCAACATCAGGTGTCTCAGTAACATCCGGTGGCTCAGTAACATTAGGTGGCTCAGTAACATCAGGTGTCTCAGTAACATCTGGTGTCTCAGTAACATCAAGTGTCTCAGTAACATCAGGTGTCTCAGTAACATCAGGTGTCTCAGTAACATCAGGTGTCTCAGTAACATGTCTCAGCAACATCAGGTGTCTTTGTAACATCAGGTGTCTCTGTAACATCAGGTGTCTCAGTAACATCAGGTGTCTCAGTAACATCAGGTGTCTCAGCAACATCAGGTGTCTCAGTAACTTCAGGTGTGTCAGTAACATCAGTAACATCAGGTGTCTCAGTAAAAGCAGGTGTCTCAGTAACATCAGGTGTTTCAGTAACATCAGGTGTCTCAGTAACATCAGTAACATATGGTTTCTCAGCAACATCAGGTGTCTCAGTAACATCAGGTGTCTCAGTAACAGCAGGTGTCTCAGTAACATCAGGTTCCTCAGGAACATCAGTAACATCAGGTGTCTCAGCAACATCAGGTGTCTCAGTAACAGCTGGTGTCTCAGTAACATCAGGTTCCTCAGGAACATCAGTAACATCAGGTGTCTCAGCAACATCAGGTGTCTCAGTAACATCAGGTGTCTCAGTAACATCAGTAACATCAGGTGTCTCAGCAACATCAGGTGTCTCAGTAACATCAGGTGTCTCAGTAACATCAGTAACATCAGGTGTCTCAGCAACATCAGGTGTCTCAGTAAAATCCGGTGTCTCAGTAACATCAAGTGTCTCAGTAACATCAGGTGTCTCAGCAACATCAGGTGTCTCAGTAACATCAGGTGTCTCAGTAACATCAGTAACATCAGGTGTCTCAGCAACATCAGGTGTCTCAGTAAAATCAGGTGTCTCAGTAACATCAAGTTTCTCAGTAACATCAGTAACATCAGGTGTCTCAGCAACATCAGGTGTCTCAGTAACATCAGGTGTCTCAGAAACATCAGTAACATCAGGTGTCTCAGCAACATCAGGTTTCTCAGTAACATCAGGTGTCTCAGTAACATCAGGTGGCTCAGTAACATCAGGTGGCTCAGTAACATCAGGTGCCTCAGTAACATCAGGTGCCTCAGTAAAAACAGGTGTCTCAGTAACATCAGGTGTCTCAGCAACATCAGGTGTCTCAGTAACATCAGGTGTCTCAGTAACATCAGGTTCCTCAGCAACATCAGTAACATCAGGTGTCTCAGCAACATCAGGTGTCTCAGTAACATCAGGTGTCTCAGTAACATCAGTAACATCAGGTGTCTCAGTAACATCAGGTGTCTCAGTAACATCAGGTGTCTCAGTAACATCAGTAACATATGGTGTCTCAGCAACATCAGGTGTCTCAGTAACATCAGGTGTCTCAGCAACATCAGGTGTCTCAGCAACATCAGGTGTCTCAGTAACATCAGGTTCCTCAGAAACATCAGTAACATCAGGTGTCTCAGTAACATCAAGTGTCTCAGTAACATCAGAAACATCAGGTGTCTCAGTAACATCAGTAACATCAGGTGTCTCAGTAACATCAGGTGTCTCAGTAACATCAGGTGTCTCAGTAACATCAGGTGTCTCAGTAACATGTCTCAGCAACATCAGGTGTCTTTGTAACATCAGGTGTCTCTGTAACATCAGGTGTCTCAGTAATATCAGGTGTTTCAGTAACATCAGGTGTCTCAGTAACATCAGTAACATATGGTGTCTCAGCAACATCAGGTGTCTCAGTAACATCCGGTGTCTCAGTAACATCAGGTGTCTAATCAAAATCAGGTGTCTCAGTAACATCAGGTGTCTCAGTAACATCAGGTGTCTCAGTAACATCAGGTTCCTCAGGAACATCAGTAACATCAGGTGTCTCTGCAACATCAGGTGTCTCAGTAACATCAGGTGTCTCAGTAACATCAGTAACATCAGGTGTCTCAGCAACATGAGGTGTCTCAGTAACATCAGGTGTCTCAGTAACATCAGTAACATCAGGTGTCTCAGCAACATCAGGTGTCTCAGTAAAATCCGGTGTCTCAGTAACATCAAGTGTCTCAGTAACATCAGTAATACCAGGTGTCTCAGCAACATCAGTAACATCAGGTGTCTCAGCAAGATCAGGTGTCTCAGTAACAGCAGGTGTCTCAGTAACATAACTAACATCAGGTGTCTAAGCAACATCAGGTGTCTCAGTAACATCAGGTGTCTCAGTAACATCAGGTGTCTCAGTAACAACTGTAACATCAGGTGTCTCAGTAACAACAGTAACATCAGGTGTCTCAGTAACATCAGTAACATCAGGTGTCTCAGTAACATCAGTAACATCAGGTGTCTCAGTAACATCAGGTGTCTCAGTAACATCAGAAACATCAGGTGTCTCAGTAACATCAGTAACATCAGGTGTCTCAGTAACATCAGGTGTCTCAGTAACATCAGTAAAATATGGTGTCTCAGCAAGATCAGGTGTCTCAGTAACAGCAGGTGTCTCAGTAACATAACTAACATCAGGTGTCTAAGCAACATCAGGTGTCTCAGTAACATCAGGTGTCTCAGTAACATCAGGTGTCTCAGTAACAACTGTAACATCAGGTGTCTCAGTAACAACAGTAACATCAGGTGTCTCAGTAACATCAGTAACATCAGGTGTCTCAGTAACATCAGTAACATCAGGTGTCTCAGTAACATCAGGTGTCTCAGTAACATCAGAAACATCAGGTGTCTCAGTAACATCAGTAACATCAGGTGTCTCAGTAACATCAGGTGTCTCCGCAACATCAGGTGTCTCAGCAACATCAGGTGTCTCAGTAACATCAGGTTCCTCAGAAACATCAGTAACATCAGGTGTCTCAGTAACATCAGGTGTCTCAGTAACATCAGTAATACCAGGTGTCTCAGCAACATCAGTAACATCAGGTGTCTCAGCAAGATCAGGTGTCTCAGTAACAGCAGGTGTCTCAGTAACATAACTAACATCAGGTGTCTCAGCAACATCAGGTGTCTCAGTAACATCAGGTGTCTCAGTAACATCAGGTGTCTCAGTAACAACTGTAACATCAGGTGTCTCAGTAACATCAGTAACATCAGGTGTCTCAGTAACATCAGTAACATCAGGTGTCTCAGTAACATCTGTAACATCAGGTGTCTCAGTAACATCAGTAACATCAGGTGTCTCAGTAACATCAGTAACATCAGGTGTCTCAGTAACATCAGGTGTCTCAGTAACATCAGAAACATCAGGTGTCTCAGTAACATCAGTAACATCAGGTGTCTCAGTAAAAGCAGGTGTCTCAGTAACATCAGGTGTTTCAGTAACATCAGGTGTCTCAGTAACATCAGTAACATATGGTGTCTCAGCAACATCAGGTGTCTCAGTAACATCCGGTGGCTCAGTAACATTAGGTGGCTCAGTAACGTCAGGTGTCTCAGTAACATCAGGTGTCTCAGTAACATCAGGTGTCTCAGTAACATGTCTCAGCAACATCAGGTGTATCTGTAACATCAGGTGTCTCTGTAACATCAGGTGTCTCTGTAACATCAGGTGTCTCAGTAACATCAGGTGTCTCAGTAACATCAGGTGTCTCAGCAACATCAGGTGTCTCAGTAACATCAGGTGTCTCAGTAACATCAGGTTACTCAGCAACATCAGTAACATCAGGTGTCTCAGCAACATCAGGTGTCTCAGTAACATCAGGTGTCTCAGTAACATCAGTAACATCAGGTGTCTCAGCAACATCAGGTGTCTCAGTAACATCAAGTGTCTCAGTAACATCTGTAAGATCAGGTGTCTCAGTAACATCAGGTGTCTCAGTAACATCAGTAACATCAGGTGTCTCAGTAGCATCAGGTGTCTCAGTAACATCAGGTGTCTCAGTAACATCAGTAACATCAGGTGTCTCAGCAACATCAGGTGTCTCAGTAACATCAGTTGTCTCAGTAACATCAGTAACATCAGGTGTCTCAGCAACATCAGGTGTCTCAGTAAAATCAGGTGTCTCAGTAACATCAAGTGTCTCAGTAACATCAGTAACATCAGGTGTCTCAGCAACATCAGGTGTCTCAGTAACATCAGGTGTCTCAGAAACATCAGTAACATCAGGTGTCTCAGCAACATCAGGTTTCTCAGTAACATCTGGTGTCTCAGTAACATCAGGTGGCTCAGTAACATCAGGTGGCTCCTTAACATCAGGTGTCTCAGTAACATCAGTAACATCAGGTGTCTCAGTAGCATCAGGTGTCTCAACAACATCAGGTGTCTCAGTAACATCAGGTGTCTCAGAAACATCAGTAACATCAGGTGTCTCAGCAACATCAGGTTTCTCAGCAACATCAGGTTTCTCAGTAACATCAGGTGTCTCAGTAACATCAGGTGTCTCAGTAACATCAGGTGTCTCAGTAACATCAGGCGTCTCAGTAACATCAGCAACATCAGGTGTCTCAGCAACATCAGGTGTCTCAGCAACATCAGGTGTCTGAGTAACATCAGGTGTCTCAGTAACATCAGTAACATCAGGTGTCTCAGCAACATCAGGTATCTCAGTAACATCAGGTGTCTCAGTAACATCAGGTGTCTCAGTAACATGAAGTGTATCAGTAACATCAGGTGTCTCAGTAACATCAGGTGTCTCAGTAACATCAGGTGTCTCAGCAACATCAGGTGTCTCTGTAACATCAGGTGTCTCAGTAACATCAGGTGTCTCAGTAACATCAGTAACATCAGGTGTCTCAGCAACATGAGGTGTCTCAGTAACATCAGGTCTCTCAGTAACATCAGTAACATCAGGTGTCTCAGCAACATCAGGTGTCTCAGTAAAATCCGGTGTCTCAGTAACATCAAGTGTCTCAGTAACATCAGTAACATCAGGTGTCTCAGCAACATCAGGTGTCTCAGTAACATCAGTTGTCTCAGTAACATCAGTAACATCAGGTGTCTCAGCAACATCAGGTGTCTCAGTAAAATCAGGTGTCTCAGTAACATCAAGTGTCTCAGTAACATCAGTAACATCAGGTGTCTCAGCAACATCAGGTGTCTCAGTAACATCAGGTGTCTCAGAAACATCAGTAACATCAGGTGTCTCAGCAACATCAGGTTTCTCAGTAACATCAGGTGTCTCAGTAACATCAGGTGGCTCAGTAACATCAGGTGGCTCAGTAACATCAGGTGCCTCAGTAACATCAGGTGCCTCAGTAACATCAGGTGTCTCAGTAACATCAGTAACATCAGGTGTCTCAGTAGCATCAGGTGTCTCAGTAACATCAGGTGTCTCAGTAACATCAGTAACATCAGGTGTCTCAGCAACATCAGGTGTCTCAGTAACATCAGTTGTCTCAGTAACATCAGTAACATCAGGTGTCTCAGCAACATCAGGTGTCTCAGTAAAATCAGGTGTCTCAGTACCATCAAGTGTCTCAGTAACATCAGTAACATCAGGTGTCTCAGCAACATCAGGTGTCTCAGTAACATCAGGTGTCTCAGAAACATCAGTAACATCAGGTGTCTCAGTAACATCAGTAACATCAGGTGTCTCAGTAACATCAGGTGTCTCAGTAACATCAGTAAAATATGGTGTCTCAGCAAGATCAGGTGTCTCAGTAACATCAGGTGTCTCAGTAACATCAGTAACATCAGGTGTCTCAGTAACATCAGTAACATCAGGTGTCTCAGTAACATCAGGTGTCTCAGTAACATCAGAAACATCAGGTGTCTCAGTAACATCAGTAACATCAGGTGTCTCAGTAACATCAGGTGTCTCAGTAACATCAGTAAAATATGGTGTCTCAGCAAGATCAGGTGTCTCAGTAACAGCAGGTGTCTCAGTAACATAACTAACATCAGGTGTCTAAGCAACATCAGGTGTCTCAGTAACATCAGGTGTCTCAGTAACATCAGGTGTCTCAGTAACAACTGTAACATCAGGTGTCTCAGTAACAACAGTAACATCAGGTGTCTCAGTAACATCAGTAACATCAGGTGTCTCAGTAACATCAGTAACATCAGGTGTCTCAGTAACATCAGGTGTCTCAGTAACATCAGAAACATCAGGTGTCTCAGTAACATCAGTAACATCAGGTGTCTCAGTAACATCAGGTGTCTCCGCAACATCAGGTGTCTCAGCAACATCAGGTGTCTCAGTAACATCAGGTTCCTCAGAAACATCAGTAACATCAGGTGTCTCAGTAACATCAGGTGTCTCAGTAACATCAGTAATACCAGGTGTCTCAGCAACATCAGTAACATCAGGTGTCTCAGCAAGATCAGGTGTCTCAGTAACAGCAGGTGTCTCAGTAACATAACTAACATCAGGTGTCTCAGCAACATCAGGTGTCTCAGTAACATCAGGTGTCTCAGTAACATCAGCTGTCTCAGTAACAACTGTAACATCAGGTGTCTCAGTAACATCAGTAACATCAGGTGTCTCAGTAACATCAGTAACATCAGGTGTCTCAGTAACATCTGTAACATCAGGTGTCTCAGTAACATCAGTAACATCAGGTGTCTCAGTAACATCAGTAACAGCAGGTGTCTCAGTAACATCAGGTGTCTCAGTAACATCAGAAACATCAGGTGTCTCAGTAACATCAGTAACATCAGGTGTCTCAGTAAAAGCAGGTGTCTCAGTAACATCAGGTGTTTCAGTAACATCAGGTGTCTCAGTAACATCAGTAACATATGGTGTCTCAGCAACATCAGGTGTCTCAGTAACATCCGGTGGCTCAGTAACATTAGGTGGCTCAGTAACGTCAGGTGTCTCAGTAACATCAGGTGTCTCAGTAACATCAGGTGTCTCAGTAACATGTCTCAGCAACATCAGGTGTATCTGTAACATCAGGTGTCTCTGTAACATCAGGTGTCTCTGTAACATCAGGTGTCTCAGTAACATCAGGTGTCTCAGTAACATCAGGTGTCTCAGCAACATCAGGTGTCTCAGTAACATCAGGTGTCTCAGTAACATCAGGTTACTCAGCAACATCAGTAACATCAGGTGTCTCAGCAACATCAGGTGTCTCAGTAACATCAGGTGTCTCAGTAACATCAGTAACATCAGGTGTCTCAGCAACATCAGGTGTCTCAGTAACATCAAGTGTCTCAGTAACATCTGTAAGATCAGGTGTCTCAGTAACATCAGGTGTCTCAGTAACATCAGTAACATCAGGTGTCTCAGTAGCATCAGGTGTCTCAGTAACATCAGGTGTCTCAGTAACATCAGTAACATCAGGTGTCTCAGCAACATCAGGTGTCTCAGTAACA
Source organism: Salmo salar (assembly GCF_905237065.1). Taxonomy (NCBI): domain Eukaryota; kingdom Metazoa; phylum Chordata; class Actinopteri; order Salmoniformes; family Salmonidae; genus Salmo; species Salmo salar. The sequence continues at coordinate 104,834,018 of NC_059450.1, forward strand.
TCAGTTGTCTCAGTAACATCAGTAAAATCAGGTGTCTCAGCAACATCAGGTGTCTCAGTAAAATCAGGTGTCTCAGTAACATCAAGTGTCTCAGTAACATCAGTAACATCAGGTGTCTCAGCAACATCAGGTGTCTCAGTAACATCAGGTGTCTCAGAAACATCAGTAACATCAGGTGTCTCAGCAACATCAGGTTTCTCAGTAACATCTGGTGTCTCAGTAACATCAGGTGGCTCAGTAACATCAGGTGGCTCCTTAACATCAGGTGTCTCAGTAACATCAGTAACATCAGGTGTCTCAGTAGCATCAGGTGTCTCAACAACATCAGGTGTCTCAGTAACATCAGGTGTCTCAGAAACATCAGTAACATCAGGTGTCTCAGCAACATCAGGTTTCTCAGCAACATCAGGTTTCTCAGTAACATCAGGTGTCTCAGTAACATCAGGTGTCTCAGTAACATCAGGTGTCTCAGTAACATCAGGCGTCTCAGTAACATCAGCAACATCAGGTGTCTCAGCAACATCAGGTGTCTCAGCAACATCAGGTGTCTGAGTAACATCAGGTGTCTCAGTAACATCAGTAACATCAGGTGTCTCAGCAACATCAGGTATCTCAGTAACATCAGGTGTCTCAGTAACATCAGGTGTCTCAGTAACATGAAGTGTATCAGTAACATCAGGTGTCTCAGTAACATCAGGTGTCTCAGTAACATCAGGTGTCTCAGCAACATCAGGTGTCTCTGTAACATCAGGTGTCTCAGTAACATCAGGTGTCTCAGTAACATCAGGTGTCTCAGTAACATCAGTAACATCAGGTGTCTCAGCAACATGAGGTGTCTCAGTAACATCAGGTCTCTCAGTAACATCAGTAACATCAGGTGTCTCAGCAACATCAGGTGTCTCAGTAAAATCCGGTGTCTCAGTAACATCAAGTGTCTCAGTAACATCAGTAACATCAGGTGTCTCAGCAACATCAGGTGTCTCAGTAACATCAGTTGTCTCAGTAACATCAGTAACATCAGGTGTCTCAGCAACATCAGGTGTCTCAGTAAAATCAGGTGTCTCAGTAACATCAAGTGTCTCAGTAACATCAGTAACATCAGGTGTCTCAGCAACATCAGGTGTCTCAGTAACATCAGGTGTCTCAGAAACATCAGTAACATCAGGTGTCTCAGCAACATCAGGTTTCTCAGTAACATCAGGTGTCTCAGTAACATCAGGTGGCTCAGTAACATCAGGTGGCTCAGTAACATCAGGTGTCTCAGTAACATCAGGTGCCTCAGTAACATCAGGTGTCTCAGTAACATCAGTAACATCAGGTGTCTCAGTAGCATCAGGTGTCTCAGTAACATCAGGTGTCTCAGTAACATCAGTAACATCAGGTGTCTCAGCAACATCAGGTGTCTCAGTAACATCAGTTGTCTCAGTAACATCAGTAACATCAGGTGTCTCAGCAACATCAGGTGTCTCAGTAAAATCAGGTGTCTCAGTACCATCAAGTGTCTCAGTAACATCAGTAACATCAGGTGTCTCAGCAACATCAGGTGTCTCAGTAACATCAGGTGTCTCAGAAACATCAGTAACATCAGGTGTCTCAGCAACATCAGGTTTCTCAGTAACATCTGGTGTCTCAGTAACATCAGGTGGCTCAGTAACATCAGGTGGCTCCTTAACATCAGGTGTCTCAGTAACATCAGTAACATCAGGTGTCTCAGTAGCATCAGGTGTCTCAACAACATCAGGTGTCTCAGTAACATCAGGTGTCTCAGAAACATCAGTAACATCAGGTGTCTCAGCAACATCAGGTTTCTCTGCAACATCAGGTTTCTCAGTAACATCAGGTGTCTCAGTAACATCAGGTGTCTCAGTAACATCAGGTGTCTCAGTAACATCAGGCGTCTCAGTAACATCAGCAACATCAGGTGTCTCAGCAACATCAGGTGTCTCAGCAACATCAGGTGTCTGAGTAACATCAGGTGTCTCAGTAACATCAGTAACATCAGGTGTCTCAGCAACATCAGGTATCTCAGTAACATCAGGTGTCTCAGTAACATCAGGTGTCTCAGTAACATGAAGTGTATCAGTAACATCAGGTGTCTCAGTAACATCAGGTGTCTCAGTAACATCAGGTGTCTCAGCAACATCAGGTGTCTCTGTAACATCAGGTGTCTCAGTAACATCAGGTGTCTCAGTAACATCAGGTGTCTCAGTAACATCAGTAACATCAGGTGTCTCAGCAACATGAGGTGTCTCAGTAACATCAGGTCTCTCAGTAACATCAGTAACATCAGGTGTCTCAGCAACATCAGGTGTCTCAGTAAAATCCGGTGTCTCAGTAACATCAAGTGTCTAAGTAACATCAGTAACATCAGGTGTCTCAGCAACATCAGGTGTCTCAGTAACATCAGGTGTCTCAGAAACATCAGTAACATCAGGTGTCTCAGCAACATCAGGTTTCTCAGTAACATCAGGTGTCTCAGTAACATCAGGTGGCTCAGTAACATCAGGTGGCTCAGTAACATCAGGTGCCTCAGTAACATCAGGTGCCTCAGTAACATCAGGTGTCTCAAAAATATCAGGTGTCTCAGCAACATCAGGTGTCTCAGTAACATCAGGTGTCTCAGTAACATCAGGTTCCTCAGCAACATCAGTAACATCAGGTGTCTCAGCAACATCAGGTGTCTCAGTAACATCAGGTGCCTCAGTAACATCAGGTGTCTCAGTAACATCAGGTGTCTCAGTAACATCAGTAACATATGGTGTCTCAGCAACATCAGGTGTCTCAGTAACATCAGGTGTCTCCGCAACATCAGGTGTCTCAGCAACATCAGGTGTCTCAGTAACATCAGGTTCCTCAGAAACATCAGTAACATCAGGTGTCTCAGTAACAGCAGGTGTCTCAGTAACATAACTAACATCAGGTGTCTAAGCAACATCAGGTGTCTCAGTAACATCAGGTGTCTCAGTAACATCAGGTGTCTCAGTAACAACTGTAAGATCAGGTGTCTCAGTAACAACAGTAACATCAGGTGTCTCAGTAACATCAGTAACATCAGGTGTCTCAGTAACATCAGTAACATCAGGTGTCTCAGTAACATCAGGTGTCTCAGTAACATCAGAAACATCAGGTGTCTCAGTAACATCAGTAACATCAGGTGTCTCAGTAAAAGCAAGTGTCTCAGTAACATCAGGTGTTTCAGTAACATCAGGTGTCTCAGTAACATCAGTAACATATGGTGTCTCAGCAACATCAGGTGTCTCAGTAACATCCGGTGGCTCAGTAACATTAGGTGGCTCAGTAACATCAGGTGTCTCAGTAACATCAGGTGTCTCAGTAACATCAGGTGTCTCAGTAACATGTCTCAGCAACATCAGGTGTATCTGTAACATCAGGTGTCTCTGTAACATCAGGTGTCTCTGTAACATCAGGTGTCTCAGTAACATCAGGTGTCTCAGTAACATCAGGTGTCTCAGCAACATCAGGTGTCTCAGTAACATCAGGTGTCTCAGTAACATCAGGTTACTCAGCAACATCAGTAACATCAGGTGTCTCAGCAACATCAGGTGTCTCAGTAACATCAGGTGTCTCAGTAACATCAGTAACATCAGGTGTCTCAGCAACATCAGGTGTCTCAGTAACATCAGGTGTCTCAGTAACATCAGTAACATCAGGTGTCTCAGCAACATCAGGTGTCTCAGTAAAATCAGGTGTCTCAGTAACATCAAGTGTCTCAGTAACATCTGTAACATCAGGTGTCTCAGTAACATCAGGTGTCTCAGTAACATCAGTAACATCAGGTGTCTCAGTAGCATCAGGTGTCTCAGTAACATCAGGTGTCTCAGTAACATCAGGTGTCTCAACAACATCAGGTGTCTCAGTAACATCAGGTGTCTCAGAAACATCAGTAACATCAGGTGTCTCAGCAACATCAGGTTTCTCAGCAACATCAGGTTTCTCAGTAACATCAGGTGTCTCAGTAACATCAGGTGTCTCAGCAACATCAGGTGTCTCAGTAACATCAGGTGTCTCAGTAACATCAAGTGTCTCAGTAACATCTGTAACATCAGGTGTCTCAGTAACATCAGGTGTCTCAGTAACATCAGTAACATCAGGTGTCTCAGTAGCATCAGGTGTCTCAGTAACATCAGGTGTCTCAGTAACATCAGTAACATCAGGTGTCTCAGCAACATCAGGTGTCTCAGTAACATCAGGTGTCTCAGTAACATCAGTAACATCAGGTGTCTCAGCAACATCAGGTGTCTCAGTAAAATCAGGTGTCTCAGTAACATCAAGTGTCTCAGTAACATCTGTAACATCAGGTGTCTCAGTAACATCAGGTGTCTCAGTAACATCAGTAACATCAGGTGTCTCAGTAGCATCAGGTGTCTCAGTAACATCAGGTGTCTCAGTAACATCAGGTGTCTCAACAACATCAGGTGTCTCAGTAACATCAGGTGTCTCAGAAACATCAGTAACATCAGGTGTCTCAGCAACATCAGGTTTCTCAGCAACATCAGGTTTCTCAGTAACATCAGGTGTCTCAGTAACATCAGGTGTCTCAGCAACATCAGGTGTCTCAGTAACATCAGGTGTCTCAGTAACATCAGGTTACTCAGCAACATCAGTAACATCAGGTGTCTCAGCAACATCAGGTGTCTCAGTAACATCAGGTGTCTCAGTAACATCAGTAACATCAGGTGTCTCAGCAACATCAGGTGTCTCAGTAACATCAGGTGTCTCAGTAACATCAGTAACATCAGGTGTCTCAGCAACATCAGGTGTCTCAGTAAAATCAGGTGTCTCAGTATCATCAAGTGTCTCAGTAACATCTGTAACATCAGGTGTCTCAGTAACATCAGGTGTCTCAGTAACATCAGGTGTCTCAGTAACATGTCTCAGCAACATCAGGTGTATCTGTAACATCAGGTGTCTCTGTAACATCAGGTGTCTCTGTAACATCAGGTGTCTCAGTAACATCAGGTGTCTCAGTATCATCAGGTGTCTCAGCAACATCAGGTGTCTCAGCAACATCAGGTGTCTCAGTAACATCAAGTGTCTCAGTAACATCTGTAAGATCAGGTGTCTCAGTAACATCAGGTGTCTCAGTAACATCAGTAACATCAGGTGTCTCAGTAGCATCAGGTGTCTCAGTAACATCAGGTGTCTCAGTAACATCAGTAACATCAGGTGTCTCAGCAACATCAGGTGTCTCAGTAACATCAGTTGTCTCAGTAACATCAGTAACATCAGGTGTCTCAGCAACATCAGGTATCTCAGTAAAATCAGGTGTCTCAGTAACATCAAGTGTCTCAGTAACATCAGTAACATCAGGTGTCTCAGCAACATCAGGTGTCTCAGTAACATCAGGTGTCTCAGAAACATCAGTAACATCAGGTGTCTCAGCAACATCAGGTTTCTCAGTAACATCAGGTGTCTCAGTAACATCAGGTGGCTCAGTAACATCAGGTGGCTCCTTAACATCAGGTGTCTCAGTAACATCAGTAACATCAGGTGTCTCAGTAGCATCAGGTGTCTCAACAACATCAGGTGTCTCAGTAACATCAGGTGTCTCAGAAACATCAGTAACATCAGGTGTCTCAGCAACATCAGGTTTCTCAGCAACATCAGGTTTCTCAGTAACATCAGGTGTCTCAGTAACATCTGGTGTCTCAGTAACATCAGGTGTCTCAGTAACATCAGGCGTCTCAGTAACATCAGCAACATCAGGTGTCTCAGCAACATCAGGTGTCTCAGCAACATCAGGTGTCTGAGTAACATCAGGTGTCTCAGTAACATCAGTAACATCAGGTGTCTCAGCAACATCAGGTATCTCAGTAACATCAGGTGTCTCAGTAACATCAGGTGTCTCAGTAACATCAAGTGTATCAGTAACATCAGGTGTCTCAGTAACATCAGTAACATCAGGTGTCTCAGCAACATCAGGTGTCTCAGTAACATCAGTAACATCAGGTGTCTCAGCAACATCAGGTGTCTCAGTAACATCAGGTGTCTCAGTAACATCAGTAACATCAGGTGTCTCAGCAACATCAGGTGTCTCAGTAAAATCAGGTGTCTCAGTAACATCAAGTGTCTCAGTAACATCTGTAACATCAGGTGTCTCAGTAACATCAGGTGTCTCAGTAACATCAGTAACATCAGGTGTCTCAGTAGCATCAGGTGTCTCAGTAACATCAGGTGTCTCAGTAACATCAGGTGTCTCAACAACATCAGGTGTCTCAGTAACATCAGGTGTCTCAGAAACATCAGTAACATCAGGTGTCTCAGCAACATCAGGTTTCTCAGCAACATCAGGTTTCTCAGTAACATCAGGTGTCTCAGTAACATCAGGTGTCTCAGCAACATCAGGTGTCTCAGTAACATCAGGTGTCTCAGTAACATCAGGTTACTCAGCAACATCAGTAACATCAGGTGTCTCAGCAACATCAGGTGTCTCAGTAACATCAGGTGTCTCAGTAACATCAGTAACATCAGGTGTCTCAGCAACATCAGGTGTCTCAGTAACATCAGGTGTCTCAGTAACATCAGTAACATCAGGTGTCTCAGCAACATCAGGTGTCTCAGTAAAATCAGGTGTCTCAGTATCATCAAGTGTCTCAGTAACATCTGTAACATCAGGTGTCTCAGTAACATCAGGTGTCTCAGTAACATCAGGTGTCTCAGTAACATGTCTCAGCAACATCAGGTGTATCTGTAACATCAGGTGTCTCTGTAACATCAGGTGTCTCTGTAACATCAGGTGTCTCAGTAACATCAGGTGTCTCAGTATCATCAGGTGTCTCAGCAACATCAGGTGTCTCAGTAACATCAAGTGTCTCAGTAACATCTGTAAGATCAGGTGTCTCAGTAACATCAGGTGTCTCAGTAACATCAGTAACATCAGGTGTCTCAGTAGCATCAGGTGTCTCAGTAACATCAGGTGTCTCAGTAACATCAGTAACATCAGGTGTCTCAGCAACATCAGGTGTCTCAGTAACATCAGTTGTCTCAGTAACATCAGTAACATCAGGTGTCTCAGCAACATCAGGTGTCTCAGTAAAATCAGGTGTCTCAGTAACATCAAGTGTCTCAGTAACATCAGTAACATCAGGTGTCTCAGCAACATCAGGTTTCTCAGTAACATCAGGTGTCTCAGAAACATCAGTAACATCAGGTGTCTCAGCAACATCAGGTTTCTCAGTAACATCAGGTGTCTCAGTAACATCAGGTGGCTCAGTAACATCAGGTGGCTCCTTAACATCAGGTGTCTCAGTAACATCAGTAACATCAGGTGTCTCAGTAGCATCAGGTGTCTCAACAACATCAGGTGTCTCAGTAACATCAGGTGTCTCAGAAACATCAGTAACATCAGGTGTCTCAGCAACATCAGGTTTCTCAGCAACATCAGGTTTCTCAGTAACATCAGGTGTCTCAGTAACATCAGGTGTCTCAGTAACATCAGGTGTCTCAGTAACATCAGGCGTCTCAGTAACATCAGCAACATCAGGTGTCTCAGCAACATCAGGTGTCTCAGCAACATCAGGTGTCTGAGTAACATCAGGTGTCTCAGTAACATCAGTAACATCAGGTGTCTCAGCAACATCAGGTATCTCAGTAACATCAGGTGTCTCAGTAACATCAGGTGTCTCAGTAACATCAAGTGTATCAGTAACATCAGGTGTCTCAGTAACATCAGGTGTCTCAGTAACATCAGGTGTCTCACCTAATCAGGTGTCTCTGTAACATCAGGTGTCTCAGTAACATCAGGTGTCTCAGTAACATCAGGTGTCTCAGTAACATCAGTAACATCAGGTGTCTCAGCAACATGAGGTGTCTCAGTAACATCAGGTCTCTCAGTAACATCAGTAACATCAGGTGTCTCAGCAACATCAGGTGTCTCAGTAAAATCCGGTGTCTCAGTAACATCAAGTGTCTCAGTAACATCAGTAACATCAGGTGTCTCAGCAACATCAGGTGTCTCAGTAACATCAGTTGTCTCAGTAACATCAGTAACATCAGGTGTCTCAGCAACATCAGGTGTCTCAGTAAAATCAGGTGTCTCAGTAACATCAAGTGTCTCAGTAACATCAGTAACATCAGGTGTCTCAGCAACATCAGGTGTCTCAGTAACATCAGGTGTCTCAGAAACATCAGTAACATCAGGTGTCTCAGCAACATCAGGTTTCTCAGTAACATCAGGTGTCTCAGTAACATCAGGTGGCTCAGTAACATCAGGTGGCTCAGTAACATCAGGTGCCTCAGTAACATCAGGTGCCTCAGTAACATCAGGTGTCTCAGTAATATCAGGTGTCTCAGCAACATCAGGTGTCTCAGTAACATCAGGTGTCTCAGAAACATCAGTAACATCAGGTGTCTCAGCAACATCAGGTTTCTCAGCAACATCAGGTTTCTCAGTAACATCAGGTGTCTCAGTAACATCAGGTGTCTCAGTAACATCAGGTTACTCAGCAACATCAGTAACATCAAGTGTCTCAGTAACATCTGTAAGATCAGGTGTCTCAGTAACATCAGGTGTCTCAGTAACATCAGTAACATCAGGTGTCTCAGTAGCATCAGGTGTCTCAGTAACATCAGGTGTCTCAGTAACATCAGTAACATCAGGTGTCTCAGCAACATCAGGTGTCTCAGTAACATCAGTTGTCTCAGTAACATCAGTAACATCAGGTGTCTCAGCAACATCAGGTGTCTCAGTAAAATCAGGTGTCTCAGTAACATCAAGTGTCTCAGTAACATCAGTAACATCAGGTGTCTCAGCAACATCAGGTTTCTCAGTAACATCAGGTGTCTCAGAAACATCAGTAACATCAGGTGTCTCAGCAACATCAGGTTTCTCAGTAACATCAGGTGTCTCAGTAACATCAGGTGGCTCAGTAACATCAGGTGGCTCCTTAACATCAGGTGTCTCAGTAACATCAGTAACATCAGGTGTCTCAGTAGCATCAGGTGTCTCAACAACATCAGGTGTCTCAGTAACATCAGGTGTCTCAGAAACATCAGTAACATCAGGTGTCTCAGCAACATCAGGTTTCTCAGCAACATCAGGTTTCTCAGTAACATCAGGTGTCTCAGTAACATCAGGTGTCTCAGTAACATCAGGTGTCTCAGTAACATCAGGCGTCTCAGTAACATCAGCAACATCAGGTGTCTCAGCAACATCAGGTGTCTCAGCAACATCAGGTGTCTGAGTAACATCAGGTGTCTCAGTAACATCAGTAACATCAGGTGTCTCAGCAACATCAGGTATCTCAGTAACATCAGGTGTCTCAGTAACATCAGGTGTCTCAGTAACATCAAGTGTATCAGTAACATCAGGTGTCTCAGTAACATCAGGTGTCTCAGTAACATCAGGTGTCTCACCTAATCAGGTGTCTCTGTAACATCAGGTGTCTCAGTAACATCAGGTGTCTCAGTAACATCAGGTGTCTCAGTAACATCAGTAACATCAGGTGTCTCAGCAACATGAGGTGTCTCAGTAACATCAGGTCTCTCAGTAACATCAGTAACATCAGGTGTCTCAGCAACATCAGGTGTCTCAGTAAAATCCGGTGTCTCAGTAACATCAAGTGTCTCAGTAACATCAGTAACATCAGGTGTCTCAGCAACATCAGGTGTCTCAGTAACATCAGTTGTCTCAGTAACATCAGTAACATCAGGTGTCTCAGCAACATCAGGTGTCTCAGTAAAATCAGGTGTCTCAGTAACATCAAGTGTCTCAGTAACATCAGTAACATCAGGTGTCTCAGCAACATCAGGTGTCTCAGTAACATCAGGTGTCTCAGAAACATCAGTAACATCAGGTGTCTCAGCAACATCAGGTTTCTCAGTAACATCAGGTGTCTCAGTAACATCAGGTGGCTCAGTAACATCAGGTGGCTCAGTAACATCAGGTGCCTCAGTAACATCAGGTGCCTCAGTAACATCAGGTGTCTCAGTAATATCAGGTGTCTCAGCAACATCAGGTGTCTCAGTAACATCAGGTGTCTCAGAAACATCAGTAACATCAGGTGTCTCAGCAACATCAGGTTTCTCAGCAACATCAGGTTTCTCAGTAACATCAGGTGTCTCAGTAACATCAGGTGTCTCAGCAACATCAGGTGTCTCAGTAACATCAGGTGTCTCAGTAACATCAGGTTACTCAGCAACATCAGTAACATCAGGTGTCTCAGCAACATCAGGTGTCTCAGTAACATCAGGTGTCTCAGTAACATCAGTAACATCAGGTGTCTCAGCAACATCAGGTGTCTCAGTAACATCAGGTGTCTCAGTAACATCAGTAACATCAGGTGTCTCAGCAACATCAGGTGTCTCAGTAAAATCAGGTGTCTCAGTATCATCAAGTGTCTCAGTAACATCTGTAACATCAGGTGTCTCAGTAACATCAGGTGTCTCAGTAACATCAGGTGTCTCAGTAACATGTCTCAGCAACATCAGGTGTATCTGTAACATCAGGTGTCTCTGTAACATCAGGTGTCTCTGTAACATCAGGTGTCTCAGTAACATCAGGTGTCTCAGTATCATCAGGTGTCTCAGCAACATCAGGTGTCTCAGCAACATCAGGTGTCTCAGTAACATCAAGTGTCTCAGTAACATCTGTAAGATCAGGTGTCTCAGTAACATCAGGTGTCTCAGTAACATCAGTAACATCAGGTGTCTCAGTAGCATCAGGTGTCTCAGTAACATCAGGTGGCTCAGTAACATCAGTAACATCAGGTGTCTCAGCAACATCAGGTGTCTCAGTAACATCAGTTGTCTCAGTAACATCAGTAACATCAGGTGTCTCAGCAACATCAGGTGTCTCAGTAAAATCAGGTGTCTCAGTAACATCAAGTGTCTCAGTAACATCAGTAACATCAGGTGTCTCAGCAACATCAGGTGTCTCAGTAACATCAGGTGTCTCAGAAACATCAGTAACATCAGGTGTCTCAGCAACATCAGGTTTCTCAGTAACATCAGGTGTCTCAGTAACATCAGGTGGCTCAGTAACATCAGGTGGCTCCTTAACATCAGGTGTCTCAGTAACATCAGTAACATCAGGTGTCTCAGTAGCATCAGGTGTCTCAACAACATCAGGTGTCTCAGTAACATCAGGTGTCTCAGAAACATCAGTAACATCAGGTGTCTCAGCAACATCAGGTTTCTCAGCAACATCAGGTTTCTCAGTAACATCAGGTGTCTCAGTAACATCAGGTGTCTCAGTAACATCAGGTGTCTCAGTAACATCAGGCGTCTCAGTAACATCAGCAACATCAGGTGTCTCAGCAACATCAGGTGTCTCAGCAACATCAGGTGTCTGAGTAACATCAGGTGTCTCAGTAACATCAGTAACATCAGGTGTCTCAGCAACATCAGGTATCTCAGTAACATCAGGTGTCTCAGTAACATCAGGTGTCTCAGTAACATCAAGTGTATCAGTAACATCAGGTGTCTCAGTAACATCAGGTGTCTCAGTAACATCAGGTGTCTCACCTAATCAGGTGTCTCTGTAACATCAGGTGTCTCAGTAACATCAGGTGTCTCAGTAACATCAGGTGTCTCAGTAACATCAGTAACATCAGGTGTCTCAGCAACATGAGGTGTCTCAGTAACATCAGGTCTCTCAGTAACATCAGTAACATCAGGTGTCTCAGCAACATCAGGTGTCTCAGTAAAATCCGGTGTCTCAGTAACATCAAGTGTCTCAGTAACATCAGTAACATCAGGTGTCTCAGCAACATCAGGTGTCTCAGTAACATCAGTTGTCTCAGTAACATCAGTAACATCAGGTGTCTCAGCAACATCAGGTGTCTCAGTAAAATCAGGTGTCTCAGTAACATCAAGTGTCTCAGTAACATCAGTAACATCAGGTGTCTCAGCAACATCAGGTGTCTCAGTAACATCAGGTGTCTCAGAAACATCAGTAACATCAGGTGTCTCAGCAACATCAGGTTTCTCAGTAACATCAGGTGTCTCAGTAACATCAGGTGGCTCAGTAACATCAGGTGGCTCAGTAACATCAGGTGCCTCAGTAACATCAGGTGCCTCAGTAACATCAGGTGTCTCAGTAATATCAGGTGTCTCAGCAACATCAGGTGTCTCAGTAACATCAGGTGTCTCAGTAACATCAGGTTTCTCAGCAACATCAGTAACATCAGGTGTCTCAGCAACATCAGGTGTCTCAGTAACATCAGGTGCCTCAGTAACATCAGGTGTCTCAGTAACATCAGGTGTCTCAGTAACATCAGTAACATATGGTGTCTCAGCAACATCAGGTGTCTCAGTAACATCAGGTGTCTCCGCAACATCAGGTGTCTCAGCAACATCAGGTGTCTCAGTAACATCAGGTTCCTCAGAAACATCAGTAACATCAGGTGTCTCAGTAACATCAGGTGTCTCAGTAACATCAGTAATACCAGGTGTCTCAGCAACATCAGTAACATCAGGTGTCTCAGCAAGATCAGGTGTCTCAGTAACAGCAGGTGTCTCAGTAACATAACTAACATCAGGTGTCTAAGCAACATCAGGTGTCTCAGTAACATCAGGTGTCTCAGTAACATCAGGTGTCTCAGTAACAACTGTAACATCAGGTGTCTCAGTAACATCAGTAACATCAGGTGTCTCAGTAACATCAGTAACATCAGGTGTCTCAGTAACATCTGTAACATCAGGTGTCTCAGTAACATCAGTAACATCAGGTGTCTCAGTAACATCAGTAACATCAGGTGTCTCAGTAACATCAGGTGTCTCAGTAACATCAGAAACATCAGGTGTCTCAGTAACATCAGTAACATCAGGTGTCTCAGTAAAAGCAGGTGTCTCAGTAACATCAGGTGTTTCAGTAACATCAGGTGTCTCAGTAACATCAGTAACATATGGTGTCTCAGCAACATCAGGTGTCTCAGTAACATCAGGTGTCTCAGTAACATCAAGTGTATCAGTAACATCAGGTGTCTCAGTAACATCAGGTGTCTCAGTAACATCAGGTTTCTCAGCAACATCAGGTGTCTCTGTAACATCAGGTGTCTCAGTAACACCAGGTGTCTCAGTAACATCAGGTGTCTCAGTAACATCAGGTGTCTCAGCAACATCAGGTGTCTCAGTAACATCAGGTGTCTCAGTAACATCAGGTGTCTCAGTAACATCTGTAACACCAGGTGTCTCACTAACATCAGTAACATCAGGTGTCTCAGTAACATCAGTAACATCAGGTGTCTCAGTAACATCAGAAACATCAGGTGTCTCAGTAACATCAGTAACATCAGGTGTCTCAGTAACATCAGTAACATCAGGTGTCTCAGTAACATCAGTAACATCAGGTGTCTCAGTAACATCAGGTGTATCAGTAACATCAGGTGTCTCAGTAACATCAGTAACATCAGGTGTCTCAGTAACATCAGAAACATCAGGTGTCTCAGTAACATCAGTAACATCAGGTGTCTCAGTAAAAGCAGGTGTCTCAGTAACATCAGGTGTTTCAGTAACATCAGGTGTCTCAGTAACATCAGTAACATATGGTGTCTCAGCAACATCAGGTGTCTCAGTAACATTCGGTGGCTCAGTAACATTAGGTGGCTCAGTAACATCAGGTGTCTCAGTAACATCAGGTGTCTCAGTAACATCAGGTGTCTCAGTAACATCAGGTGTCTCAGTAACATGTCTCAGCAACATCAGGTGTATCTGTAACATCAGGTGTCTCTGTAACATCAGGTGTCTCAGTAACAACAGGTGTCTCAGCAACATCAGGTGTCTCAGTAACACCAGGTTCCTCAGCAACATCAGTAACATCAGGTGTCTCAGCAACATCAGGTGTCTCATTAACATCAGGTGTCTCAGTAACATCAGTAACATCAGGTGTCTCAGTAACATCAGGTGTCTCAGTAACATCAGTAACATCAGGTGTCTCAGTGACATCAGGTGTCTCAGTAACATCAGGTGTCTCAGTAACATCAGGTGTCTCAGTAACATCTGTAACACCAGGTGTCTCAGTAACATCAGTAACATCAGGTGTCTCAGTAACATCAGTAACATCAGGTGTCTCAGTAACATCAGGTGTATCAGTAACATCAGGTGTCTCAGTAACATCAGGTGTCTCAGTAACATCAGTAACATCAGGTGTCTCAGTAAAAGCAGGTGTCTCAGTAACATCAGGTGTTTCAGTAACATCAGGTGTCTCAGTAACATCAGTAACATATGGTGTCTCAGCAACATCAGGTGTCTCAGTAACATCCGGTGTCTCAGTAACATTAGGTGGCTCAGTAACATCAGGTGTCTCAGTAACATCTGGTGTCTCAGTAACATCAAGTGTCTCAGTAACATCAGGTGTTTCAGTAACATCAGGTGTCTCAGTAACATCAGGTGTCTCAGCAACATCAGGTGTCTCAGTAACATCAGGTGTCTCAGTAACATCAGTAACATCAGGTGTCTCAGTAAAAGCAGGTGTCTCAGTAACATCAGGTGTTTCAGTAACATCAGGTGTCTCAGTAACATCAGTAACATATGGTGTCTCAGCAACATCAGGTGTCTCAGTAACATTCGGTGGCTCAGTAACATTAGGTGGCTCAGTAACATCAGGTGTCTCAGTAACATCAGGTGTCTCAGTAACATCAGGTGTCTCAGTAACATGTCTCAGCAACATCAGGTGTATCTGTAACATCAGGTGTCTCAGTAACAACAAGTGTCTCAGCAACATCAGGTGTCTCAGTAACACCAGGTTCCTCAGCAACATCAGTAACATCAGGTGTCTCAGCAACATCAGGTGTCTCATTAACATCAGGTGTCTCAGTAACATCAGTAACATCAGGTGTCTCAGTAACATCAGGTGTCTCAGTAACATCAGTAACATCAGGTGTCTCAGTGACATCAGGTGTCTCAGTAACATCAGGTGTCTCAGTAACATCAGGTGTCTCAGTAACATCTGTAACACCAGGTGTCTCAGTAACATCAGTAACATCAGGTGTCTCAGTAACATCAGTAACATCAGGTGTCTCAGTAACATCAGGTGTCTCAGTAACATCAGGTGTCTCAGTAACATCAGAAACATCAGGTGTCTCAGTAACATCAGTAACATCAGGTGTCTCAGTAAAAGCAGGTGTCTCAGTAACATCAGGTGTTTCAGTAACATCAGGTGTCTCAGTAACATCAGTAACATATGGTGTCTCAGCAACATCAGGCATCTCAGTAACATTCGGTGGCTCAGTAACATTAGGTGGCTCAGTAACATCAGGTGTCTCAGTAACATCAGGTGTCTCAGTAACATCAGGTGTCTCAGTAACATCAGGTGTCTCAGTAACATGTCTCAGCAACATCAGGTGTATCTGTAACATCAGGTGTCTCTGTAACATCAGGTGTCTCAGTAACAACAGGTGTCTCAGCAACATCAGGTGTCTCAGTAACACCAGGTTCCTCAGCAACATCAGTAACATCAGGTGTCTCAGCAACATCAGGTGTCTCATTAACATCAGGTGTCTCAGTAACATCAGTAACATCAGGTGTCTCAGTAACATCAGGTGTCTCAGTAACATCAGTAACATCAGGTGTCTCAGTGACATCAGGTGTCTCAGTAACATCAGGTGTCTCAGTAACATCAGGTGTCTCAGTAACATCTGTAACACCAGGTGTCTCAGTAACATCAGTAACATCAGGTGTCTCAGTAACATCAGTAACATCAGGTGTCTCAGTAACATCAGGTGTCTCAGTAACATCAGGTGTCTCAGTAACATCAGAAACATCAGGTGTCTCAGTAACATCAGTAACATCAGGTGTCTCAGTAAAAGCAGGTGTCTCAGTAACATCAGGTGTTTCAGTAACATCAGGTGTCTCAGTAACATCAGTAACATATGGTGTCTCAGCAACATCAGGTGTCTCAGTAACATCAGGTGTCTCAGTAACATGTCTCAGCAACATCAGGTGTATCTGTAACATCAGGTGTCTCTGTAACATCAGGTGTCTCAGTAACAACAGGTGTCTCAGCAACATCAGGTGTCTCAGTAACACCAGGTTCCTCAGCAACATCAGTAACATCAGGTGTCTGAGCAACATCAGGTGTCTCATTAACATCAGGTGTCTCAGTAACATCAGTAACATCAGGTGTCTCAGTAACATCAGGTGTCTCAGTAACATCAGTAACATCAGGTGTCTCAGTGACATCAGGTGTCTCAGTAACATCAGGTGTCTCAGTAACATCAGGTGTCTCAGTAACATCTGTAACACCAGGTGTCTCAGTAACATCAGTAACATCAGGTGTCTCAGTAACATCAGTAACATCAGGTGTCTCAGTAACATCAGGTGTCTCAGTAACATCAGGTGTCTCAGTAACATCAGAAACATCAGGTGTCTCAGTAACATCAGTAACATCAGGTGTCTCAGTAAAAGCAGGTGTCTCAGTAACATCAGGTGTTTCAGTAACATCAGGTGTCTCAGTAACATCAGTAACATATGGTGTCTCAGCAACATCAGGTGTCTCAGTAACATTAGGTGGCTCAGTAACATCAGGTGTCTCAGTAACATCAGGTGTCTCAGTAACATCAGGTGTCTCAGTAACATCAGGAGTCTCAGTAACATGTCTCAGCAACATCAGGTGTATCTGTAACATCAGGTGTCTCTGTAACATCAGGTGTCTCAGTAACAACAGGTGTCTCAGCAACATCAGGTGTCTCAGTAACACCAGGTTCCTCAGCAACATCAGTAACATCAGGTGTCTCAGCAACATCAGGTGTCTCATTAACATCAGGTGTCTCAGTAACATCAGTAACATCAGGTGTCTCAGTAACATCAGGTGTCTCAGTAACATCAGTAACATCAGGTGTCTCAGTGACATCAGGTGTCTCAGTAACATCAGGTGTCTCAGTAACATCAGGTGTCTCAGTAACATCTGTAACACCAGGTGTCTCAGTAACATCAGTAACATCAGGTGTCTCAGTAACATCAGTAACATCAGGTGTCTCAGTAACATCAGGTGTCTCAGTAACATCAGGTGTCTCAGTAACATCAGGTGTCTCAGTAACATCAGTAACATCAGGTGTCTCAGTAAAAGCAGGTGTCTCAGTAACATCAGGTGTTTCAGTAACATCAGGTGTCTCAGTAACATTAGTAACATATGGTGTCTCAGCAACATCAGGTGTCTCAGTAACATCCGGTGGCTCAGTAACATTAGGTGGCTCAGTAACATCAGGTGTCTCAGTAACATCTGGTGTCTCAGTAACATCAAGTGTCTCAGTAACATCAGGTGTTTCAGTAACATCAGGTGTCTCAGTAACATCAGGTGTCTCAGCAACATCAGGTGTCTCAGTAACATCAGGTGTCTCAGTAACATCAGTAACATCAGGTGTCTCAGTAAAAGCAGGTGTCTCAGTAACATCAGGTGTTTCAGTAACATCAGGTGTCTCAGTAACATCAGTAACATATGGTGTCTCAGCAACATCAGGTGTCTCAGTAACATCCGGTGTCTCAGTAACATCAGGTGTCTCAGCAACATCAGGTGTCTCAGTAACATCAGGTGTCTCAGTAACATCAGGTGTCTCAGTAACATCAGGTTCCTCAGGAACATCAGTAACATCAGGTGTCTCAGCAACATCAGGTGTCTCAGTAACATCAGGTGTCTCAGTAACATCAGTAACATCAGGTGTCTCAGCAACATCAGGTGTCTCAGTAACATCAGGTGTCTCAGTAACATCAGTAACATCAGGTGTCTCAGCAACATCAGGTGTCTCAGTAAAATCAGGTGTCTCAGTAACATCAAGTGTCTCAGTAACATCATTAACATCAGGTGTCTCAGTAACATCAAGTGTCTCAGTAACATCATTAACATCAGGTGTCTCAGCAACATCAGGTGTCTCATTAACATCAGGTGTCTCAGTAACATCAGTAACATCAGGTGTCTCAGTAACATCAGGTGTCTCAGTAACATCAGTAACATCAGGTGTCTCAGTGACATCAGGTGTCTCAGTAACATCAGGTGTCTCAGTAACATCAGGTGTCTCAGTAACATCTGTAACACCAGGTGTCTCAGTAACATCAGTAACATCAGGTGTCTCAGTAACATCAGTAACATCAGGTGTCTCAGTAACATCAGGTGTCTCAGTAACATCAGGTGTCTCAGTAACATCAGAAACATCAGGTGTCTCAGTAACATCAGTAACATCAGGTGTCTCAGTAAAAGCAGGTGTCTCAGTAACATCAGGTGTTTCAGTAACATCAGGTGTCTCAGTAACATCAGTAACATATGGTGTCTCAGCAACATCAGGTATCTCAGTAACATTCGGTGGCTCAGTAACATTAGGTGGCTCAGTAACATCAGGTGTCTCAGTAACATCAGGTGTCTCAGTAACATGTCTCAGCAACATCAGGTGTATCTGTAACATCAGGTGTCTCTGTAACATCAGGTGTCTCAGTAACAACAGGTGTCTCAGCAACATCAGGTGTCTCAGTAACACCAGGTTCCTCAGCAACATCAGTAACATCAGGTGTCTCAGCAACATCAGGTGTCTCATTAACATCAGGTGTCTCAGTAACATCAGTAACATCAGGTGTCTCAGTAACATCAGGTGTCTCAGTAACATCAGTAACATCAGGTGTCTCAGTGACATCAGGTGTCTCAGTAACATCAGGTGTCTCAGTAACATCAGGTGTCTCAGTAACATCTGTAACACCAGGTGTCTCAGTAACATCAGTAACATCAGGTGTCTCAGTAACATCAGGTGTCTCAGTAACATCAGGTGTCTCAGTAACATCAGAAACATCAGGTGTCTCAGTAACATCAGTAACATCAGGTGTCTCAGTAAAAGCAGGTGTCTCAGTAACATCAGGTGTTTCAGTAACATCAGGTGTCTCAGTAACATCAGTAACATATGGTGTCTCAGCAACATCAGGTGTCTCAGTAACATCAGGTGTCTCAGTAACATGTCTCAGCAACATCAGGTGTATCTGTAACATCAGGTGTCTCTGTAACATCAGGTGTCTCAGTAACAACAGGTGTCTCAGCAACATCAGGTGTCTCAGTAACACCAGGTTCCTCAGCAACATCAGTAACATCAGGTGTCTCAGCAACATCAGGTGTCTCATTAACATCAGGTGTCTCAGTAACATCAGTAACATCAGGTGTCTCAGTAACATCAGGTGTCTCAGTAACATCAGTAACATCAGGTGTCTCAGTGACATCAGGTGTCTCAGTAACATCAGGTGTCTCAGTAACATCAGGTGTCTCAGTAACATCTGTAACACCAGGTGTCTCAGTAACATCAGTAACATCAGGTGTCTCAGTAAAAGCAGGTGTCTCAGTAACATCAGGTGTCTCAGTAACATCAGGTGTCTCAGTAACATCAGTAACATATGGTGTCTCAGCAACATCAGGTGTCTCAGTAACATTCGGTGGCTCAGTAACATTAGGTGGCTCAGTAACATCAGGTGTCTCAGTAACATCAGGTGTCTCAGTAACATCAGGAGTCTCAGTACCATGTCTCAGCAACATCAGGTGTATCTGTAACATCAGGTGTCTCTGTAACATCAGGTGTCTCAGTAACAACAGGTGTCTCAGCAACATCAGGTGTCTCAGTAACACCAGGTTCCTCAGCAACATCAGTAACATCAGGTGTCTCAGCAACATCAGGTGTCTCATTAACATCAGGTGTCTCAGTAACATCAGTAACATCAGGTGTCTCAGTAACATCAGGTGTCTCAGTAACATCAGTAACATCAGGTGTCTCAGTGACATCAGGTGTCTCAGTAACATCAGGTGTCTCAGTAACATCAGGTGTCTCAGTAACATCTGTAACACCAGGTGTCTCAGTAACATCAGTAACATCAGGTGTCTCAGTAACATCAGTAACATCAGGTGTCTCAGTAACATCAGGTGTCTCAGTAACATCAGGTGTCTCAGTAACATCAGTAACATCAGGTGTCTCAGTAAAAGCAGGTGTCTCAGTAACATCAGGTGTTTCAGTAACATCAGGTGTCTCAGTAACATCAGTAACATATGGTGTCTCAGCAACATCAGGTGTCTCAGTAACATCCGGGGCTCAGTAACATTAGGTGGCTCAGTAACATCAGGTGTCTCAGTAACATCTGGTGTCTCAGTAACATCAAGTGTCTCAGTAACATCAGGTGTCTCAGTAACATCAGGTGTCTCTGTAACATCAGTAACATCAGGTGTCTCAGTAAAAGCAGGTGTCTCAGTAACATCAGGTGTTTCAGTAACATCAGGTGTCTCAGTAACATCATTAACATATGGTGTCTCAGCAACATCAGGTGTCTCAGTAACATCCGGTGTCTCAGTAACATCAGGTGTCTCAGCAACATCAGGTGTCTCAGTAACATCAGGTGTCTCAGTAACATCAGGTGTCTCAGTAACATCAGGTTCCTCAGGAACATCAGTAACATCAGGTGTCTCAGCAACATCAGGTGTCTCAGTAACATCAGGTGTCTCAGTAACATCAGTAACATCAGGTGTCTCAGCAACATCAGGTGTCTCAGTAACATCAGGTGTCTCAATAACATCAGTAACATCAGGTGTCTCAGCAACATCAGGTGTCTCAGTAAAATCAGGTGTCTCAGTAACATCAAGTGTCTCAGTAACATCATTAACATCAGGTGTCTCAGTAACATCAAGTGTCTCAGTAACATCATTAACATCAGGTGTCTCAGCAACATCAGGTGTCTCAGCAACATCAGGTGTCTCAGTAAAATCAGGTGTCTCAGTAACATCAAGTGTCTCAGTAACATCAATAACATCAGGTGTCTCAGCAACATCAGGTGTCTCAGTAACATAAGGTGTCTCAGAAACATCAGTAACATCAGGTGTCTCAGCAACATTAGGTTTCTCAGTAACATCAGGTGTCTCAGTAACATCAGGTGGCTCAGTAACATCATGTGGCTCAGTAACATCAGGTGCCTCAGTAACATCAGGTGCCTCAGTAACATCAGGAGTCTCAGTAACATCAGGTTCCTCAGCAACATCAGTAACATCAGGTGTCTCAGCAACATCAGGTGTCTCAGTAACATCAGGTGTCTCAGTAACATCAGGTGGCTCAGTAACATCAGGTGGCTCAGTAACATCAGGTGTCTCAGCAACGTCAGTTGTCTCTGTGACATCAGGTGTCTCAGCAACATCAGGTGTCTCAGTAACATCAGATGTCTCAGCAACATCAGGTGTCTCAGTAACATCAGGTGTCTCAGTAACATCAGGTGTCTCAGCAACATCATGTGTCTCAGTAACGTCAGGTGTCTCAGCAACATCATGTGTCTCAGTAACATCAGGTGTCTCAGCAACATCATGTGTCTCAGTAACGTCAGGTGTCTCAGTAACATCAGGTGTCTCAGTAACATCAGGTGTCTCAGTAACATCAGGTGTCTCAGCAACGTCAGTTGTCTCTGTGACATCAGGTGTCTCAGCAACATCAGGTGTCTCAGTAACATCAGGTGTCTCAGTAACAACTGTAACATCAGGTGTCTCAGTAACATCAGGTTACTCAGCAACATCAGTAACATCAGGTGTCTCAGCAACATAAGGTGTCTCAGTAACATCAGGTGTCTCAGTAACATCAGTAACATCAGGTGTCTCAGCAACATCAGGTGTCTCAGTAACATCAAGTGTCTCAGTAACATCTGTAAGATCAGGTGTGTCAGTAACATCAGATGTCTCAGTAACATCAGTAACATCAGGTGTCTCAGTAGCATCAGGTGTCTCAGTAACATCAGGTGTCTCAGTAACATCAGGTGTCTCCGCAACATCAGGTGTCTCAGCAACATCATGTGTCTCAGTAACATCAGGTTCCTCAGAAACATCAGTAACATCAGGTGTCTCAGTAACATCAGGTGTCTCAGTAACATCAGTAATACCAGGTGTCTCAGCAACATCAGTAACATCAGGTGTCTCAGCAAGATCAGGTGTCTCAGTAACAGCAGGTGTCTCAGTAACATAACTAACATCAGGTGTCTAAGCAACATCAGGTGTCTCAGTAACATCAGGTGTCTCAGTAACATCAGGTGTCTCAGTAACAACTGTAACATCAGGTGTCTCAGTAACATCAGGTTACTCAGCAACATCAGTAACATCAGGTGTCTCAGCAACATCAGGTGTCTCAGTAACATCAGGTGTCTCAGTAACATCAGTAACATCAGGTGTCTCAGCAACATCAGGTGTCTCAGTAACATCAAGTGTCTCAGTAACATCTGTAAGATCAGGTGTCTCAGTAACATCAGGTGTCTCAGTAACATCAGTAACATCAGGTGTCTCAGTAGCATCAGGTGTCTCAGTAACATCAGGTGTCTCAGTAACATCAGTAACATCAGGTGTCTCAGCAACATCAGGTGTCTCAGTAACATCAGGTGTCTCAGCAACATCAGGTGTCTCAGTAACATCAGGTGTCTCAGTAACATCAGGTTCCTCAGCAACATCAGTAACATCAGGTGTCTCAGCAACATCAGGTGTCTCAGTAACATCAGGTGCCTCAGTAACATCAGGTGTCTCAGTAACATCAGGTGTCTCAGTAACATCAGTAACATATGGTGTCTCAGCAACATCAGGTGTCTCAGTAACATCAGGTATCTCCGCAACATCAGGTGTCTCAGCAACATCAGGTGTCTCAGTAACATCAGTAATACCAGGTGTCTCAGCAACATCAGTAACATCAGGTGTCTCAGCAAGATCAGGTGTCTCAGTAACAGCAGGTGTCTCAGTAACATAACTAACATCAGGTGTCTAAGCAACATCAGGTGTCTCAGTAACATCAGGTGTCTCAGTAACATCAGGTGTCTCAGTAACAACTGTAACATCAGGTGTCTCAGTAACATCAGGTTACTCAGCAACATCAGTAACATCAGGTGTCTCAGCAACATCAGGTGTCTCAGTAACATCAGGTGTCTCAGTAACATCAGTAACATCAGGTGTCTCAGCAACATCAGGTGTCTCAGTAACATCAAGTGTCTCAGTAACATCTGTAAGATCAGGTGTGTCAGTAACATCAGGTGTCTCAGTAACATCAGTAACATCAGGTGTCTCAGTAGCATCAGGTGTCTCAGTAACATCAGGTGTCTCAGTAACATCAGGTGTCTCCGCAACATCAGGTGTCTCAGCAACATCATGTGTCTCAGTAACATCAGGTTCCTCAGAAACATCAGTAACATCAGGTGTCTCAGTAACATCAGGTGTCTCAGTAACATCAGTAATACCAGGTGTCTCAGCAACATCAGTAACATCAGGTGTCTCAGCAAGATCAGGTGTCTCAGTAACAGCAGGTGTCTCAGTAACATAACTAACATCAGGTGTCTAAGCAACATCAGGTGTCTCAGTAACATCAGGTGTCTCAGTAACATCAGGTGTCTCAGTAACAACTGTAACATCAGGTGTCTCAGTAACATCAGGTTACTCAGCAACATCAGTAACATCAGGTGTCTCAGCAACATCAGGTGTCTCAGTAACATCAGGTGTTTCAGTAACATCAGTAACATCAGGTGTCTCAGCAACATCAGTTGTCTCAGTAACATCAAGTGTCTCAGTAACATCTGTAAGATCAGGTGTCTCAGTAACATCAGGTGTCTCAGTAACATCAGTAACATCAGGTGGCTCAGTAGCATCAGGTGTCTCAGTAACATCAGGTGTCTCAGTAACATCAGTAACATCAGGTGTCTCAGCAACATCAGGTGTCTCAGTAACATCAGTTGTCTCAGTAACATCAGTAACATCAGGTGTCTCAGCAACATCAGGTGTCTCAGTAAAATCAGGTGTCTCAGTAACATCAGTAATACCAGGTGTCTCAGCAACATCAGTAACATCAGGTGTCTCAGCAAGATCAGGTGTCTCAGTAACAGCAGGTGTCTCAGTAACATAACTAACATCAGGTGTCTAAGCAACATCAGGTGTCTCAGTAACATCAGGTGTCTCAGTAACATCAGGTGTCTCAGTAACAACTGTAACATCAGGTGTCTCAGCAACATCAGGTGTCTCAGTAACATCAGGTGTTTCAGTAACATCAGTAACATCAGGTGTCTCAGTAACATCAGGTGTCTCAGTAACATCAGTAACATCAGGTGTCTCAGTGACATCAGGTGTCTCAGTAACATCAGGTGTCTCAGTAACATCAGGTGTCTCAGTAACATCTGTAACACCAGGTGTCTCAGTAACATCAGTAACATCAGGTGTCTCAGTAACATCAGTAACATCAGGTGACTCAGTAACATCAGGTGTCTCAGTAACATCAGGTGTCTCAGTAACATCAGAAACATCAGGTGTCTCAGTAACATCAAGTGTCTCAGTAACATCTGTAAGATCAGGTGTCTCAGTAACATCAGGTGTCTCAGTAACATCAGTAACATCAGGTGGCTCAGTAGCATCAGGTGTCTCAGTAACATCAGGTGTCTCAGTAACATCAGTAACATCAGGTGTCTCAGCAACATCAGGTGTCTCAGTAACATCAGTTGTCTCAGTAACATCAGTAACATCAGGTGTCTCAGCAACATCAGGTGTCTCAGTAAAATCAGGTGTCTCAGTAACATCAGTAATACCAGGTGTCTCAGCAACATCAGTAACATCAGGTGTCTCAGCAAGATCAGGTGTCTCAGTAACAGCAGGTGTCTCAGTAACATAACTAACATCAGGTGTCTAAGCAACATCAGGTGTCTCAGTAACATCAGGTGTCTCAGTAACATCAGGTGTCTCAGTAACAACTGTAACATCAGGTGTCTCAGCAACATCAGGTGTCTCAGTAACATCAGGTGTTTCAGTAACATCAGTAACATCAGGTGTCTCAGTAACATCAGGTGTCTCAGTAACATCAGTAACATCAGGTGTCTCAGTGACATCAGGTGTCTCAGTAACATCAGGTGTCTCAGTAACATCAGGTGTCTCAGTAACATCTGTAACACCAGGTGTCTCAGTAACATCAGTAACATCAGGTGTCTCAGTAACATCAGTAACATCAGGTGTCTCAGTAACATCAGGTGTCTCAGTAACATCAGGTGTCTCAGTAACATCAGAAACATCAGGTGTCTCAGTAACATCAGTAACATCAGGTGTCTCAGTAAAAGCAGGTGTCTCAGTAACATCAGGTGTTTCAGTAACATCAGGTGTCTCAGTAACATCAGTAACATATGGTGTCTCAGCAACATCAGGTGTCTCAGTAACATCAGGTGTCTCAGTAACATGTCTCAGCAACATCAGGTGTATCTGTAACATCAGGTGTCTCTGTAACATCAGGTGTCTCAGTAACAACAGGTGTCTCAGCAACATCAGGTGTCTCAGTAACACCAGGTTCCTCAGCAACATCAGTAACATCAGGTGTCTCAGCAACATCAGGTGTCTCATTAACATCAGGTGTCTCAGTAACATCAGTAACATCAGGTGTCTCAGTAACATCAGGTGTCTCAGTAACATCAGTAACATCAGGTGTCTCAGTGACATCAGGTGTCTCAGTAACATCAGGTGTCTCAGTAACATCAGGTGTCTCAGTAACATCTGTAACACCAGGTGTCTCAGTAACATCAGTAACATCAGGTGTCTCAGTAACATCAGTAACATCAGGTGTCTCAGTAACATCAGGTGTCTCAGTAACATCAGGTGTCTCAGTAACATCAGAAACATCAGGTGTCTCAGTAAAATCAGGTGTCTCAGTAACATCAGTAATACCAGGTGTCTCAGCAACATCAGTAACATCAGGTGTCTCAGCAAGATCAGGTGTCTCAGTAACAGCAGGTGTCTCAGTAACATAACTAACATCAGGTGTCTAAGCAACATCAGGTGTCTCAGTAACATCAGGTGTCTCAGTAACATCAGGTGTCTCAGTAACAACTGTAACATCAGGTGTCTCAGCAACATCAGGTGTCTCAGTAACATCAGGTGTTTCAGTAACATCAGTAACATCAGGTGTCTCAGTAACATCAGGTGTCTCAGTAACAT
The DNA here is from genome assembly GCF_905237065.1 of Salmo salar. Lineage (NCBI taxonomy): Eukaryota > Metazoa > Chordata > Actinopteri > Salmoniformes > Salmonidae > Salmo > Salmo salar. Next base: position 104,859,897 of record NC_059450.1, read on the forward strand.
CAGTAACATCAGGTGTCTCAGTGACATCAGGTGTCTCAGTAACATCAGGTGTCTCAGTAACATCAGGTGTCTCAGTAACATCTGTAACACCAGGTGTCTCAGTAACATCAGTAACATCAGGTGTCTCAGTAACATCAGTAACATCAGGTGTCTCAGTAACATCAGGTGTCTCAGTAACATCAGGTGTCTCAGTAACATCAGAAACATCAGGTGTCTCAGTAACATCAGTAACATCAGGTGTCTCAATAAAAGCAGGTGTCTCAGTAACATCAGGTGTTTCAGTAACATCAGGTGTCTCAGTAACATCAGTAACATATGGTGTCTCAGCAACATCAGGTGTCTCAGTAACATCAGGTGTCTCAGTAACATGTCTCAGCAACATCAGGTGTATCTGTAACATCAGGTGTCTCTGTAACATCAGGTGTCTCAGTAACAACAGGTGTCTCAGCAACATCAGGTGTCTCAGTAACACCAGGTTCCTCAGCAACATCAGTAACATCAGGTGTCTCAGCAACATCAGGTGTCTCATTAACATCAGGTGTCTCAGTAACATCAGTAACATCAGGTGTCTCAGTAACATCAGGTGTCTCAGTAACATCAGTAACATCAGGTGTCTCAGTGACATCAGGTGTCTCAGTAACATCAGGTGTCTCAGTAACATCAGGTGTCTCAGTAACATCTGTAACACCAGGTGTCTCAGTAACATCAGTAACATCAGGTGTCTCAGTAACATCAGTAACATCAGGTGTCTCAGTAACATCAGGTGTCTCAGTAACATCAGGTGTCTCAGTAACATCAGAAACATCAGGTGTCTCAGTAACATCAGTAACATCAGGTGTCTCAGTAAAAGCAGGTGTCTCAGTAACATCAGGTGTTTCAGTAACATCAGGTGTCTCAGTAACATCAGTAACATATGGTGTCTCAGCAACATCAGGTGTCTCAGTAACATTCGGTGGCTCAGTAACATTAGGTGGCTCAGTAACATCAGGTGTCTCAGTAACATCAGGTGTCTCAGTAACATCAGGTGTCTCAGTAACATCAGGAGTCTCAGTAACATGTCTCAGCAACATCAGGTGTATCTGTAACATCAGGTGTCTCTGTAACATCAGGTGTCTCAGTAACAACAGGTGTCTCAGCAACATCAGGTGTCTCAGTAACACCAGGTTCCTCAGCAACATCAGTAACATCAGGTGTCTCAGCAACATCAGGTGTCTCATTAACATCAGGTGTCTCAGTAACATCAGTAACATCAGGTGTCTCAGTAACATCAGGTGTCTCAGTAACATCAGTAACATCAGGTGTCTCAGTGACATCAGGTGTCTCAGTAACATCAGGTGTCTCAGTAACATCAGGTGTCTCAGTAACATCTGTAACACCAGGTGTCTCAGTAACATCAGTAACATCAGGTGTCTCAGTAACATCAGTAACATCAGGTGTCTCAGTAACATCAGGTGTCTCAGTAACATCTGGTGTCTCAGTAACATCAAGTGTCTCAGTAACATCAGGTGTTTCAGTAACATCAGGTGTCTCAGTAACATCAGGTGTCTCAGCAACATCAGGTGTCTCAGTAACATCAGGTGTCTCAGTAACATCAGTAACATCAGGTGTCTCAGTAAAAGCAGGTGTCTCAGTAACATCAGGTGTTTCAGTAACATCAGGTGTCTCAGTAACATCAGTAACATATGGTGTCTCAGCAACATCAGGTGTCTCAGTAACATCCGGTGTCTCAGTAACATCAGGTGTCTCAGCAACATCAGGTGTCTCAGTAACATCAGGTGTCTCAGTAACATCACGTGTCTCAGTAACATCAGGTTCCTCAGGAACATCAGTAACATCAGGTGTCTCAGCAACATCAGGTGTCTCAGTAACATCAGGTGTCTCAGTAACATCAGTAACATCAGGTGTCTCAGCAACATCAGGTGTCTCAGTAACATCAGTAACATCAGGTGTCAAAGTGACATCAGGTGTCTCAGTAACATCAGGTGTCTCAGTAACATCAGTAACATCAGGTGTCTCAGTAACATCAGGTGTCTCAGTAACATCAGTAACATCAGGTGTCTCAGTGACATCAGGTGTCTCAGTAACATCAGGTGTCTCAGTAACATCAGGTGTCTCAGTAACATCTGTAACACCAGGTGTCTCAGTAACATCAGTAACATCAGGTGTCTCAGTAACATCAGTAACATCAGGTGTCTCAGTAACATCAGGTGTCTCAGTAACATCAGGTGTCTCAGTAACATCAGGTGTCTCAGTAACATCAGTAACATCAGGTGTCTCAGTAAAAGCAGGTGTCTCAGTAACATCAGGTGTTTCAGTAACATCAGGTGTCTCAGTAACATCAGTAACATATGGTGTCTCAGCAACATCAGGTGTCTCAGTAACATCCGGTGGCTCAGTAACATTAGGTGGCTCAGTAACATCAGGTGTCTCAGTAACATCTGGTGTCTCAGTAACATCAAGTGTCTCAGTAACATCAGGTGTTTCAGTAACATCAGGTGTCTCAGTAACATCAGGTGTCTCAGCAACATCAGGTGTCTCAGTAACATCAGGTGTCTCAGTAACATCAGTAACATCAGGTGTCTCAGTAAAAGCAGGTGTCTCAGTAACATCAGGTGTTTCAGTAACATCAGGTGTCTCAGTAACATCAGTAACATATGGTGTCTCAGCAACATCAGGTGTCTCAGTAACATCCGGTGTCTCAGTAACATCTGGTGTCTCAGCAACATCAGGTGTCTCAGTAACATCAGGTGTCTCAGTAACATCACGTGTCTCAGTAACATCAGGTTCCTCAGGAACATCAGTAACATCAGGTGTCTCAGCAACATCAGGTGTCTCAGTAACATCAGGTGTCTCAGTAACATCAGTAACATCAGGTGTCTCAGCAACATCAGGTGTCTCAGTAACATCAGGTGTCTCAGTAACATCAGTAACATCAGGTGTCTCAGCAACATCAGGTGTCTCAGTAAAATCAGGTGTCTCAGTAACATCAAGTGTCTCAGTAACATAATTAACATCAGGTGTCTCAGTAACATCATTAACATCAGGTGTCTCAGCAACATCAGGTGTCTCAGCAACATCAGGTGTCTCAGTAAAATCAGGTGTCTCAGTAACATCAAGTGTCTCAGTAACATCAATAACATCAGGTGTCTCAGCAACATCAGGTGTCTCAGTAACATAAGGTGTCTCAGAAACATCAGTAACATCAGGTGTCTCAGCAACATCAGGTTTCTCAGTAACATCAGGTGTCTCAGTAACATCAGGTGGCTCAGTAACATCAGGTGGCTCAGTAACATCAGGTGCCTCAGTAACATCAGGTGCCTCAGTAACATCAGGAGTCTCAGTAACATCAGGTTCCTCAGCAACATCAGTAACATCAGGTGTCTCAGCAACATCAGGTGTCTCAGTAACATCAGGTGTCTCAGTAACATCAGGTGGCTCAGTAACATCAGGTGTCTCAGCAACGTCAGTTGTCTCTGTGACATCAGGTGTCTCAGCAACATCAGGTGTCTCAGTAACATCAGGTGTCTCAGTAACATCAGGTGTCACAGCAACATCATGTGTCTCAGTAACGTCAGGTGTCTCAGCAACATCATGTGTCTCAGTAACATCAGGTGTCTCAGCAACATCATGTGTCTCAGTAACGTCAGGTGTCTCAGTAACATCAGGTGTCTCAGTAACATCAGGTGTCTCAGTAACATCAGGTGTCTCAGCAACGTCAGTTGTCTCTGTGACATCAGGTGTCTCAGCAACATCAGGTGTCTCAGTAACATCAGGTGTATCAGTAACATCAGGTGTCTCAGTAACATCAGGTGCCTCAGTAACATCAGGTGTCTCAGTAACATCAGGTGTCTCAGCAACGTCAGTTGTCTCTGTGACATCAGGTGTCTCAGCAACATCAGGTGTCTCAGTAACATCAGGTGTATCAGTAACATCAGGTGTCTCAGTAACATCAGGTGCCTCAGTAACATCAGGTGTCTCAGCAACATCAAGTGTCTCAGTAACATCAGGTGTCTCAGTAACATCAGGTGTGTCAGTAACCTTAGTAACATCAGGTGTCTCAGTAACATCAGGTGCCTCAGTAACATCAGGTGTCTCAGTAACGTCAGGTGTCTGAGTAACATCAGGTGTCTCAGTAACATCAGGTGTCTCAGTAACATCAGGTGTCTCAGCAACGTCAGTTGTCTCAGTAACATCAGGTGTCTCAGCAACATCAGGTGTCTCAGTAACATCAGGTGTCTCAGTAACATCAGGTGTCTCAGCAACATCATGTGTCTCAGTAACGTCAGGTGTCTCAGTAACATCAGGTGTCTCAGTAACATCAGGTGTCTCAGTAACATCAGGTGTCTCAGCAACATCAGGTGTCTCAGTAACATTAGCTGTCTCAGTAACATCAGGTGTCTCAGTAACATCAGGTGTCTCAACAACATCAGGTGTCTCAGTAACATCAGGTGTCTCAGTAACATCAGGTGTCTCAGTGACATCAGGTGTCTTAGTAACATCAGGTGTCTCAGTAACATCAGGTGTCTCAGACACATCAGGTGTCTCAGTGACATCAGGTGTCTTAGTAACATCAGGTGTCTCAGTAACATCAGGTGTCTCAGTAACATCAGGTGTCTCAGTAACATCAGGTGTATCAGTAACATCAGGTGTCTCAGTAACATCAGGTGCCTCAGTAACATCAGGTGTCTCAGCAACATCAGGTGTCTCAGTAACATCAGGTGTCTCAGTAACATCAGGTGTGTCAGTAACCTTAGTAACATCAGGTGTCTCAGTAACATCAGGTGCCTCAGTAACATCAGGTGTCTCAGTAACGTCAGGTGTCTGAGTAACATCAGGTGTCTCAGTAACATCAGGTGTCTCAGTAACATCAGGTGTCTCAGCAACGTCAGTTGTCTCAGTAACATCAGGTGTCTCAGCAACATCAGGTGTCTCAGTAACATCAGGTGTCTCAGTAACATCAGGTGTCTCAGCAACATCATGTGTCTCAGTAACGTCAGGTGTCTCAGTAACATCAGGTGTCTCAGTAACATCAGGTGTCTCAGTAACATCAGGTGTCTCAGCAACATCAGGTGTCTCAGTAACATTAGCTGTCTCAGTAACATCAGGTGTCTCAGTAACATCAGGTGTCTCAACAACATCAGGTGTCTCAGTAACATCAGGTGTCTCAGTAACATCAGGTGTCTCAGTGACATCAGGTGTCTTAGTAACATCAGGTGTCTCAGTAACATCAGGTGTCTCAGTAACATCAGGTGTCTCAGACACATCAGGTGTCTCAGTGACATCAGGTGTCTTAGTAACATCAGGTGTCTCAGTGACATCAGGTGTTGTAGTAACATCAGGTGTCTCAGTAACATCAGGTGTCTCAGCAACATCAGGTGTCTCAGACACATCAGGTGTCTCAGTGACATCAGTTGTCTTAGTAACATCAGCTGTCTCAGTAACATCAGGTGTCTCAGTAACATTATCTGTCTCAGTAACATCAGGTGTCTCAGTAACATCGGGTGTCTCAGTAACATCAGGTGTCTCAACAACATCAGGTGTCTCAGTAACATCAGAAGTCTCAGTAACATCAGGTATCTCAGTAACATCAGCTGTCTCAGCAACATCAGGTGTCTCAGTAACATCAGGTGTCTCAGTAACATCAGGTGTCTCAGCAACATCATGTGTCTCAGTAACGTCAGGTGTCTCAGTAACGTCAGGTGTCTCAGTAACATCAGGTGTCTCAGTAACATCAGGTGTCTCAGTAACATCAGCTGTCTCAGCAACATCAGGTGTCTCAGTAACATCAGGTGTCTCAGTAACATCAGGTGTCTCAGCAACATCATGTGTCTCAGTAACGTCAGGTGTCTCAGTAACATCAGGTGTCTCAGTAACATCAGGTGTCTCAGTAACATCAGGTGTCTCAGCAACATCAGTAACATCAGGTGTCTCAGCAACATCAGGTGTCTCAGTAACATCAGGTGTCTCAGTAACAGTAGGTGTCTCAGTAACATCAGATGTCTCAGTAACATCAGGTGTCTCAGCAACATCAGGTGTCTCAGTAACATCAGGTGTCTCAGTAACATCAGGTGTCTCAGCAACATCAGTAACATCAGGTGTCTCAGCAACATCAGGTGTCTCAGTAACATCAGGTGTCTCAGTAACAGTAGGTGTCTCAGTAACATCAGATGTCTCAGTAACATCAGGTGTCTCAGCAACATCAGGTGTCTCAGTAACATCAGGTGTCTCAGCAACATCAGGTGTCTCAGCAACGTCATGTGTCTCAGTAACGCCAGGTGTCTCAGTAACATCAGGTGTCTCAGTAACATCAGGTGTCTCAGCAACATCAGGTGTCTCAGTAACATCAGGTGTCTCAGTAACATCAGGTGTCTCAGTAACAGTAGGTGTCTCAGTAACATCAGATGTCTCAGTAACATCAGGTGTCTCAGTAACATCAGGTGTCTCAGCAACGTCAGTTGTCTCAGGAACATCAGGTGTCTCAGCAACATCAGGTGTCTCAGTAACATCAGGTGTCTCAGTAACATCAGGTGTCTCAGACACATCAGGTGTCTCAGAAACATCAGGTGTCTCAGTAACATCAGGTGTCTCAGTAACATCAGGTGTCTCAGCAACATAATGTGTCTCAGTAACGTCAGGTGTCTCAGCAACATCATGTGTCTCAGTAACGTCAGGTGTCTCAGTAACATCAGGTGTCTCAGTAACATCAGGTGTCTCAGTAACATCAGGTGTCTCAGCAACGTCAGTTGTCTCTGTGACATCAGGTGTCTCAGCAACATCAGGTGTCTCAGTAACATCAGGTGTCTCAGCAACATCAGGTGTCTCAGTAACATCAGGTGTCTCAGTAACATCAGGTGTCTCAGCAACATCATGTGTCTCAGTAACGTCAGGTGTCTCAGCAACATCATGTGTCTCAGTAACATCAGGTGTCTCAGCAACATCATGTGTCTCAGTAACGTCAGGTGTCTCAGTAACATCAGGTGTCTCATTAACATCAGGTGTCTCAGTAACATCAGGTGTCTCAGCAACGTCAGTTGTCTCTGTGACATCAGGTGTCTCAGCAACATCAGGTGTCTCAGTCACATCAGGTGTCTCAGTAACATCAGGTGTCTCAGACACATCAGGTGTCTCAGTGACATCAGGTGTCTTAGTAACATCAGGTGTCTCAGTAACATCAGGTGTCTCAGTAACATCAGGTGTCTCAGTAACATCAGGTGTATCAGTAACATCAGGTGTCTCAGTAACATCAGGTGCCTCAGTAACATCAGGTGTCTCAGCAACATCAGGTGTCTCAACAACATCAGGTGTCTCAGTAACATCAGGTGTCTCAGTAACATCAGGTGTCTCAGTGACATCAGGTGTCTTAGTAACATCAGGTGTCTCAGTAACATCAGGTGTCTCAGTAACATCAGGTGTCTCAGACACATCAGGTGTCTCAGTGACATCAGGTGTCTTAGTAACATCAGGTGTCTCAGTGACATCAGGTGTTGTAGTAACATCAGGTGTCTCAGTAACATCAGGTGTCTCAGCAACATCAGGTGTCTCAGACACATCAGGTGTCTCAGTGACATCAGTTGTCTTAGTAACATCAGCTGTCTCAGTAACATCAGGTGTCTCAGTAACATTATCTGTCTCAGTAACATCAGGTGTCTCAGTAACATCGGGTGTCTCAGTAACATCAGGTGTCTCAACAACATCAGGTGTCTCAGTAACATCAGAAGTCTCAGTAACATCAGGTATCTCAGTAACATCAGCTGTCTCAGCAACATCAGGTGTCTCAGTAACATCAGGTGTCTCAGTAACATCAGGTGTCTCAGCAACATCATGTGTCTCAGTAATGTCAGGTGTCTCAGTAACGTCAGGTGTCTCAGTAACATCAGGTGTCTCAGTAACATCAGGTGTCTCAGTAACATCAGCTGTCTCAGCAACATCAGGTGTCTCAGTAACATCAGGTGTCTCAGTAACATCAGGTGTCTCAGCAACATCATGTGTCTCAGTAACGTCAGGTGTCTCAGTAACATCAGGTGTCTCAGTAACATCAGGTGTCTCAGTAACATCAGGTGTCTCAGCAACATCAGTAACATCAGGTGTCTCAGCAACATCAGGTGTCTCAGTAACATCAGGTGTCTCAGTAACAGTAGGTGTCTCAGTAACATCAGATGTCTCAGTAACATCAGGTGTCTCAGCAACATCAGGTGTCTCAGTAACATCAGGTGTCTCAGTAACATCAGGTGTCTCAGCAACATCAGTAACATCAGGTGTCTCAGCAACATCAGGTGTCTCAGTAACATCAGGTGTCTCAGTAACAGTAGGTGTCTCAGTAACATCAGATGTCTCAGTAACATCAGGTGTCTCAGTAACATCAGGTGTCTCAGCAACGTCAGTTGTCTCTGTGACATCAGGTGTCTCAGCAACATCAGGTGTCTCAGTAACATCAGGTGTCTCAGCAACATCAGGTGTCTCAGTAACATCAGGTGTCTCAGTAACATCAGGTGTCTCAGCAACATCATGTGTCTCAGTAACGTCAGGTGTCTCAGCAACATCATGTGTCTCAGTAACATCAGGTGTCTCAGCAACATCATGTGTCTCAGTAACGTCAGGTGTCTCAGTAACATCAGGTGTCTCATTAACATCAGGTGTCTCAGTAACATCAGGTGTCTCAGCAACGTCAGTTGTCTCTGTGACATCAGGTGTCTCAGCAACATCAGGTGTCTCAGTAACATCAGGTGTCTCAGTAACATCAGGTGTCTCAGACACATCAGGTGTCTCAGTGACATCAGGTGTCTTAGTAACATCAGGTGTCTCAGTAACATCAGGTGTCTCAGTAACATCAGGTGTCTCAGTAACATCAGGTGTATCAGTAACATCAGGTGTCTCAGTAACATCAGGTGCCTCAGTAACATCAGGTGTCTCAGCAACATCAGGTGTCTCAGTAACATCAGGTGTCTCAGTAACATCAGGTGTGTCAGTAACCTTAGTAACATCAGGTGTCTCAGTAACATCAGGTGCCTCAGTAACATCAGGTGTCTCAGTAACGTCAGGTGTCTGAGTAACATCAGGTGTCTCAGTAACATCAGGTGTCTCAGTAACATCAGGTGTCTCAGCAACGTCAGTTGTCTCAGTAACATCAGGTGTCTCAGCAACATCAGGTGTCTCAGTAACATCAGGTGTCTCAGTAACATCAGGTGTCTCAGCAACATCATGTGTCTCAGTAACGTCAGGTGTCTCAGTAACATCAGGTGTCTCAGTAACATCAGGTGTCTCAGTAACATCAGGTGTCTCAGCAACATCAGGTGTCTCAGTAACATTAGCTGTCTCAGTAACATCAGGTGTCTCAGTAACATCAGGTGTCTCAACAACATCAGGTGTCTCAGTAACATCAGGTGTCTCAGTAACATCAGGTGTCTCAGTGACATCAGGTGTCTTAGTAACACCAGGTGTCTCAGTAACATCAGGTGTCTCAGTAACATCAGGTGTCTCAGTAACATCAGGTGTCTCAGCAACATCAGGTGTCTCAGACACATCAGGTGTCTCAGTGACATCAGGTGTCTTAGTAACATCAGCTGTCTCAGTAACATCAGGTGTCTCAGTAACATTATCTGTCTCAGTAACATCAGGTGTCTCAGTAACATCGGGTGTCTCAGTAACATCAGGTGTCTCAACAACATCAGGTGTCTCAGTAACATCAGAAGTCTCAGTAACATCAGGTGTCTCAGTAACATCAGCTGTCTCAGCAACATCAGGTGTCTCAGTAACATCAGGTGTCTCAGTAACATCAGGTGTCTCAGCAACATCATGTGTCTCAGTAACGTCAGGTGTCTCAGTAACGTCAGGTGTCTCAGTAACATCAGGTGTCTCAGTAACATCAGGTGTCTCAGTAACATCAGCTGTCTCAGCAACATCAGGTGTCTCAGTAACATCAGGTGTCTCAGTAACATCAGGTGTCTCAGCAACATCATGTGTCTCAGTAACGTCAGGTGTCTCAGTAACATCAGGTGTCTCAGTAACATCAGGTGTCTCAGTAACATCAGCTGTCTCAGCAACATCAGGTGTCTCAGTAACATTAGCTGTCTCAGTAACATTATCTGTCTCAGTAACATCAGGTGTCTCAGTAACATCGGGTGTCTCAGTAACATCAGGTGTCTCAACAACATCAGGTGTCTCAGTAACATCAGGTGTCTCAGTAACATCAGGTGTCTCAGCAACATCAGGTGTGTCAGTAACATTAGCTGTCTCAGTAACATCAGGTGTCTCAGTAACATCAGGTGTCTCAGTAACATCAGGTGTCTCAACAACATCAGGTGTCTCAGTAACATCAGTTGTCTCAGTAACATCAGTAACATCAGGTGTCTCAGCAACATCAGCTTTCAAAGTAACATCAGGTGTCTCAGCAACATCAGGTGTCTCAGTAACATCAGGTTTCTCAGTATTATCAGGTGTCTCAGTATTATCAGGTGTCTCAGTAACATCAGGTGTCTCAGCAACATCAGGTGTCTCAGTAACATCAGGTGTCTCAGTAACATTAGGTGTGTCACTAACCTTAGTAACATCAAGTGTCTCAGCAACGTCAGGTGTCTCAGTATCATCAGGTGTCTCAGTAACATCAGGTGTCTCAGCAACATCAGTAACATCAGGTGTCTCAGCAACATCAGGTGTCTCAGTAACATCAGGTCTCTCAGTAACAGTAGGTGTCTCAGTAACATCAGATGTCTCAGTAACATCAGGTGTCTCAGCAACATCAGGTGTCTCAGTAACATCAGGTGTCTCAGCAACATCAGGTGTCTCAGCAACGTCATGTGTCTCAGTAACGCCAGGTGTCTCAGTAACATCAGGTGTCTCAGTAACATCAGGTGTCTCAGCAACATCAGGTGTCTCAGTAACAGTAGGTGTCTCAGTAACATCAGATGTCTCAGTAACATCAGGTGTCTCAGTAACATCAGGTGTCTCAGCAACATCATGTGTCTCAGTAACGTCAGGTGTCTCAGCAACATCATGTGTCTCAGTAACATCAGGTGTCTCAGCAACATCATGTGTCTCAGTAACGTCAGGTGTCTCAGTAACATCAGGTGTCTCATTAACATCAGGTGTCTCAGTAACATCAGGTGTCTCAGCAACGTCAGTTGTCTCTGTGACATCAGGTGTCTCAGCAACATCAGGTGTCTCAGTAACATCAGGTGTCTCAGTAACATCAGGTGTCTCAGACACATCAGGTGTCTCAGTGACATCAGGTGTCTTAGTAACATCAGGTGTCTCAGTAACATCAGGTGTCTCAGTAACATCAGGTGTCTCAGTAACATCAGGTGTATCAGTAACATCAGGTGTCTCAGTAACATCAGGTGCCTCAGTAACATCAGGTGTCTCAGCAACATCAGGTGTCTCAGTAACATCAGGTGTCTCAGTAACATCAGGTGTGTCAGTAACCTTAGTAACATCAGGTGTCTCAGTAACATCAGGTGCCTCAGTAACATCAGGTGTCTCAGTAACGTCAGGTGTCTGAGTAACATCAGGTGTCTCAGTAACATCAGGTGTCTCAGTAACATCAGGTGTCTCAGCAACGTCAGTTGTCTCAGTAACATCAGGTGTCTCAGCAACATCAGGTGTCTCAGTAACATCAGGTGTCTCAGTAACATCAGGTGTCTCAGCAACATCATGTGTCTCAGTAACGTCAGGTGTCTCAGTAACATCAGGTGTCTCAGTAACATCAGGTGTCTCAGTAACATCAGGTGTCTCAGCAACATCAGGTGTCTCAGTAACATTAGCTGTCTCAGTAACATCAGGTGTCTCAGTAACATCAGGTGTCTCAACAACATCAGGTGTCTCAGTAACATCAGGTGTCTCAGTAACATCAGGTGTCTCAGTGACATCAGGTGTCTTAGTAACACCAGGTGTCTCAGTAACATCAGGTGTCTCAGTAACATCAGGTGTCTCAGTAACATCAGGTGTCTCAGCAACATCAGGTGTCTCAGACACATCAGGTGTCTCAGTGACATCAGGTGTCTTAGTAACATCAGCTGTCTCAGTAACATCAGGTGTCTCAGTAACATTATCTGTCTCAGTAACATCAGGTGTCTCAGTAACATCGGGTGTCTCAGTAACATCAGGTGTCTCAACAACATCAGGTGTCTCAGTAACATCAGAAGTCTCAGTAACATCAGGTGTCTCAGTAACATCAGCTGTCTCAGCAACATCAGGTGTCTCAGTAACATCAGGTGTCTCAGTAACATCAGGTGTCTCAGCAACATCATGTGTCTCAGTAACGTCAGGTGTCTCAGTAACGTCAGGTGTCTCAGTAACATCAGGTGTCTCAGTAACATCAGGTGTCTCAGTAACATCAGCTGTCTCAGCAACATCAGGTGTCTCAGTAACATCAGGTGTCTCAGTAACATCAGGTGTCTCAGCAACATCATGTGTCTCAGTAACGTCAGGTGTCTCAGTAACATCAGGTGTCTCAGTAACATCAGGTGTCTCAGTAACATCAGCTGTCTCAGCAACATCAGGTGTCTCAGTAACATTAGCTGTCTCAGTAACATTATCTGTCTCAGTAACATCAGGTGTCTCAGTAACATCGGGTGTCTCAGTAACATCAGGTGTCTCAACAACATCAGGTGTCTCAGTAACATCAGGTGTCTCAGTAACATCAGGTGTCTCAGCAACATCAGGTGTGTCAGTAACATTAGCTGTCTCAGTAACATCAGGTGTCTCAGTAACATCAGGTGTCTCAGTAACATCAGGTGTCTCAACAACATCAGGTGTCTCAGTAACATCAGTTGTCTCAGTAACATCAGTAACATCAGGTGTCTCAGCAACATCAGCTTTCAAAGTAACATCAGGTGTCTCAGCAACATCAGGTGTCTCAGTAACATCAGGTTTCTCAGTATTATCAGGTGTCTCAGTATTATCAGGTGTCTCAGTAACATCAGGTGTCTCAGCAACATCAGGTGTCTCAGTAACATCAGGTGTCTCAGTAACATTAGGTGTGTCACTAACCTTAGTAACATCAAGTGTCTCAGCAACGTCAGGTGTCTCAGTATCATCAGGTGTCTCAGTAACATCAGGTGTCTCAGCAACATCAGTAACATCAGGTGTCTCAGCAACATCAGGTGTCTCAGTAACATCAGGTCTCTCAGTAACAGTAGGTGTCTCAGTAACATCAGATGTCTCAGTAACATCAGGTGTCTCAGCAACATCAGGTGTCTCAGTAACATCAGGTGTCTCAGCAACATCAGGTGTCTCAGCAACGTCATGTGTCTCAGTAACGCCAGGTGTCTCAGTAACATCAGGTGTCTCAGTAACATCAGGTGTCTCAGCAACATCAGGTGTCTCAGTAACAGTAGGTGTCTCAGTAACATCAGATGTCTCAGTAACATCAGGTGTCTCAGTAACATCAGGTGTCTCAGCAACGTCAGTTGTCTCAGGAACATCAGGTGTCTCAGCAACATCAGGTGTCTCAGTAACATCAGGTGTCTCAGTAACATCAGGTGTCTCAGTAACATCAGGTGTCTCAGCAACATCATGTGTCTCAGTAACGTCAGGTGTCTCAGTAACATCAGGTGTCTCAGTAACATCAGGTGTCTCAGTAACATCAGGTGTCTCAGCAACATCAGGTGTCTCAGTAACATTAGCTGTCTCAGTAACATCAGGTGTCTCAGTAACATCAGGTGTCTCAACAACATCAGGTGTCTCAGTAACATCAGGTGTCTCAGTAACATCAGGTGTCTCAGTGACATCAGGTGTCTTAGTAACATCAGGTGTCTCAGTAACATCAGGTGTCTCAGTAACATCAGGTGTCTCAGACACATCAGGTGTCTCAGTGACATCAGGTGTCTTAGTAACATCAGGTGTCTCAGTGACATCAGGTGTTGTAGTAACATCAGGTGTCTCAGTAACATCAGGTGTCTCAGCAACATCAGGTGTCTCAGACACATCAGGTGTCTCAGTGACATCAGTTGTCTTAGTAACATCAGCTGTCTCAGTAACATCAGGTGTCTCAGTAACATTATCTGTCTCAGTAACATCAGGTGTCTCAGTAACATCGGGTGTCTCAGTAACATCAGGTGTCTCAACAACATCAGGTGTCTCAGTAACATCAGAAGTCTCAGTAACATCAGGTATCTCAGTAACATCAGCTGTCTCAGCAACATCAGGTGTCTCAGTAACATCAGGTGTCTCAGTAACATCAGGTGTCTCAGCAACATCATGTGTCTCAGTAACGTCAGGTGTCTCAGTAACGTCAGGTGTCTCAGTAACATCAGGTGTCTCAGTAACATCAGGTGTCTCAGTAACATCAGCTGTCTCAGCAACATCAGGTGTCTCAGTAACATCAGGTGTCTCAGTAACATCAGGTGTCTCAGCAACATCATGTGTCTCAGTAACGTCAGGTGTCTCAGTAACATCAGGTGTCTCAGTAACATCAGGTGTCTCAGTAACATCAGGTGTCTCAGCAACATCAGTAACATCAGGTGTCTCAGCAACATCAGGTGTCTCAGTAACATCAGGTGTCTCAGTAACAGTAGGTGTCTCAGTAACATCAGATGTCTCAGTAACATCAGGTGTCTCAGCAACATCTAGTGTCTCAGTAACATCAGGTGTCTCAGTAACATCAGGTGTCTCAGCAACATCAGTAACATCAGGTGTCTCAGCAACATCAGGTGTCTCAGTAACATCAGGTGTCTCAGTAACAGTAGGTGTCTCAGTAACATCAGATGTCTCAGTAACATCAGGTGTCTCAGCAACATCAGGTGTCTCAGTAACATCAGGTGTCTCAGTAACATCAGGTGTCTCAGTAACAGTAGGTGTCTCAGTAACATCAGATGTCTCAGTAACATCAGGTGTCTCAGTAACATCAGGTGTCTCAGCAACGTCAGTTGTCTCAGGAACATCAGGTGTCTCAGCAACATCAGGTGTCTCAGTAACATCAGGTGTCTCAGTAACATCAGGTGTCTCAGACACATCAGGTGTCTCAGAAACATCAGGTGTCTCAGTAACATCAGGTGTCTCAGTAACATCAGGTGTCTCAGCAACATAATGTGTCTCAGTAACGTCAGGTGTCTCAGCAACATCATGTGTCTCAGTAACGTCAGGTGTCTCAGTAACATCAGGTGTCTCAGTAACATCAGGTGTCTCAGTAACATCAGGTGTCTCAGCAACGTCAGTTGTCTCTGTGACATCAGGTGTCTCAGCAACATCAGGTGTCTCAGTAACATCAGGTGTCTCAGCAACATCAGGTGTCTCAGTAACATCAGGTGTCTCAGTAACATCAGGTGTCTCAGCAACATCATGTGTCTCAGTAACGTCAGGTGTCTCAGCAACATCATGTGTCTCAGTAACATCAGGTGTCTCAGCAACATCATGTGTCTCAGTAACGTCAGGTGTCTCAGTAACATCAGGTGTCTCATTAACATCAGGTGTCTCAGTAACATCAGGTGTCTCAGCAACGTCAGTTGTCTCTGTGACATCAGGTGTCTCAGCAACATCAGGTGTCTCAGTAACATCAGGTGTCTCAGTAACATCAGGTGTCTCAGACACATCAGGTGTCTCAGTGACATCAGGTGTCTTAGTAACATCAGGTGTCTCAGTAACATCAGGTGTCTCAGTAACATCAGGTGTCTCAGTAACATCAGGTGTATCAGTAACATCAGGTGTCTCAGTAACATCAGGTGCCTCAGTAACATCAGGTGTCTCAGCAACATCAGGTGTCTCAGTAACATCAGGTGTCTCAGTAACATCAGGTGTGTCAGTAACCTTAGTAACATCAGGTGTCTCAGTAACATCAGGTGCCTCAGTAACATCAGGTGTCTCAGTAACGTCAGGTGTCTGAGTAACATCAGGTGTCTCAGTAACATCAGGTGTCTCAGTAACATCAGGTGTCTCAGCAACGTCAGTTGTCTCAGTAACATCAGGTGTCTCAGCAACATCAGGTGTCTCAGTAACATCAGGTGTCTCAGTAACATCAGGTGTCTCAGCAACATCATGTGTCTCAGTAACGTCAGGTGTCTCAGTAACATCAGGTGTCTCAGTAACATCAGGTGTCTCAGTAACATCAGGTGTCTCAGCAACATCAGGTGTCTCAGTAACATTAGCTGTCTCAGTAACATCAGGTGTCTCAGTAACATCAGGTGTCTCAACAACATCAGGTGTCTCAGTAACATCAGGTGTCTCAGTAACATCAGGTGTCTCAGTGACATCAGGTGTCTTAGTAACACCAGGTGTCTCAGTAACATCAGGTGTCTCAGTAACATCAGGTGTCTCAGTAACATCAGGTGTCTCAGCAACATCAGGTGTCTCAGACACATCAGGTGTCTCAGTGACATCAGGTGTCTTAGTAACATCAGCTGTCTCAGTAACATCAGGTGTCTCAGTAACATTATCTGTCTCAGTAACATCAGGTGTCTCAGTAACATCGGGTGTCTCAGTAACATCAGGTGTCTCAACAACATCAGGTGTCTCAGTAACATCAGAAGTCTCAGTAACATCAGGTGTCTCAGTAACATCAGCTGTCTCAGCAACATCAGGTGTCTCAGTAACATCAGGTGTCTCAGTAACATCAGGTGTCTCAGCAACATCATGTGTCTCAGTAACGTCAGGTGTCTCAGTAACGTCAGGTGTCTCAGTAACATCAGGTGTCTCAGTAACATCAGGTGTATCAGTAACATCAGGTGTCTCAGTAACATCAGGTGCCTCAGTAACATCAGGTGTCTCAGCAACATCAGGTGTCTCAGTAACATCAGGTGTCTCAGTAACATCAGGTGTGTCAGTAACCTTAGTAACATCAGGTGTCTCAGTAACATCAGGTGCCTCAGTAACATCAGGTGTCTCAGTAACGTCAGGTGTCTGAGTAACATCAGGTGTCTCAGTAACATCAGGTGTCTCAGTAACATCAGGTGTCTCAGCAACGTCAGTTGTCTCAGTAACATCAGGTGTCTCAGCAACATCAGGTGTCTCAGTAACATCAGGTGTCTCAGTAACATCAGGTGTCTCAGCAACATCATGTGTCTCAGTAACGTCAGGTGTCTCAGTAACATCAGGTGTCTCAGTAACATCAGGTGTCTCAGTAACATCAGGTGTCTCAGCAACATCAGGTGTCTCAGTAACATTAGCTGTCTCAGTAACATCAGGTGTCTCAGTAACATCAGGTGTCTCAACAACATCAGGTGTCTCAGTAACATCAGGTGTCTCAGTAACATCAGGTGTCTCAGTGACATCAGGTGTCTTAGTAACACCAGGTGTCTCAGTAACATCAGGTGTCTCAGTAACATCAGGTGTCTCAGTAACATCAGGTGTCTCAGCAACATCAGGTGTCTCAGACACATCAGGTGTCTCAGTGACATCAGGTGTCTTAGTAACATCAGCTGTCTCAGTAACATCAGGTGTCTCAGTAACATTATCTGTCTCAGTAACATCAGGTGTCTCAGTAACATCGGGTGTCTCAGTAACATCAGGTGTCTCAACAACATCAGGTGTCTCAGTAACATCAGAAGTCTCAGTAACATCAGGTGTCTCAGTAACATCAGCTGTCTCAGCAACATCAGGTGTATCAGTAACATCAGGTGTCTCAGTAACATCAGGTGTCTCAGCAACATCATGTGTCTCAGTAACGTCAGGTGTCTCAGTAACGTCAGGTGTCTCAGTAACATCAGGTGTCTCAGTAACATCAGGTGTCTCAGTAACATCAGCTGTCTCAGCAACATCAGGTGTCTCAGTAACATCAGGTGTCTCAGTAACATCAGGTGTCTCAGCAACATCATGTGTCTCAGTAACGTCAGGTGTCTCAGTAAAATCAGGTGTCTCAGTAACATCAGGTGTCTCAGTAACATCAGCTGTCTCAGCAACATCAGGTGTCTCAGTAACATTAGCTGTCTCAGTAACATTATCTGTCTCAGTAACATCAGGTGTCTCAGTAACATCGGGTGTCTCAGTAACATCAGGTGTCTCAACAACATCAGGTGTCTCAGTAACATCAGGTGTCTCAGTAACATCAGGTGTCTCAGCAACATCAGGTGTCTCAGTAACATTAGCTGTCTCAGTAACATCAGGTGTCTCAGTAACATCAGGTGTCTCAGTAACATCAGGTGTCTCAACAACATCAGGTGTCTCAGTAACATCAGTTGTCTCAGTAACATCAGTAACATCAGGTGTCTCAGCAACATCAGCTTTCAAAGTAACATCAGGTGTCTCAGCAACATCAGGTGTATCAGTAACATCAGGTTTCTCAGTATTATCAGGTGTCTCAGTATTATCAGGTGTCTCAGTAACATCAGGTGTCTCAGCAACATCAGGTGTCTCAGTAACATCAGGTGTCTCAGTAACATTAGGTGTGTCACTAACCTTAGTAACATCAAGTGTCTCAGCAACGTCAGGTGTCTCAGTATCATCAGGTGTCTCAGTAACATCAGGTGTCTCAGCAACATCAGTAACATCAGGTGTCTCAGCAACATCAGGTGTCTCAGTAACATCAGGTCTCTCAGTAACAGTAGGTGTCTCAGTAACATCAGATGTCTCAGTAACATCAGGTGTCTCAGCAACATCAGGTGTCTCAGTAACATCAGGTGTCTCAGCAACATCAGGTGTCTCAGCAACGTCATGTGTCTCAGTAACGCCAGGTGTCTCAGTAACATCAGGTGTCTCAGTAACATCAGGTGTCTCAGCAACATCAGGTGTCTCAGTAACAGTAGGTGTCTCAGTAACATCAGATGTCTCAGTAACATCAGGTGTCTCAGTAACATCAGGTGTCTCAGCAACGTCAGTTGTCTCAGGAACATCAGGTGTCTCAGCAACATCAGGTGTCTCAGTAACATCAGGTGTCTCAGTAACATCAGGTGTCTCAGACACATCAGGTGTCTCAGAAACATCAGGTGTCTCAGTAACATCAGGTGTCTCAGTAACATCAGGTGTCTCAGCAACATCATGTGTCTCAGTAACGTCAGGTGTCTCAGCAACATCATGTGTCTCAGTAACGTCAGGTGTCTCAGTAACATCAGGTGTCTCAGTAACATCAGGTGTCTCAGTAACATCAGGTGTCTCAGACACATCAGGTGTCTCAGTGACATCAGGTGTCTTAGTAACATCAGCTGTCTCAGTAACATCAGGTGTCTCAGTAACATTATCTGTCTCAGTAACATCAGGTGTCTCAGTAACATCGGGTGTCTCAGTAACATCAGGTGTCTCAACAACATCAGGTGTCTCAGTAACATCAGAAGTCTCAGTAACATCAGGTGTCTCAGTAACATCAGCTGTCTCAGCAACATCAGGTGTCTCAGTAACATCAGGTGTCTCAGTAACATCAGGTGTCTCAGCAACATCATGTGTCTCAGTAACGTCAGGTGTCTCAGTAACGTCAGGTGTCTCAGTAACATCAGGTGTCTCAGTAACATCAGGTGTCTCAGTAACATCAGCTGTCTCAGTAACATCAGGTGTCTCAGTAACATCAGGTGTCTCAGCAACATCATGTGTCTCAGTAACGTCAGGTGTCTCAGTAACATCAGGTGTCTCAGTAACATCAGGTGTCTCAGTAACATCAGCTGTCCCAGCAACATCAGGTGTCTCAG
Organism: Salmo salar; assembly: GCF_905237065.1. Lineage (NCBI taxonomy): Eukaryota > Metazoa > Chordata > Actinopteri > Salmoniformes > Salmonidae > Salmo > Salmo salar. The sequence goes on from NC_059450.1 coordinate 104,879,438, forward strand.
TAACATTAGCTGTCTCAGTAACATTATCTGTCTCAGTAACATCAGGTGTCTCAGTAACATCGGGTGTCTCAGTAACATCAGGTGTCTCAACAACATCAGGTGTCTCAGTAACATCAGGTGTCTCAGTAACATCAGGTGTCTCAGCAACATCAGGTGTCTGAGTAACATTAGCTGTCTCAGTAACATCAGGTGTCTCAGTAACATCAGGTGTCTCAGTAACATCAGGTGTCTCAACAACATCAGGTGTCTCAGTAACATCAGTTGTCTCAGTAACATCAGTAACATCAGGTGTCTCAGCAACATCAGCTTTCAAAGTAACATCAGGTGTCTCAGCAACATCAGGTGTCTCAGTAACATCAGGTTTCTCAGTATTATCAGGTGTCTCAGTATTATCAGGTGTCTCAGTAACATCAGGTGTCTCAGTATTATCAGGTGTCTCAGTAACATCAGGTGTCTCAGCAACATCAGGTGTCTCAGTAACATCAGGTGTCTCAGTAACATTAGGTGTGTCACTAACCTTAGTAACATCAAGTGTCTCAGCAACGTCAGGTGTCTCAGTATCATCAGGTGTCTCAGTAACATCAGGTGTCTCAGCAACATCAGTAACATCAGGTGTCTCAGCAACATCAGGTGTCTCAGTAACATCAGGTCTCTCAGTAACAGTAGGTGTCTCAGTAACATCAGATGTCTCAGTAACATCAGGTGTCTCAGCAACATCAGGTGTCTCAGTAACATCAGGTGTCTCAGCAACATCAGGTGTCTCAGCAACGTCATGTGTCTCAGTAACGCCAGGTGTCTCAGTAACATCAGGTGTCTCAGTAACATCAGGTGTCTCAGCAACATCAGGTGTCTCAGTAACAGTAGGTGTCTCAGTAACATCAGATGTCTCAGTAACATCAGGTGTCTCAGTAACATCAGGTGTCTCAGCAACGTCAGTTGTCTCAGGAACATCAGGTGTCTCAGCAACATCAGGTGTCTCAGTAACATCAGGTGTCTCAGTAACATCAGGTGTCTCAGACACATCAGGTGTCTCAGAAACATCAGGTGTCTCAGTAACATCAGGTGTCTCAGTAACATCAGGTGTCTCAGCAACATCATGTGTCTCAGTAACGTCAGGTGTCTCAGCAACATCATGTGTCTCAGTAACGTCAGGTGTCTCAGTAACATCAGGTGTCTCAGTAACATCAGGTGTCTCAGTAACATCAGGTGTCTCAGACACATCAGGTGTCTCAGTGACATCAGGTGTCTTAGTAACATCAGCTGTCTCAGTAACATCAGGTGTCTCAGTAACATTATCTGTCTCAGTAACATCAGGTGTCTCAGTAACATCGGGTGTCTCAGTAACATCAGGTGTCTCAACAACATCAGGTGTCTCAGTAACATCAGAAGTCTCAGTAACATCAGGTGTCTCAGTAACATCAGCTGTCTCAGCAACATCAGGTGTCTCAGTAACATCAGGTGTCTCAGTAACATCAGGTGTCTCAGCAACATCATGTGTCTCAGTAACGTCAGGTGTCTCAGTAACGTCAGGTGTCTCAGTAACATCAGGTGTCTCAGTAACATCAGGTGTCTCAGTAACATCAGCTGTCTCAGTAACATCAGGTGTCTCAGTAACATCAGGTGTCTCAGCAACATCATGTGTCTCAGTAACGTCAGGTGTCTCAGTAACATCAGGTGTCTCAGTAACATCAGGTGTCTCAGTAACATCAGCTGTCCCAGCAACATCAGGTGTCTCAGTAACATTAGCTGTCTCAGTAACATTATCTGTCTCAGTAACATCAGGTGTCTCAGTAACATCGGGTGTCTCAGTAACATCAGGTGTCTCAACAACATCAGGTGTCTCAGTAACATCAGGTGTCTCAGTAACATCAGGTGTCTCAGCAACATCAGGTGTCTGAGTAACATTAGCTGTCTCAGTAACATCAGGTGTCTCAGTAACATCAGGTGTCTCAGTAACATCAGGTGTCTCAACAACATCAGGTGTCTCAGTAACATCAGTTGTCTCAGTAACATCAGTAACATCAGGTGTCTCAGCAACATCAGCTTTCAAAGTAACATCAGGTGTCTCAGCAACATCAGGTGTCTCAGTAACATCAGGTTTCTCAGTATTATCAGGTGTCTCAGTATTATCAGGTGTCTCAGTAACATCAGGTGTCTCAGCAACATCAGGTGTCTCAGTAACATCAAGTGTCTCAGTAACATTAGGTGTGTCACTAACCTTAGTAACATCAAGTGTCTCAGCAACGTCAGGTGTCTCAGTATAATCAGGTGTCTCAGTAACATCAGGTGTCTCAGCAACATCAGTAACATCAGGTGTCTCAGCAACATCAGGTGTCTCAGTAACATCAGGTCTCTCAGTAACAGTAGGTGTCTCAGTAACATCAGATGTCTCAGTAACATCAGGTGTCTCAGCAACATCAGGTGTCTCAGTAACATCAGGTGTCTCAGCAACATCAGGTGTCTCAGCAACGTCATGTGTCTCAGTAACACCAGGTGTCTCAGTAACATCAGGTGACTCAGTAACATCAGGTGTCTCAGCAACATCAGGTGTCTCAGTAACAGTAGGTGTCTCAGTAACATCAGATGTCTCAGTAACATCAGGTGTCTCAGTAACATCAGGTGTCTCAGCAATGTCAGTTGTCTCAGGAACATCAGGTGTCTCAGCAACATCAGGTGTCTCAGTAACATCAGGTGTCTCAGTAACATCAGGTGTCTCAGACACATCAGGTGTCTCAGAAACATCAGGTGTCTCAGTAACATCAGGTGTCTCAGTAACATCAGGTGTCTCAGCAACATCATGTGTCTCAGTAACGTCAGGTGTCTCAGCAACATCATGTGTCTCAGTAACGTCAGGTGTCTCAGTAACATCAGGTGTCTCAGTAACATCAGGTGTCTCAGTAACATCAGGTGTCTCAGCAACGTCAGTTGTCTCTGTGACATCAGGTGTCTCAGCAACATCAGGTGTCTCAGTAACATCAGGTGTCTCAGCAACATCATGTGTCTCAGTAACGTCAGGTGTCTCAGCAACATCATGTGTCTCAGTAACATCAGGTGTCTCAGCAACATCATGTGTCTCAGTAACGTCAGGTGTCTCAGTAACATCAGGTGTCTCAGTAACATCAGGTGTCTCAGTAACATCAGGTGTCTCAGCAACGTCAGTTGTCTCTGTGACATCAGGTGTCTCAGCAACATCAGGTGTCTCAGTAACATCAGGTGTCTCAGTAACATCAGGTGTCTCAGACACATCAGGTGTCTCAGTGACATCAGGTGTCTTAGTAACATCAGGTGTCTCAGTAACATCAGGTGTCTCAGTAACATCAGGTGTCTCAGACACATCAGGTGTCTCAGTGACATCAGGTGTCTTAGTAACATCAGGTGTCTCAGTAACATCAGGTGTCTCAGTAACATCAGGTGTCTCAGTAACATCAGGTGTATCAGTAACATCAGGTGTCTCAGTAACATCAGGTGCCTCAGTAACATCAGGTGTCTCAGCAACATCAGGTGTCTCAGTAACATCAGGTGTCTCAGTAACATCAGGTGTGTCAGTAACCTTAGTAACATCAGGTGTCTCAGTAACATCAGGTGCCTCAGTAACATCAGGTGTCTCAGCAACGTCAGTTGTCTCTGTGACATCAGGTGTCTCAGCAACATCAGGTGTCTCAGTAACATCAGGTGTCTCAGCAACATCATGTGTCTCAGTAACGTCAGGTGTCTCAGCAACATCATGTGTCTCAGTAACATCAGGTGTCTCAGCAACATCATGTGTCTCAGTAACGTCAGGTGTCTCAGTAACATCAGGTGTCTCAGTAACATCAGGTGTCTCAGTAACATCAGGTGTCTCAGCAACGTCAGTTGTCTCTGTGACATCAGGTGTCTCAGCAACATCAGGTGTCTCAGTAACATCAGGTGTCTCAGTAACATCAGGTGTCTCAGACACATCAGGTGTGTCAGTGACATCAGGTGTCTTAGTAACATCAGGTGTCTCAGTAACATCAGGTGTCTCAGTAACATCAGGTGTCTCAGACACATCAGGTGTCTCAGTGACATCAGGTGTCTTAGTAACATCAGGTGTCTCAGTAACATCAGGTGTCTCAGTAACATCAGGTGTCTCAGTAACATCAGGTGTCTCAGTAACATCAGGTGTCTCAGTAACATCAGGTGCCTCAGTAACATCAGGTGTCTCAGCAACATCAGGTGTCTCAGTAACATCAGGTGTCTCAGTAACATCAGGTGTGTCAGTAACCTTAGTAACATCAGGTGTCTCAGTAACATCAGGTGCCTCAGTAACATCAGGTGTCTCAGTAACGTCAGGTGTCTGAGTAACATCAGGTGTCTCAGTAACATCAGGTGTCTCAGTAACATCAGGTGTCTCAGCAACGTCAGTTGTCTCAGTAACATCAGGTGTCTCAGCAACATCAGGTGTCTCAGTAACATCAGGTGTCTCAGTAACATCAGGTGTCTCAGCAACATCATGTGTCTCAGTAACGTCAGGTGTCTCAGTAACATCAGGTGTCTCAGTAACATCAGGTGTCTCAGTAACATCAGGTGTCTCAGCAACATCAGGTGTCTCAGTAACATTAGCTGTCTCAGTAACATCAGGTGTCTCAGTAACATCAGGTGTCTCAACAACATCAGGTGTCTCAGTAACATCAGGTGTCTCAGTAACATCAGGTGTCTCAGTGACATCAGGTGTCTTAGTAACACCAGGTGTCTCAGTAACATCAGGTGTCTCAGTAACATCAGGTGTCTCAGTAACATCAGGTGTCTCAGCAACATCAGGTGTCTCAGACACATCAGGTGTCTCAGTAACATCAGGTCTCTCAGTAACAGTAGGTGTCTCAGTAACATCAGATGTCTCAGTAACATTATCTGTCTCAGTAACATCAGGTGTCTCAGTAACATCGGGTGTCTCAGTAACATCAGGTGTCTCAACAACATCAGGTGTCTCAGTAACATCAGAAGTCTCAGTAACATCAGGTGTCTCAGTAACATCAGCTGTCTCAGCAACATCAGGTGTCTCAGTAACATCAGGTGTCTCAGTAACATCAGGTGTCTCAGCAACATCATGTGTCTCAGTAACGTCAGGTGTCTCAGTAACGTCAGGTGTCTCAGTAACATCAGGTGTCTCAGTAACATCAGGTGTCTCAGTAACATCAGGTGTATCAGTAACATCAGGTGTCTCAGTAACATCAGGTGCCTCAGTAACATCAGGTGTCTCAGCAACATCAGGTGTCTTAGTAACATCAGGTGTCTCAGTAACATCAGGTGTGTCAGTAACCTTAGTAACATCAGGTGTCTCAGTAACATCAGGTGCCTCAGTAACATCAGGTGTCTCAGTAACGTCAGTTGTCTGAGTAACATCAGGTGTCTCAGTAACATCAGGTGTCTCAGTAACATCAGGTGTCTCAGCAACGTCAGTTGTCTCAGTAACATCAGGTGTCTCAGCAACATCAGGTGTCTCAGTAACATCAGGTGTCTCAGTAACATCAGGTGTCTCAGCAACATCAGGTGTCTCAGTAACGTCAGGTGTCTCAGTAACATCAGGTGTCTCAGTAACATCAGGTGTCTCAGTAACATCAGGTGTCTCAGCAACATCAGGTGTCTCAGTAACATTAGCTGTCTCAGTAACATCAGGTGTCTCAGTAACATCAGGTGTCTCAGCAACATCAGGTGTCTCAGTAACATCAGGTGTCTCAGTAACATCAGGTGTCTCAGTGACATCAGGTGTCTTAGTAACACCAGGTGTCTCAGTAACATCAGGTGTCTCAGTAACATCAGGTGTCTCAGTAACATCAGGTGTCTCAGCAACATCAGGTGTCTCAGACACATCAGGTGTCTCAGTGACATCAGGTGTCTTAGTAACATCAGCTGTCTCAGTAACATCAGGTGTCTCAGTAACATTATCTGTCTCAGTAACATCAGGTGTCTCAGTAACATCGGGTGTCTCAGTAACATCAGGTGTCTCAACAACATCAGGTGTCTCAGTAACATCAGAAGTCTCAGTAACATCAGGTGTCTCAGTAACATCAGCTGTCTCAGCAACATCAGGTGTCTCAGTAACATCAGGTGTCTCAGTAACATCAGGTGTCTCAGCAACATCAGGTGTCTCAGTAACGTCAGGTGTCTCAGTAACGTCAGGTGTCTCAGTAACATCAGGTGTCTCAGTAACATCAGGTGTCTCAGTAACATCAGCTGTCTCAGCAACATCAGGTGTCTCAGTAACATCAGGTGTCTCAGTAACATCAGGTGTCTCAGCAACATCATGTGTCTCAGTAACGTCAGGTGTCTCAGTAACATCAGGTGTCTCAGTAACATCAGGTGTCTCAGTAACATCAGCTGTCTCAGCAACATCAGGTGTCTCAGTAACATTAGCTGTCTCAGTAACATTATCTGTCTCAGTAACATCAGGTGTCTCAGTAACATCGGGTGTCTCAGTAACATCAGGTGTCTCAACAACATCAGGTGTCTCAGTAACATCAGGTGTCTCAGTAACATCAGGTGTCTCAGTGACATCAGGTGTCTTAGTAACACCAGGTGTCTCAGTAACATCAGGTGTCTCAGTAACATCAGGTGTCTCAGTAACATCAGGTGTCTCAGCAACATCAGGTGTCTCAGTGACATCAGGTGTCTTAGTAACATCAGCTGTCTCTGTAACATCAGGTGTCTCAGTAACATCATCTGTCTCAGTAACATCAGGTGTCTCAGTAACATCGGGTGTCTCAGTAACATCAGGTGTCTCAGCAACATCAGGTGTCTCAGTAACATCAGGAGTCTCAGTAACATCAGGTGTCTCAGTAACATCAGCTGTCTCAGCAACATCAGGTGTCTCAGTAACATCAGGTGTCTCAGTAACATCAGGTGTCTCAGCAACATCAGGTGTCTCAGTAACGTCAGGTGTCTCAGTAACATCAGGTGTCTCAGTAACATCAGGTGTCTCAGTAACGTCAGTTGTCTCAGTAACATCAGTTGTCTCAGCAACATCAGGTGTCTCAGTAACATCAGGTGTCTCAGTAACATCAGGTGTCTCAGCAACATCATGTGTCTCAGTAACGTCAGGTGTCTCAGTAACATCAGGTGTCTCAGTAACATCAGGTGTCTCAGTAACATCAGGTGTCTCAGCAACATCAGGTGTCTCAGTAACATTAGCTGTCTCAGTAACATCAGGTGTCTCAGTAACATCAGGTGTCTCAACAACATCAGGTGTCTCAGTAACATCAGGTGTCTCAGTAACATCAGGTGTCTCAGTGACATCAGGTGTCTTAGTAACACCAGGTGTCTCAGTAACATCAGGTGTCTCAGTAACATCAGGTGTCTCAGTAACATCAGGTGTCTCAGCAACATCAGGTGTCTCAGACACATCAGGTGTCTCAGTGACATCAGGTGTCTTAGTAACATCAGCTGTCTCAGTAACATCAGGTGTCTCAGTAACATTATCTGTCTCAGTAACATCAGGTGTCTCAGTAACATCGGGTGTCTCAGTAACATCAGGTGTCTCAACAACATCAGGTGTCTCAGTAACATCAGAAGTCTCAGTAACATCAGGTGTCTCAGTAACATCAGCTGTCTCAGCAACATCAGGTGTCTCAGTAACATCAGGTGTCTCAGTAACATCAGGTGTCTCAGCAACATCATGTGTCTCAGTAACGTCAGGTGTCTCAGTAACGTCAGGTGTCTCAGTAACATCAGGTGTCTCAGTAACATCAGGTGTCTCAGTAACATCAGCTGTCTCAGCAACATCAGGTGTCTCAGTAACATCAGTTGTCTCAGTAACATCAGGTGTCTCAACAACATCATGTGTCTCAGTAACGTCAGGTGTCTCAGTAACATCAGGTGTCTCAGTAACATCAGGTGTCTCAGTAACATCAGCTGTCTCAGCAACATCAGGTGTCTCAGTAACATTAGCTGTCTCAGTAACATTATCTGTCTCAGTAACATCAGGTGTCTCAGTAACATCGGGTGTCTCAGTAACATCAGGTGTCTCAACAACATCAGGTGTCTCAGTAACATCAGGTGTCTCAGTAACATCAGGTGTCTCAGTGACATCAGGTGTCTTAGTAACACCAGGTGTCTCAGTAACATCAGGTGTCTCAGTAACATCAGGTGTCTCAGTAACATCAGGTGTCTCAGCAACATCAGGTGTCTCAGTGACATCAGGTGTCTTAGTAACATCAGCTGTCTCAGTAACATCAGGTGTCTCAGTAACATTATCTGTCTCAGTAACATCAGGTGTCTCAGTAACATCGGGTGTCTCAGTAACATCAGGTGTCTCAACAACATCAGGTGTCTCAGTAACATCAGAAGTCTCAGTAACATCAGGTGTCTCAGTAACATCAGCTGTCTCAGCAACATCAGGTGTCTCAGTAACATCAGGTGTCTCAGTAACATCAGGTGTCTCAGCAACATCATGTGTCTCAGTAACGTCAGGTGTCTCAGTAACGTCAGGTGTCTCAGTAACATCAGGTGTCTCAGTAACATCAGGTGTCTCAGTAACATCAGTTGTCTCAGCAACATCAGGTGTCTCAGTAACATCAGGTGTCTCAGTAACATCAGGTGTCTCAGCAACATCATGTGTCTCAGTAACGTCAGGTGTCTCAGTAACATCAGGTGTCTCAGTAACATCAGGTGTCTCAGTAACATCAGCTGTCTCAGCAACATCAGGTGTCTCAGTAACATTAGCTGTCTCAGTAACATTATCTGTCTCAGTAACATCAGGTGTCTCAGTAACATCGGGTGTCTCAGTAACATCAGGTGTCTCAACAACATCAGGTGTCTCAGTAACATCAGGTGTCTCAGTAACATCAGGTGTCTCAGCAACATCAGGTGTCTCAGTAACATTAGCTGTCTCAGTAACATCAGGTGTCTCAGTAACATCAGGTGTCTCAGTAACATCAGGTGTCTCAACAACATCAGGTGTCTCAGTAACATCAGTTGTCTCAGTAACATCAGTAACATCAGGTGTCTCAGCAACATCAGCTTTCAAAGTAACATCAGGTGTCTCAGCAACATCAGGTGTCTCAGTAACATCAGGTTTCTCAGTATTATCAGGTGTCTCAGTAACATCAGGTGTCTCAGCAACATCAGGTGTCTCAGTAACATCAGGTGTCTCAGTAACATTAGGTGTGTCACTAACCTTAGTAACATCAAGTGTCTCAGCAACGTCAGGTGTCTCAGTATCATCAGGTGTCTCAGTAACATCAGGTGTCTCAGCAACATCAGTAACATCAGGTGTCTCAGCAACATCAGGTGTCTCAGTAACATCAGGTCTCTCAGTAACAGTAGGTGTCTCAGTAACATCAGATGTCTCAGTAACATCAGGTGTCTCAGCAACATCAGGTGTCTCAGTAACATCAGGTGTCTCAGCAACATCAGGTGTCTCAGCAACGTCATGTGTCTCAGTAACGCCAGGTGTCTCAGTAACATCAGGTGTCTCAGTAACATCAGGTGTCTCAGCAACATCAGGTGTCTCAGTAACAGTAGGTGTCTCAGTAACATCAGATGTCTCAGTAACATCAGGTGTCTCAGTAACATCAGGTGTCTCAGCAACGTCAGTTGTCTCAGGAACATCAGGTGTCTCAGCAACATCAGGTGTCTCAGTAACATCAGGTGTCTCAGTAACATCAGGTGTCTCAGACACATCAGGTGTCTCAGAAACATCAGGTGTCTCAGTAACATCAGGTGTCTCAGTAACATCAGGTGTCTCAGCAACATCATGTGTCTCAGTAACGTCAGGTGTCTCAGCAACATCATGTGTCTCAGTAACGTCAGGTGTCTCAGTAACATCAGGTGTCTCAGTAACATCAGGTGTCTCAGTAACATCAGGTGTCTCAGACACATCAGGTGTCTCAGTGACATCAGGTGTCTTAGTAACATCAGCTGTCTCAGTAACATCAGGTGTCTCAGTAACATTATCTGTCTCAGTAACATCAGGTGTCTCAGTAACATCGGGTGTCTCAGTAACATCAGGTGTCTCAACAACATCAGGTGTCTCAGTAACATCAGAAGTCTCAGTAACATCAGGTGTCTCAGTAACATCAGCTGTCTCAGCAACATCAGGTGTCTCAGTAACATCAGGTGTCTCAGTAACATCAGGTGTCTCAGCAACATCATGTGTCTCAGTAACGTCAGGTGTCTCAGTAACGTCAGGTGTCTCAGTAACATCAGGTGTCTCAGTAACATCAGGTGTCTCAGTAACATCAGCTGTCTCAGCAACATCAGGTGTCTCAGTAACATCAGGTGTCTCAGTAACATCAGGTGTCTCAGCAACATCATGTGTCTCAGTAACGTCAGGTGTCTCAGTAACATCAGGTGTCTCAGTAACATCAGGTGTCTCAGTAACATCAGCTGTCTCAGCAACATCAGGTGTCTCAGTAACATTAGCTGTCTCAGTAACATTATCTGTCTCAGTAACATCAGGTGTCTCAGTAACATCGGGTGTCTCAGTAACATCAGGTGTCTCAACAACATCAGGTGTCTCAGTAACATCAGGTGTCTCAGTAACATCAGGTGTCTCAGCAACATCAGGTGTCTCAGTAACATTAGCTGTCTCAGTAACATCAGGTGTCTCAGTAACATCAGGTGTCTCAGTAACATCAGGTGTCTCAACAACATCAGGTGTCTCAGTAACATCAGTTGTCTCAGTAACATCAGTAACATCAGGTGTCTCAGCAACATCAGCTTTCAAAGTAACATCAGGTGTCTCAGCAACATCAGGTGTCTCAGTAACATCAGGTTTCTCAGTATTATCAGGTGTCTCAGTATTATCAGGTGTCTCAGTAACATCAGGTGTCTCAGCAACATCAGTAACATCAGGTGTCTCAGCAACATCAGGTGTCTCAGTAACATCAGGTCTCTCAGTAACAGTAGGTGTCTCAGTAACATCAGATGTCTCAGTAACATCAGGTGTCTCAGCAACATCAGGTGTCTCAGTAACATCAGGTGTCTCAGCAACATCAGGTGTCTCAGCAACGTCATGTGTCTCAGTAACACCAGGTGTCTCAGTAACATCAGGTGTCTCAGTAACATCAGGTGTCTCAGCAACATCAGGTGTCTCAGTAACAGTAGGTGTCTCAGTAACATCAGATGTCTCAGTAACATCAGGTGTCTCAGTAACATCAGGTGTCTCAGCAACGTCAGTTGTCTCAGGAACATCAGGTGTCTCAGCAACATCAGGTGTCTCAGTAACATCAGGTGTCTCAGTAACATCAGGTGTCTCAGACACATCAGGTGTCTCAGAAACATCAGGTGTCTCAGTAACATCAGGTGTCTCAGTAACATCAGGTGTCTCAGCAACATCATGTGTCTCAGTAACGTCAGGTGTCTCAGCAACATCATGTGTCTCAGTAACGTCAGGTGTCTCAGTAACATCAGGTGTCTCAGTAACATCAGGTGTCTCAGTAACATCAGGTGTCTCAGCAACGTCAGTTGTCTCTGTGACATCAGGTGTCTCAGCAACATCAGGTGTCTCAGTAACATCAGGTGTCTCAGCAACATCATGTGTCTCAGTAACGTCAGGTGTCTCAGCAACATCATGTGTCTCAGTAACATCAGGTGTCTCAGCAACATCATGTGTCTCAGTAACGTCAGGTGTCTCAGTAACATCAGGTGTCTCAGTAACATCAGGTGTCTCAGTAACATCAGGTGTCTCAGCAACGTCAGTTGTCTCTGTGACATCAGGTGTCTCAGCAACATCAGGTGTCTCAGTAACATCAGGTGTCTCAGTAACATCAGGTGTCTCAGACACATCAGGTGTCTCAGTGACATCAGGTGTCTTAGTAACATCAGGTGTCTCAGTAACATCAGGTGTCTCAGTAACATCAGGTGTCTCAGACACATCAGGTGTCTCAGTGACATCAGGTGTCTTAGTAACATCAGGTGTCTCAGTAACATCAGGTGTCTCAGTAACATCAGGTGTCTCAGTAACATCAGGTGTATCAGTAACATCAGGTGTCTCAGTAACATCAGGTGCCTCAGTAACATCAGGTGTCTCAGCAACATCAGGTGTCTCAGTAACATCAGGTGTCTCAGTAACATCAGGTGTGTCAGTAACCTTAGTAACATCAGGTGTCTCAGTAACATCAGGTGCCTCAGTAACATCAGGTGTCTCAGCAACGTCAGTTGTCTCTGTGACATCAGGTGTCTCAGCAACATCAGGTGTCTCAGTAACATCAGGTGTCTCAGCAACATCATGTGTCTCAGTAACGTCAGGTGTCTCAGCAACATCATGTGTCTCAGTAACATCAGGTGTCTCAGCAACATCATGTGTCTCAGTAACGTCAGGTGTCTCAGTAACATCAGGTGTCTCAGTAACATCAGGTGTCTCAGTAACATCAGGTGTCTCAGCAACGTCAGTTGTCTCAGTGACATCAGGTGTCTCAGCAACATCAGGTGTCTCAGTAACATCAGGTGTCTCAGTAACATCAGGTGTCTCAGACACATCAGGTGTCTCAGTGACATCAGGTGTCTTAGTAACATCAGGTGTCTCAGTAACATCAGGTGTCTCAGTAACATCAGGTGTCTCAGACACATCAGGTGTCTCAGTGACATCAGGTGTCTTAGTAACATCAGGTGTCTCAGTAACATCAGGTGTCTCAGTAACATCAGGTGTCTCAGTAACATCAGGTGTATCAGTAACATCAGGTGTCTCAGTAACATCAGGTGCCTCAGTAACATCAGGTGTCTCAGCAACATCAGGTGTCTCAGTAACATCAGGTGTCTCAGTAACATCAGGTGTGTCAGTAACCTTAGTAACATCAGGTGTCTCAGTAACATCAGGTGCCTCAGTAACATCAGGTGTCTCAGTAACGTCAGGTGTCTGAGTAACATCAGGTGTCTCAGTAACATCAGGTGTCTCAGTAACATCAGGTGTCTCAGCAACGTCAGTTGTCTCAGTAACATCAGGTGTCTCAGCAACATCAGGTGTCTCAGTAACATCAGGTGTCTCAGTAACATCAGGTGTCTCAGCAACATCATGTGTCTCAGTAACGTCAGGTGTCTCAGTAACATCAGGTGTCTCAGTAACATCAGGTGTCTCAGTAACATCAGGTGTCTCAGCAACATCAGGTGTCTCAGTAACATTAGCTGTCTCAGTAACATCAGGTGTCTCAGTAACATCAGGTGTCTCAACAACATCAGGTGTCTCAGTAACATCAGGTGTCTCAGTAACATCAGGTGTCTCAGTGACATCAGGTGTCTTAGTAACACCAGGTGTCTCAGTAACATCAGGTGTCTCAGTAACATCAGGTGTCTCAGTAACATCAGGTGTCTCAGCAACATCAGGTGTCTCAGACACATCAGGTGTCTCAGTGACATCAGGTGTCTTAGTAACATCAGCTGTCTCAGTAACATCAGGTGTCTCAGCAACATTATCTGTCTCAGTAACATCAGGTGTCTCAGTAACATCGGGTGTCTCAGTAACATCAGGTGTCTCAACAACATCAGGTGTCTCAGTAACATCAGAAGTCTCAGTAACATCAGGTGTCTCAGCAACATCAGCTGTCTCAGCAACATCAGGTGTCTCAGTAACATCAGGTGTCTCAGTAACATCAGGTGTCTCAGCAACATCATGTGTCTCAGTAACGTCAGGTGTCTCAGTAACGTCAGGTGTCTCAGTAACATCAGGTGTCTCAGTAACATCAGGTGTCTCAGTAACATCAGCTGTCTCAGCAACATCAGGTGTCTCAGTAACATCAGGTGTCTCAGTAACATCAGGTGTCTCAGCAACATCATGTGTCTCAGTAACGTCAGGTGTCTCAGTAACATCAGGTGTCTCAGCAACATCAGGTGTCTCAGTAACATCAGCTGCTCTCAGCAACATCAGGTGTCTCGGTAACATTAGCTGTCTCAGAACATTATCTGTCTCGCAGTAACATCAGGTGTCTCAGTAACATCGGGTGTCTCAGTAACATCAGGTGTCTCAACAACATCAGGTGTCTCAGTAACATCAGGTGTCTCAGTAACATCAGGTGTCTCAGCAACATCAGGTGTCTCAGTAACATTAGCTGTCTCAGTAACATCAGGTGTCTCAGTAACATCAGGTGTCTCAGCAACATCAGGTGTCTCAACAACATCAGGTGTCTCAGTAACATCAGTTGTCTCAGTAACATCAGGTTTCTCAGTATCATCAGGTGTCTCAGTATTATCAGGTGTCTCAGTAACATCAGGTGTCTCAGCAACATCAGGTGTCTCAGTAACATCAGGTGTCTCAGTAACATTAGGTGTGTCACTAACCTTAGTAACATCAAGTGGCTCAGCAACGTCAGGTGTCTCAGTATCATCAGGTGTCTCAGTAACATCAGGTGTCTCAGCAACATCAGTAACATCAGGTGTCTCAGCAACATCAGGTGTCTCAGTAACATCAGGTCTCTCAGTAACAGTAGGTGTCTCAGTAACATCAGATGTCTCAGTAACATCAGGTGTCTCAGCAACATCAGGTGTCTCAGTAACATCAGGTGTCTCAGTAACATCAGTAACATCAGGTGTCTCAGCAACATCAGCTTTCCTTCAGTAACATCAGGTGTCTCAGCAACATCAGGTGTCTTAGTAACATCAGTGTTTCTCAGTATTATCAGGTGTCTCAGTATTATCAGGTGTCTCAGTAACATCAGGTGTCTCAGCAACATCAGGTGTCTCAGTAACATCAGGTGTCTCAGTAACATCAGGTGTGTCACTAACCTTAGTAACATCAAGTGTCTCAGCAACATCAGGTGTCTCAGTATCATCAGGTGTCTCAGTAACATCAGGTGTCTCAGCAACATCAGTAACATCAGGTGTCTCAGCAACATCAGGTGTCTCAGTAACATCAGGTCTCTCAGCAACAGTAGGTGTCTCAGTAACATCAGATGTCTCAGTAACATCAGGTGTCTCAGCAACATCAGGTGTCTCAGTAACATCAGGTGTCTCAGCAACATCAGGTGTCTCAGCAACGTCATGTGTCTCAGTAACGCCAGGTGTCTCAGTAACATCAGGTGTCTCAGTAACATCAGGTGTCTCAGTAACATCAGGTGTCTCAGCAACGTCAGTTGTCTCAGTAACATCAGGTGTCTCAGCAACATCAGGTGTCTCAGTAACATCAGGTGTCTCAGTAACATCAGGTGTCTCAGACACATCAGGTGTCTCAGCAACATCAGGTGTCTCAGCAACATCAGGTGTCTCAGTAACATCAGGTGTCTCAGCAACATCTTGTGTCTCAGTAACGTCAGGTGTCTCAGCAACATCATGTGTCTCAGTAACATCAGGTGTCTCAGTAACATCAGGTGTCTCAGCAACGTCAGTTGTCTCGTCATCAGGTGTCTCAGCAACATCAGGTGTCTCAGTAACATCAGGTGTCTCAGTAACATCAGGTGTCTCAGTAACATCAGGTGTCTCAGCAACGTCAGTTGTCTCTGTGACATCAGGTGTCTCAGCAACATCAGGTGTCTCAGTAACATCAGGTGTCTCAGTAACATCAGGTGTCTCAGACACATCAGGTGTCTCACAACGTCAGTGACATCAGGTGTCTCAGCAACATCAGGTGTCTCAGTAACATCAGGTGTCTCAGTAACATCAGTCGAACATCAGGTGTCTCAGCAACATCAGTAAAACATCAGGTGTCTCAGTAACATCAGGTGTCTCAGTAACATCAGACGTGTCTCAGTAACATCAGGTGTCTCAGCAACATCAGGTGTCTCAGTAACATCAGGTGCCTCAGAACAACTTCAGGTGTCTCAGAAACATCAGGTGTCTCAGTAACATCAGGTGTCTCAGTAACATCAGGTGTGTCAGTAACCTTAGTAACATCAAGTGTCTCAGCAACATCAGGTGTCTCAGTAACATCAGGTGTCTCAGTAACATCAGGTGTCTCAGAACATCAGGTGTCTCAGTAACGTCAGGTGTCTCAGTAACATCAGGTGTCTCAGTAACATCAGGTGTCTCAGCAACATCAGGTGTCTCAGTAACATCAGCTGTCTCAGTAACATCAGGTGTCTCAGTAACATCAGTTGTCTCAACAACATCAGGTGTCTCAGTAACATCAGGTGTCTCAGTAACATCAGTCTCAGGTGTCTCAGCAACATCAGCTTTCTCAGTAACATCAGGTGTCTCAGCAACATCAGGTGTCTCAGTAACAGTAGGTGTCTCAGTAACATCAGATGTCTCAGTAACATCAGGTGTCTCAGTAACATCAGGTGTCTCAGCAACGTCAGTTGTCTCAGTAACATCAGGTGTCTCAGCAACATCAGGTGTCTCAGTAACATCAGGTGTCTCAGTAACATCAGGTGTCTCAGACACATCAGGTGTCTCAGAAACATCAGGTGTCTCAGTAACATCAGGTGTCTCAGTAACATCAGGTGTCTCAGCAACATCATGTGTCTCAGTAACGTCAGGTGTCTCAGCAACATCATGTGTCTCAGTAACGTCAGGTGTCTCAGTAACATCAGGTGTCTCAGTAACATCAGGTGTCTCAGTAACATCAGGTGTCTCAGCAACATCAGTTGTCTCAGTAACATCAGGTGTCTCAGCAACATCAGGTGTCTCAGTAACATCAGGTGTCTCAGCAACATCAGGTGTCTCAGTAACATCAGGTGTCTCAGCAACATCAGGTGTCTCAGTAACATCATTCTCAGCAACATCATGTGTCTCAGTAACATCAGGTGTCTCAGCAACATCAGGTGTCTCAGTAACGTCAGGTGTCTCAGCAACATCAGGTGTCTCAGTAACATCAGGTGTCTCAGTAACATCAGGTGTCTCAGCAACGTCAGTTGTCTCAGTAACATCAGGTGTCTCAGCAACATCAGGTGTCTCAGTAACATCAGGTGTCTCAGTAACATCAGGTGTCTCAGACAACATCATGTGTCTCAGTAACGTCAGGTGTCTCAGTAACATCAGGTGTCTCAGTAACATCAGGTGTCTCAGTAACATCAGGTGTCTCAGTAACATCAGGTGTCTCAGTAACATCAGCTGTCTCAGTAACATCAGGTGTCTCAGTAACATCAGGTGTCTCAACAACATCAGGTGTCTCAGTAACATCAGGTGTCTCAGTAACATCAGGTGTGTCCTTAGTAACATCAGGTGTCTCAGTAACATCAGGTGTCTCAGTAACATCAGGTGTCTCAGTAACATCAGGTGTCTCAGTAACATCAGGTGTCTCAGTAACATCAGGTGTCTCAGTAACATCAGGTGTCTCAGCAACATCAGTTGTCTCAGTAACATCAGGTCTCTCAGTAACAGTAGGTGTCTCAGTAACATCAGATGTCTCAGTAACATCAGGTGTCTCAGCAACATCAGGTGTCTCAGTAACATCAGGTGTCTCAGCAACATCAGGTGTCTCAGCAACGTCATGTGTCTCAGTAACACCAGGTGTCTCAGTAACATCAGGTGTCTCAGTAACATCAGGTGTCTCAGCAACATCAGGTGTCTCAGTAACAGTAGGTGTCTCAGTAACATCAGATGTCTCAGTAACATCAGGTGTCTCAGTAACATCAGGTGTCTCAGCAACGTGTCAGTTGTCTCAGGAACATCAGGTGTCTCAGCAACATCAGGTGTCTCAGTAACATCAGGTGTCTCAGTAACATCAGGTGTCTCAGACACATCAGGTGTCTCAGAAACATCAGGTGTCTCAGTAACATCAGGTGTCTCAGTAACATCAGGTGTCTCAGCAACATCATGTGTCTCAGTAACGTCAGGTGTCTCAGCAACATCATGTGTCTCAGTAACGTCAGGTGTCTCAGTAACATCAGGTGTCTCAGTAACATCAGGTGTCTCAGTAACATCAGGTGTCTCAGCAACGTCAGTTGTCTCTGTGACATCAGGTGTCTCAGCAACATCAGGTGTCTCAGTAACATCAGGTGTCTCAGCAACATCATGTGTCTCAGTAACGTCAGGTGTCTCAGCAACATCATGTGTCTCAGTAACATCAGGTGTCTCAGCAACATCATGTGTCTCAGTAACGTCAGGTGTCTCAGTAACATCAGGTGTCTCAGTAACATCAGGTGTCTCAGTAACATCAGGTGTCTCAGCAACGTCAGTTGTCTCTGTGACATCAGGTGTCTCAGCAACATCAGGTGTCTCAGTAACATCAGGTGTCTCAGTAACATCAGGTGTCTCAGACACATCAGGTGTCTCAGTGACATCAGGTGTCTTAGTAACATCAGGTGTCTCAGTAACATCAGGTGTCTCAGTAACATCAGGTGTCTCAGACACATCAGGTGTCTCAGTGACATCAGGTGTCTTAGTAACATCAGGTGTCTCAGTAACATCAGGTGTCTCAGTAACATCAGGTGTCTCAGTAACATCAGGTGTATCAGTAACATCAGGTGTCTCAGTAACATCAGGTGCCTCAGTAACATCAGGTGTCTCAGCAACATCAGGTGTCTCAGTAACATCAGGTGTCTCAGTAACATCAGGTGTGTCAGTAACCTTAGTAACATCAGGTGTCTCAGTAACATCAGGTGCCTCAGTAACATCAGGTGTCTCAGCAACGTCAGTTGTCTCTGTGACATCAGGTGTCTCAGCAACATCAGGTGTCTCAGTAACATCAGGTGTCTCAGCAACATCATGTGTCTCAGTAACGTCAGGTGTCTCAGCAACATCATGTGTCTCAGTAACATCAGGTGTCTCAGCAACATCATGTGTCTCAGTAACGTCAGGTGTCTCAGTAACATCAGGTGTCTCAGTAACATCAGGTGTCTCAGTAACATCAGGTGTCTCAGCAACGTCAGTTGTCTCTGTGACATCAGGTGTCTCAGCAACATCAGGTGTCTCAGTAACATCAGGTGTCTCAGTAACATCAGGTGTCTCAGACACATCAGGTGTGTCAGTGACATCAGGTGTCTTAGTAACATCAGGTGTCTCAGTAACATCAGGTGTCTCAGTAACATCAGGTGTCTCAGACACATCAGGTGTCTCAGTGACATCAGGTGTCTTAGTAACATCAGGTGTCTCAGTAACATCAGGTGTCTCAGTAACATCAGGTGTCTCAGTAACATCAGGTGTATCAGTAACATCAGGTGTCTCAGTAACATCAGGTGCCTCAGTAACATCAGGTGTCTCAGCAACATCAGGTGTCTTAGTAACATCAGGTGTCTCAGTAACATCAGGTGTGTCAGTAACCTTAGTAACATCAGGTGTCTCAGTAACATCAGGTGCCTCAGTAACATCAGGTGTCTCAGTAACGTCAGGTGTCTGAGTAACATCAGGTGTCTCAGTAACATCAGGTGTCTCAGTAACATCAGGTGTCTCAGCAACGTCAGTTGTCTCAGTAACATCAGGTGTCTCAGCAACATCAGGTGTCTCAGTAACATCAGGTGTCTCAGTAACATCAGGTGTCTCAGCAACATCATGTGTCTCAGTAACGTCAGGTGTCTCAGTAACATCAGGTGTCTCAGTAACATCAGGTGTCTCAGTAACATCAGGTGTCTCAGCAACATCAGGTGTCTCAGTAACATTAGCTGTCTCAGTAACATCAGGTGTCTCAGTAACATCAGGTGTCTCAACAACATCAGGTGTCTCAGTAACATCAGGTGTCTCAGTAACATCAGGTGTCTCAGTGACATCAGGTGTCTTAGTAACACCAGGTGTCTCAGTAACATCAGGTGTCTCAGTAACATCAGGTGTCTCAGTAACATCAGGTGTCTCAGCAACATCAGGTGTCTCAGACACATCAGGTGTCTCAGTGACATCAGGTGTCTTAGTAACATCAGCTGTCTCAGTAACATCAGGTGTCTCAGTAACATTATCTGTCTCAGTAACATCAGGTGTCTCAGTAACATCGGGTGTCTCAGTAACATCAGGTGTCTCAACAACATCAGGTGTCTCAGTAACATCAGAAGTCTCAGTAACATCAGGTGTCTCAGTAACATCAGCTGTCTCAGCAACATCAGGTGTCTCAGTAACATCAGGTGTCTCAGTAACATCAGGTGTCTCAGCAACATCATGTGTCTCAGTAACGTCAGGTGTCTCAGTAACGTCAGGTGTCTCAGTAACATCAGGTGTCTCAGTAACATCAGGTGTCTCAGTAACATCAGGTGTATCAGTAACATCAGGTGTCTCAGTAACATCAGGTGCCTCAGTAACATCAGGTGTCTCAGCAACATCAGGTGTCTTAGTAACATCAGGTGTCTCAGTAACATCAGGTGTGTCAGTAACCTTAGTAACATCAGGTGTCTCAGTAACATCAGGTGCCTCAGTAACATCAGGTGTCTCAGTAACGTCAGGTGTCTGAGTAACATCAGGTGTCTCAGTAACATCAGGTGTCTCAGTAACATCAGGTGTCTCAGCAACGTCAGTTGTCTCAGTAACATCAGGTGTCTCAGCAACATCAGGTGTCTCAGTAACATCAGGTGTCTCAGTAACATCAGGTGTCTCAGCAACATCATGTGTCTCAGTAACGTCAGTTGTCTCAGTAACATCAGGTGTCTCAGTAACATCAGGTGTCTCAGTAACATCAGGTGTCTCAGCAACATCAGGTGTCTCAGTAACATTAGCTGTCTCAGTAACATCAGGTGTCTCAGTAACATCAGGTGTCTCAACAACATCAGGTGTCTCAGTAACATCAGGTGTCTCAGTAACATCAGGTGTCTCAGTGACATCAGGTGTCTTAGTAACACCAGGTGTCTCAGTAACATCAGGTGTCTCAGTAACATCAGGTGTCTCAGTAACATCAGGTGTCTCAGCAACATCAGGTGTCTCAGACACATCAGGTGTCTCAGTGACATCAGGTGTCTTAGTAACATCAGCTGTCTCAGTAACATCAGGTGTCTCAGTAACATTATCTGTCTCAGTAACATCAGGTGTCTCAGTAACATCGGGTGTCTCAGTAACATCAGGTGTCTCAACAACATCAGGTGTCTCAGTAACATCAGAAGTCTCAGTAACATCAGGTGTCTCAGTAACATCAGCTGTCTCAGCAACATCAGGTGTCTCAGTAACATCAGGTGTCTCAGTAACATCAGGTGTCTCAGCAACATCATGTGTCTCAGTAACGTCAGGTGTCTCAGTAACGTCAGGTGTCTCAGTAACATCAGGTGTCTCAGTAACATCAGGTGTCTCAGTAACATCAGCTGTCTCAGCAACATCAGGTGTCTCAGTAACATCAGTTGTCTCAGTAACATCAGGTGTCTCAACAACATCATGTGTCTCAGTAACGTCAGGTGTCTCAGTAACATCAGGTGTCTCAGTAACATCAGGTGTCTCAGTAACATCAGCTGTCTCAGCAACATCAGGTGTCTCAGTAACATTAGCTGTCTCAGTAACATTATCTGTCTCAGTAACATCAGGTGTCTCAGTAACATCGGGTGTCTCAGTAACATCAGGTGTCTCAACAACATCAGGTGTCTCAGTAACATCAGGTGTCTCAGTAACATCAGGTGTCTCAGTGACATCAGGTGTCTTAGTAACACCAGGTGTCTCAGTAACATCAGGTGTCTCAGTAACATCAGGTGTCTCAGTAACATCAGGTGTCTCAGCAACATCAGGTGTCTCAGTGACATCAGGTGTCTTAGTAACATCAGCTGTCTCTGTAACATCAGGTGTCTCAGTAACATTATCTGTCTCAGTAACATCAGGTGTCTCAGTAACATCGGGTGTCTCAGTAACATCAGGTGTCTCAACAACATCAGGTGTCTCAGTAACATCAGAAGTCTCAGTAACATCAGGTGTCTCAGTAACATCAGCTGTCTCAGCAACATCAGGTGTCTCAGTAACATCAGGTGTCTCAGTAACATCAGGTGTCTCAGCAACATCATGTGTCTCAGTAACGTCAGGTGTCTCAGTAACGTCAGGTGTCTCAGTAACATCAGGTGTCTCAGTAACATCAGGTGTCTCAGTAACATCAGTTGTCTCAGCAACATCAGGTGTCTCAGTAACATCAGGTGTCTCAGTAACATCAGGTGTCTCAGCAACATCATGTGTCTCAGTAACGTCAGGTGTCTCAGTAACATCAGGTGTCTCAGTAACATCAGGTGTCTCAGTAACATCAGGTGTCTCAGCAACATCAGGTGTCTCAGTAACATTAGCTGTCTCAGTAACATCAGGTGTCTCAGTAACATCAGGTGTCTCAACAACATCAGGTGTCTCAGTAACATCAGGTGTCTCAGTAACATCAGGTGTCTCAGTGACATCAGGTGTCTTAGTAACACCAGGTGTCTCAGTAACATCAGGTGTCTCAGTAACATCAGGTGTCTCAGTAACATCAGGTGTCTCAGCAACATCAGGTGTCTCAGACACATCAGGTGTCTCAGTGACATCAGGTGTCTTAGTAACATCAGCTGTCTCAGTAACATCAGGTGTCTCAGTAACATTATCTGTCTCAGTAACATCAGGTGTCTCAGTAACATCGGGTGTCTCAGTAACATCAGGTGTCTCAACAACATCAGGTGTCTCAGTAACATCAGAAGTCTCAGTAACATCAGGTGTCTCAGTAACATCAGCTGTCTCAGCAACATCAGGTGTCTCAGTAACATCAGGTGTCTCAGTAACATCAGGTGTCTCAGCAACATCATGTGTCTCAGTAACGTCAGGTGTCTCAGTAACGTCAGGTGTCTCAGTAACATCAGGTGTCTCAGTAACATCAGGTGTCTCAGTAACATCAGCTGTCTCAGCAACATCAGGTGTCTCAGTAACATCAGTTGTCTCAGTAACATCAGGTGTCTCAACAACATCATGTGTCTCAGTAACGTCAGGTGTCTCAGTAACATCAGGTGTCTCAGTAACATCAGGTGTCTCAGTAACATCAGCTGTCTCAGCAACATCAGGTGTCTCAGTAACATTAGCTGTCTCAGTAACATTATCTGTCTCAGTAACATCAGGTGTCTCAGTAACATCGGGTGTCTCAGTAACATCAGGTGTCTCAACAACATCAGGTGTCTCAGTAACATCAGGTGTCTCAGTAACATCAGGTGTCTCAGTGACATCAGGTGTCTTAGTAACACCAGGTGTCTCAGTAACATCAGGTGTCTCAGTAACATCAGGTGTCTCAGTAACATCAGGTGTCTCAGCAACATCAGGTGTCTCAGTGACATCAGGTGTCTTAGTAACATCAGCTGTCTCTGTAACATCAGGTGTCTCAGTAACATTATCTGTCTCAGTAACATAAGGTGTCTCAGTAACATCGGGTGTCTCAGTAACATCAGGTGTCTCAACAACATCAGGTGTCTCAGTAACATCAGAAGTCTCAGTAACATCAGGTGTCTCAGTAACATCAGCTGTCTCAGCAACATCAGGTGTCTCAGTAACATCAGGTGTCTCAGTAACATCAGGTGTCTCAGCAACATCATGTGTCTCAGTAACGTCAGGTGTCTCAGTAACGTCAGGTGTCTCAGTAACATCAGGTGTCTCAGTAACATCAGGTGTCTCAGTAACATCAGTTGTCTCAGCAACATCAGGTGTCTCAGTAACATCAGGTGTCTCAGTAACATCAGGTGTCTCAGCAACATCATGTGTCTCAGTAACGTCAGGTGTCTCAGTAACATCAGGTGTCTCAGTAACATCAGGTGTCTCAGTAACATCAGCTGTCTCAGCAACATCAGGTGTCTCAGTAACATTAGCTGTCTCAGTAACATTATCTGTCTCAGTAACATCAGGTGTCTCAGTAACATCGGGTGTCTCAGTAACATCAGGTGTCTCAACAACATCAGGTGTCTCAGTAACATCAGGTGTCTCAGTAACATCAGGTGTCTCAGCAACATCAGGTGTCTCAGTAACATTAGCTGTCTCAGTAACATCAGGTGTCTCAGTAACATCAGGTGTCTCAGTAACATCAGGTGTCTCAACAACATCAGGTGTCTCAGTAACATCAGTTGTCTCAGTAACATCAGTAACATCAGGTGTCTCAGCAACATCAGCTTTCAAAGTAACATCAGGTGTCTCAGCAACATCAGGTGTCTCAGTAACATCAGGTTTCTCAGTATTATCAGGTGTCTCAGTAACATCAGGTGTCTCAGCAACATCAGGTGTCTCAGTAACATCAGGTGTCTCAGTAACATTAGGTGTGTCACTAACCTTAGTAACATCAAGTGTCTCAGCAACGTCAGGTGTCTCAGTATCATCAGGTGTCTCAGTAACATCAGGTGTCTCAGCAACATCAGTAACATCAGGTGTCTCAGCAACATCAGGTGTCTCAGTTACATCAGGTCTCTCAGTAACAGTAGGTGTCTCAGTAACATCAGATGTCTCAGTAACATCAGGTGTCTCAGCAACATCAGGTGTCTCAGTAACATCAGGTGTCTCAGCAACATCAGGTGTCTCAGCAACGTCATGTGTCTCAGTAACGCCAGGTGTCTCAGTAACATCAGGTGTCTCAGTAACATCAGGTGTCTCAGCAACATCAGGTGTCTCAGTAACAGTAGGTGTCTCAGTAACATCAGATGTCTCAGTAACATCAGGTGTCTCAGTAACATCAGGTGTCTCAGCAACGTCAGTTGTCTCAGGAACATCAGGTGTCTCAGCAACATCAGGTGTCTCAGTAACATCAGGTGTCTCAGTAACATCAGGTGTCTCAGACACATCAGGTGTCTCAGAAACATCAGGTGTCTCAGTAACATCAGGTGTCTCAGTAACATCAGGTGTCTCAGCAACATCATGTGTCTCAGTAACGTCAGGTGTCTCAGCAACATCATGTGTCTCAGTAACGTCAGGTGTCTCAGTAACATCAGGTGTCTCAGTAACATCAGGTGTCTCAGTAACATCAGGTGTCTCAGACACATCAGGTGTCTCAGTGACATCAGGTGTCTTAGTAACATCAGCTGTCTCAGTAACATCAGGTGTCTCAGTAACATTATCTGTCTCAGTAACATCAGGTGTCTCAGTAACAGCGGGTGTCTCAGTAACATCAGGTGTCTCAACAACATCAGGTGTCTCAGTAACATCAGAAGTCTCAGTAACATCAGGTGTCTCAGTAACATCAGCTGTCTCAGCAACATCAGGTGTCTCAGTAACATCAGGTGTCTCAGTAACATCAGGTGTCTCAGCAACATCATGTGTCTCAGTAACGTCAGGTGTCTCAGTAACGTCAGGTGTCTCAGTAACATCAGGTGTCTCAGTAACATCAGGTGTCTCAGTAACATCAGCTGTCTCAGCAACATCAGGTGTCTCAGTAACATCAGGTGTCTCAGTAACATCAGGTGTCTCAGCAACATCATGTGTCTCAGTAACGTCAGGTGTCTCAGTAACATCAGGTGTCTCAGTAACATCAGGTGTCTCAGTAACATCAGCTGTCTCAGCAACATCAGGTGTCTCAGTAACATTAGCTGTCTCAGTAACATTATCTGTCTCAGTAACATCAGGTGTCTCAGTAACATCGGGTGTCTCAGTAACATCAGGTGTCTCAACAACATCAGGTGTCTCAGTAACA
Source organism: Salmo salar (assembly GCF_905237065.1). Taxonomy (NCBI): domain Eukaryota; kingdom Metazoa; phylum Chordata; class Actinopteri; order Salmoniformes; family Salmonidae; genus Salmo; species Salmo salar. Next base: position 104,904,759 of record NC_059450.1, read on the forward strand.
TCAGGTGTCTCAGTAACATCAGGTGTCTCAGCAACATCAGGTGTCTCAGTAACATTAGCTGTCTCAGTAACATCAGGTGTCTCAGTAACATCAGGTGTCTCAGTAACATCAGGTGTCTCAACAACATCAGGTGTCTCAGTAACATCAGTTGTCTCAGTAACATCAGTAACATCAGGTGTCTCAGCAACATCAGCTTTCAAAGTAACATCAGGTGTCTCAGCAACATCAGGTGTCTCAGTAACATCAGGTTTCTCAGTATTATCAGGTGTCTCAGTATTATCAGGTGTCTCAGTAACATCAGGTGTCTCAGCAACATCAGTAACATCAGGTGTCTCAGCAACATCAGGTGTCTCAGTAACATCAGGTCTCTCAGTAACAGTAGGTGTCTCAGTAACATCAGATGTCTCAGTAACATCAGGTGTCTCAGCAACATCAGGTGTCTCAGTAACATCAGGTGTCTCAGCAACATCAGGTGTCTCAGCAACGTCATGTGTCTCAGTAACGCCAGGTGTCTCAGTAACATCAGGTGTCTCAGTAACATCAGGTGTCTCAGCAACATCAGGTGTCTCAGTAACAGTAGGTGTCTCAGTAACATCAGATGTCTCAGTAACATCAGGTGTCTCAGTAACATCAGGTGTCTCAGCAACGTCAGTTGTCTCAGGAACATCAGGTGTCTCAGCAACATCAGGTGTCTCAGTAACATCAGGTGTCTCAGTAACATCAGGTGTCTCAGACACATCAGGTGTCTCAGAAACATCAGGTGTCTCAGTAACATCAGGTGTCTCAGTAACATCAGGTGTCTCAGCAACATCATGTGTCTCAGTAACGTCAGGTGTCTCAGCAACATCATGTGTCTCAGTAACGTCAGGTGTCTCAGTAACATCAGGTGTCTCAGTAACATCAGGTGTCTCAGTAACATCAGGTGTCTCAGCAACGTCAGTTGTCTCTGTGACATCAGGTGTCTCAGCAACATCAGGTGTCTCAGTAACATCAGGTGTCTCAGCAACATCATGTGTCTCAGTAACGTCAGGTGTCTCAGCAACATCATGTGTCTCAGTAACATCAGGTGTCTCAGCAACATCATGTGTCTCAGTAACGTCAGGTTTCTCAGTAACATCAGGTGTCTCAGTAACATCAGGTGTCTCAGTAACATCAGGTGTCTCAGCAACGTCAGTTGTCTCTGTGACATCAGGTGTCTCAGCAACATCAGGTGTCTCAGTAACATCAGGTGTCTCAGTAACATCAGGTGTCTCAGACACATCAGGTGTCTCAGTGACATCAGGTGTCTTAGTAACATCAGGTGTCTCAGTAACATCAGGTGTCTCAGTAACATCAGGTGTCTCAGACACATCAGGTGTCTCAGTGACATCAGGTGTCTTAGTAACATCAGGTGTCTCAGTAACATCAGGTGTCTCAGTAACATCAGGTGTCTCAGTAACATCAGGTGTATCAGTAACATCAGGTGTCTCAGTAACATCAGGTGCCTCAGTAACATCAGGTGTCTCAGCAACATCAGGTGTCTCAGTAACATCAGGTGTCTCAGTAACATCAGGTGTGTCAGTAACCTTAGTAACATCAGGTGTCTCAGTAACATCAGGTGCCTCAGTAACATCAGGTGTCTCAGCAACGTCAGTTGTCTCTGTGACATCAGGTGTCTCAGCAACATCAGGTGTCTCAGTAACATCAGGTGTCTCAGCAACATCATGTGTCTCAGTAACGTCAGGTGTCTCAGCAACATCATGTGTCTCAGTAACATCAGGTGTCTCAGCAACATCATGTGTCTCAGTAACGTCAGGTGTCTCAGTAACATCAGGTGTCTCAGTAACATCAGGTGTCTCAGTAACATCAGGTGTCTCAGCAACGTCAGTTGTCTCTGTGACATCAGGTGTCTCAGCAACATCAGGTGTCTCAGTAACATCAGGTGTCTCAGTAACATCAGGTGTCTCAGACACATCAGGTGTCTCAGTGACATCAGGTGTCTTAGTAACATCAGGTGTCTCAGTAACATCAGGTGTCTCAGTAACATCAGGTGTCTCAGACACATCAGGTGTCTCAGTGACATCAGGTGTCTTAGTAACATCAGGTGTCTCAGTAACATCAGGTGTCTCAGTAACATCAGGTGTCTCAGTAACATCAGGTGTATCAGTAACATCAGGTGTCTCAGTAACATCAGGTGCCTCAGTAACATCAGGTGTCTCAGCAACATCAGGTGTCTCAGTAACATCAGGTGTCTCAGTAACATCAGGTGTGTCAGTAACCTTAGTAACAGCAGGTGTCTCAGTAACATCAGGTGCCTCAGTAACATCAGGTGTCTCAGTAACGTCAGGTGTCTGAGTAACATCAGGTGTCTCAGTAACATCAGGTGTCTCAGTAACATCAGGTGTCTCAGCAACGTCAGTTGTCTCAGTAACATCAGGTGTCTCAGCAACATCAGGTGTCTCAGTAACATCAGGTGTCTCAGTAACATCAGGTGTCTCAGCAACATCATGTGTCTCAGTAACGTCAGGTGTCTCAGTAACATCAGGTGTCTCAGTAACATCAGGTGTCTCAGTAACATCAGGTGTCTCAGCAACATCAGGTGTCTCAGTAACATTAGCTGTCTCAGTAACATCAGGTGTCTCAGTAACATCAGGTGTCTCAACAACATCAGGTGTCTCAGTAACATCAGGTGTCTCAGTAACATCAGGTGTCTCAGTGACATCAGGTGTCTTAGTAACACCAGGTGTCTCAGTAACATCAGGTGTCTCAGTAACATCAGGTGTCTCAGTAACATCAGGTGTCTCAGCAACATCAGGTGTCTCAGACACATCAGGTGTCTCAGTGACATCAGGTGTCTTAGTAACATCAGCTGTCTCAGTAACATCAGGTGTCTCAGTAACATTATCTGTCTCAGTAACATCAGGTGTCTCAGTAACATCGGGTGTCTCAGTAACATCAGGTGTCTCAACAACATCAGGTGTCTCAGTAACATCAGAAGTCTCAGTAACATCAGGTGTCTCAGTAACATCAGCTGTCTCAGCAACATCAGGTGTCTCAGTAACATCAGGTGTCTCAGTAACATCAGGTGTCTCAGCAACATCATGTGTATCAGTAACGTCAGGTGTCTCAGTAACGTCAGGTGTCTCAGTAACATCAGGTGTCTCAGTAACATCAGGTGTCTCAGTAACATCAGCTGTCTCAGCAACATCAGGTGTCTCAGTAACATCAGTTGTCTCAGTAACATCAGGTGTCTCAACAACATCATGTGTCTCAGTAACGTCAGGTGTCTCAGTAACATCAGGTGTCTCAGTAACATCAGGTGTCTCAGTAACATCAGCTGTCTCAGCAACATCAGGTGTCTCAGTAACATTAGCTGTCTCAGTAACATTATCTGTCTCAGTAACATCAGGTGTCTCAGTAACATCGGGTGTCTCAGTAACATCAGGTGTCTCAACAACATCAGGTGTCTCAGTAACATCAGGTGTCTCAGTAACATCAGGTGTCTCAGCAACATCAGGTGTCTCAGTAACATTAGCTGTCTCAGTAACATCAGGTGTCTCAGTAACATCAGGTGTCTCAGCAACATCAGGTGTCTCAACAACATCAGGTGTCTCAGTAACATCAGTTGTCTCAGTAACATCAGGTTTCTCAGTATTATCAGGTGTCTCAGTATTATCAGGTGTCTCAGTAACATCAGGTGTCTCAGCAACATCAGGTGTCTCAGTAACATCAGGTGTCTCAGTAACATTAGGTGTGTCACTAACCTTAGTAACATCAAGTGGCTCAGCAACGTCAGGTGTCTCAGTATCATCAGGTGTCTCAGTAACATCAGGTGTCTCAGCAACATCAGTAACATCAGGTGTCTCAGCAACATCAGGTGTCTCAGTAACATCAGGTCTCTCAGTAACAGTAGGTGTCTCAGTAACATCAGATGTCTCAGTAACATCAGGTGTCTCAGCAACATCAGGTGTCTCAGTAACATCAGGTGTCTCAGTAACATCAGTAACATCAGGTGTCTCAGCAACATCAGCTTTCTCAGTAACATCAGGTGTCTCAGCAACATCAGGTGTCTTTGTAACATCAGTGTTTCTCAGTATTATCAGGTGTCTCAGTATTATCAGGTGTCTCAGTAACATCAGGTGTCTCAGCAACATCAGGTGTCTCAGTAACATCAGGTGTCTCAGTAACATTAGGTGTGTCACTAACCTTAGTAACATCAAGTGTCTCAGCAACATCAGGTGTCTCAGTATCATCAGGTGTCTCAGTAACATCAGGTGTCTCAGCAACATCAGTAACATCAGGTGTCTCAGCAACATCAGGTGTCTCAGTAACATCAGGTGTCTCAGTAACAGTAGGTGTCTCAGTAACATCAGATGTCTCAGTAACATCAGGTGTCTCAGCAACATCAGGTGTCTCAGTAACATCAGGTGTCTCAGCAACATCAGGTGTCTCAGCAACGTCATGTGTCTCAGTAACGCCAGGTGTCTCAGTAACATCAGGTGTCTCAGTAACATCAGGTGTCTCAGTAACATCAGGTGTCTCAGCAACGTCAGTTGTCTCAGGAACATCAGGTGTCTCAGCAACATCTGGTGTCTCAGTAACATCAGGTGTCTCAGTAACATCAGGTGTCTCAGACACATCAGGTGTCTCAGCAACATCAGGTGTCTCAGTAACATCAGGTGTTTCAGTAACATCAGGTTTCTCAGCAACATCTTGTGTCTCAGTAACGTCAGGTGTCTCAGCAACATCATGTGTCTCAGTAACGTCAGGTGTCTCAGTAACATCAGGTGTCTCAGCAACGTCAGTTGTCTCTGTGACATCAGGTGTCTCAGCAACATCAGGTGTCTCAGTAACATCAGGTGTCTCAGTAACATCAGGTGTCTCAGTAACATCAGGTGTCTCAGCAACGTCAGTTGTCTCTGTGACATCAGGTGTCTCAGCAACATCAGGTGTCTCAGTAACATCAGGTGTCTCAGTAACATCAGGTGTCTCAGACACATCAGGTGTCTCAGCAACGTCAGTTGTCTCTGTGACATCAGGTGTCTCAGCAACATCAGGTGTCTCAGTAACATCAGGTGTCTCAGTAACATCAGTAACATCAGGTGTCTCAGCAATATCAGTAACATCAGGTGTCTCAGTAACATCAGGTGTCTCAGTAACATCAGTAACATCAGGTGTCTCAGTAACATCAGGTGTCTCAGCAACATCAGGTGTCTCAGTAACATCAGGTGTCTCAACAACTTCAGGTGTCTCAGAAACATGAGGTGTCTCAGTAACATCAGGTGTCTCAGTAACATCAGGTGTGTCAGTAACCTTAGTAACATCAAGTGTCTCAGCAACATCAGGTGTCTCAGTATCATCAGGTGTCTCAGTAACATCAGGTGTCTCAGTAACATCAGCAACATCATGTGTCTCAGTAACGTCAGGTGTCTCAGTAACATCAGGTGTCTCAGTAACATCAGGTGTCTCAGCAACATCAGGTGTCTCAGTAACATTAGCTGTCTCAGTAACATCAGGTGTCTCAGTAACATCAGTTGTCTCAACAACATCAGGTGTCTCAGTAACATCAGGTGTCTCAGTAACATCAGTAACATCAGGTGTCTCAGCAACATCAGCTTTCTCAGTAACATCAGGTGTCTCAGCAACATCAGGTGTCTCAGTAACAGTAGGTGTCTCAGTAACATCAGATGTCTCAGTAACAGCAGGTGTCTCAGTAACATCAGGTGTCTCAGCAACGTCAGTTGTCTCAGGAACATCAGGTGTCTCAGCAACATCAGGTGTCTCAGTAACATCAGGTGTCTCAGTAACATCAGGTGTCTCAGACACATCAGGTGTCTCAGAAACATCAGGTGTCTCAGTAACATCAGGTGTCTCAGTAACATCAGGTGTCTCAGCAACATCATGTGTCTCAGTAACGTCAGGTGTCTCAGCAACATCATGTGTCTCAGTAACGTCAGGTGTCTCAGTAACATCAGGTGTCTCAGTAACATCAGGTGTCTCAGTAACATCAGGTGTCTCAGCAACGTCAGTTGTCTCTGTGACATCAGGTGTCTCAGCAACATCAGGTGTCTCAGTAACATCAGGTGTCTCAGCAACATCAGGTGTCTCAGTAACATCAGGTGTCTCAGCAACATCATGTGTCTCAGTAACGTCAGGTGTCTCAGCAACATCATGTGTCTCAGTAACATCAGGTGTCTCAGCAACATCATGTGTCTCAGTAACGTCAGGTGTCTCAGTAACATCAGGTGTCTCAGTAACATCAGGTGTCTCAGTAACATCAGGTGTCTCAGCAAACGTCAGTTGTCTCTGTGACATCAGGTGTCTCAGCAACATCAGGTGTCTCAGTAACATCAGGTGTCTCAGTAACATCAGGTGTCTCAGACACATCAGGTGTCTCAGTGACATCAGGTGTCTTAGTAACATCAGGTGTCTCAGTAACATCAGGTGTCTCAGTAACATCAGGTGTCTCAGTAACATCAGGTGTATCAGTAACATCAGGTGTCTCAGTAACATCAGGTGCCTCAGTAACATCAGGTGTCTCAGCAACATCAGGTGTCTCAGTAACATCAGGTGTCTCAGTAACATCAGGTGTGTCAGTAACCTTAGTAACATCAGGTGTCTCAGTAACATCAGGTGCCTCAGTAACATCAGGTGTCTCAGTAACGTCAGGTGTCTGAGTAACATCAGGTGTCTCAGTAACATCAGGTGTCTCAGTAACATCAGGTGTCTCAGCAACGTCAGTTGTCTCAGTAACATCAGGTGTCTCAGCAACATCAGGTGTCTCAGTAACATCAGGTGTCTCAGTAACATCAGGTGTCTCAGCAACATCATGTGTCTCAGTAACATCAGGTGTCTCAGCAACATCAGGTGTCTCAGTAACAGTAGGTGTCTCAGTAACATCAGGTGTCTCAGTAACATCAGGTGTCTCAGTAACATCAGGTGTCTCAGACACATCAGGTGTCTCAGTGACATCAGGTGTCTTAGTAACATCAGTTGTCTCAGTAACATCAGGTGTCTCAGTAACATCAGGTGTCTCAGTAACATCAGGTGTATCAGTAACATCAGGTGTCTCAGTAACATCAGGTGCCTCAGTAACATCAGGTGTCTCAGCAACATCAGGTGTCTCAGTAACATCAGGTGTCTCAGTAACATCAGGTGTGTCAGTAACCTTAGTAACATCAGGTGTCTCAGTAACATCAGGTGCCTCAGTAACATCAGGTGTCTCAGTAACGTCAGGTGTCTGAGTAACATCAGGTGTCTCAGTAACATCAGGTGTCTCAGTAACATCAGGTGTCTCAGCAACGTCAGTTGTCTCAGTAACATCAGGTGTCTCAGCAACATCAGGTGTCTCAGTAACATCAGGTGTCTCAGTAACATCAGGTGTCTCAGCAACATCATGTGTCTCAGTAACGTCAGGTGTCTCAGTAACATCAGGTGTCTCAGTAACATCAGGTGTCTCAGCAACATCAGGTGTCTCAGTAACATTAGCTGTCTCAGTAACATCAGGTGTCTCAGTAACATCAGGTGTCTCAACAACATCAGGTGTCTCAGTAACATCAGGTGTCTCAGTAACATCAGTAACATCAGGTGTCTCAGCAACATCAGCTTTCTCAGTAACATCAGGTGTCTCAGCAACATCAGGTGTCTTTGTAACATCAGGTTTCTCAGTATTATCAGGTGTCTCAGTATTATCAGGTGTCTCAGTAACATCAGGTGTCTCAGCAACATCAGGTGTCTCAGTAACATTAGGTGTGTCACTAACCTTAGTAACATCAAGTGTCTCAGCAACATCAGGTGTCTCAGTATCATCAGGTGTCTCAGTAACATCAGGTGTCTCAGCAACATCAGTAACATCAGGTGTCTCAGCAACATCAGGTGTCTCAGTAACATCAGGTGTCTCAGTAACAGTAGGTGTCTCAGTAACATCAGATGTCTCAGTAACATCAGGTGTCTCAGCAACATCAGGTGTCTCAGTAACATCAGGTGTCTCAGCAACATCAGGTGTCTCAGCAACGTCATGTGTCTCAGTAACGCCAGGTGTCTCAGTAACATCAGGTGTCTCAGTAACATCAGGTGTCTCAGTAACATCAGGTGTCTCAGCAACGTCAGTTGTCTCAGGAACATCAGGTGTCTCAGCAACATCTGGTGTCTCAGTAACATCAGGTGTCTCAGTAACATCAGGTGTCTCAGACACATCAGGTGTCTCAGCAACATCAGGTGTCTCAGTAACATCAGGTGTTTCAGTAACATCAGGTTTCTCAGCAACATCATGTGTCTCAGTAACGTCAGGTGTCTCAGCAACATCATGTGTCTCAGTAACGTCAGGTGTCTCAGTAACATCAGGTGTCTCAGTAACATCAGGTGTCTCAGTAACATCAGGTGTCTCAGCAACGTCAGTTGTCTCTGTGACATCAGGTGTCTCAGCAACATCAGGTGTCTCAGTAACATCAGGTGTCTCAGTAACATCAGGTGTCTCAGACACATCAGGTGTCTCAGTGACATCAGGTGTCTTAGTAACATCAGGTGTCTCAGTAACATCAGGTGTCTCAGTAACATCAGGTGTATCAGTAACATCAGGTGTCTCAGTAACATCAGGTGCCTCAGTAACATCAGGTGTCTCAGCAACATCAGGTGTCTCAGTAACATCAGGTGTCTCAGTAACATCAGGTGTGTCAGTAACCTTAGTAACATCAGGTGTCTCAGTAACATCAGGTGCCTCAGTAACATCAGGTGTCTCAGTAACGTCAGGTGTCTGAGTAACATCAGGTGTCTCAGTAACATCAGGTGTCTCAGTAACATCAGGTGTCTCAGCAACGTCAGTTGTCTCAGTAACATCAGGTGTCTCAGCAAAATCAGGTGTCTCAGTAACATCAGGTGTCTCAGCAACATCATGTGTCTCAGTAACGTCAGGTGTCTCAGTAACATCAGGTGTCTCAGTAACATCAGGTGTCTCAGTAACATCAGGTGTCTCAGCAACGTCAGTTGTCTCTGTGACATCAGGTGTCTCAGCAACATCAGGTGTCTCAGTAACATCAGGTGTCTCAGTAACATGAGTAACATCAGGTGTCTCAGCAATATCAGTAACATCAGGTGTCTCAGTAACATCAGGTGTCTCAGTAACATCAGTAACATCAGGTGTCTCAGTAACATCAGGTGTCTCAGCAACATCAGGTGTCTCAGTAACATCAGGTGTCTCAACAACTTCAGGTGTCTCAGAAACATGAGGTGTCTCAGTAACATCAGGTGTCTCAGTAACATCAGGTGTGTCAGTAACCTTAGTAACATCAAGTGTCTCAGCAACATCAGGTGTCTCAGTATCATCAGGTGTCTCAGTAACATCAGGTGTCTCAGTAACATCAGCAACATCAGGTGTCTCAGCAACATCAGGTGTCTCAGTAACATCAGGTGTCTCAGTAACAGTAGGTGTCTCAGTAACATCAGGTGCCTTAGTAATATCAGGTGTCTCAGTTACTTCAGGTGTCACAGCAACATCAGGTGTCTCAGTAACATCAGGTGTGTCAGCAACATCAGGTGTCTCAGTAACATCAGGTGTCTCAGCAACATCAGCTGTCTCAGTAACATCAGGTGTCTCAGTAACATCAGGTGTCTCAGTAACATCAGGTGTCTCAACAACATCAGGTGTCTCAGTAACATCAGGTGTATCAGTAACATCAGGTGTCTCAGTAACATCAGGTGCCTCAGTAACATCAGGTGTCTCAGCAACATCAGCTGTCTCAGTAACATCAGGTGTCTCAGTAACATCAGGTGTGTCAGTAACCTTAGTAACATCAGGTGTCTCAGTAACATCAGGTGCCTCAGTAACATCAGGTGTCTCAGTAACGTCAGGTGTCTGAGTAACATCAGGTGTCTCAGTAACATCAGGTGTCTCAGCAACGTCAGTTGTCTCAGTAACATCAGGTGTCTCAGCAACATCATGTGTCTCAGTAACGTCAGGTGTCTCAGTAACATCAGGTGTCTCAGTAACGTCAGGTGTCTGAGTAACATCAGGTGTCTCAGTAACATCAGGTGTCTCAGCAACGTCAGTTGTCTCAGTAACATCAGGTGTCTCAGCAACATCATGTGTCTCAGTAACGTCAGGTGTCTCAGTAACATCAGGTGTCTCAGTAACATCAGGTGTCTCAGTAACATCAGGTGTCTCAACAACATCAGGTGTCTCAGTAACATCAGGTGTATCAGTAACATCAGGTGTCTCAGTAACATCAGGTGCCTCAGTAACATCAGGTGTCTCAGCAACATCAGCTGTCTCAGTAACATCAGGTGTCTCAGTAACATCAGGTGTGTCAGTAACCTTAGTAACATCAGGTGTCTCAGTAACATCAGGTGCCTCAGTAACATCAGGTGTCTCAGTAACGTCAGGTGTCTGAGTAACATCAGGTGTCTCAGTAACATCAGGTGTCTCAGCAACGTCAGTTGTCTCAGTAACATCAGGTGTCTCAGCAACATCATGTGTCTCAGTAACGTCAGGTGTCTCAGTAACATCAGGTGTCTCAGTAACGTCAGGTGTCTGAGTAACATCAGGTGTCTCAGTAACATCAGGTGTCTCAGCAACGTCAGTTGTCTCAGTAACATCAGGTGTCTCAGCAACATCATGTGTCTCAGTAACGTCAGGTGTCTCAGTAACATCAGGTGTCTCAGTAACATCAGGTGTCTCAGTAACATCAGGTGTCTCAGCAACGTCAGTTGTCTCTGTGACATCAGGTGTCTCAGCAACATCAGGTGTCTCAGTAACATCAGGTGTCTCAGTAACATCAGGTGTCTCAGACACATCAGGTGTCTCAGCAACGTCAGTTGTCTCTGTGACATCAGGTGTCTCAGCAACATCAGGTGTCTCAGTAACATCAGGTGTCTCAGTAACATCAGTAACATCAGGTGTCTCAGCAATATCAGTAACATCAGGTGTCTCAGTAACATCAGGTGTCTCAGTAACGTCAGGTGTCTCAGTAACAACAGGTGTCTCAACAACATCAGGTGTCTCAGTAACATCAGGTGTATCAGTAACATCAGGTGTCTCAGTAACATCAGGTGCCTCAGTAACATCAGGTGTCTCAGCAACATCAGCTGTCTCAGTAACATCAGGTGTCTCAGTAACATCAGGTGTGTCAGTAACCTTAGTAACATCAGGTGTCTCAGTAACATCAGGTGCCTCAGTAACATCAGGTGTCTCAGTAACGTCAGGTGTCTGAGTAACATCAGGTGTCTCAGTAACATCAGGTGTCTCAGCAACGTCAGTTGTCTCAGTAACATCAGGTGTCTCAGCAACATCATGTGTCTCAGTAACGTCAGGTGTCTCAGTAACATCAGGTGTCTCAGTAACGTCAGGTGTCTGAGTAACATCAGGTGTCTCAGTAACATCAGGTGTCTCAGCAACATCAGTTGTCTCAGTAACATCAGGTGTCTCAGCAACATCATGTGTCTCAGTAACGTCAGGTGTCTCAGTAACATCAGGTGTCTCAGTAACATCAGGTGTCTCAGTAACATCAGGTGTCTCAGCAACGTCAGTTGTCTCTGTGACATCAGGTGTCTCAGCAACATCAGGTGTCTCAGTAACATCAGGTGTCTCAGTAACATCAGGTGTCTCAGACACATCAGGTGTCTCAGCAACGTCAGTTGTCTCTGTGACATCAGGTGTCTCAGCAACATCAGGTGTCTCAGTAACATCAGGTGTCTCAGTAACATCAGTAACATCAGGTGTCTCAGCAATATCAGTAACATCAGGTGTCTCAGTAACATCAGGTGTCTCAGTAACATCAGTAACATCAGGTGTCTCAGTAACATCAGGTGTCTCAGCAACATCAGGTGTCTCAGTAACATCAGGTGTCTCAACAACTTCAGGTGTCTCAGAAACATGAGGTGTCTCAGTAACATCAGGTGTCTCAGTAACATCAGGTGTGTCAGTAACCTTAGTAACATCAAGTGTCTCAGCAACATCAGGTGTCTCAGTATCATCAGGTGTCTCAGTAACATCAGGTGTCTCAGTAACATCAGCAACATCATGTGTCTCAGTAACGTCAGGTGTCTCAGTAACATCAGGTGTCTCAGTAACATCAGGTGTCTCAGCAACATCAGGTTTCTCAGTAACATTAGCTGTCTCAGTAACATCAGGTGTCTCAGTAACATCAGGTGTCTCAACAACATCAGGTGTCTCAGTAACATCAGGTGTCTCAGTAACATCAGTAACATCAGGTGTCTCAGCAACATCAGCTTTCTCAGTAACATCAGGTGTCTCAGCAACATCAGGTGTCTTTGTAACATCAGGTTTCTCAGTATTATCAGGTGTCTCAGTATTATCAGGTGTCTCAGTAACATAAGGTGTCTCAGCAACATCAGGTGTCTCAGTAACATCAGGTGTCTCAGTAACATTAGGTGTGTCACTAACATTAGTAACATCAAGTGTCTCAGCAACATCAGGTGTCTCAGTATCATCAGGTGTCTCAGTAACATCAGGTGTCTCAGCAACATCAGTAACATCAGGTGTCTCAGCAACATCAGGTGTCTCAGTAACATCAGGTGTCTCAGTAACAGTAGGTGTCTCAGTAACATCAGATGTCTCAGTAACATCAGGTGTCTCAGCAACATCAGGTGTCTCAGTAACATCAGGTGTCTCAGCAACATCAGGTGTCTCAGCAACGTCATGTGTCTCAGTAACGCCAGGTGTCTCAGTAACATCAGGTGTCTCAGTAACATCAGGTGTCTCAGTAACATCAGGTGTCTCAGCAACGTCAGTTGTCTCAGGAACATCAGGTGTCTCAGCAACATCTGGTGTCTCAGTAACATCAGGTGTCTCAGTAACATCAGGTGTCTCAGACACATCAGGTGTCTCAGCAACATCAGGTGTCTCAGTAACATCAGGTGTTTCAGTAACATCAGGTTTCTCAGCAACATCATGTGTCTCAGTAACGTCAGGTGTCTCAGCAACATCATGTGTCTCAGTAACGTCAGGTGTCTCAGCAACATCAGCTGTCTCAGTAACATCAGGTGTCTAAGTAACATCAGGTGTCTCAGTAACATCAGGTGTCTCAACAACATCAGGTGTCTCAGTAACATCAGGTGTATCAGTAACATCAGGTGTCTCAGTAACATCAGGTGCCTCAGTAACATCAGGTGTCTCAGCAACATCAGCTGTCTCAGTAACATCAGGTGTCTCAGTAACATCAGGTGTGTCAGTAACCTTAGTAACATCAGGTGTCTCAGTAACATCAGGTGCCTCAGTAACATCAGGTGTCTCAGTAACGTCAGGTGTCTGAGTAACATCAGGTGTCTCAGTAACATCAGGTGTCTCAGTAACATCAGGTGTCTCAGCAACGTCAGTTGTCTCAGTAACATCAGGTGTCTCAGCAACATCATGTGTCTCAGTAACGTCAGGTGTCTCAGTAACATCAGGTGTCTCAGTAACATCAGGTGTCTCAGTAACATCAGGTGTCTCAGCAACGTCAGTTGTCTCTGTGACATCAGGTGTCTCAGCAACATCAGGTGTCTCAGTAACATCAGGTGTCTCAGTAACATCAGGTGTCTCAGACACATCAGGTGTCTCAGCAACGTCAGTTGTCTCTGTGACATCAGGTGTCTCAGCAACATCAGGTGTCTCAGTAACATCAGGTGTCTCAGTAACATCAGTAACATCAGGTGTCTCAGCAATATCAGTAACATCAGGTGTCTCAGTAACATCAGGTGTCTCAGTAACATCAGTAACATCAGGTGTCTCAGCAATATCAGTAACATCAGGTGTCTCAGTAACATCAGGTGTCTCAGTAACATCAGTAACATCAGGTGTCTCAGTAACATCAGGTGTCTCAACAACTTCAGGTGTCTCAGAAACATGAGGTGTCTCAGTAACATCAGGTGTCTCAGTAACATCAGGTGTGTCAGTAACCTTAGTAACATCAAGTGTCTCAGCAACATCAGGTGTCTCAGTATCATCAGGTGTCTCAGTAACATCAGGTGTCTCAGTAACATCAGCAACATCATGTCCCTCAGTAACGTCAGGTGTCTCAGTAACATCAGGTGTCTCAGTAACATCAGGTGTCTCAGCAACATCAGGTGTCTCAGTAACATTAGCTGTCTCAGTAACATCAGGTGTCTCAATAACATCAGGTGTCTCAACAACATCAGGTGTCTCAGTAACATCAGGTGTCTCAGTAACATCAGTAACATCAGGTGTCTCAGCAACATCAGCTTTCTCAGTAACATCAGGTGTCTCAGCAACATCAGGTGTCTTTGTAACATCAGTGTTTCTCAGTATTATCAGGTGTCTCAGTATTATCAGGTGTCTCAGTAACATCAGGTGTCTCAGCAACATCAGGTGTCTCAGTAACATCAGGTGTCTCAGTAACATTAGGTGTGTCACTAACCTTAGTAACATCAAGTGTCTCAGCAACATCAGGTGTCTCAGTATCATCAGGTGTCTCAGTAACATCAGGTGTCTCAGCAACATCAGTAACATCAGGTGTCTCAGCAACATCAGGTGTCTCAGTAACATCAGGTGTCTCAGTAACAGTAGGTGTCTCAGTAACATCAGATGTCTCAGTAACATCAGGTGTCTCAGCAACATCAGGTGTCTCAGTAACATCAGGTGTCTCAGCAACATCAGGTGTCTCAGCAACGTCATGTGTCTCAGTAACGCCAGGTGTCTCAGTAACATCAGATGTCTCAGTAACATCAGGTGTCTCAGTAACATCAGGTGTCTCAGCAACGTCAGTTGTCTCAGGAACATCAGGTGTCTCAGCAACATCTGGTGTCTCAGTAACATCAGGTGTCTCAGTAACATCAGGTGTCTCAGACACATCAGGTGTCTCAGCAACATCAGGTGTCTCAGTAACATCAGGTGTTTCAGTAACATCAGGTTTCTCAGCAACATCATGTGTCTCAGTAACGTCAGGTGTCTCAGCAACATCATGTGTCTCAGTAACGTCAGGTGTCTCAGTAACATCAGGTGTCTCAGCAACGTCAGTTGTCTCTGTGACATCAGGTGTCTCAGCAACATCAGGTGTCTCAGTAACATCAGGTGTCTCAGTAACATCAGGTGTCTCAGTAACATCAGGTGTCTCAGCAACGTCAGTTGTCTCTGTGACATCAGGTGTCTCAGCAACATCAGGTGTCTCAGTAACATCAGGTGTCTCAGTAACATCAGGTGTCTCAGACACATCAGGTGTCTCAGCAACGTCAGTTGTCTCTGTGACATCAGGTGTCTCAGCAACATCAGGTGTCTCAGTAACATCAGGTGTCTCAGTAACATCAGTAACATCAGGTGTCTCAGCAATATCAGTAACATCAGGTGTCTCAGTAACATCAGGTGTCTCAGTAACATCAGTAACATCAGGTGTCTCAGTAACATCAGGTGTCTCAGCAACATCAGGTGTCTCAGTAACATCAGGTGTCTCAACAACTTCAGGTGTCTCAGAAACATGAGGTGTCTCAGTAACATCAGGTGTCTCAGTAACATCAGGTGTGTCAGTAACCTTAGTAACATCAAGTGTCTCAGCAACATCAGGTGTCTCAGTATCATCAGGTGTCTCAGTAACATCAGGTGTCTCAGTAACATCAGCAACATCATGTGTCTCAGTAACGTCAGGTGTCTCAGTAACATCAGGTGTCTCAGTAACATCAGGTGTCTCAGCAACATCAGGTGTCTCAGTAACATTAGCTGTCTCAGTAACATCAGGTGTCTCAGTAACATCAGTTGTCTCAACAACATCAGGTGTCTCAGTAACATCAGGTGTCTCAGTAACATCAGTAACATCAGGTGTCTCAGCAACATCAGCTTTCTCAGTAACATCAGGTGTCTCAGCAACATCAGGTGTCTTTGTAACATCAGGTTTCTCAGTATTATCAGGTGTCTCAGTATTATCAGGTGTCTCAGTAACATCAGGTGTCTCAGCAACATCAGGTGTCTCAGTAACATCAGGTGTCTCAGTAACATTAGGTGTGTCACTAACCTTAGTAACATCAAGTGTCTCAGCAACATCAGGTGTCTCAGTATCATCAGGTGTCTCAGTAACATCAGGTGTCTCAGCAACATCAGTAACATCAGGTGTCTCAGCAACATCAGGTGTCTCAGTAACATCAGGTGTCTTAGTAACAGTAGGTGTCTCAGTAACATCAGATGTCTCAGTAACATCAGGTGTCTCAGCAACATCAGGTGTCTCAGTAACATCAGGTGTCTCAGCAACAGCAGGTGTCTCAGCAACGTCATGTGTCTCAGTAACGCCAGGTGTCTCAGTAACATCAGGTGTCTCAGCAACGTCAGTTTCTCAGGAACATCAGGTGTCTAAGCAACATCTGGTGTCTCAGTAACATCAGGTGTCTCAGTAACATCAGGTGTCTCAGACACATCAGGTGTCTCAGCAACATCAGGTGTCTCAGTAACATCAGGTGTTTCAGTAACATCAGGTTTCTCAGCAACATCATGTGTCTCAGTAACGTCAGGTGTCTCAGCAACATCATGTGTCTCAGTAACGTCAGGTGTCTCAGTAACATCAGGTGTCTCAGTAACATCAGGTGTCTCAGTAACATCAGGTGTCTCAGCAACGTCAGTTGTCTCTGTGACATCAGGTGTCTCAGCAACATCAGGTGTCTCAGTAACATCAGGTGTCTCAGTAACATCAGGTGTCTCAGACACATCAGGTGTCTCAGTGACATCAGGTGTCTTAGTAACATCAGGTGTCTCAGTAACATCAGGTGTCTCAGTAACATCAGGTGTCTCAGTAACATCAGGTGTCTCAGTAACATCAGTAACATCAGGTGTCTCAGTAACATCAGGTGTCTCAGCAACATCAGGTGTCTCAGTAACATCAGGTGTCTCAACAACTTCAGGTGTCTCAGAAACATGAGGTGTCTCAGTAACATCAGGTGTCTCAGTAACATCAGGTGTGTCAGTAACCTTAGTAACATCAAGTGTCTCAGCAACATCAGGTGTCTCAGTATCATCAGGTGTCTCAGTAACATCAGGTGTCTCAGTAACATCAGCAACATCATGTGTCTCAGTAACGTCAGGTGTCTCAGTAACATCAGGTGTCTCAGTAACATCAGGTGTCTCAGTAACATTAGCTGTCTCAGTAACATCAGGTGTCTCAGTAACATCAGGTGTCTCAACAACATCAGGTGTCTCAGTAACATCAGGTGTCTCAGTAACATCAGTAACATCAGGTGTCTCAGCAACATCAGCTTTCTCAGTAACATCAGGTGTCTCAGCAACATCAGGTGTCTTTGTAACATCAGGTTTCTCAGTATTATCAGGTGTCTCAGTATTATCAGGTGTCTCAGTAACATCAGGTGTCTCAGCAACATCAGGTGTCTCAGTAACATCAGGTGTCTCAGTAACATTAGCTGTCTCAGTAACATCAGGTGTCTCAGTAACATCAGGTGTCTCAACAACATCAGGTGTCTCAGTAACATCAGGTGTCTCAGTAACATCAGTAACATCAGGTGTCTCAGCAACATCAGCTTTCTCAGTAACATCAGGTGTCTCAGCAACATCAGGTGTCTTTGTAACATCAGGTTTCTCAGTATTATCAGGTGTCTCAGTATTATCATGTGTCTCAGTAACGTCAGGTGTCTCAGTAACATCAGGTGTCTCAGTAACATCAGGTGTCTCAGTAACATTAGCTGTCTCAGTAACATCAGGTGTCTCAGTAACATCAGGTGTCTCAACAACATCAGGTGTCTCAGTAACATCAGGTGTCTCAGTAACATCAGTAACATCAGGTGTCTCAGCAACATCAGCTTTCTCAGTAACATCAGGTGTCTCAGCAACATCAGGTGTCTTTGTAACATCAGGTTTCTCAGTATTATCAGGTGTCTCAGTATTATCAGGTGTCTCAGTAACATCAGGTGTCTCAGCAACATCAGGTGTCTCAGTAACATCAGGTGTCTCAGTAACATTAGGTGTGTCACTAACCTTAGTAACATCAAGTGTCTCAGCAACATCAGGTGTCTCAGTATCATCAGGTGTCTCAGTAACATCAGGTGTCTCAGCAACATCAGTAACATCAGGTGTCTCAGCAACATCAGGTGTCTCAGTAACATCAGGTGTCTCAGTAACAGTAGGTGTCTCAGTAACATCAGTAACATCAGGTGTCTCAGTAACATTAGGTGTGTCACTAACCTTAGTAACATCAAGTGTCTCAGCAACATCAGGTGTCTCAGTAACATCAGATGTCTCAGTAACATCAGGTGTCTCAGCAACATCAGGTGTCTCAGTAACATCAGGTGTCTCAGTAACATCAGTAACATCAGGTGTCTCAGCAACATCAGCTTTCTCAGTAACATCAGGTGTCTCAGCAACATCAGGTGTCTTTGTAACATCAGTGTTTCTCAGTATTATCAGGTGTCTCAGTATTATCAGGTGTCTCAGTAACATCAGGTGTCTCAGCAACATCAGGTGTCTCAGTAACATCAGGTGTCTCAGTAACATTAGGTGTGTCACTAACCTTAGTAACATCAAGTGTCTCAGCAACATCAGGTGTCTCAGTATCATCAGGTGTCTCAGTAACATCAGGTGTCTCAGCAACATCAGTAACATCAGGTGTCTCAGCAACATCAGGTGTCTCAGTAACATCAGGTGTCTCAGTAACAGTAGGTGTCTCAGTAACATCAGATGTCTCAGTAACATCAGGTGTCTCAGCAACATCAGGTGTCTCAGTAACATCAGGTGTCTCAGCAACATCAGGTGTCTCAGCAACGTCATGTGTCTCAGTAACGCCAGGTGTCTCAGTAACATCAGGTGTCTCAGTAACATCAGGTGTCTCAGTAACATCAGGTGTCTCAGCAACGTCAGTTGTCTCAGGAACATCAGGTGTCTCAGCAACATCTGGTGTCTCAGTAACATCAGGTGTCTCAGTAACATCAGGTGTCTCAGACACATCAGGTGTCTCAGCAACATCAGGTGTCTCAGTAACATCAGGTGTTTCAGTAACATCAGGTTTCTCAGCAACATCTTGTGTCTCAGTAACGTCAGGTGTCTCAGCAACATCATGTGTCTCAGTAACATCAGGTGTCTCAGTAACATCAGGTGTCTCAGCAACGTCAGTTGTCTCTGTGACATCAGGTGTCTCAGCAACATCAGGTGTCTCAGTAACATCAGGTGTCTCAGTAACATCAGGTGTCTCAGTAACATCAGGTGTCTCAGCAACGTCAGTTGTCTCTGTGACATCAGGTGTCTCAGCAACATCAGGTGTCTCAGTAACATCAGGTGTCTCAGTAACATCAGGTGTCTCAGACACATCAGGTGTCTCAGCAACGTCAGTTGTCTCTGTGACATCAGGTGTCTCAGCAACATCAGGTGTCTCAGTAACATCAGGTGTCTCAGTAACATCAGTAACATCAGGTGTCTCAGCAATATCAGTAACATCAGGTGTCTCAGTAACATCAGGTGTCTCAGTAACATCAGTAACATCAGGTGTCTCAGTAACATCAGGTGTCTCAGCAACATCAGGTGTCTCAGTAACATCAGGTGTCTCAACAACTTCAGGTGTCTCAGAAACATGAGGTGTCTCAGTAACATCAGGTGTCTCAGTAACATCAGGTGTGTCAGTAACCTTAGTAACATCAAGTGTCTCAGCAACATCAGGTGTCTCAGTATCATCAGGTGTCTCAGTAACATCAGGTGTCTCAGTAACATCAGCAACATCATGTGTCTCAGTAATGTCAGGTGTCTCAGTAACATCAGGTGTCTCAGTAACATCAGGTGTCTCAGCAACTTCAGGTGTCTCAGTAACATTAGCTGTCTCAGTAACATCAGGTGTCTCAGTAACATCAGTTGTCTCAACAACATCAGGTGTCTCAGTAACATCAGGTGTCTCAGTAACATCAGTAACATCAGGTGTCTCAGCAACATCAGCTTTCTCAGTAACATCAGGTGTCTCAGCAACATCAGGTGTCTCAGTAACAGTAGGTGTCTCAGTAACATCAGATGTCTCAGTAACAGCAGGTGTCTCAGTAACATCAGGTGTCTCAGCAACGTCAGTTGTCTCAGGAACATCAGGTGTCTCAGCAACATCAGGTGTCTCAGTAACATCAGGTGTCTCAGTAACATCAGGTGTCTCAGACACATCAGGTGTCTCAGAAACATCAGGTGTCTCAGTAACATCAGGTGTCTCAGTAACATCAGGTGTCTCAGCAACATCATGTGTCTCAGTAACGTCAGGTGTCTCAGCAACATCATGTGTCTCAGTAACGTCAGGTGTCTCAGTAACATCAGGTGTCTCAGTAACATCAGGTGTCTCAGTAACATCAGGTGTCTCAGCAACGTCAGTTGTCTCTGTGACATCAGGTGTCTCAGCAACATCAGGTGTCTCAGTAACATCAGGTGTCTCAGCAACATCAGGTGTCTCAGTAACATCAGGTGTCTCAGCAACATCATGTGTCTCAGTAACGTCAGGTGTCTCAGCAACATCATGTGTCTCAGTAACATCAGGTGTCTCAGCAACATCATGTGTCTCAGTAACGTCAGGTGTCTCAGTAACATCAGGTGTCTCAGTAACATCAGGTGTCTCAGTAACATCAGGTGTCTCAGCAAACGTCAGTTGTCTCTGTGACATCAGGTGTCTCAGCAACATCAGGTGTCTCAGTAACATCAGGTGTCTCAGTAACATCAGGTGTCTCAGACACATCAGGTGTCTCAGTGACATCAGGTGTCTTAGTAACATCAGGTGTCTCAGTAACATCAGGTGTCTCAGTAACATCAGGTGTCTCAGTAACATCAGGTGTATCAGTAACATCAGGTGTCTCAGTAACATCAGGTGCCTCAGTAACATCAGGTGTCTCAGCAACATCAGGTGTCTCAGTAACATCAGGTGTCTCAGTAACATCAGGTGTGTCAGTAACCTTAGTAACATCAGGTGTCTCAGTAACATCAGGTGCCTCAGTAACATCAGGTGTCTCAGTAACGTCAGGTGTCTGAGTAACATCAGGTGTCTCAGTAACATCAGGTGTCTCAGTAACATCAGGTGTCTCAGCAACGTCAGTTGTCTCAGTAACATCAGGTGTCTCAGCAACATCAGGTGTCTCAGTAACATCAGGTGTCTCAGTAACATCAGGTGTCTCAGCAACATCATGTGTCTCAGTAACATCAGGTGTCTCAGCAACATCAGGTGTCTCAGTAACAGTAGGTGTCTCAGTAACATCAGGTGTCTCAGTAACATCAGGTGTCTCAGTAACATCAGGTGTCTCAGACACATCAGGTGTCTCAGTGACATCAGGTGTCTTAGTAACATCAGTTGTCTCAGTAACATCAGGTGTCTCAGTAACATCAGGTGTCTCAGTAACATCAGGTGTATCAGTAACATCAGGTGTCTCAGTAACATCAGGTGCCTCAGTAACATCAGGTGTCTCAGCAACATCAGGTGTCTCAGTAACATCAGGTGTCTCAGTAACATCAGGTGTGTCAGTAACCTTAGTAACATCAGGTGTCTCAGTAACATCAGGTGCCTCAGTAACATCAGGTGTCTCAGTAACGTCAGGTGTCTGAGTAACATCAGGTGTCTCAGTAACATCAGGTGTCTCAGTAACATCAGGTGTCTCAGCAACGTCAGTTGTCTCAGTAACATCAGGTGTCTCAGCAACATCAGGTGTCTCAGTAACATCAGGTGTCTCAGTAACATCAGGTGTCTCAGCAACATCATGTGTCTCAGTAACGTCAGGTGTCTCAGTAACATCAGGTGTCTCAGTAACATCAGGTGTCTCAGCAACATCAGGTGTCTCAGTAACATTAGCTGTCTCAGTAACATCAGGTGTCTCAGTAACATCAGGTGTCTCAACAACATCAGGTGTCTCAGTAACATCAGGTGTCTCAGTAACATCAGTAACATCAGGTGTCTCAGCAACATCAGCTTTCTCAGTAACATCAGGTGTCTCAGCAACATCAGGTGTCTTTGTAACATCAGGTTTCTCAGTATTATCAGGTGTCTCAGTATTATCAGGTGTCTCAGTAACATCAGGTGTCTCAGCAACATCAGGTGTCTCAGTAACATTAGGTGTGTCACTAACCTTAGTAACATCAAGTGTCTCAGCAACATCAGGTGTCTCAGTATCATCAGGTGTCTCAGTAACATCAGGTGTCTCAGCAACATCAGTAACATCAGGTGTCTCAGCAACATCAGGTGTCTCAGTAACATCAGGTGTCTCAGTAACAGTAGGTGTCTCAGTAACATCAGATGTCTCAGTAACATCAGGTGTCTCAGCAACATCAGGTGTCTCAGTAACATCAGGTGTCTCAGCAACATCAGGTGTCTCAGCAACGTCATGTGTCTCAGTAACGCCAGGTGTCTCAGTAACATCAGGTGTCTCAGTAACATCAGGTGTCTCAGTAACATCAGGTGTCTCAGCAACGTCAGTTGTCTCAGGAACATCAGGTGTCTCAGCAACATCTGGTGTCTCAGTAACATCAGGTGTCTCAGTAACATCAGGTGTCTCAGACACATCAGGTGTCTCAGCAACATCAGGTGTCTCAGTAACATCAGGTGTTTCAGTAACATCAGGTTTCTCAGCAACATCATGTGTCTCAGTAACGTCAGGTGTCTCAGCAACATCATGTGTCTCAGTAACGTCAGGTGTCTCAGTAACATCAGGTGTCTCAGTAACATCAGGTGTCTCAGTAACATCAGGTGTCTCAGCAACGTCAGTTGTCTCTGTGACATCAGGTGTCTCAGCAACATCAGGTGTCTCAGTAACATCAGGTGTCTCAGTAACATCAGGTGTCTCAGACACATCAGGTGTCTCAGTGACATCAGGTGTCTTAGTAACATCAGGTGTCTCAGTAACATCAGGTGTCTCAGTAACATCAGGTGTATCAGTAACATCAGGTGTCTCAGTAACATCAGGTGCCTCAGTAACATCAGGTGTCTCAGCAACATCAGGTGTCTCAGTAACATCAGGTGTCTCAGTAACATCAGGTGTGTCAGTAACCTTAGTAACATCAGGTGTCTCAGTAACATCAGGTGCCTCAGTAACATCAGGTGTCTCAGTAACGTCAGGTGTCTGAGTAACATCAGGTGTCTCAGTAACATCAGGTGTCTCAGTAACATCAGGTGTCTCAGCAACGTCAGTTGTCTCAGTAACATCAGGTGTCTCAGCAAAATCAGGTGTCTCAGTAACATCAGGTGTCTCAGCAACATCATGTGTCTCAGTAACGTCAGGTGTCTCAGTAACATCAGGTGTCTCAGTAACATCAGGTGTCTCAGTAACATCAGGTGTCTCAGCAACGTCAGTTGTCTCTGTGACATCAGGTGTCTCAGCAACATCAGGTGTCTCAGTAACATCAGGTGTCTCAGTAACATGAGTAACATCAGGTGTCTCAGCAATATCAGTAACATCAGGTGTCTCAGTAACATCAGGTGTCTCAGTAACATCAGTAACATCAGGTGTCTCAGTAACATCAGGTGTCTCAGCAACATCAGGTGTCTCAGTAACATCAGGTGTCTCAACAACTTCAGGTGTCTCAGAAACATGAGGTGTCTCAGTAACATCAGGTGTCTCAGTAACATCAGGTGTGTCAGTAACCTTAGTAACATCAAGTGTCTCAGCAACATCAGGTGTCTCAGTATCATCAGGTGTCTCAGTAACATCAGGTGTCTCAGTAACATCAGCAACATCAGGTGTCTCAGCAACATCAGGTGTCTCAGTAACATCAGGTGTCTCAGTAACAGTAGGTGTCTCAGTAACATCAGGTGCCTTAGTAATATCAGGTGTCTCAGTTACTTCAGGTGTCACAGCAACATCAGGTGTCTCAGTAACATCAGGTGTGTCAGCAACATCAGGTGTCTCAGTAACATCAGGTGTCTCAGCAACATCAGCTGTCTCAGTAACATCAGGTGTCTCAGTAACATCAGGTGTCTCAGTAACATCAGGTGTCTCAACAACATCAGGTGTCTCAGTAACATCAGGTGTATCAGTAACATCAGGTGTCTCAGTAACATCAGGTGCCTCAGTAACATCAGGTGTCTCAGCAACATCAGCTGTCTCAGTAACATCAGGTGTCTCAGTAACATCAGGTGTGTCAGTAACCTTAGTAACATCAGGTGTCTCAGTAACATCAGGTGCCTCAGTAACATCAGGTGTCTCAGTAACGTCAGGTGTCTGAGTAACATCAGGTGTCTCAGTAACATCAGGTGTCTCAGCAACGTCAGTTGTCTCAGTAACATCAGGTGTCTCAGCAACATCATGTGTCTCAGTAACGTCAGGTGTCTCAGTAACATCAGGTGTCTCAGTAACGTCAGGTGTCTGAGTAACATCAGGTGTCTCAGTAACATCAGGTGTCTCAGCAACGTCAGTTGTCTCAGTAACATCAGGTGTCTCAGCAACATCATGTGTCTCAGTAACGTCAGGTGTCTCAGTAACATCAGGTGTCTCAGTAACATCAGGTGTCTCAGTAACATCAGGTGTCTCAGCAACGTCAGTTGTCTCTGTGACATCAGGTGTCTCAGCAACATCAGGTGTCTCAGTAACATCAGGTGTCTCAGTAACATCAGGTGTCTCAGACACATCAGGTGTCTCAGCAACGTCAGTTGTCTCTGTGACATCAGGTGTCTCAGCAACATCAGGTGTCTCAGTAACATCAGGTGTCTCAGTAACATCAGTAACATCAGGTGTCTCAGCAATATCAGTAACATCAGGTGTCTCAGTAACATCAGGTGTCTCAGTAACGTCAGGTGTCTCAGTAACAACAGGTGTCTCAACAACATCAGGTGTCTCAGTAACATCAGGTGTATCAGTAACATCAGGTGTCTCAGTAACATCAGGTGCCTCAGTAACATCAGGTGTCTCAGCAACATCAGCTGTCTCAGTAACATCAGGTGTCTCAGTAACATCAGGTGTGTCAGTAACCTTAGTAACATCAGGTGTCTCAGTAACATCAGGTGCCTCAGTAACATCAGGTGTCTCAGTAACGTCAGGTGTCTGAGTAACATCAGGTGTCTCAGTAACATCAGGTGTCTCAGCAACGTCAGTTGTCTCAGTAACATCAGGTGTCTCAGCAACATCATGTGTCTCAGTAACGTCAGGTGTCTCAGTAACATCAGGTGTCTCAGTAACGTCAGGTGTCTGAGTAACATCAGGTGTCTCAGTAACATCAGGTGTCTCAGCAACGTCAGTTGTCTCAGTAACATCAGGTGTCTCAGCAACATCATGTGTCTCAGTAACGTCAGTTGTCTCAGTAACATCAGGTGTCTCAGCAACATCAGGTGTCTCAGTAACATCAGGTGTCTCAGCAACATCAGGTGTCTCAGCAACGTCATGTGTCTCAGTAACGCCAGGTGTCTCAGTAACATCAGGTGTCTCAGTAACATCAGGTGTCTCAGTAACATCAGGTGTCTCAGCAACGTCAGTTGTCTCAGGAACATCAGGTGTCTCAGCAACATCTGGTGTCTCAGTAACATCAGGTGTCTCAGTAACATCAGGTGTCTCAGACACATCAGGTGTCTCAGCAACATCAGGTGTCTCAGTAACATCAGGTGTTTCAGTAACATCAGGTTTCTCAGCAACATCATGTGTCTCAGTAACGTCAGGTGTCTCAGCAACATCATGTGTCTCAGTAACGTCAGGTGTCTCAGCAACATCAGCTGTCTCAGTAACATCAGGTGTCTAAGTAACATCAGGTGTCTCAGTAACATCAGGTGTCTCAACAACATCAGGTGTCTCAGTAACATCAGGTGTATCAGTAACATCAGGTGTCTCAGTAACATCAGGTGCCTCAGTAACA
Organism: Salmo salar; assembly: GCF_905237065.1. Classification (NCBI taxonomy): domain Eukaryota; kingdom Metazoa; phylum Chordata; class Actinopteri; order Salmoniformes; family Salmonidae; genus Salmo; species Salmo salar. Next base: position 104,930,449 of record NC_059450.1, read on the forward strand.
TCAGGTGTCTCAGCAACATCAGCTGTCTCAGTAACATCAGGTGTCTCAGTAACATCAGGTGTGTCAGTAACCTTAGTAACATCAGGTGTCTCAGCAACATCAGGTGTCTCAGTAACATCAGGTGTCTCAGCAACATCAGGTGTCTCAGCAACGTCATGTGTCTCAGTAACGCCAGGTGTCTCAGTAACATCAGGTGTCTCAGTAACATCAGGTGTCTCAGTAACATCAGGTGTCTCAGCAACGTCAGTTGTCTCAGGAACATCAGGTGTCTCAGCAACATCTGGTGTCTCAGTAACATCAGGTGTCTCAGTAACATCAGGTGTCTCAGACACATCAGGTGTCTCAGCAACATCAGGTGTCTCAGTAACATCAGGTGTTTCAGTAACATCAGGTTTCTCAGCAACATCATGTGTCTCAGTAACGTCAGGTGTCTCAGCAACATCATGTGTCTCAGTAACGTCAGGTGTCTCAGCAACATCAGCTGTCTCAGTAACATCAGGTGTCTAAGTAACATCAGGTGTCTCAGTAACATCAGGTGTCTCAACAACATCAGGTGTCTCAGTAACATCAGGTGTATCAGTAACATCAGGTGTCTCAGTAACATCAGGTGCCTCAGTAACATCAGGTGTCTCAGCAACATCAGCTGTCTCAGTAACATCAGGTGTCTCAGTAACATCAGGTGTGTCAGTAACCTTAGTAACATCAGGTGTCTCAGTAACATCAGGTGCCTCAGTAACATCAGGTGTCTCAGTAACGTCAGGTGTCTGAGTAACATCAGGTGTCTCAGTAACATCAGGTGTCTCAGTAACATCAGGTGTCTCAGCAACGTCAGTTGTCTCAGTAACATCAGGTGTCTCAGCAACATCATGTGTCTCAGTAACGTCAGGTGTCTCAGTAACATCAGGTGTCTCAGTAACATCAGGTGTCTCAGTAACATCAGGTGTCTCAGCAACGTCAGTTGTCTCTGTGACATCAGGTGTCTCAGCAACATCAGGTGTCTCAGTAACATCAGGTGTCTCAGTAACATCAGGTGTCTCAGACACATCAGGTGTCTCAGCAACGTCAGTTGTCTCTGTGACATCAGGTGTCTCAGCAACATCAGGTGTCTCAGTAACATCAGGTGTCTCAGTAACATCAGTAACATCAGGTGTCTCAGCAATATCAGTAACATCAGGTGTCTCAGTAACATCAGGTGTCTCAGTAACATCAGTAACATCAGGTGTCTCAGTAACATCAGGTGTCTCAGCAACATCAGGTGTCTCAGTAACATCAGGTGTCTCAACAACTTCAGGTGTCTCAGAAACATGAGGTGTCTCAGTAACATCAGGTGTCTCAGTAACATCAGGTGTGTCAGTAACCTTAGTAACATCAAGTGTCTCAGCAACATCAGGTGTCTCAGTATCATCAGGTGTCTCAGTAACATCAGCAACATCATGTGTCTCAGTAACGTCAGGTGTCTCAGTAACATCAGGTGTCTCAGTAACATCAGGTGTCTCAGCAACATCAGGTGTCTCAGTAACATTAGCTGTCTCAGTAACATCAGGTGTCTCAATAACATCAGGTGTCTCAACAACATCAGGTGTCTCAGTAACATCAGGTGTCTCAGTAACATCAGTAACATCAGGTGTCTCAGCAACATCAGCTTTCTCAGTAACATCAGGTGTCTCAGCAACATCAGGTGTCTTTGTAACATCAGTGTTTCTCAGTATTATCAGGTGTCTCAGTATTATCAGGTGTCTCAGTAACATCAGGTGTCTCAGCAACATCAGGTGTCTCAGTAACATCAGGTGTCTCAGTAACATTAGGTGTGTCACTAACCTTAGTAACATCAAGTGTCTCAGCAACATCAGGTGTCTCAGTATCATCAGGTGTCTCAGTAACATCAGGTGTCTCAGCAACATCAGTAACATCAGGTGTCTCAGCAACATCAGGTGTCTCAGTAACATCAGGTGTCTCAGTAACAGTAGGTGTCTCAGTAACATCAGATGTCTCAGTAACATCAGGTGTCTCAGCAACATCAGGTGTCTCAGTAACATCAGGTGTCTCAGCAACATCAGGTGTCTCAGCAACGTCATGTGTCTCAGTAACGCCAGGTGTCTCAGTAACATCAGATGTCTCAGTAACATCAGGTGTCTCAGTAACATCAGGTGTCTCAGCAACGTCAGTTGTCTCAGGAACATCAGGTGTCTCAGCAACATCTGGTGTCTCAGTAACATCAGGTGTCTCAGTAACATCAGGTGTCTCAGACACATCAGGTGTCTCAGCAACATCAGGTGTCTCAGTAACATCAGGTGTTTCAGTAACATCAGGTTTCTCAGCAACATCATGTGTCTCAGTAACGTCAGGTGTCTCAGCAACATCATGTGTCTCAGTAACGTCAGGTGTCTCAGTAACATCAGGTGTCTCAGCAACGTCAGTTGTCTCTGTGACATCAGGTGTCTCAGCAACATCAGGTGTCTCAGTAACATCAGGTGTCTCAGTAACATCAGGTGTCTCAGTAACATCAGGTGTCTCAGCAACGTCAGTTGTCTCTGTGACATCAGGTGTCTCAGCAACATCAGGTGTCTCAGTAACATCAGGTGTCTCAGTAACATCAGGTGTCTCAGACACATCAGGTGTCTCAGCAACGTCAGTTGTCTCTGTGACATCAGGTGTCTCAGCAACATCAGGTGTCTCAGTAACATCAGGTGTCTCAGTAACATCAGTAACATCAGGTGTCTCAGCAATATCAGTAACATCAGGTGTCTCAGTAACATCAGGTGTCTCAGTAACATCAGTAACATCAGGTGTCTCAGTAACATCAGGTGTCTCAGCAACATCAGGTGTCTCAGTAACATCAGGTGTCTCAACAACTTCAGGTGTCTCAGAAACATGAGGTGTCTCAGTAACATCAGGTGTCTCAGTAACATCAGGTGTGTCAGTAACCTTAGTAACATCAAGTGTCTCAGCAACATCAGGTGTCTCAGTATCATCAGGTGTCTCAGTAACATCAGGTGTCTCAGTAACATCAGCAACATCATGTGTCTCAGTAACGTCAGGTGTCTCAGTAACATCAGGTGTCTCAGTAACATCAGGTGTCTCAGCAACATCAGGTGTCTCAGTAACATTAGCTGTCTCAGTAACATCAGGTGTCTCAGTAACATCAGTTGTCTCAACAACATCAGGTGTCTCAGTAACATCAGGTGTCTCAGTAACATCAGTAACATCAGGTGTCTCAGCAACATCAGCTTTCTCAGTAACATCAGGTGTCTCAGCAACATCAGGTGTCTTTGTAACATCAGGTTTCTCAGTATTATCAGGTGTCTCAGTATTATCAGGTGTCTCAGTAACATCAGGTGTCTCAGCAACATCAGGTGTCTCAGTAACATCAGGTGTCTCAGTAACATTAGGTGTGTCACTAACCTTAGTAACATCAAGTGTCTCAGCAACATCAGGTGTCTCAGTATCATCAGGTGTCTCAGTAACATCAGGTGTCTCAGCAACATCAGTAACATCAGGTGTCTCAGCAACATCAGGTGTCTCAGTAACATCAGGTGTCTTAGTAACAGTAGGTGTCTCAGTAACATCAGATGTCTCAGTAACATCAGGTGTCTCAGCAACATCAGGTGTCTCAGTAACATCAGGTGTCTCAGCAACATCAGGTGTCTCAGCAACGTCATGTGTCTCAGTAACGCCAGGTGTCTCAGTAACATCAGGTGTCTCAGCAACGTCAGTTGTCTCAGGAACATCAGGTGTCTAAGCAACATCTGGTGTCTCAGTAACATCAGGTGTCTCAGTAACATCAGGTGTCTCAGACACATCAGGTGTCTCAGCAACATCAGGTGTCTCAGTAACATCAGGTGTTTCAGTAACATCAGGTTTCTCAGCAACATCATGTGTCTCAGTAACGTCAGGTGTCTCAGCAACATCATGTGTCTCAGTAACGTCAGGTGTCTCAGTAACATCAGGTGTCTCAGTAACATCAGGTGTCTCAGTAACATCAGGTGTCTCAGCAACGTCAGTTGTCTCTGTGACATCAGGTGTCTCAGCAACATCAGGTGTCTCAGTAACATCAGGTGTCTCAGTAACATCAGGTGTCTCAGACACATCAGGTGTCTCAGTGACATCAGGTGTCTTAGTAACATCAGGTGTCTCAGTAACATCAGGTGTCTCAGTAACATCAGGTGTCTCAGTAACATCAGGTGTCTCAGTAACATCAGTAACATCAGGTGTCTCAGTAACATCAGGTGTCTCAGCAACATCAGGTGTCTCAGTAACATCAGGTGTCTCAACAACTTCAGGTGTCTCAGAAACATGAGGTGTCTCAGTAACATCAGGTGTCTCAGTAACATCAGGTGTGTCAGTAACCTTAGTAACATCAAGTGTCTCAGCAACATCAGGTGTCTCAGTATCATCAGGTGTCTCAGTAACATCAGGTGTCTCAGTAACATCAGCAACATCATGTGTCTCAGTAACGTCAGGTGTCTCAGTAACATCAGGTGTCTCAGTAACATCAGGTGTCTCAGTAACATTAGCTGTCTCAGTAACATCAGGTGTCTCAGTAACATCAGGTGTCTCAACAACATCAGGTGTCTCAGTAACATCAGGTGTCTCAGTAACATCAGTAACATCAGGTGTCTCAGCAACATCAGCTTTCTCAGTAACATCAGGTGTCTCAGCAACATCAGGTGTCTTTGTAACATCAGGTTTCTCAGTATTATCAGGTGTCTCAGTATTATCAGGTGTCTCAGTAACATCAGGTGTCTCAGCAACATCAGGTGTCTCAGTAACATCAGGTGTCTCAGTAACATTAGCTGTCTCAGTAACATCAGGTGTCTCAGTAACATCAGGTGTCTCAACAACATCAGGTGTCTCAGTAACATCAGGTGTCTCAGTAACATCAGTAACATCAGGTGTCTCAGCAACATCAGCTTTCTCAGTAACATCAGGTGTCTCAGCAACATCAGGTGTCTTTGTAACATCAGGTTTCTCAGTATTATCAGGTGTCTCAGTATTATCATGTGTCTCAGTAACGTCAGGTGTCTCAGTAACATCAGGTGTCTCAGTAACATCAGGTGTCTCAGTAACATTAGCTGTCTCAGTAACATCAGGTGTCTCAGTAACATCAGGTGTCTCAACAACATCAGGTGTCTCAGTAACATCAGGTGTCTCAGTAACATCAGTAACATCAGGTGTCTCAGCAACATCAGCTTTCTCAGTAACATCAGGTGTCTCAGCAACATCAGGTGTCTTTGTAACATCAGGTTTCTCAGTATTATCAGGTGTCTCAGTATTATCAGGTGTCTCAGTAACATCAGGTGTCTCAGCAACATCAGGTGTCTCAGTAACATCAGGTGTCTCAGTAACATTAGGTGTGTCACTAACCTTAGTAACATCAAGTGTCTCAGCAACATCAGGTGTCTCAGTATCATCAGGTGTCTCAGTAACATCAGGTGTCTCAGCAACATCAGTAACATCAGGTGTCTCAGCAACATCAGGTGTCTCAGTAACATCAGGTGTCTCAGTAACAGTAGGTGTCTCAGTAACATCAGATGTCTCAGTAACATCAGGTGTCTCAGCAACATCAGGTGTCTCAGTAACATCAGGTGTCTCAGCAACATCAGGTGTCTCAGCAACGTCATGTGTCTCAGTAACGCCAGGTGTCTCAGTAACATCAGGTGTCTCAGTAACATCAGGTGTCTCAGTAACATCAGGTGTCTCAGCAACGTCAGTTGTCTCAGGAACATCAGGTGTCTAAGCAACATCTGGTGTCTCAGTAACATCAGGTGTCTCAGTAACATCAGGTGTCTCAGACACATCAGGTGTCTCAGCAACATCAGGTGTCTCAGTAACATCAGGTGTTTCAGTAACATCAGGTTTCTCAGCAACATCATGTGTCTCAGTAACGTCAGGTGTCTCAGCAACATCATGTGTCTCAGTAACGTCAGGTGTCTCAGTAACATCAGGTGTCTCAGTAACATCAGGTGTCTCAGTAACATCAGGTGTCTCAGCAACGTCAGTTGTCTCTGTGACATCAGGTGTCTCAGCAACATCAGGTGTATCAGTAACATCAGGTGTCTCAGTAACATCAGGTGCCTCAGTAACATCAGGTGTCTCAGCAACATCAGGTGTCTCAGTAACATCAGGTGTCTCAGTAACATCAGGTGTGTCAGTAACCTTAGTAACATCAGGTGTCTCAGTAACATCAGGTGTCTCAGCAACATCAGTAACATCAGGTGTCTCAGCAACATCAGGTGTCTCAGTAACATCAGGTGTCTTAGTAACAGTAGGTGTCTCAGTAACATCAGATGTCTCAGTAACATCAGGTGTCTCAGCAACATCAGGTGTCTCAGTAACATCAGGTGTCTCAGCAACATCAGGTGTCTCAGCAACGTCATGTGTCTCAGTAACGCCAGGTGTCTCAGTAACATCAGGTGTCTCAGCAACGTCAGTTGTCTCAGGAACATCAGGTGTCTAAGCAACATCTGGTGTCTCAGTAACATCAGGTGTCTCAGTAACATCAGGTGTCTCAGACACATCAGGTGTCTCAGCAACATCAGGTGTCTCAGTAACATCAGGTGTTTCAGTAACATCAGGTTTCTCAGCAACATCATGTGTCTCAGTAACGTCAGGTGTCTCAGCAACATCATGTGTCTCAGTAACGTCAGGTGTCTCAGTAACATCAGGTGTCTCAGTAACATCAGGTGTCTCAGTAACATCAGGTGTCTCAGCAACGTCAGTTGTCTCTGTGACATCAGGTGTCTCAGCAACATCAGGTGTCTCAGTAACATCAGGTGTCTCAGTAACATCAGGTGTCTCAGACACATCAGGTGTCTCAGTGACATCAGGTGTCTTAGTAACATCAGGTGTCTCAGTAACATCAGGTGTCTCAGTAACATCAGGTGTCTCAGTAACATCAGGTGTCTCAGTAACATCAGTAACATCAGGTGTCTCAGTAACATCAGGTGTCTCAGCAACATCAGGTGTCTCAGTAACATCAGGTGTCTCAACAACTTCAGGTGTCTCAGAAACATGAGGTGTCTCAGTAACATCAGGTGTCTCAGTAACATCAGGTGTGTCAGTAACCTTAGTAACATCAAGTGTCTCAGCAACATCAGGTGTCTCAGTATCATCAGGTGTCTCAGTAACATCAGGTGTCTCAGTAACATCAGCAACATCATGTGTCTCAGTAACGTCAGGTGTCTCAGTAACATCAGGTGTCTCAGTAACATCAGGTGTCTCAGTAACATTAGCTGTCTCAGTAACATCAGGTGTCTCAGTAACATCAGGTGTCTCAACAACATCAGGTGTCTCAGTAACATCAGGTGTCTCAGTAACATCAGTAACATCAGGTGTCTCAGCAACATCAGCTTTCTCAGTAACATCAGGTGTCTCAGCAACATCAGGTGTCTTTGTAACATCAGGTTTGTCAGTATTATCAGGTGTCTCAGTATTATCAGGTGTCTCAGTAACATCAGGTGTCTCAGCAACATCAGGTGTCTCAGTAACATCAGGTGTCTCAGTAACATTAGCTGTCTCAGTAACATCAGGTGTCTCAGTAACATCAGGTGTCTCAACAACATCAGGTGTCTCAGTAACATCAGGTGTCTCAGTAACATCAGTAACATCAGGTGTCTCAGCAACATCAGCTTTCTCAGTAACATCAGGTGTCTCAGCAACATCAGGTGTCTTTGTAACATCAGGTTTCTCAGTATTATCAGGTGTCTCAGTATTATCATGTGTCTCAGTAACGTCAGGTGTCTCAGTAACATCAGGTGTCTCAGTAACATCAGGTGTCTCAGTAACATTAGCTGTCTCAGTAACATCAGGTGTCTCAGTAACATCAGGTGTCTCAACAACATCAGGTGTCTCAGTAACATCAGGTGTCTCAGTAACATCAGTAACATCAGGTGTCTCAGCAACATCAGCTTTCTCAGTAACATCAGGTGTCTCAGCAACATCAGGTGTCTTTGTAACATCAGGTTTCTCAGTATTATCAGGTGTCTCAGTATTATCAGGTGTCTCAGTAACATCAGGTGTCTCAGCAACATCAGGTGTCTCAGTAACATCAGGTGTCTCAGTAACATCAGGTGTGTCAGTAACCTTAGTAACATCAAGTGTCTCAGCAACATCAGGTGTCTCAGTATCATCAGGTGTCTCAGTAACATCAGGTGTCTCAGTAACATCAGCAACATCATGTGTCTCAGTAACGTCAGGTGTCTCAGTAACATCAGGTGTCTCAGTAACATCAGGTGTCTCAGTAACATTAGCTGTCTCAGTAACATCAGGTGTCTCAGTAACATCAGGTGTCTCAACAACATCAGGTGTCTCAGTAACATCAGGTGTCTCAGTAACATCAGTAACATCAGGTGTCTCAGCAACATCAGCTTTCTCAGTAACATCAGGTGTCTCAGCAACATCAGGTGTCTTTGTAACATCAGGTTTCTCAGTATTATCAGGTGTCTCAGTATTATCAGGTGTCTCAGTAACATCAGGTGTCTCAGCAACATCAGGTGTCTCAGTAACATCAGGTGTCTCAGTAACATTAGCTGTCTCAGTAACATCAGGTGTCTCAGTAACATCAGGTGTCTCAACAACATCAGGTGTCTCAGTAACATCAGGTGTCTCAGTAACATCAGTAACATCAGGTGTCTCAGCAACATCAGCTTTCTCAGTAACATCAGGTGTCTCAGCAACATCAGGTGTCTTTGTAACATCAGGTTTCTCAGTATTATCAGGTGTCTCAGTATTATCATGTGTCTCAGTAACGTCAGGTGTCTCAGTAACATCAGGTGTCTCAGTAACATCAGGTGTCTCAGTAACATTAGCTGTCTCAGTAACATCAGGTGTCTCAGTAACATCAGGTGTCTCAACAACATCAGGTGTCTCAGTAACATCAGGTGTCTCAGTAACATCAGTAACATCAGGTGTCTCAGCAACATCAGCTTTCTCAGTAACATCAGGTGTCTCAGCAACATCAGGTGTCTTTGTAACATCAGGTTTCTCTTCAGGTGTCTCGCTCAGGTGTCTCAGTAACATCAGGTGTCTCAGTAACATCAGTAACATCAGGTGTCTCAGCAACATCAGGTGTGTCAGTAACCTTAGTAACATCAAGTGTCTCAGCAACATCAGGTGTCTCAGTATCATCAGGTGTCTCAGTAACATCAGGTGTCTCAGCAACATCAGTAACATCAGGTGTCTCAGCAACATCAGGTGTCTCAGTAACATCAGGTGTCTCAGTAACAGTAGGTGTCTCAGTAACATCAGATGTCTCAGTAACATCAGGTGTCTCAGCAACATCAGGTGTCTCAGTAACATCAGGTGTCTCAGCAACATCAGGTGTCTCAGCAACGTCATGTGTCTCAGTAACGCCAGGTGTCTCAGTAACATCAGGTGTCTCAGTAACATCAGGTGTCTCAGTAACATCAGGTGTCTCAGCAACGTCAGTTGTCTCAGGAACATCAGGTGTCTAAGCAACATCTGGTGTCTCAGTAACATCAGGTGTCTCAGTAACATCAGGTGTCTCAGACACATCAGGTGTCTCAGCAACATCAGGTGTCTCAGTAACATCAGGTGTTTCAGTAACATCAGGGTTCTCAGCAACATCATGTGTCTCAGTAACGTCAGGTGTCTCAGCAACATCATGTGTCTCAGTAACGTCAGGTGTCTCAGTAACATCAGGTGTCTCAGTAACATCAGGTGTCTCAGTAACATCAGGTGTCTCAGCAACGTCAGTTGTCTCTGTGACATCAGGTGTCTCAGCAACATCAGGTGTCTCAGTAACATCAGGTGTCTCAGTAACATCAGGTGTCTCAGACACATCAGGTGTCTCAGTGACATCAGGTGTCTTAGTAACATCAGGTGTCTCAGTAACATCAGGTGTCTCAGTAACATCAGGTGTCTCAGTAACATCAGGTGTATCAGTAACATCAGGTGTCTCAGTAACATCAGGTGCCTCAGTAACATCAGGTGTCTCAGCAACATCAGGTGTCTCAGTAACATCAGGTGTCTCAGTAACATCAGGTGTGTCAGTAACCTTAGTAACATCAGGTGTCTCAGTAACATCAGGTGCCTCAGTAACATCAGGTGTCTCAGTAACGTCAGGTGTCTGAGTAACATCAGGTGTCTCAGTAACATCAGGTGTCTCAGTAACATCAGTAACATCAGGTGTCTCAGCAATATCAGTAACATCAGGTGTCTCAGTAACATCAGGTGTCTCAGTAACATCAGTAACATCAGGTGTCTCAGTAACATCAGGTGTCTCAGCAACATCAGGTGTCTCAGTAACATCAGGTGTCTCAACAACTTCAGGTGTCTCAGAAACATGAGGTGTCTCAGTAACATCAGGTGTCTCAGTAACATCAGGTGTGTCAGTAACCTTAGTAACATCAAGTGTCTCAGCAACATCAGGTGTCTCAGTATCATCAGGTGTCTCAGTAACATCAGGTGTCTCAGTAACATCAGCAACATCATGTGTCTCAGTAACGTCAGGTGTCTCAGTAACATCAGGTGTCTCAGTAACATCAGGTGTCTCAGCAACATCAGGTGTCTCAGTAACATTAGCTGTCTCAGTAACATCAGGTGTCTCAGTAACATCAGTTGTCTCAACAACATCAGGTGTCTCAGTAACATCAGGTGTCTCAGTAACATCAGTAACATCAGGTGTCTCAGCAACATCAGCTTTCTCAGTAACATCAGGTGTCTCAGCAACATCAGGTGTCTTTGTAACATCAGGTTTCTCAGTATTATCAGGTGTCTCAGTATTATCAGGTGTCTCAGTAACATCAGGTGTCTCAGCAACATCAGGTGTCTCAGTAACATCAGGTGTCTCAGTAACATTAGGTGTGTCACTAACCTTAGTAACATCAAGTGTCTCAGCAACATCAGGTGTCTCAGTATCATCAGGTGTCTCAGTAACATCAGGTGTCTCAGCAACATCAGTAACATCAGGTGTCTCAGCAACATCAGGTGTCTCAGTAACATCAGGTGTCTTAGTAACAGTAGGTGTCTCAGTAACATCAGATGTCTCAGTAACATCAGGTGTCTCAGCAACATCAGGTGTCTCAGTAACATCAGGTGTCTCAGCAACATCAGGTGTCTCAGCAACGTCATGTGTCTCAGTAACGCCAGGTGTCTCAGTAACATCAGGTGTCTCAGCAACGTCAGTTGTCTCAGGAACATCAGGTGTCTAAGCAACATCTGGTGTCTCAGTAACATCAGGTGTCTCAGTAACATCAGGTGTCTCAGACACATCAGGTGTCTCAGCAACATCAGGTGTCTCAGTAACATCAGGTGTTTCAGTAACATCAGGTTTCTCAGCAACATCATGTGTCTCAGTAACGTCAGGTGTCTCAGCAACATCATGTGTCTCAGTAACGTCAGGTGTCTCAGTAACATCAGGTGTCTCAGTAACATCAGGTGTCTCAGTAACATCAGGTGTCTCAGCAACGTCAGTTGTCTCTGTGACATCAGGTGTCTCAGCAACATCAGGTGTCTCAGTAACATCAGGTGTCTCAGTAACATCAGGTGTCTCAGACACATCAGGTGTCTCAGTGACATCAGGTGTCTTAGTAACATCAGGTGTCTCAGTAACATCAGGTGTCTCAGTAACATCAGGTGTCTCAGTAACATCAGGTGTCTCAGTAACATCAGTAACATCAGGTGTCTCAGTAACATCAGGTGTCTCAGCAACATCAGGTGTCTCAGTAACATCAGGTGTCTCAACAACTTCAGGTGTCTCAGAAACATGAGGTGTCTCAGTAACATCAGGTGTCTCAGTAACATCAGGTGTGTCAGTAACCTTAGTAACATCAAGTGTCTCAGCAACATCAGGTGTCTCAGTATCATCAGGTGTCTCAGTAACATCAGGTGTCTCAGTAACATCAGCAACATCATGTGTCTCAGTAACGTCAGGTGTCTCAGTAACATCAGGTGTCTCAGTAACATCAGGTGTCTCAGTAACATTAGCTGTCTCAGTAACATCAGGTGTCTCAGTAACATCAGGTGTCTCAACAACATCAGGTGTCTCAGTAACATCAGGTGTCTCAGTAACATCAGTAACATCAGGTGTCTCAGCAACATCAGCTTTCTCAGTAACATCAGGTGTCTCAGCAACATCAGGTGTCTTTGTAACATCAGGTTTCTCAGTATTATCAGGTGTCTCAGTATTATCAGGTGTCTCAGTAACATCAGGTGTCTCAGCAACATCAGGTGTCTCAGTAACATCAGGTGTCTCAGTAACATTAGCTGTCTCAGTAACATCAGGTGTCTCAGTAACATCAGGTGTCTCAACAACATCAGGTGTCTCAGTAACATCAGGTGTCTCAGTAACATCAGTAACATCAGGTGTCTCAGCAACATCAGCTTTCTCAGTAACATCAGGTGTCTCAGCAACATCAGGTGTCTTTGTAACATCAGGTTTCTCAGTATTATCAGGTGTCTCAGTATTATCATGTGTCTCAGTAACGTCAGGTGTCTCAGTAACATCAGGTGTCTCAGTAACATCAGGTGTCTCAGTAACATTAGCTGTCTCAGTAACATCAGGTGTCTCAGTAACATCAGGTGTCTCAACAACATCAGGTGTCTCAGTAACATCAGGTGTCTCAGTAACATCAGTAACATCAGGTGTCTCAGCAACATCAGCTTTCTCAGTAACATCAGGTGTCTCAGCAACATCAGGTGTCTCAGTAACATCAGGTGTCTCAGTAACATTAGGTGTGTCACTAACCTTAGTAACATCAAGTGTCTCAGCAACATCAGGTGTCTCAGTATCATCAGGTGTCTCAGTAACATCAGGTGTCTCAGCAACATCAGTAACATCAGGTGTCTCAGCAACATCAGGTGTCTCAGTAACATCAGGTGTCTCAGTAACAGTAGGTGTCTCAGTAACATCAGATGTCTCAGTAACATCAGGTGTCTCAGCAACATCAGGTGTCTCAGTAACATCAGGTGTCTCAGCAACATCAGGTGTCTCAGCAACGTCATGTGTCTCAGTAACGCCAGGTGTCTCAGTAACATCAGGTGTCTCAGTAACATCAGGTGTCTCAGTAACATCAGGTGTCTCAGCAACGTCAGTTGTCTCAGGAACATCAGGTGTCTAAGCAACATCTGGTGTCTCAGTAACATCAGGTGTCTCAGTAACATCAGGTGTCTCAGACACATCAGGTGTCTCAGCAACATCAGGTGTCTCAGTAACATCAGGTGTTTCAGTAACATCAGGTTTCTCAGCAACATCATGTGTCTCAGTAACGTCAGGTGTCTCAGCAACATCATGTGTCTCAGTAACGTCAGGTGTCTCAGTAACATCAGGTGTCTCAGTAACATCAGGTGTCTCAGTAACATCAGGTGTCTCAGCAACGTCAGTTGTCTCTGTGACATCAGGTGTCTCAGCAACATCAGGTGTATCAGTAACATCAGGTGTCTCAGTAACATCAGGTGCCTCAGTAACATCAGGTGTCTCAGCAACATCAGGTGTCTCAGTAACATCAGGTGTCTCAGTAACATCAGGTGTGTCAGTAACCTTAGTAACATCAGGTGTCTCAGTAACATCAGGTGTCTCAGCAACATCAGTAACATCAGGTGTCTCAGCAACATCAGGTGTCTCAGTAACATCAGGTGTCTTAGTAACAGTAGGTGTCTCAGTAACATCAGATGTCTCAGTAACATCAGGTGTCTCAGCAACATCAGGTGTCTCAGTAACATCAGGTGTCTCAGCAACATCAGGTGTCTCAGCAACGTCATGTGTCTCAGTAACGCCAGGTGTCTCAGTAACATCAGGTGTCTCAGCAACGTCAGTTGTCTCAGGAACATCAGGTGTCTAAGCAACATCTGGTGTCTCAGTAACATCAGGTGTCTCAGTAACATCAGGTGTCTCAGACACATCAGGTGTCTCAGCAACATCAGGTGTCTCAGTAACATCAGGTGTTTCAGTAACATCAGGTTTCTCAGCAACATCATGTGTCTCAGTAACGTCAGGTGTCTCAGCAACATCATGTGTCTCAGTAACGTCAGGTGTCTCAGTAACATCAGGTGTCTCAGTAACATCAGGTGTCTCAGTAACATCAGGTGTCTCAGCAACGTCAGTTGTCTCTGTGACATCAGGTGTCTCAGCAACATCAGGTGTCTCAGTAACATCAGGTGTCTCAGTAACATCAGGTGTCTCAGACACATCAGGTGTCTCAGTGACATCAGGTGTCTTAGTAACATCAGGTGTCTCAGTAACATCAGGTGTCTCAGTAACATCAGGTGTCTCAGTAACATCAGGTGTCTCAGTAACATCAGTAACATCAGGTGTCTCAGTAACATCAGGTGTCTCAGCAACATCAGGTGTCTCAGTAACATCAGGTGTCTCAACAACTTCAGGTGTCTCAGAAACATGAGGTGTCTCAGTAACATCAGGTGTCTCAGTAACATCAGGTGTGTCAGTAACCTTAGTAACATCAAGTGTCTCAGCAACATCAGGTGTCTCAGTATCATCAGGTGTCTCAGTAACATCAGGTGTCTCAGTAACATCAGCAACATCATGTGTCTCAGTAACGTCAGGTGTCTCAGTAACATCAGGTGTCTCAGTAACATCAGGTGTCTCAGTAACATTAGCTGTCTCAGTAACATCAGGTGTCTCAGTAACATCAGGTGTCTCAACAACATCAGGTGTCTCAGTAACATCAGGTGTCTCAGTAACATCAGTAACATCAGGTGTCTCAGCAACATCAGCTTTCTCAGTAACATCAGGTGTCTCAGCAACATCAGGTGTCTTTGTAACATCAGGTTTGTCAGTATTATCAGGTGTCTCAGTATTATCAGGTGTCTCAGTAACATCAGGTGTCTCAGCAACATCAGGTGTCTCAGTAACATCAGGTGTCTCAGTAACATTAGCTGTCTCAGTAACATCAGGTGTCTCAGTAACATCAGGTGTCTCAACAACATCAGGTGTCTCAGTAACATCAGGTGTCTCAGTAACATCAGTAACATCAGGTGTCTCAGCAACATCAGCTTTCTCAGTAACATCAGGTGTCTCAGCAACATCAGGTGTCTTTGTAACATCAGGTTTCTCAGTATTATCAGGTGTCTCAGTATTATCATGTGTCTCAGTAACGTCAGGTGTCTCAGTAACATCAGGTGTCTCAGTAACATCAGGTGTCTCAGTAACATTAGCTGTCTCAGTAACATCAGGTGTCTCAGTAACATCAGGTGTCTCAACAACATCAGGTGTCTCAGTAACATCAGGTGTCTCAGTAACATCAGTAACATCAGGTGTCTCAGCAACATCAGCTTTCTCAGTAACATCAGGTGTCTCAGCAACATCAGGTGTCTTTGTAACATCAGGTTTCTCAGTATTATCAGGTGTCTCAGTATTATCAGGTGTCTCAGTAACATCAGGTGTCTCAGCAACATCAGGTGTCTCAGTAACATCAGGTGTCTCAGTAACATCAGGTGTGTCAGTAACCTTAGTAACATCAAGTGTCTCAGCAACATCAGGTGTCTCAGTATCATCAGGTGTCTCAGTAACATCAGGTGTCTCAGTAACATCAGCAACATCATGTGTCTCAGTAACGTCAGGTGTCTCAGTAACATCAGGTGTCTCAGTAACATCAGGTGTCTCAGTAACATTAGCTGTCTCAGTAACATCAGGTGTCTCAGTAACATCAGGTGTCTCAACAACATCAGGTGTCTCAGTAACATCAGGTGTCTCAGTAACATCAGTAACATCAGGTGTCTCAGCAACATCAGCTTTCTCAGTAACATCAGGTGTCTCAGCAACATCAGGTGTCTTTGTAACATCAGGTTTCTCAGTATTATCAGGTGTCTCAGTATTATCAGGTGTCTCAGTAACATCAGGTGTCTCAGCAACATCAGGTGTCTCAGTAACATCAGGTGTCTCAGTAACATTAGCTGTCTCAGTAACATCAGGTGTCTCAGTAACATCAGGTGTCTCAACAACATCAGGTGTCTCAGTAACATCAGGTGTCTCAGTAACATCAGTAACATCAGGTGTCTCAGCAACATCAGCTTTCTCAGTAACATCAGGTGTCTCAGCAACATCAGGTGTCTTTGTAACATCAGGTTTCTCAGTATTATCAGGTGTCTCAGTATTATCATGTGTCTCAGTAACGTCAGGTGTCTCAGTAACATCAGGTGTCTCAGTAACATCAGGTGTCTCAGTAACATTAGCTGTCTCAGTAACATCAGGTGTCTCAGTAACATCAGGTGTCTCAACAACATCAGGTGTCTCAGTAACATCAGGTGTCTCAGTAACATCAGTAACATCAGGTGTCTCAGCAACATCAGCTTTCTCAGTAACATCAGGTGTCTCAGCAACATCAGGTGTCTTTGTAACATCAGGTTTCTCAGTATTATCAGGTGTCTCAGTATTATCAGGTGTCTCAGTAACATCAGGTGTCTCAGCAACATCAGGTGTCTCAGTAACATCAGGTGTCTCAGTAACATTAGGTGTGTCACTAACCTTAGTAACATCAAGTGTCTCAGCAACATCAGGTGTCTCAGTATCATCAGGTGTCTCAGTAACATCAGGTGTCTCAGCAACATCAGTAACATCAGGTGTCTCAGCAACATCAGGTGTCTCAGTAACATCAGGTGTCTCAGTAACAGTAGGTGTCTCAGTAACATCAGATGTCTCAGTAACATCAGGTGTCTCAGCAACATCAGGTGTGTCAGTAACATCAGGTGTCTCAGCAACATCAGGTGTCTCAGCAACGTCATGTGTCTCAGTAACGCCAGGTGTCTCAGTAACATCAGGTGTCTCAGTAACATCAGGTGTCTCAGTAACATCAGGTGTCTCAGCAACGTCAGTTGTCTCAGGAACATCAGGTGTCTAAGCAACATCTGGTGTCTCAGTAACATCAGGTGTCTCAGTAACATCAGGTGTCTCAGACACATCAGGTGTCTCAGCAACATCAGGTGTCTCAGTAACATCAGGTGTTTCAGTAACATCAGGGTTCTCAGCAACATCATGTGTCTCAGTAACGTCAGGTGTCTCAGCAACATCATGTGTCTCAGTAACGTCAGGTGTCTCAGTAACATCAGGTGTCTCAGTAACATCAGGTGTCTCAGTAACATCAGGTGTCTCAGCAACGTCAGTTGTCTCTGTGACATCAGGTGTCTCAGCAACATCAGGTGTCTCAGTAACATCAGGTGTCTCAGTAACATCAGGTGTCTCAGACACATCAGGTGTCTCAGTGACATCAGGTGTCTTAGTAACATCAGGTGTCTCAGTAACATCAGGTGTCTCAGTAACATCAGGTGTCTCAGTAACATCAGGTGTATCAGTAACATCAGGTGTCTCAGTAACATCAGGTGCCTCAGTAACATCAGGTGTCTCAGCAACATCAGGTGTCTCAGTAACATCAGGTGTCTCAGTAACATCAGGTGTGTCAGTAACCTTAGTAACATCAGGTGTCTCAGTAACATCAGGTGCCTCAGTAACATCAGGTGTCTCAGTAACGTCAGGTGTCTGAGTAACATCAGGTGTCTCAGTAACATCATGTGTCTCAGTAACATCAGGTGTCTCAGCAAAATCAGGTGTCTCAGTAACATCAGGTGTCTCAGCAACATCATGTGTCTCAGTAACGTCAGGTGTCTCAGTAACATCAGGTGTCTCAGTAACATCAGGTGTCTCAGTAACATCAGGTGTCTCAGCAACGTCAGTTGTCTCTGTGACATCAGGTGTCTCAGCAACATCAGGTGTCTCAGTAACATCAGGTGTCTCAGTAACATCAGTAACATCAGGTGTCTCAGCAATATCAGTAACATCAGGTGTCTCAGTAACATCAGGTGTCTCAGTAACATCAGTAACATCAGGTGTCTCAGTAACATCAGGTGTCTCAGCAACATCAGGTGTCTCAGTAACATCAGGTGTCTCAACAACTTCAGGTGTCTCAGAAACATGAGGTGTCTCAGTAACATCAGGTGTCTCAGTAACATCAGGTGTGTCAGTAACCTTAGTAACATCAAGTGTCTCAGCAACATCAGGTGTCTCAGTATCATCAGGTGTCTCAGTAACATCAGGTGTCTCAGTAACATCAGCAACATCAGGTGTCTCAGCAACATCAGGTGTCTCAGTAACATCAGGTGTCTCAGTAACAGTAGGTGTCTCAGTAACATCAGGTGCCTTAGTAATATCAGGTGTCTCAGTTACTTCAGGTGTCACAGCAACATCAGGTGTCTCAGTAACATCAGGTGTGTCAGCAACATCAGGTGTCTCAGTAACATCAGGTGTCTCAGCAACATCAGCTGTCTCAGTAACATCAGGTGTCTCAGTAACATCAGGTGTCTCAGTAACATCAGGTGTCTCAACAACATCAGGTGTCTCAGTAACATCAGGTGTATCAGTAACATCAGGTGTCTCAGTAACATCAGGTGTCTCAGTAACATCAGGTGCCTCAGTAACATCAGCTGTCTCAGTAACATCAGGTGTCTCAGTAACATCAGGTGTGTCAGTAACCTTAGTAACATCATGTGTCTCAGTAACATCAGGTGCCTCAGTAACATCAGGTGTCTCAGTAACGTCAAGTGTCTGAGTAACATCAGGTGTCTCAGTAACATCAGGTGTCTAGGTAACATCAGGTGTCTCAGCAACGTCAGTTGTCTCAGTAACATCAGGTGTCTCAGCAACATCATGTGTCTCAGTAACGTCAGGTGGCTCAGTAACATCAGGTGTCTCAGTAACATCAGGTGTCTCAGACACATCAGGTGTCTCAGCAACGTCAGTTGTCTCTGTGACATCAGGTGTCTCAGCAACATCAGGTGTCTCAGTAACATCAGGTGTCTCAGTAACATCAGTAACAGCAGGTGTCTCAGCAATATCAGTAACATCAGGTGTCTCAGTAACATCAGGTGTCTCAGTAACATCAGTAACATCAGGTGTCTCAGTAACATCAGGTGTCTCAGCAACATCAGGTGTCTCAGTAACATCAGGTGTCTCAACAACTTCAGGTGTCTCAGAAACATGAGGTGTCTCAGTAACATCAGGTGTCTCAGTAACATCAGGTGTGTCAGTAACCTTAGTAACATCAAGTGTCTCAGCAACATCAGGTGTCTCAGTATCATCAGGTGTCTCAGTAACATCAGGTGTCTCAGTAACATCAGCAACATCAGGTGTCTCAGCAACATCAGGTGTCTCAGTAACATCAGGTGTCTCAGTAACAGTAGGTGTCTCAGTAACATCAGGTGCCTTAGTAATATCAGGTGTCTCAGTTACTTCAGGTGTCACAGCAACATCAGGTGTCTCAGTAACATCAGGTGTGTCAGCAACATCAGGTGTCTCAGTAACATCAGGTGTCTCAGCAACATCAGCTGTCTCAGTAACATCAGGTGTCTCAGTAACATCAGGTGTCTCAGTAACATCAGGTGTCTCAACAACATCAGGTGTCTCAGTAACATCAGGTGTATCAGTAACATCAGGTGTCTCAGTAACATCAGGTGCCTCAGTAACATCAGGTGTCTCAGTAACATAAGCAACATCAGGTGTCTCAGCAACATCAGGTGTCTCAGTAACATCAGGTGTCTCAGTAACAGTAGGTGTCTCAGTAACATCAGGTGCCTTAGTAATATCAGGTGTCTCAGTTACTTCAGGTGTCACAGCAACATCAGGTGTCTCAGTAACATCAGGTGTGTCAGCAACATCAGGTGTCTCAGTAACATCAGGTGTCTCAGCAACATCAGCTGTCTCAGTAACATCAGGTGTCTCAGTAACATCAGGTGTCTCAGTAACATCAGGTGTCTCAACAACATCAGGTGTCTCAGTAACATCAGGTGTATCAGTAACATCAGGTGTCTCAGTAACATCAAGGGCCTCAGTAACATCAGGTGTCTCAGCAACATCAGGTGTCTCAGTAACATCAGGTGTCTCAGTAACATCAGGTGTGTCAGTAACCTTAGTAACATCAGGTGTCTCAGTAACATCAGGTGCCTCAGTAACATCAGGTGTCTCAGTAACGTCAGGTGTCTGAGTAACATCAGGTGTCTCAGTAACATCAGGTGTCTCAGTAACATCAGGTGTCTCAGCAACGTCAGTTGTCTCAGTAACATCAGGTGTCTCAGCAACATCATGTGTCTCAGTAACGTCAGGTGTCTCAGTAACATCAGGTGTCTCAGTAACATCAGGTGTCTCAGTAACATCAGGTGTCTCAGTAACATCAGGTGTCTCAGGCACATCAGGTGTCTCAGTGACATCAGGTGTCGTAGTAACATCAGGTGTCTCAGTAACATCAGGTGTCTCAGCAACATCAGGTGTCTCAGACACATCAGGTGTCTCAGTGACATCAGGTGTCTTAGTAACATCAGGTGTCTCAGTAACATCAGGTGTCTCAGTAACATTATCTGTCTCAGTAACATCAGGTGTCTCAGTAACATCGGGTGTCTCAGTAACATCAGGTGTCTCAACAACATCAGGTGTCTCAGTAACATCAGGTGTCTCAGTAACATCAGGTGTCTCAGTAACATCAGCTGTCTCAGCAACATCAGGTGTCTCAGTAACATCAGGTGTCTCAGTAACATCAGGTGTCTCAGCAACATCATGTGTCTCAGTAACATCAGGTGTCTCAGTAACATCAGGTGTCTCAGCAACATCATGTGTCTCAGTAACGTCAGGTGTCTCAGTAACATCAGGTGTCTCAGTAACATCAGTAACATCAGGTGTCTCAGCAACATCAGCTTTCTCAGTAACATCAGGTGTCTCAGCAACATCAGGTGTCTCAGTAACATCAGGTTTCTCAGTATTATCAGGTGTCTCAGTATTATCAGGTGTCTCAGTAACATCAGGTGTCTCAGCAACATCAGGTGTCTCAGTAACATCAGGTGTCTCAGTAACATTAGGTGTGTCACTAACTTTAGTAACATCAAGTGTCTCAGCAACATCAGGTGTCTCAGTATCATCAGGTGTCTCAGTAACATCAGGTGTCTCAGCAACATCAGTAACATCAGGTGTCTCAGCAACATCAGGTGTCTCAGTAACATCAGGTGTCTCAGTAACAGTAGGTGTCTCAGTAACATCAGGTGCCTCAGTAATATCAGGTGTCTCAGTAACATCAGGTGTCACAGCAACATCAGGTGTCTCAGTATCAGCAGGTGTCTCAGTAACATCAGGTGTCTCAGTAACAGTAGGTGTCTCAGTAACATCAGGTGCCTCAGTAATATCAGGTGTCTCAGTAACATCAGGTGTCACAGCAACATCAGGTGTCTCAGTATCAGCAGGTGTCTCAGTAACATCAGATGTCTCAGTAACATCAGGTGTCTCAGCAACATCAGGTGTCTCAGTAACATCAGGTGTCTCAGCAACATCAGGTGTCTCAGCAACGTCATGTGTCTCAGTAACGCCAGGTGTCTCAGTAACATCAGGTGTCTCAGTAACATCAGGTGTCTCAGTAACATCAGGTGTCTCAGCAACGTCAGTTGTCTCAGGAACATCAGGTGTCTCAGCAACATCATGTGTCTCAGTAACGTCAGGTGTCTCAGTAACATCAGGTGTCTCAGTAACATCAGGTGTCTCAGTAACATCAGGTGTCTCAGCAACGTCAGTTGTCTCTGTGACATCAGGTGTCTCAGCAACATCAGGTGTCTCAGTAACATCAGGTGTCTCAGTAACATCAGGTGTCTCAGACACATCAGGTGTCTCAGTGACATCAGGTGTCTTAGTAACATCAGGTGTCTCAGTAACATCAGGTGTCTCAGTAACATCAGGTGTCTCAGTAACATCAGGTGTCTCAGACACATCAGGTGTCTCAGTGACATCAGGTGTCGTAGTAACATCAGGTGTCTCAGTAACATCAGGTGTCTCAGCAACATCAGGTGTCTCAGACACATCAGGTGTCTCAGTGACATCAGGTGTCTCAGTAACATCAGCTGTCTCAGTAACATCAGTTGTCTCAGTAACATCATCTGTCTCAGTAACATCATGTGTCTCAGTAACATCGGGTGTCTCAGTAACATCAGGTGTCTCAGCAACATCAGGTGTCTCAGTAACATCAGGTGTCTCAGTAACGTCAGTTGTCTCTGTAACATCAGGTGTCTCAGCAACATCAGGTGTCTCAGTAACATCAGGTGTCTCAGTAACATCAGGTGTCTCAGCAACATCATGTGTCTCAGTAACGTCAGGTGTCTCAGTAACATCAGGTGTCTCAGTAACATCAGGTGTCTCAGTAACATCAGGTGTCTCAGTAACATCAGGTGTCTCAGTAACATCAGTAACATCAGGTGTCTCAGCAACATCAGCTTTCTCAGTAACATCAGGTGTCTCAGCAACATCAGGTGTCTCAGTAACATCAGGTTTCTCAGTATTATCAGGTGTCTCAGTATTATCAGGTGTCTCAGTAACATCAGGTGTCTCAGCAACATCAGGTGTCTCAGTAACATCAGGTGTCTCAGTAACATTAGGTGTGTCACTAACTTTAGTAACATCAAGTGTCTCAGCAACATCAGGTGTCTCAGTATCATCAGGTGTCTCAGTAACTTCAGGTGTCTCAGCAACATCAGGTGTCACAGCAACATCAGGTGTCTCAGTATCAGCAGGTGTCTCAGTAACATCAGGTGTCTCAGTAACACTAGGTGTCTCAGTAACATCAGGTGCCTCAGTAATATCAGGTGTCTCAGTAACATCAGGTGTCACAGCAACATCAGGTGTCTCAGTATCAGCAGGTGTCTCAGTAACATCAGATGTCTCAGTAACATCAGGTGTCTCAGCAACATCAGGTGTCTCAGTAACATCAGGTGTCTCAGCAACATCAGGTGTCTCAGCAACGTCATGTGTCTCAGTAACGCCAGGTGTCTCAGTAAAATCAGGTGTCTCAGTAACATCAGGTGTCTCAGTAACATCAGGTGTCTCAGCAACGTCAGTTGTCTCAGGAACATCAGGTGTCTCAGCAACATCAGGTGTCTCAGTAACATCAGGTGTCTCAGTAACATCAGGTTTCTCAGACACATCAGGTGTCTCAGCAACATCATGTGTCTCAGTAACGTCAGGTGTCTCAGTAACATCAGGTGTCTCAGCAGCATCATGTGTCTCACTAACGTCAGGTGTCTCAGCAACATCATGTGTCTCAGTAACGTCAGGTGTCTCAGTAACATCAGGTGTCTCAGTAACATCAGGTGTCTCAGTAACATCAGGTGTCTCAGTAACATCAGGTGTCTCAGTAACATCAGGTGTCTCAGCAACGTCAGTTGTCTCTGTGACATCAGGTGTCTCAGCAACATCAGGTGTCTCAGTAACATCAGGTGTCTCAGTAACATCAGGTGTCTCAGCAACATCATGTGTCTCAGTAACGTCAGGTGTCTCAGCAACATCATGTGTCTCAGTAACATCAGGTGTCTCAGCAACATCATGTGTCTCAGTAACGTCAGGTGTCTCAGTAACATCAGGTGTCTCAGTAACATCAGGTGTCTCAGTAACATCAGGTGTCTCAGCAACGTCAGTTGTCTCTGTGACATCAGGTGTCTCAGCAACATCAGGTGTCTCAGTAACTTCAGGTGTCTCAGTAACATCAGGTGTCTCAGACACATCAGGTGTCTCAGTGACATCAGGTGTCTTAGTAACATCAGGTGTCTCAGTAACATCAGGTGTCTCAGCAACATCAGGTGTCTCAGTAACATCAGGTGTCTCAGTAACATCAGGTGTGTCAGTAACCTTAGTAACATCAGGTGTCTCAGTAACATCAGGTGTCTCAGCAACGTCAGTTGTCTCAGTAACATCAGGTGTCTCAGCAACATCATGTGTCTCAGTAACGTCAGGTGTCTCAGTAACATCAGGTGTCTCAGTAACATCAGGTGTCTCAGTAACATCAGGTGTCTCAGCAACGTCAGTTGTCTCTGTGACATCAGGTGTCTCAGCAACATCAGGTGTCTCAGTAACATTAGGTGTCTCAGTAACATCAGGTGTCTCAGTAACATCAGGTGTCTCAGACACATCAGGTGTCTCAGTGACATCAGGTGTCTCAGTGACATCAGGTGTCTCAGTAACATCAGGTGTCTCAGCAACATCAGGTGTCTCAGACACATCAGGTGTCTCAGTGACATCAGGTGTCTTAGTAACATCAGGTGTCTCAGTAACATCAGGTGTCTCAGTAACATTATCTGTCTCAGTAACATCAGGTGTCTCAGTAACATCGGGTGTCTCAGTAACATCAGGTGTCTCAACAACATCAGGTGTCTCAGTAACATCAGGTGTCTCAGTAACATCAGGTGTCTCAGTAACATCAGCTGTCTCAGCAACATCAGGTGTCTCAGTAACATCAGGTGTCTCAGTAACATCAGGTGTCTCAGCAACATCATGTGTCTCAGTAACGTCAGGTGTCTCAGTAACATCAGGTGTCTCAGTAACATCAGGTGTCTCAGTAACATCAGCTATCTCAGCAACATCAGGTGTCTCAGTAACATCAGGTGTCTCAGTAACATCAGGTGTCTCAGCAACATCATGTGTCTCAGTAACGTCAGGTGTCTCAGTAACATCAGGTGTCTCAGTAACATCAGGTGTCTCAGTAACATCAGGTGTCTCAGCAACATCAGGTGTCTCAGTAACATTAGCTGTCTCAGTAACATTATCTGTCTCAGTAACATCAGGTGTCTCAGTAACATCGGGTGTCTCAGTAACATCAGGTGTCTCAACAACATCAGGTGTCTCAGTAACATCAGGTGTCTCAGTAACATCAGGTGTCTCAGCAACATCAGGTGTCTCAGTAACATTAGCTGTCTCAGCAACATCAGGTGTCTCAGTAACATCAGGTGTCTCAGTAACATCAGGTGTCTCAGTAACATCAGTAACATAAGGTGTCTCAGTAACATCAGTAACATCAGGTGTCTCAGTAACATCAGTAACATCAGGTGTCTCAGTAACATCGGGTGTCTCAGTAACATCAGGTGTCTCAGCAACATCATGTGTCTCAGTAACGTCAGGTGTCTCAGTAACATCAGGTGTCTCAGTAACATCAGGTGTCTCAGTAACATCAGGTGTCTCAGCAACGTCAGTTGTCTCTGTGACATCAGGTGTCTCAGCAACATCAGGTGTCTCAGTAACATCAGGTGTCTCAGTAACATCAGGTGTCTCAGACACATCAGGTGTCTCAGTGACATCAGGTGTCTTAGTAACATCAGGTGTCTCAGTAACATCAGGTGTCTCAGTAACATCAGGTGTCTCAGTAACATCAGGTGTCTCAGACACATCAGGTGTCTCAGTGACATCAGGTGTCGTAGTAACATCAGGTGTCTCAGTAACATCAGGTGTCTCAGCAACATCAGGTGTCTCAGACACATCAGGTGTCTCAGTGACATCAGGTGTCTTAGTAACATCAGCTGTCTCAGTAACATCAGGTGTCTCAGTAACATTATCTGTCTCAGTAACATCAGGTGTCTCAGTAACATCGGGTGTCTCAGTAACATCAGGTGTCTCAACAACATCAGGTGTCTCAGTAACATCAGGTGTCTCAGTAACATCAGGTGTCTCAGTAACATCAGCTGTCTCAGCAACATCAGGTGTCTCAGTAACATCAGGTGTCTCAGTAACATCAGGTGTCTCAGCAACATCATGTGTCTCAGTAACGTCAGGTGTCTCAGTAACATCAGGTGTCTCAGTAACATCAGGTGTCACAGTAACATCAGCTATCTCAGCAACATCAGGTGTCTCAGTAACATCAGGTGTCTCAGTAACATCAGGTGTCTCAGCAACATCATGTGTCTCAGTAACGTCAGGTGTCTCAGTAACATTAGGTGTCTCAGTAACATCAGGTGTCTCAGTAACATCAGGTGTCTCAGCAACATCAGGTGTCTCAGTAACATTAGCTGTCTCAGTAACATTATCTGTCTCAGTAACATCAGGTGTCTCAGTAACATCGTGTGTCTCAGTAACATCAGGTGTCTCAACAACATCAGGTGTCTCAGTAACATCAGGTGTCTCAGTAACATCAGGTGTCTCAGCAACATCAGGTGTCTCAGTAACATTAGCTGTCTCAGCAACATCAGGTATCTCAGTAACATCAGGTGTCTCAGTAACATCCGGTGTCTCAGTAACATCAGTAACATAAGGTGTCTCAGTAACATCAGTAACATCAGGTGTCTCAGTAACATCAGTAACATCAGGTGTCTCAGTAACATCGGGTGTCTCAGTAACATCAGGTGTCTCAGCAACATCATGTGTCTCAGTAACGTCAGGTGTCTCATTAACATCAGGTGTCTCAGTAACATCAGGTGTCTCAGTAACATCAGGTGTCTCAGCAACGTCAGTTGTCTCTGTGACATCAGGTGTCTCAGCAACATCAGGTGTCTCAGTAACATCAGGTGTCTCAGTAACATCAGGTGTCTCAGACACATCAGGTGTCTCAGTGACATCAGGTGTCTTAGTAACATCAGGTGTCTCAGTAACATCAGGTGTCTCAGTAACATCAGGTGTCTCAGTAACATCAGGTGTCTCAGACACATCAGGTGTCTCAGTGACATCAGGTGTCGTAGTAACATCAGGTGTCTCAGTAACATCAGGTGTCTCAGCAACATCAGGTGTCTCAGACACATCAGGTGTCTCAGTGACATCAGGTGTCTTAGTAACATCAGCTGTCTCAGTAACATCAGGTGTCTCAGTAACATTATCTGTCTCAGTAACATCAGGTGTCTCAACAACATCAGGTGTCTCAGTAACATCAGAAGTCTCAGTAACATCAGGTGTCTCAGTAACATCAGCTGTCTCAGCAACATCAGGTGTCTCAGTAACATCAGGTGTCTCAGTAACATCAGGTGTCTCAGCAACATCATGTGTCTCAGTAACGTCAGGTGTCTCAGTAACATCAGGTGTCTCAGTAACATCAGGTGTCTCAGTAACAACAGCTGTCTCAGCAACATCAGGTGTCTCAGTAACATCAGGTGTCTCAGTAACATCAGGTGTCTCAGCAACATCATGTGTCTCAGTAACGTCAGGTGTCTCAGTAACATCAGGTGTCTCAGTAACATCAGGTGTCTCAGTAACATCAGGTGTCTCAGCAACATCAGGTGTCTCAGTAACATTAGCTGTCTCAGTAACATTATCTGTCTCAGTAACATCAGGTGTCTCAGACACATCAGGTGTCTCAGTGACATCAGGTGTCTTAGTAACATCAGGTGTCTCAGTAACATCAGGTGTCTCAGTAACATCAGGTGTCTCAGTAACATCAGGTGTCTCAGACACATCAGGTGTCTCAGTGACATCAGGTGTCGTAGTAACATCAGGTGTCTCAGTAACATCAGGTGTCTCAGCAACATCAGGTGTCTCAGACACATCAGGTGTCTCAGTGACATCAGGTGTCTTAGTAACATCAGCTGTCTCAGTAACATCAGGTGTCTCAGTAACATTATCTGTCTCAGTAACATCAGGTGTCTCAGTAACATCAGGTGTCTCAGTAACATCAGGTGTCTCAGTAACATCAGCTGTCTCAGCAACATCAGGTGTCTCAGTAACATCAGGTGTCTCAGTAACATCAGGTGTCTCAGCAACATCATGTGTCTCAGTAACATCAGGTGTCTCAGTAACATCAGGTGTCTCAGTAACATCAGGTGTCTCAGTAACATCAGCTGTCTCAGCAACATCAGGTGTCTCAGTAACATCAGGTGTCTCAGTAACATCAGGTGTCTCAGCAACATCATGTGTCTCAGTAACGTCAGGTGTCTCAGTAACATCAGGTGTCTCAGTAACATCAGGTGTCTCAGTAACATCAGGTATCTCAGCAACATCAGGTGTCTCAGTAACATTAGCTGTCTCAGTAACATTATCTGTCTCAGTAACATCAGGTGTCTCAGTAACATCGGGTGTCTCAGTAACATCAGGTGTCTCAACAACATCAGGTGTCTCAGTAACATCAGGTGTCTCAGTAACATCAGGTGTCTCAGCAACATCATGTGTCTCAGTAACGTCAGGTGTCTCAGTAACATCAGGTGTCTCAGTAACATCAGGTGTCTCAGTAACATCAGCTATCTCAGCAACATCAGGTGTCTCAGTAACATCAGGTGTCTCAGTAACATCAGGTGTCTCAGCAACATCATGTGTCTCAGTAACGTCAGGTGTCTCAGTAACATCAGGTGTCTCAGTAACATCAGGTGTCTCAGTAACATCAGGTGTCTCAGCAACATCAGGTGTCTCAGTAACATTAGCTGTCTCAGTAACATTATCTGTCTCAGTAACATCAGTTGTCTCAGTAACATCGGGTGTCTCAGTAACATCAGGTGTCTCAACAACATCAGGTGTCTCAGTAACATCAGGTGTCTCAGTAACATCAGGTTCTCAGTAACATCAGGTGTCTCAGCAACATCAGGTGTCTCAGTAACATTAGCTGTCTCAGCAACATCAGGTGTCTCAGTAACATCAGGTGTCTCAGTAACATCATACAGGTGTCTCAGTAACATCAGTAACATCAGGTGTCTCAGTAACACTCAGTAACATCAGGTGTCTCAGTAACATCGGGTGTCTCAGTAACATCAGGTGTCTCAGCAACATCATGTGTCTCAGTAACGTCAGGTGTCTCAGCAACATCAGGTGTCTCAGTAACATCAGGTGTCTCAGTAACATCAGGTGTCTCAGCAACGTCAGTTGTCTCTGTAACATCAGGTGTCTCAGCAACATCAGGTGTCTCAGTAACATCAGGTGTCTCAGCAACATCAGGTGTCTCAGACACATCAGGTGTCTCAGTGACATCAGGTGTCTCAGTAACATCAGCTGTCTCAGTAACATCAGGTGTCTCAGTAACATCATCTGTCTCAGTAACATTCAGGTGTCTCAGTAACATCAGGTGTCTCAGTAACATCAGGTGTCTCAGCAACATCAGGTGTCTCAACAACATCAGGTGTCTCAGTAACATCAGGTGTCTCAGTAACATCAGGTGTCTCAGTAACAACAGCTGTCTCAGCAACATCAGGTGTCTCAGTAACATCAGGTGTCTCAGTAACATCAGGTGTCTCAGCAACATCATGTGTCTCAGTAACGTCAGGTGTCTCAGTAACATCAGGTGTCTCAGTAACATCAGGTGTCTCAGTAACATCAGGTGTCTCAGCAACATCAGGTGTCTCAGTAACATTAGCTGTCTCAGTAACATTATCTGTCTCAGTAACATCAGGTGTCTCAGACACATCAGGTGTCTCAGTGACATCAGGTGTCTTAGTAACATCAGGTGTCTCAGTAACATCAGGTGTCTCAGTAACATCAGGTGTCTCAGTAACATCAGGTGTCTCAGACACATCAGGTGTCTCAGTGACATCAGGTGTCGTAGTAACATCAGGTGTCTCAGTAACATCAGGTGTCTCAGCAACATCAGGTGTCTCAGACACATCAGGTGTCTCAGTGACATCAGGTGTCTTAGTAACATCAGCTGTCTCAGTAACATCAGGTGTCTCAGTAACATTATCTGTCTCTGTAACATCAGGTGTCTCAGTAACATCGGGTGTCTCAGTAACATCAGGTGTCTCAACAACATCAGGTGTCTCAGTAACATCAGAAGTCTCAGTAACATCAGGTGTCTCAGTAACATCAGCTGTCTCAGCAACATCAGGTGTCTCAGTAACATCAGGTGTCTCAGTAACATCAGGTGTCTCAGCAACATCATGTGTCTCAGTAACGTCAGGTGTCTCAGTAACATCAGGTGTCTCAGTAACATCAGGTGTCTCAGTAACATCAGGTGTCTCAGTAACATTAGCTGTCTCAGTAACATCAGGTGTCTCAGTAACATCAGGTGTCTCAGTAACATCAGGTGTCTCAACAACATCAGGTGTCTCAGTAACATCAGGTGTCTCAGTAACATCAGTAACATCAGGTGTCTCAGCAACATCAGCTTTCAAAGTAACATCAGGTGTCTCAGCAACATCAGGTGTCTCAGTAACATCAGGTTTCTCAGTATTATCAGGTGTCTCAGTATTATCAGGTGTCTCAGTAACATCAGGTGTCTCAGTAACATCAGGTGTCTCAGTAACAGTAGGTGTCTCAGTAACATCAGATGTCTCAGTAACATCAGGTGTCTCAGCAACATCAGGTGTCTCAGTATCATCAGGTGTCTCAGTAACATCAGGTGTCTCAGCAACATCAGGTGTCTCAGTATCATCAGGTGTCTCAGTAACATCAGGTGTCTCAGCAACATCAGTCTCAGTGTCTCAGCAACATCAGGTGTCTCAGTAACATCAGGTGTCTCAGTAACAATAGGTGTCTCAGTAACATCAGATGTCTCAGTAACATCAGGTGTCTCAGCAACATTAGGTGTCTCAGTAACATCAGGTGTCTCAGCAACATCAGGTGTCTCAGCGACGTCATGTGTCTCAGTAACGCCAGGTGTCTCAGTAACATCAGGTGTCTCAGTAACATCAGGTGTCTCAGCAACATCAGGTGTCTCAGTAACATCAGGTGTCTCAGTAACATCAGGTGTCTCAGTAACAGTAGGTGTCTCAGTAACATCAGATGTCTCAGTAACATCAGGTGTCTCAGTAACATCAGGTGTCTCAGCAACATCAGTTGTCTCAGGAACATCAGGTGTCTCAGCAACATCAGGTGTCTCAGTAACATCAGGTGTCTCAGTAACATCAGGTGTCTCAGACACATCAGGTGTCTCAGAATCATCAGGTGTCTCAGTAACATCAGGTGTCTCAGTAACATCAGGTGTCTCAGCAACATCATGTGTCTCAGTAACGTCAGGTGTCTCAGCAACATCATGTGTCTCAGTAACGTCAGGTGTCTCAGTAACATCAGGTGTCTCAGTAACATCAGGTGTCTCAGTAACATCAGGTGTCTCAGTAACATCAGTAACATCAGGTGTCTCAGCAACATCAGCTTTCAAAGTAACATCAGGTGTCTCAGTATCATCAGGTGTCTCAGTAACATCAGGTGTCTCAGCAACATCAGTAACATCAGGTGTCTCAGCAACATCAGGTGTCTCAGTAACATCAGGTGTCTCAGTAACAGTAGGTGTCTCAGTAACATCAGGTGTCTCAGTAACATCAGGTGTCTCAGCAACATCAGGTGTCTCAGTAACATCAGGTGTCTCAGCAACATCAGGTGTCTCAGCAACGTCATGTGTCTCAGTAACGCCAGGTGTCTCAGTAACATCAGGTGTCTCAGTAACATCAGGTGTCTCAGCAACATCAGGTGTCTCAGTAACATCAGGTGTCTCAGTAACATCAGGTGTCTCAGTAACAGTAGGTGTCTCAGTAACATCAGATGTCTCAGTAACATCAGGTGTCTCAGTAACATCAGGTGTCTCAGCAACGTCAGTTGTCTCAGGAACATCAGGTGTCTCAGCAACATCAGGTGTCTCAGTAACATCAGGTGTCTCAGTAACATCAGGTGTCTCAGACACATCAGGTGTCTCAGAAACATCAGGTGTCTCATTAACATCAGGTGTCTCAGTAACATCAGGTGTCTCAGCAACATCATGTGTCTCAGTAACGTCAGGTGTCTCAGCAACATCATGTGTCTCAGTAACGTCAGGTGTCTCAGTAACATCAGGTGTCTCAGTAACATCAGGTGTCTCAGTAACATCAGGTGTCTCAGTAACATCAGTAACATCAGGTGTCTCAGCAACATCAGCTTTCAAAGTAACATCAGGTGTCTCAGTAACATCAGGTGTCTCAGTAACATCAGGTGTCTCAGTAACATCAGGTGTCTCAGCAACGTCAGTTGTCTCTGTGACATCAGGTGTCTCAGCAACATCAGGTGTCTCAGTAACATCAGGTGTCTCAGTAACATCAGGTGTCTCAGACACATCAGGTGTCTCATTGACATCAGGTGTCTTAGTAACATCAGGTGTCTCAGTAACATCAGGTGTCTCAGTAACATCAGGTGTCTCAGTAACATCAGGTGTATCAGTAACATCAGGTGTCTCAGTAACATCAGGTGCCTCAGTAACATCAGGTGCCTCAGCAACATCAGGTGTCTCAATAACATCAGGTGTCTCAGTAACATCAGGTGTGTCAGTAACCTTAGTAACATCAGGTGTCTCAGTAACATCAGGTGCCTCAGTAACATCAGGTGTCTCAGTAACGTCAGGTGTCTGAGTAACATCAGGTGTCTCAGTAACATCAGGTGTCTCAGCAACGTCAGTTGTCTCAGTAACATCAGGTGTCTCAGCAACATCAGGTGTCTCAGTAACATCAGGTGTCTCAGTAACATCAGGTGTCTCAGCAACATCATGTGTCTCAGTAACGTCAGGTGTCTCAGTAACATCAGGTGTCTCAGTAACATCAGGTGTCTCAGTAACATCAGGTGTCTCAGCAACATCAGGTGTCTCAGTAACATTAGCTGTCTCAGTAACATCAGGTGTCTCAGTAACATCAGGTGTCTCAACAACATCAGGTGTCTCAGTAACATCAGGTGTCTCAGTAACATCAGTAACATCAGGTGTCTCAGCAACATCAGCTTTCTCAGTAACATCAGGTGTCTCAGCAACATCAGGTGTCTCAGTAACATCAGGTTTCTCAGTATTATCAGGTGTCTCAGTATTATCAGGTGTCTCAGTAACATCAGG
The DNA here is from genome assembly GCF_905237065.1 of Salmo salar. NCBI lineage: Eukaryota > Metazoa > Chordata > Actinopteri > Salmoniformes > Salmonidae > Salmo > Salmo salar. The sequence continues at coordinate 104,962,890 of NC_059450.1, forward strand.
TGTCTCAGTAATCATCAGGTGTCTCAGTAACATTAGGTGTGTCACTAACCTTAGTAACATCAAGTGTCTCAGCAACATCAGGTGTCTCAGTATCATCAGGTGTCTCAGTAACATCAGGTGTCTCAGCAACATCAGTAACATCATGTGTCTCAGCAACATCAGGTGTCTCAGTAACATCAGGTGTCTCAGTAACAGTATTAGATGTCTCAGTAACATCAGGTGTCTCAGCAACATCAGGTGTCTCAGTAACATCAGGTGTCTCAGCAACATCAGGTGTCTCAGCAACGTCATGTGTCTCAGTAACGCCAGGTGTCTCAGTAACATCAGGTGTCTCAGTAACATCAGGTGTCTCAGTAACATCAGGTGTCTCAACAACATCAGGTGTCTCAGTAACATCAGGTGTCTCAGTAACATCAGTAACATCAGGTGTCTCAGCAACATCAGCTTTCAAAGTAACATTAGGTGTCTCAGCAACATCAGGTGTCTCAGTAACATCAGGTTTCTCAGTATTATCAGGTGTCTCAGTATTATCAGGTGTCTCAGTAACATCAGGTGTCTCAGTAACATCAGGTGTCTCAGTAACAGTAGGTGTCTCAGTAACATCAGATGTCTCAGTAACATCAGGTGTCTCAGTAACATCAGGTGTCTCAGCAACATCAGTAACATCAGGTGTCTCAGCAACATCATGTGTCTCAGTAACATCAGGTGTCTCAGTAACAGTAGGTGTCTCAGTAACATCAGGTGTCTCAGCAACATCAGGTGTCTCAGTAACATCAGGTGTCTCAGTAACATCAGGTGTCTCAGCAACATCATGTGTCTCAGTAACGTCAGGTGTCTCAGTAACATCAGGTGTCTAAGTAACATCAGGTGTCTCAGTAACATCAGGTGTCTCAGCAACATCAGGTGTCTCAGTAACATTAGCTGTCTCAGTAACATCAGGTGTCTCAGTAACATCAGGTGTCTCAACAACATCAGGTGTCTCAGTAACATCAGGTGTCTCAGTAACATCAGTAACATCAGGTGTCTCAGCAACATCAGCTTTCTCAGTAACATCAGGTGTCTCAGCAACATCAGGTGTCTCAGTAACATCAGGTTTCTCAGTATTATCAGGTGTCTCAGTATTATCAGGTGTCTCAGTAACATCAGGTGTCTCAGTAACATCAGGTGTCTCAGTAACATTAGGTGTGTCACTAACCTTAGTAACATCAAGTGTCTCAGCAATATCAGGTGTCTCAGTATCATCAAGTGTCTCAGTAACATCAGGTGTCTCAGCAACATCAGTAACATCATGTGTCTCAGCAACATCAGGTGTCTCAGTAACATCAGGTGTCTCAGTAACAGTAGGTGTCTCAGTAACATCAGATGTCTCAGTAACATCAGGTGTCTCAGCAACATCAGGTGTCTCAGTAACATCAGGTGTCTCAGCAACATCAGGTGTCTCAGCAACGTCATGTGTCTCAGTAACGCCAGGTGTCTCAGTAACATCAGGTGTCTCAGTAACATCAGGTGTCTCAGTAACATCAGGTGTCTCAACAACATCAGGTGTCTCAGTAACATCAGGTGTCTCAGTAACATCAGTAACATCAGGTGTCTCAGCAACATCAGCTTTCAAAGTAACATCAGGTGTCTCAGCAACATCAGGTGTCTCAGTAACATCAGGTTTCTCAGTATTATCAGGTGTCTCAGTATTATCAGGTGTCTCAGTAACATCAGGTGTCTCAGTAACATCAGGTGTCTCAGTAACAGTAGGTGTCTCAGTAACATCAGATGTCTCAGTAACATCAGGTGTCTCAGCAACATCAGGTGTCTCAGTATCATCAGGTGTCTCAGTAACATCAGGTGTCTCAGCAACATCAGGTGTCTCAGTATCATCAGGTGTCTCAGTAACATCAGGTGTCTCAGCAACATCAGTAACATCAGGTGTCTCAGCAACATCAGGTGTCTCAGTAACATCAGGTGTCTCAGTAACAGTAGGTGTCTCAGTAACATCAGATGTCTCAGTAACATCAGGTGTCTCAGCAACATCAGGTGTCTCAGTAACATCAGGTGTCTCAGCAACGTCATGTGTCTCAGTAACATCAGGTGTCTCAGTAACAGTAGGTGTCTCAGTAACATCAGATGTCTCAGTAACATCAGGTGTCACAGCAACATCAGGTGTCTCAGTATCATCAGGTGTCTCAGTAACATCAGATGTCTCAGTAACATCAGGTGTCTCAGCAACATCAGGTGTCTCAGTATCATCAGGTGTCTCAGTAACATCAGGTGTCTCAGCAACATCAGGTGTCTCAGTATCATCAGGTGTCTCAGTAACATCAGGTGTCTCAGCAACATCAGTAACATCAGGTGTCTCAGCAACATCAGGTGTCTCAGTAACATCAGGTGTCTCAGTAACAGTAGGTGTCTCAGTAACATCAGATGTCTCAGTAACATCAGGTGTCTCAGCAACATCAGGTGTCTCAGTAACATCAGGTGTCTCAGCAACGTCATGTGTCTCAGTAACATCAGGTGTCTCAGTAACAGTAGGTGTCTCAGTAACATCAGATGTCTCAGTAACATCAGGTGTCACAGCAACATCAGGTGTCTCAGTATCATCAGGTGTCTCAGTAACATCAGATGTCTCAGTAACATCAGGTGTCTCAGCAACATCAGGTGTCTCAGTATCATCAGGTGTCTCAGTAACATCAGGTGTCTCAGCAACATCAGGTGTCTCAGTATCATCAGGTGTCTCAGTAACATCAGGTGTCTCAGCAACATCAGTAACATCAGGTGTCTAAGTAACATCAGGTGTCTCAGTAACATCAGGTGTCTCAGCAACATCAGGTGTCTCAGTAACATTAGCTGTCTCAGTAACATCAGGTGTCTCAGTAACATCAGGTGTCTCAACAACATCAGGTGTCTCAGTAACATCAGGTGTCTCAGTAACATCAGTAACATCAGGTGTCTCAGCAACATCAGCTTTCTCAGTAACATCAGGTGTCTCAGCAACATCAGGTGTCTCAGTAACATCAGGTTTCTCAGTATTATCAGGTGTCTCAGTATTATCAGGTGTCTCAGTAACATCAGGTGTCTCAGTAACATCAGGTGTCTCAGTAACATTAGGTGTGTCACTAACCTTAGTAACATCAAGTGTCTCAGCAACATCAGGTGTCTCAGTATCATCAGGTGTCTCAGTAACATCAGGTGTCTCAGCAACATCAGTAACAACATGTGTCTCAGCAACATCAGGTGTCTCAGTAACATCAGGTGTCTCAGTAACAGTAGGTGTCTCAGTAACATCAGATGTCTCAGTAACATCAGGTGTCTCAGCAACATCAGGTGTCTCAGTAACATCAGGTGTCTCAGCAACATCAGGTGTCTCAGCAACATCATGTGTCTCAGTAACGTCAGGTGTCTCAGTAACATCAGGTGTCTCAGTAACATCAGGTGTCTCAGTAACATCAGGTGTCTCAACAACATCAGGTGTCTCAGTAACATCAGGTGTCTCAGTAACATCAGTAACATCAGGTGTCTCAGCAACATCAGCTTTCAAAGTAACATCAGGTGTCTCAGCAACATCAGGTGTCTCAGTAACATCAGGTTTCTCAGTATTATCAGGTGTCTCAGTATTATCAGGTGTCTCAGTAACATCAGGTGTCTCAGTAACATCAGGTGTCTCAGTAACAGTAGGTGTCTCAGTAACATCAGATGTCTCAGTAACATCAGGTGTCTCAGCAACATCAGGTGTCTCAGTATCATCAGGTGTCTCAGTAACATCAGGTGTCTCAGCAACATCAGGTGTCTCAGTATCATCAGGTGTCTCAGTAACATCAGGTGTCTCAGCAACATCAGTAACATCAGGTGTCTCAGCAACATCAGGTGTCTCAGTAACATCAGGTGTCTCAGTAACAGTAGGTGTCTCAGTAACATCAGATGTCTCAGTAACATCAGGTGTCTCAGCAACATCAGGTGTCTCAGTAACATCAGGTGTCTCAGCAACGTCATGTGTCTCAGTAACATCAGGTGTCTCAGTAACAGTAGGTGTCTCAGTAACATCAGGTGTCTCAGTAACATCAGGTGTCTCAGCAACATCAGGTGTCTCAGTATCATCAGGTGTCTCAGTAACATCAGATGTCTCAGTAACATCAGGTGTCTCAGCAACATCAGGTGTCTCATAGTATCATCAGGTGTCTCAGCAACATCAGGTGTCTCAGCAACATCAGGTGTCTCAGTAACATCAGGTGTCTCAGTAACATCAGGTGTCTCAGCAACATCAGGTGTCTCAGTAACATCAGGTGTCTCAGCAACATCAGGTGTCTCAGCAACATCAGGTGTCTCAGTAACATCAGGTGTCTCAGTAACATCAGGTGTCTCAGTAACATCAGGTGTCTCAGCAACATCAGGTGTCTCAGCAACATCAGGTGTCTCAGTAACATCAGGTGTCTCAGTAACATCAGGTGTCTCAGTAACATCAGGTGTCTCAGCAACATCAGGTGTCTCAGTAACATCAGGTGTCTCAGTAACATCAGTGTGTCTCAGTAACATCAGCTTTCTCAGTAACATCAGGTGTCTCAGCAACATCAGGTGTCTCAGTAACATCAGGTTTCTCAGCATCATCATGTGTCTCAGTAACATCAGGTGTCTCAGTAACATCAGGTGTCTCAGTAACATCAGGTGTCTCAGTAACATCAGGTGTGTCACGCAACATCAGGTGTCTCAGCAACATCAGGTGTCTCAGTATCATCAGGTGTCTCAGTAACATCAGGTGTCTCAGCAACATCAGTGTGTCTCAGCAACATCAGGTGTCTCAGTAACATCAGGTGTCTCAGCAACATCAGGTGTCTCAGTAACATCAGGTGTCTCAGTAACATCAGGTGTCTCAGCAACATCAGTAACATCAGGTGTCTCAGCAACATCAGGTGTCTCAGCAACATCAGGTGTCTCAGCAACGCCAGGTGTCTCAGTAACATCAGCTGTCTCAGTAACATCAGGTGTCTCAGTAACATCAGGTGTCTCAACAACATCAGGTGTCTCAGTAACATCAGGTGTCTCAGTAACATCAGTAACATCAGGTGTCTCAGCAACATCAGCTTTCTCAGTAACATCAGGTGTCTCAGCAACATCAGGTGTCTCAGTAACATCAGGTTTCTCAGTATTATCAGGTGTCTCAGTATTATCAGGTGTCTCAGTAACATCAGGTGTCTCAGTAACATCAGGTGTCTCAGTAACATTAGGTGTGTCACTAACACAGAGTCTTAGTAACATCAAGTGTCTCAGCAACATCAGGTGTCTCAGTATCATCAGGTGTCTCAGTAACATCAGGTGTCTCAGCAACATCAGTAACATCAGGTGTCTCAGCAACATCAGGTGTCTCAGTAACATCAGGTGTCTCAGTAACAGTAGGTGTCTCAGTAACATCAGATGTCTCAGTAACATCAGGTGTCTCAGCAACATCAGGTGTCTCAGCAACGTCATCAGGTGTCTCAGCAACATCAGGTGTCTCAGTAACATCAGGTGTCTCAGTAACATCAGGTGTCTCATCAGTGTCCAGCAACATCAGGTGTCTCAGTAACATCAGGTGTCTCAGCAACATCAGGTGTCTCAGCAACATCATGTGTCTCAGTAACGCCAGGTGTCTCAGCAACATCAGGTGTCTCAGTAACGTCAGGTGTCTCAGTAACATCAGGTGTCTCAGCAACATCAGGTGTCTCAGTAACATCAGGTGTCTCAGTAACATCAGTAACATCAGGTGTCTCAGCAACATCAGCTTTCAAAGTAACATCAGGTGTCTCAGCAACATCAGGTGTCTCAGTAACATCAGGTTTCTCAGTATTATCAGGTGTCTCAGTATTATCAGGTGTCTCAGTAACATCAGGTGTCTCAGTAACATCAGGTGTCTCAGTAACAGTAGGTGTCTCAGTAACATCAGATGTCTCAGTAACATCAGGTGTCTCAGCAACATCAGGTGTCTCAGTATCATCAGGTGTCTCAGTAACATCAGGTGTCTCAGCAACATCAGGTGTCTCAGTATCATCAGGTGTCTCAGTAACATCAGGTGTCTCAGCAACATCAGTAACATCAGGTGTCTCAGCAACATCAGGTGTCTCAGTAACATCAGGTGTCTCAGTAACAGTAGGTGTCTCAGTAACATCAGATGTCTCAGTAACATCAGGTGTCTCAGCAACATCAGGTGTCTCAGTAACATCAGGTGTCTCAGCAACATCAGGTGTCTCAGCAACGTCATGTGTCTCAGTAACGCCAGGTGTCTCAGTACATCAGGTGTCTCAGTAACATCAGGTGTCTCAGCAACATCAGTTGTCTCAGTAACATCAGGTGTCTCAGTAACATCAGGTGTCTCAGTAACAGTAGGTGTCTCAGTAACATCAGATGTCTCAGTAACATCAGGTGTCTCAGTAACATCAGGTGTCTCAGACACATCAGGTGTCTCAGAAACATCAGGTGTCTCAGTAACATCAGGTGTCTCAGTAACATCAGGTGTCTCACCAACATCATGTGTCTCAGTAACATCAGGTGTCTCAGCAACATCAGTAACATCAGGTGTCTCAGCAACATCAGGTGTCTCAGTAACATCAGGTGTCTCAGTAACAGTAGGTGTCTCAGTAACATCAGATGTCTCAGTAACATCAGGTGTCTCAGCAACATCAGGTGTCTCAGTAACATCAGGTGTCTCAGCAACGTCATGTGTCTCAGTAACATCAGGTGTCTCAGTAACAGTAGGTGTCTCAGTAACATCAGATGTCTCAGTAACATCAGGTGTCACAGCAACATCAGGTGTCTCAGTATCATCAGGTGTCTCAGTAACATCAGATGTCTCAGTAACATCAGGTGTCTCAGCAACATCAGGTGTCTCAGTATCATCAGGTGTCTCAGTAACATCAGGTGTCTCAGCAACATCAGGTGTCTCAGTATCATCAGGTGTCTCAGTAACATCAGGTGTCTCAGCAACATCAGTAACATCAGGTGTCTCAGCAACATCAGGTGTCTCAGTAACATCAGGTGTCTCAGTAACATCAGGTGTCTCAGCAACGTCAGTTGTCTCTGTGACATCAGGTGTCTCAGCAACATCAGGTGTCTCAGTAACATCAGGTGTCTCAGTAACATCAGGTGTCTCAGACACATCAGGTGTCTCATTGACATCAGGTGTCTTAGTAACATCAGGTGTCTCAGTAACATCAGGTGTCTCAGTAACATCAGGTGTCTCAGTAACATCAGGTGTATCAGTAACATCAGGTGTCTCAGTAACATCAGGTGCCTCAGTAACATCAGGTGCCTCAGCAACATCAGGTGTCTCAATAACATCAGGTGTCTCAGTAACATCAGGTGTGTCAGTAACCTTAGTAACATCAGGTGTCTCAGTAACATCAGGTGCCTCAGTAACATCAGGTGTCTCAGTAACGTCAGGTGTCTGAGTAACATCAGGTGTCTCAGTAACATCAGGTGTCTCAGCAACGTCAGTTGTCTCAGTAACATCAGGTGTCTCAGCAACATCAGGTGTCTCAGTAACATCAGGTGTCTCAGTAACATCAGGTGTCTCAGTAACATCAGGTGTCTCAGTAACTCAGGTGTCCAGTCTCAGGTGTCTCAGTAACATCAGGTGTCTCAGCAACATCAGGTGTCTCAGTAACATTAGCTGTCTCAGTAACATCAGGTGTCTCAGTAACATCAGGTGTCTCAACAACATCAGGTGTCTCAGTAACATCAGGTGTCTCAGTAACATCATTAACATCAGGTGTCTCTAGCAACATCAGCTTTCTCAGTAACATCAGGTGTCTCAGCAACATCAGGTGTCTCAGTAACATTAGGTGTGTCACAGTAACATCAGGTGTCTCAGTAACATCAAGTGTCTCAGCAACATCAGGTGTCTCAGTATCATCAGGTGTCTCAGTAACATCAGGTGTCTCAGCAACATCAGTAACATCATGTGTCTCAGCAACATCAGATGTCTCAGTAACATCAGGTGTCTCAGTAACAGTAGGTGTCTCAGTAACATCAGATGTCTCAGTAACATCAGGTGTCTCAGCAACATCAGGTGTCTCAGTAACATCAGGTGTCTCAGCAACATCAGGTGTCTCAGCAACGTCATGTGTCTCAGTAACGCCAGGTGTCTCAGTAACATCAGGTGTCTCAGTAACATCAGGTGTCTCAGTAACATCAGGTGTCTCAACAACATCAGGTGTCTCAGTAACATCAGGTGTCTCAGTAACATCAGTAACATCAGGTGTCTCAGCAACATCAGCTTTCAAAGTAACATTAGGTGTCTCAGCAACATCAGGTGTCTCAGTAACATCAGGTTTCTCAGTATTATCAGGTGTCTCAGTATTATCAGGTGTCTCAGTAACATCAGTTGTCTCAGTAACATCAGGTGTCTCAGTAACAGTAGGTGTCTCAGTAACATCAGATGTCTCAGTAACATCAGGTGTCTCAGTAACATCAGGTGTCTCAGCAACATCAGTAACATCAGGTGTCTCAGCAACATCAGGTGTCTCAGTAACATCAGGTGTCTCAGTAACAGTAGGTGTCTCAGTAACATCAGGTGTCTCAGCAACATCAGGTGTCTCAGTAACATCAGGTGTCTCAGTAACATAAGGTGTCTCAGCAACATCATGTGTCTCAGTAACGTCAGGTGTCTCAGTAACATCAGGTGTCTCAGTAACATCAGGTGTCTCAGTAACATCAGGTGTCTCAGCAACATCAGGTGTCTCAGTAACATTAGCTGTCTCAGTAACATCAGGTGTCTCAGTAACATCAGGTGTCTCAACAACATCAGGTGTCTCAGTAACATCAGGTGTCTCAGTAACATCAGTAACATCAGGTGTCTCAGCAACATCAGCTTTCTCAGTAACATCAGGTGTCTCAGCAACATCAGGTCTCTCAGTAACATCAGGTTTCTCAGTATTATCAGGTGTCTCAGTATTATCAGGTGTCTCAGTAACATCAGGTGTCTCAGTAACATCAGGTGTCTCAGTAACATTAGGTGTGTCACTAACCTTAGTAACATCAAGTGTCTCAGCAACATCAGGTGTCTCAGTATCATCAGGTGTCTCAGTAACATCAGGTGTCTCAGCAACATCAGTAACATCATGTGTCTCAGCAACATCAGGTGTCTCAGTAACATCAGGTGTCTCAGTAACAGTAGGTGTCTCAGTAACATCAGATGTCTCAGTAACATCAGGTGTCTCAGCAACATCAGGTGTCTCAGTAACATCAGGTGTCTCAGCAACATCAGGTGTCTCAGCAACGTCATGTGTCTCAGTAACGCCAGGTGTCTCAGTAACATCAGGTGTCTCAGTAACATCAGGTGTCTCAGTAACATCAGGTGTCTCAACAACATCAGGTGTCTCAGTAACATCAGGTGTCTCAGTAACATCAGTAACATCAGGTGTCTCAGCAACATCAGCTTTCAAAGTAACATCAGGTGTCTCAGCAACATCAGGTGTCTCAGTAACATCAGGTTTCTCAGTATTATCAGGTGTCTCAGTATTATCAGGTGTCTCAGTAACATCAGGTGTCTCAGTAACATCAGGTGTCTCAGTAACAGTAGGTGTCTCAGTAACATCAGATGTCTCAGTAACATCAGGTGTCTCAGCAACATCAGGTGTCTCAGTATCATCAGGTGTCTCAGTAACATCAGGTGTCTCAGCAACATCAGGTGTCTCAGTATCATCAGGTGTCTCAGTAACATCAGGTGTCTCAGCAACATCAGTAACATCAGGTGTCTCAGCAACATCAGGTGTCTCAGTAACATCAGGTGTCTCAGTAACAGTAGGTGTCTCAGTAACATCAGATGTCTCAGTAACATCAGGTGTCTCAGTAACATCAGGTGTCTCAGCAACGTCAGTTGTCTCAGGAACATCAGGTGTCTCAGCAACATAAGGTGTCTCAGTAACATCAGGTGTCTCAGTAACATCAGGTGTCTCAGACACATAAGGTGTCTCAGAAACATCAGGTGTCTCAGTAACATCAGGTGTCTCAGTAACATCAGGTGTCTCAGCAACATCATGTGTCTCAGTAACGTCAGGTGTCTCAGCAACATCATGTGTCTCAGTAACGTCAGGTGTCTCAGTAACATCAGGTGTCTCAGTAACATCAGGTGTCTCAGTAACATCAGGTGTCTCAGTAACATCAGTAACATCAGGTGTCTCAGCAACATCAGCTTTCAAAGTAACATCAGGTGTCTCAGCAACATCAGGTGTCTCAGTAACATCAGGTTTCTCAGTATTATCAGGTGTCTCAGTATTATCAGGTGTCTCAGTAACATCAGGTGTCTCAGTAACATCAGGTGTCTCAGTAACAGTAGGTGTCTCAGTAACATCAGATGTCTCAGTAACATCAGGTGTCTCAGCAACATCAGGTGTCTCAGTATCATCAGGTGTCTCAGTAACATCAGGTGTCTCAGCAACATCAGGTGTCTCAGTATCATCAGGTGTCTCAGTAACATCAGGTGTCTCAGCAACATCAGTAACATCAGGTGTCTCAGCAACATCAGGTGTCTCAGTAACATCAGGTGTCTCAGTAACAGTAGGTGTCTCAGTAACATCAGGTGTCTCAGCAACATCAGGTGTCTCAGTAACATCAGGTGTCTCAGTAACATAAGGTGTCTCAGCAACATCATGTGTCTCAGTAACGTCAGGTGTCTCAGTAACATCAGGTGTCTCAGTAACATCAGGTGTCTCAGTAACATCAGGTGTCTCAGCAACATCAGGTGTCTCAGTAACATTAGCTGTCTCAGTAACATCAGGTGTCTCAGTAACATCAGGTGTCTCAACAACATCAGGTGTCTCAGTAACATCAGGTGTCTCAGTAACATCAGTAACATCAGGTGTCTCAGCAACATCAGCTTTCTCAGTAACATCAGGTGTCTCAGCAACATCAGGTGTCTCAGTAACATCAGGTTTCTCAGTATTATCAGGTGTCTCAGTATTATCAGGTGTCTCAGTAACATCAGGTGTCTCAGTAACATCAGGTGTCTCAGTAACATTAGGTGTGTCACTAACCTTAGTAACATCAAGTGTCTCAGCAACATCAGGTGTCTCAGTATCATCAGGTGTCTCAGTAACATCAGGTGTCTCAGCAACATCAGTAACATCATGTGTCTCAGCAACATCAGGTGTCTCAGGAACATCAGGTGTCTCAGCAACATAAGGTGTCTCAGTAACATCAGGTGTCTCAGTAACATCAGGTGTCTCAGACACATCAGGTGTCTCAGAAACATCAGGTGTCTCAGTAACATCAGGTGTCTCAGTAACATCAGGTGTCTCAGCAACATCATGTGTCTCAGTAACGTCAGGTGTCTCAGCAACATCATGTGCCTCAGTAACGTCAGGTGTCTCAGTAACATCAGGTGTCTCAGTAACATCAGGTGTCTCAGTAACATCAGGTGTCTCAGTAACATCAGTAACATCAGGTGTCTCAGCAACATCAGCTTTCAAAGTAACATCAGGTGTCTCAGCAACATCAGGTGTCTCAGTAACATCAGGTTTCTCAGTATTATCAGGTGTCTCAGTATTATCAGGTGTCTCAGTAACATCAGGTGTCTCAGTAACATCAGGTGTCTCAGTAACAGTAGGTGTCTCAGTAACATCAGATGTCTCAGTAACATCAGGTGTCTCAGCAACATCAGGTGTCTCAGTATCATCAGGTGTCTCAGTAACATCAGGTGTCTCAGCAACATCAGGTGTCTCAGTATCATCAGGTGTCTCAGTAACATCAGGTGTCTCAGCAACATCAGTAACATCAGGTGTCTCAGCAACATCAGGTGTCTCAGTAACATCAGGTGTCTCAGTAACAGTAGGTGTCTCAGTAACATCAGATGTCTCAGTAACATCAGGTGTCTCAGCAACATCAGGTGTCTCAGTAACATCAGGTGTCTCAGCAACATCAGGTGTCTCAGCAACGTCATGTGTCTCAGTAACGCCAGGTGTCTCAGTAACATCAGGTGTCTCAGTAACATCAGGTGTCTCAGCAACATCAGTTGTCTCAGTAACATCAGGTGTCTCAGTAACATCAGGTGTCTCAGTAACAGTAGGTGTCTCAGTAACATCAGATGTCTCAGTAACATCAGGTGTCTCAGTAACATCAGGTGTCTCAGACACATCAGGTGTCTCAGAAACATCAGGTGTCTCAGTAACATCAGGTGTCTCAGTAACATCAGGTGTCTCACCAACATCATGTGTCTCAGTAACATCAGGTGTCTCAGCAACATCATGTGTCTCAGTAACGTCAGGTGTCTCAGTAACATCAGGTGTCTCAGTAACATCAGGTGTCTCAGTAACATCAGGTGTCTCAGCAACGTCAGTTGTCTCTGTGACATCAGGTGTCTCAGCAACATCAGGTGTCTCAGTAACATCAGGTGTCTCAGCAACATCAGGTGTCTCAGTAACATCAGGTGTCTCAGTAACATCAGGTGTCTCAGCAACATCATGTGTCTCAGTAACGTCAGGTGTCTCAGCAACATCAGGTGTCTCAGTAACATCAGGTGTCTCAGCAACATCATGTGTCTCAGTAACGTCAGGTGTCTCAGTAACATCAGGTGTCTCAGTAACATCAGGTGTCTTAGTAACATCAGGTGTCTCAGTAACATCAGGTGTCTCAGTAACATCAGGTGTCTCAGTAACATCAGGTGTATCAGTAACATCAGGTGTCTCAGTAACATCAGGTGCCTCAGTAACATCAGGTGCCTCAGCAACATCAGGTGTCTCAATAACATCAGGTGTCTCAGTAACATCAGGTGTGTCAGTAACCTTAGTAACATCAGGTGTCTCAGTAACATCAGGTGCCTCAGTAACATCAGGTGTCTCAGTAACGTCAGGTGTCTGAGTAACATCAGGTGTCTCAGTAACATCAGGTGTCTCAGCAACGTCAGTTGTCTCAGTAACATCAGGTGTCTCAGCAACATCAGGTGTCTCAGTAACATCAGGTGTCTCAGTAACATCAGGTGTCTCAGCAACATCATGTGTCTCAGTAACGTCAGGTGTCTCAGTAACATCAGGTGTCTCAGTAACATCAGGTGTCTCAGTAACATCAGGTGTCTCAGCAACATCAGGTGTCTCAGTATCATCAGGTGTCTCAGTAACATCAGGTGTCTCAGCAACATCAGGTGTCTCAGTATCATCAGGTGTCTCAGTAACATCAGGTGTCTCAGCAACATCAGTAACATCAGGTGTCTCAGCAACATCAGGTGTCTCAGTAACATCAGGTGTCTCAGTAACAGTAGGTGTCTCAGTAACATCAGATGTCTCAGTAACATCAGGTGTCTCAGTAACATCAGGTGTCTCAGCAACGTCAGTTGTCTCAGGAACATCAGGTGTCTCAGCAACATAAGGTGTCTCAGTAACATCAGGTGTCTCAGTAACATCAGGTGTCTCAGACACATCAGGTGTCTCAGAAACATCAGGTGTCTCAGTAACATCAGGTGTCTCAGTAACATCAGGTGTCTCAGCAACATCATGTGTCTCAGTAACGTCAGGTGTCTCAGCAACATCATGTGCCTCAGTAACGTCAGGTGTCTCAGTAACATCAGGTGTCTCAGTAACATCAGGTGTCTCAGTAACATCAGGTGTCTCAGTAACATCAGTAACATCAGGTGTCTCAGCAACATCAGCTTTCAAAGTAACATCAGGTGTCTCAGCAACATCAGGTGTCTCAGTAACATCAGGTTTCTCAGTATTATCAGGTGTCTCAGTATTATCAGGTGTCTCAGTAACATCAGGTGTCTCAGTAACATCAGGTGTCTCAGTAACAGTAGGTGTCTCAGTAACATCAGATGTCTCAGTAACATCAGGTGTCTCAGCAACATCAGGTGTCTCAGTATCATCAGGTGTCTCAGTAACATCAGGTGTCTCAGCAACATCAGGTGTCTCAGTATCATCAGGTGTCTCAGTAACATCAGGTGTCTCAGCAACATCAGTAACATCAGGTGTCTCAGCAACATCAGGTGTCTCAGTAACATCAGGTGTCTCAGTAACAGTAGGTGTCTCAGTAACATCAGATGTCTCAGTAACATCAGGTGTCTCAGCAACATCAGGTGTCTCAGTAACATCAGGTGTCTCAGCAACATCAGGTGTCTCAGCAACGTCATGTGTCTCAGTAACGCCAGGTGTCTCAGTAACATCAGGTGTCTCAGTAACATCAGGTGTCTCAGCAACATCAGTTGTCTCAGTAACATCAGGTGTCTCAGTAACATCAGGTGTCTCAGTAACAGTAGGTGTCTCAGTAACATCAGATGTCTCAGTAACATCAGGTGTCTCAGTAACATCAGGTGTCTCAGACACATCAGGTGTCTCAGAAACATCAGGTGTCTCAGTAACATCAGGTGTCTCAGTAACATCAGGTGTCTCACCAACATCATGTGTCTCAGTAACGTCAGGTGTCTCAGCAACATCATGTGTCTCAGTAACGTCAGGTGTCTCAGTAACATCAGGTGTCTCAGTAACATCAGGTGTCTCAGTAACATCAGGTGTCTCAGCAACGTCAGTTGTCTCTGTGACATCAGGTGTCTCAGCAACATCAGGTGTCTCAGTAACATCAGGTGTCTCAGCAACATCAGGTGTCTCAGTAACATCAGGTGTCTCAGTAACATCAGGTGTCTCAGCAACATCATGTGTCTCAGTAACGTCAGGTGTCTCAGCAACATCATGTGTCTCAGTAACATCAGGTGTCTCAGCAACATCATGTGTCTCAGTAACGTCAGGTGTCTCAGTAACATCAGGTGTCTCAGTAACATCAGGTGTCTTAGTAACATCAGGTGTCTCAGTAACATCAGGTGTCTCAGTAACATCAGGTGTCTCAGTAACATCAGGTGTATCAGTAACATCAGGTGTCTCAGTAACATCAGGTGCCTCAGTAACATCAGGTGCCTCAGCAACATCAGGTGTCTCAATAACATCAGGTGTCTCAGTAACATCAGGTGTGTCAGTAACCTTAGTAACATCAGGTGTCTCAGTAACATCAGGTGCCTCAGTAACATCAGGTGTCTCAGTAACGTCAGGTGTCTGAGTAACATCAGGTGTCTCAGTAACATCAGGTGTCTCAGCAACGTCAGTTGTCTCAGTAACATCAGGTGTCTCAGCAACATCAGGTGTCTCAGTAACATCAGGTGTCTCAGTAACATCAGGTGTCTCAGCAACATCATGTGTCTCAGTAACGTCAGGTGTCTCAGTAACATCAGGTGTCTCAGTAACATCAGGTGTCTCAGTAACATCAGGTGTCTCAGCAACATCAGGTGTCTCAGTAACATTAGCTGTCTCAGTAACATCAGGTGTCTCAGTAACATCAGGTGTCTCAACAACATCAGGTGTCTCAGTAACATCAGGTGTCTCAGTAACATCAGTAACATCAGGTGTCTCAGCAACATCAGCTTTCTCAGTAACATCAGGTGTCTCAGCAACATCAGGTGTCTCAGTAACATCAGGTTTCTCAGTATTATCAGGTGTCTCAGTATTATCAGGTGTCTCAGTAACATCAGGTGTCTCAGTAACATCAGGTGTCTCAGTAACATTAGGTGTGTCACTAACCTTAGTACCATCAAGTGTCTCAGCAACATCAGGTGTCTCAGTATCATCAGGTGTCTCAGTAACATCAGGTGTCTCAGCAACATCAGTAACATCATGTGTCTCAGCAACATCAGGTGTCTCAGTAACATCAGGTGTCTCAGTAACAGTAGGTGTCTCAGTAACATCAGATGTCTCAGTAACATCAGGTGTCTCAGCAACATCAGGTGTCTCAGTAACATCAGGTGTCTCAGCAACATCAGGTGTCTCAGCAACGTCATGTGTCTCAGTAACGCCAGGTGTCTCAGTAACATCAGGTGTCTCAGTAACATCAGGTGTCTCAGTAACATCAGGTGTCTCAGTAACATCAGGTGTCTCAGCAACGTCAGTTGTCTCTGTGACATCAGGTGTCTCAGCAACATCAGGTGTCTCAGTAACATCAGGTGTCTCAGTAACATCAGGTGTCTCAGACACATCAGGTGTCTCAGAGACATCAGGTGTCTTAGTAACACCAGGTGTCTCAGTGACATCAGGTGTCTCAGTAACATCAGGTGTCTCAGTAACATCAGGTGTATCAGTAACATCAGGTGTCTCAGTAACATCAGGTGCCTCAGTAACATCAGGTGCCTCAGCAACATCAGGTGTCTCAATAACATCAGGTGTCTCAGTAACATCAGGTGTGTCAGTAACCTTAGTAACATCAGGTGTCTCAGTAACATCAGGTGCCTCAGTAACATCAGGTTTCTCAGTAACGTCAGGTGTCTGAGTAACATCAGGTGTCTCAGTAACATCAGGTGTCTCAGCAACGTCAGTTGTCTCAGTAACATCAGGTGTCTCAGCAACATCAGGTGTCTCAGTAACATCAGGTGTCTCAGTAACATCAGGTGTCTCAGCAACATCAGGTGTCTCAGTAACATTAGCTGTCTCAGTAACATCAGGTGTCTCAGTAACATCAGGTGTCTCAACAACATCAGGTGTCTCAGTAACATCAGGTGTCTCAGTAACATCAGTAACATCAGGTGTCTCAGCAACATCAGCTTTCTCAGTAACATCAGGTGTCTCAGCAACATCAGGTGTCTCAGTAACATCAGGTTTCTCAGTATTATCAGGTGTCTCAGTATTATCAGGTGTCTCAGTAACATCAGGTGTCTCAGTAACATCAGGTGTCTCAGTAACATTAGGTGTGTCACTAACCTTAGTAACATCAAGTGTCTCAGCAACATCAGGTGTCTCAGTATCATCAGGTGTCTCAGTAACATCAGGTGTCTCAGCAACATCAGTAACATCATGTGTCTCAGCAACATCAGGTGTCTCAGTAACATCAGGTGTCTCAGTAACAGTAGGTGTCTCAGTAACATCAGATGTCTCAGTAACATCAGGTGTCTCAGCAACATCAGGTGTCTCAGTAACATCAGGTGTCTCAGCAACATCAGGTGTCTAAGCAACGTCATGTGTCTCAGTAACGCCAGGTGTCTCAGTAACATCAGGTGTCTCAGTAACATCAGGTGTCTCAGTAACATCAGGTGTCTCAACAACATCAGGTGTCTCAGTAACATCAGGTGTCTCAGTAACATCAGTAACATCAGGTGTCTCAGCAACATCAGCTTTCAAAGTAACATCAGGTGTCTCAGCAACATCAGGTGTCTCAGTAACATCAGGTTTCTCAGTATTATCAGGTGTCTCAGTATTATCAGGTGTCTCAGTAACATCAGGTGTCTCAGTAACATCAGGTGTCTCAGTAACAGTAGGTGTCTCAGTAACATCAGATGTCTCAGTAACATCAGGTGTCTCAGCAACATCAGGTGTCTCAGTATCATCAGGTGTCTCAGTAACATCAGGTGTCTCAGCAACATCAGGTGTCTCAGTATCATCAGGTGTCTCAGTAACATCAGGTGTCTCAGCAACATCAGTAACATCAGGTGTCTCAGCAACATCAGGTGTCTCAGTAACATCAGGTGTCTCAGTAACAGTAGGTGTCTCAGTAACATCAGATGTCTCAGTAACATCAGGTGTCTCAGCAACATCAGGTGTCTCAGTAACATCAGGTGTCTCAGCAACATCAGGTGTCTCAGCAACGTCATGTGTCTCAGTAACGCCAGGTGTCTCAGTAACATCAGGTGTCTCAGTAACATCAGTAACATCAGGTGTCTCAGCAACATCAGCTTTCAAAGTAACATCAGGTGTCTCAGTATCATCAGGTGTCTCAGTAACATCAGGTGTCTCAGCAACATCAGTAACATCAGGTGTCTCAGCAACATCAGGTGTCTCAGTAACATCAGGTGTCTCAGTAACAGTAGGTGTCTCAGTAACATCAGATGTCTCAGTAACATCAGGTGTCTCAGCAACATCAGGTGTCTCAGTAACATCAGGTGTCTCAGCAACATCAGGTGTCTCAGCAACGTCATGTGTCTCAGTAACGCCAGGTGTCTCAGTAACATCAGGTGTCTCAGTAACATCAGGTGTCTCAGACACATCAGGTGTCTCAGAAACATCAGGTGTCTCAGTAACATCAGGTGTCTCAGCAACATCATGTGTCTCAGTAACGTCAGGTGTCTCAGCAACATCATGTGTCTCAGTAACGTCAGGTGTCTCAGTAACATCAGGTGTCTCAGTAACATCAGGTGTCTCAGTAACATCAGGTGTCTCAGTAACATCAGTAACATCAGGTGTCTCAGCAACATCAGCTTTCAAAGTAACATCAGGTGTCTCAGCAACATCAGGTGTCTCAGTAACATCAGGTTTCTCAGTATTATCAGGTGTCTCAGTATTATCAGGTGTCTCAGTAACATCAGCTGTCTCAGTAACATCAGGTGTCTCAGTAACAGTAGGTGTCTCAGTAACATCAGATGTCTCAGTAACATCAGGTGTCTCAGCAACATCAGGTGTCTCAGTATCATCAGGTGTCTCAGTAACATCAGGTGTCTCAGCAACATCAGGTGTCTCAGTATCATCAGGTGTCTCAGTAACATCAGGTGTCTCAGCAACATCAGTAACATCAGGTGTCTCAGCAACATCAGGTGTCTCAGTAACATCAGGTGTCTAGTAACAGTAGGTGTCTCAGTAACATCAGATGTATCAGTAACATCAGGTGTCTCAGCAACATCAGGTGTCTCAGTAACATCAGGTGTCTCAGCAACATCAGGTGTCTCAGCAACGTCATGTGTCTCAGTAACGCCAGGTGTCTCAGCAACATCAGTAACATCAGGTGTCTCAGCAACATCAGGTGTCTCAGTAACATCAGGTGTCTCAGTAACAGTAGGTGTCTCAGTAACATCAGATGTCTCAGTAACATCAGGTGTCTCAGCAACATC
The DNA here is from genome assembly GCF_905237065.1 of Salmo salar. Lineage (NCBI taxonomy): Eukaryota > Metazoa > Chordata > Actinopteri > Salmoniformes > Salmonidae > Salmo > Salmo salar. Next base: position 104,981,686 of record NC_059450.1, read on the forward strand.
AGGTGTCTCAGTAACATCAGGTGTCTCAGCAACATCAGGTGTCTCAGCAACGTCATGTGTCTCAGTAACGCCAGGTGTCTCAGTAACATCAGGTGTCTCAGTAACATCAGTAACATCAGGTGTCTCAGCAACATCAGCTTTCAAAGTAACATCAGGTGTCTCAGTATCATCAGGTGTCTCAGTAACATCAGGTGTCTCAGCAACATCAGTAACATCAGGTGTCTCAGCAACATCAGGTGTCTCAGTAACATCAGGTGTCTCAGTAACAGTAGGTGTCTCAGTAACATCAGATGTCTCAGTAACATCAGGTGTCTCAGCAACATCAGGTGTCTCAGTAACATCAGGTGTCTCAGCAACATCAGGTGTCTCAGCAACGTCATGTGTCTCAGTAACGCCAGGTGTCTCAGTAACATCAGGTGTCTCAGTAACATCAGGTGTCTCAGACACATCAGGTGTCTCAGAAACATCAGGTGTCTCAGTAACATCAGGTGTCTCAGTAACATCAGGTGTCTCAGCAACATCATGTGTCTCAGTAACGTCAGGTGTCTCAGCAACATCATGTGTCTCAGTAACGTCAGGTGTCTCAGTAACATCAGGTGTCTCAGTAACATCAGGTGTCTCAGTAACATCAGGTGTCTCAGTAACATCAGTAACATCAGGTGTCTCAGCAACATCAGCTTTCAAAGTAACATCAGGTGTCTCAGCAACATCAGGTGTCTCAGTAACATCAGGTTTGTCAGTATTATCAGGTGTCTCAGTATTATCAGGTGTCTCAGTAACATCAGCTTTCTCAGTAACATCAGGTGTCTCAGTAACAGTAGGTGTCTCAGTAACATCAGTTGTCTCAGTAACATCAGGTGTCTCAGCAACATCAGGTGTCTCAGTATCATCAGGTGTCTCAGTAACATCAGGTGTCTCAGCAACATCAGGTGTCTCAGTATCATCAGGTGTCTCAGTAACATCAGGTGTCTCAGCAACATCAGTAACATCAGGTGTCTCAGCAACATCAGGTGTCTCAGTAACATCAGGTGTCTCAGTAACAGTAGGTGTCTCAGTAACATCAGATGTCTCAGTAACATCAGGTGTCTCAGCAACATCAGGTGTCTCAGTAACATCAGGTGTCTGCAACATCAGGTGTCTCAGCAACGTCATGTGTCTCAGTAACGCCAGGTGTCTCAGTAACATCAGGTGTCTCAGTAACATCAGGTGTCTCAGCAACATCAGGTGTCTCAGTAACATCAGGTGTCTCAGTAACATCAGGTGTCTCAGTAACAGTAGGTGTCTCAGTAACATCAGATGTCTCAGTAACATCAGGTGTCTCAGTAACATCAGGTGTCTCAGCAACGTCAGTTGTCTCAGGAACATCAGGTGTCTCAGCAACATCAGGTGTCTCAGTAACATCAGGTGTCTCAGTAACATCAGGTGTCTCAGACACATCAGGTGTCTCAGAAACATCAGGTGTCTCAGTAACATCAGGTGTCTCAGTAACATCAGGTGTCTCACCAACATCATGTGTCTCAGTAACGTCAGGTGTCTCAGCAACATCATGTGTCTCAGTAACGTCAGGGGTCTCAGTAACATCAGGTGTCTCAGTAACATCAGGTGTCTCAGTAACATCAGGTGTCTCAGCAACGTCAGTTGTCTCTGTGACATCAGGTGTCTCAGCAACATCAGGTGTCTCAGTAACATCAGGTGTCTCAGCAACATCAGGTGTCTCAGTAACATCAGGTGTCTCAGTAACATCAGGTGTCTCAGCAACATCATGTGTCTCAGTAACGTCAGGTGTCTCAGCAACATCATGTGTCTCAGTAACATCAGGTGTCTCAGCAACATCATGTGTCTCAGTAACGTCAAGTGTCTCAGTAACATCAGGTGTCTCAGTAACATCAGGTGTCTCAGCAACGTCAGTTGTCTCTGTGACATCAGGTGTCTCAGTAACATCAGGTGTCTCAGTGACATCAGGTGTCTTAGTAACATCAGGTGTCTCAGTAACATCAGGTGTCTCAGTAACATCAGGTGTCTCAGTAACATCAGGTGTATCAGTAACATCAGGTGTCTCAGTAACATCAGGTGCCTCAGTAACATCAGGTGCCTCAGCAACATCAGGTGTCTCAATAACATCAGGTGTCTCAGTAACATCAGGTGTGTCAGTAACCTTAGTAACATCAGGTGTCTCAGTAACATCAGGTGCCTCAGTAACATCAGGTGTCTCAGTAACGTCAGGTGTCTGAGTAACATCAGGTGTCTCAGTAACATCAGGTGTCTCAGCAACGTCAGTTGTCTCAGTAACATCAGGTGTCTCAGTAACATCAGGTGTCTCAGTAACATCAGGTGTCTCAGCAACATCATGTGTCTCAGTAACGTCAGGTGTCTCAGTAACATCAGGTGTCTCAGTAACATCAGGTGTCTCAGTAACATCAGGTGTCTCAGCAACATCAGGTGTCTCAGTAACATTAGCTGTCTCAGTAACATCAGGTGTCTCAGTAACATCAGGTGTCTCAACAACATCAGGTGTCTCAGTAACATCAGGTTTCTCAGTATTATCAGGTGTCTCAGTATTATCAGGTGTCTCAGTAACATCAGGTGTCTCAGTAACATCAGGTGTCTCAGTAACATCAGGTGTCTCAGTAACATCAGTAACATCAGGTGTCTCAGCAACATCAGCTTTCTCAGTAACATCAGGTGTCTCAGCAACATCAGGTGTCTCAGTAACATCAGGTTTCTCAGTATTATCAGGTGTCTCATTATTATCAGGTGTCTCAGTAACATCAGGTGTCTCAGTAACATCAGGTGTCTCAGTAACATCAGGTGTCTCAGTAACATCAGTAACATCAGGTGTCTCAGCAACATCAGCTTTCAAAGTAACATCAGGTGTCTCAGCAACATCAGGTGTCTCAGTAACATCAGGTTTCTCAGTATTATCAGGTGTCTCAGTATTATCAGGTGTCTCAGTAACATCAGGTGTCTCAGTAACATCAGGTGTCTCAGTAACAGTAGGTGTCTCAGTAACGTCAGGTGTCTGAGTAACATCAGGTGTCTCAGTAACATCAGGTGTCTCAGCAACGTCAGTTGTCTCAGTAACATCAGGTGTCTCAGCAACATCAGGTGTCTCAGTAACATCAGGTGTCTCAGTAACATCAGGTGTCTCAGCAACATCATGTGTCTCAGTAACGTCAGGTGTCTCAGTAACATCAGGTGTCTCAGTAACATCAGGTGTCTCAGTAACATCAGGTGTCTCAGCAACATCAGGTGTCTCAGTAACATTAGCTGTCTCAGTAACATCAGGTGTCTCAGTAACATCAGGTGTCTCAACAACATCAGGTGTCTCAGTAACATCAGGTTTCTCAGTATTATCAGGTGTCTCAGTATTATCAGGTGTCTCAGTAACATCAGGTGTCTCAGTAACATCAGGTGTCTCAGTAACATCAGGTGTCTCAGTAACATCAGTAACATCAGGTGTCTCAGCAACATCAGCTTTCTCAGTAACATCAGGTGTCTCAGCAACATCAGGTGTCTCAGTAACATCAGGTTTCTCAGTATTATCAGGTGTCTCAGTATTATCAGGTGTCTCAGTAACATCAGGTGTCTCAGTAACATCAGGTGTCTCAGTAACATCAGGTGTCTCAGTAACATCAGTAACATCAGGTGTCTCAGCAACATCAGCTTTCAAAGTAACATCAGGTGTCTCAGCAACATCAGGTGTCTCAGTAACATCAGGTTTCTCAGTATTATCAGGTGTCTCAGTATTATCAGGTGTCTCAGTAACATCAGGTGTCTCAGTAACATCAGGTGTCTCAGTAACAGTAGGTGTCTCAGTAACATCAGATGTCTCAGTAACATCAGGTGTCTCAGCAACATCAGGTGTCTCAGTATCATCAGGTGTCTCAGTAACATCAGGTGTCTCAGCAACATCAGGTGTCTCAGTATCATCAGGTGTCTCAGTAACATCAGGTGTCTCAGCAACATCAGTAACATCAGGTGTCTCAGCAACATCAGGTGTCTCAGTAACATCAGGTGTCTCAGTAACAGTAGGTGTCTCAGTAACATCAGATGTCTCAGTAACATCAGGTGTCTCAGCAACATCAGGTGTCTCAGTAACATCAGGTGTCTCAGCAACATCAGGTGTCTCAGCAACGTCATGTGTCTCAGTAACGCCAGGTGTCTCAGTAACATCAGGTGTCTCAGTAACATCAGGTGTCTCAGCAACATCAGGTGTCTCAGTAACATCAGGTGTCTCAGTAACATCAGGTGTCTAAGTAACAGTAGGTGTCTCAGTAACATCAGATGTCTCAGTAACATCAGGTGTCTCAGTAACATCAGGTGTCTCAGCATGTCAGTTGTCTCAGGAACATCAGGTGTCTCAGCAACATCAGGTGTCTCAGTAACATCAGGTGTCTCAGTAACATCAGGTGTCTCAGACACATCAGGTGTCTCAGAAACATCAGGTGTCTCAGTAACATCAGGTGTCTCAGTAACATCAGGTGTCTCACCAACATCATGTGTCTCAGTAACGTCAGGTGTCTCAGCAACGTCAGTTGTCTCTGTGACATCAGGTGTCTCAGCAACATCAGGTGTCTCAGTAACATCAGGTGTCTCAGCAACATCAGGTGTCTCAGTAACATCAGGTGTCTCAGCAACATCATGTGTCTCAGTAACGTCAGGTGTCTCAGCAACATCATGTGTCTCAGTAACATCAGGTGTCTCAGCAACATCATGTGTCTCAGTAACGTCAGGTGTCTCAGTAACATCAGGTGTCTCAGTAACATCAGGTGTCTCAGTAACATCAGGTGTCTCAGCAACGTCAGTTGTCTCTGTGACATCAGGTGTCTCAGCAACATCAGGTGTCTCAGTAACATCAGGTGTCTCAGTAACATCAGGTGTCTCAGACACATCAGGTGTCTCAGTGACATCAGGTGTCTTAGTAACATCATGTGTCTCAGTAACATCAGGTGTCTCAGTAACATCAGGTGTCTCAGTAACATCAGGTGTATCAGTAACATCAGGTGTCTCAGTAACATCAGGTGCCTCAGTAACATCAGGTGCCTCAGCAACATCAGGTGTCTCAATAACATCAGGTGTCTCAGTAACATCAGGTGTGTCAGTAACCTTAGTAACATCAGGTGTCTCAGTAACATCAGGTGCCTCAGTAACATCAGGTCTCTCAGTAACGTCAGGTGTCTGAGTAACATCAGGTGTCTCAGTAACATCAGGTGTCTCAGCAACGTCAGTTGTCTCAGTAACATCAGGTGTCTCAGCAACATCAGGTGTCTCAGTAACATCAGGTGTCTCAGTAACATCAGGTGTCTCAGCAACATCATGTGTCTCAGTAACGTCAGGTGTCTCAGTAACATCAGGTGTCTCAGTAACATCAGGTGTCTCAGTAACATCAGGTGTCTCAGCAACATCAGGTGTCTCAGTAACATTAGCTGTCTCAGTAACATCAGGTGTCTCAGTAACATCAGGTGTCTCAACAACATCAGGTGTCTCAGTAACATCAGGTGTCTCAGTAACATCAGTAACATCAGGTGTCTCAGCAACATCAGCTTTCTCAGTAACATCAGGTGTCTCAGCAACATCAGGTGTCTCAGTAACATCAGGTTTCTCAGTATTATCAGGTGTCTCAGTATTATCAGGTGTCTCAGTAACATCAGGTGTCTCAGTAACATCAGGTGTCTCAGTAACATTAGGTGTGTCACTAACCTTAGTAACATCAAGTGTCTCAGCAACATCAGGTGTCTCAGTATCATCAGGTGTCTCAGTAACATCAGGTGTCTCAGCAACATCAGTAACATCATGTGTCTCAGCAACATCAGGTGTCTCAGTAACATCAGGTGTCTCAGTAACAGTAGGTGTCTCAGTAACATCAGATGTCTCAGTAACATCAGGTGTCTCAGCAACATCAGGTGTCTCAGCAACATCATGTGTCTCAGTAACGCCAGGTGTCTCAGTAACATCAGGTGTCTCAGTAACATCAGGTGTCTCAGCAACATCAGGTGTCTCAGTAACATCAGGTGTCTCAGTAACATCAGGTGTCTAAGTAACAGTAGGTGTCTCAGTAACATCAGATGTCTCAGTAACATCAGGTGTCTCAGTAACATCAGGTGTCTCAGCATGTCAGTTGTCTCAGGAACATCAGGTGTCTCAGCAACATCAGGTGTCTCAGTAACATCAGGTGTCTCAGTAACATCAGGTGTCTCAGACACATCAGGTGTCTCAGAAACATCAGGTGTCTCAGTAACATCAGGTGTCTCAGTAACATCAGGTGTCTCACCAACATCATGTGTCTCAGTAACGTCAGGTGTCTCAGCAACGTCAGTTGTCTCTGTGACATCAGGTGTCTCAGCAACATCAGGTGTCTCAGTAACATCAGGTGTCTCAGCAACATCAGGTGTCTCAGTAACATCAGGTGTCTCAGCAACATCATGTGTCTCAGTAACGTCAGGTGTCTCAGCAACATCATGTGTCTCAGTAACATCAGGTGTCTCAGCAACATCATGTGTCTCAGTAACGTCAGGTGTCTCAGTAACATCAGGTGTCTCAGTAACATCAGGTGTCTCAGTAACATCAGGTGTCTCAGCAACGTCAGTTGTCTCTGTGACATCAGTTGTCTCAGCAACATCAGGTGTCTCGGTAACATCAGGTGTCTCAGTAACATCAGGTGTCTCAGACACATCAGGTGTCTCAGTGACATCAGGTGTCTTAGTAACATCATGTGTCTCAGTAACATCAGGTGTCTCAGTAACATCAGGTGTCTCAGTAACATCAGGTGTATCAGTAACATCAGGTGTCTCAGTAACATCAGGTGCCTCAGCAACATCAGGTGTCTCAATAACATCAGGTGTCTCAGTAACATCAGGTGTGTCAGTAACCTTAGTAACATCAGGTGTCTCAGTAACATCAGGTGCCTCAGTAACATCAGGTCTCTCAGTAACGTCAGGTGTCTGAGTAACATCAGGTGTCTCAGTAACATCAGGTGTCTCAGCAACGTCAGTTGTCTCAGTAACATCAGGTGTCTCAGCAACATCAGGTGTCTCAGTAACATCAGGTGTCTCAGTAACATCAGGTGTCTCAGCAACATCATGTGTCTCAGTAACGTCAGGTGTCTCAGTAACATCAGGTGTCTCAGTAACATCAGGTGTCTCAGTAACATCAGGTGTCTCAGCAACATCAGGTGTCTCAGTAACATTAGCTGTCTCAGTAACATCAGGTGTCTCAGTAACATCAGGTGTCTCAACAACATCAGGTGTCTCAGTAACATCAGGTGTCTCAGTAACATCAGTAACATCAGGTGTCTCAGCAACATCAGCTTTCTCAGTAACATCAGGTGTCTCAACAACATCAGGTGTCTCAGTAACATCAGGTTTCTCAGTATTATCAGGTGTCTCAGTATTATCAGGTGTCTCAGTAACATCAGGTGTCTCAGTAACATCAGGTGTCTCAGTAACATTAGGTGTGTCACTAACCTTAGTAACATCAAGTGTCTCAGCAACATCAGGTGTCTCAGTATCATCAGGTGTCTCAGTAACATCAGGTGTCTCAGCAACATCAGTAACATCATGTGTCTCAGCAACATCAGGTGTCTCAGTAACATCAGGTGTCTCAGTAACAGTAGGTGTCTCAGTAACATCAGATGTCTCAGTAACATCAGGTGTCTCAGCAACATCAGGTGTCTCAGTAACATCAGGTGTCTCAGTATCATCAGGTGTCTCAGTAACATCAGGTGTCTCAGCAACATCAGTAACATCAGGTGTCTCAGCAACGTCAGTTGTCTCTGTGACATCAGGTGTCTCAGCAACATCAGGTGTCTCAGTAACATCAGGTGTCTCAGTAACATCAGGTGTCTTAGTAACATCAGGTGTCTCAGTAACATCAGGTGTCTCAGTAACATCAGGTGTCTCAGTAACATCAGGTGTCTCAGACACATCAGGTGTCTCAGTGACATCAGGTGTTGTAGTAACATCAGGTGTCTCAGTAACATCAGGTGTCTCAGCAACATCAGGTGTCTCAGACACATCAGGTGTCTCAGTGACATCAGGTGTCTTAGTAACATCAGGTGTCTCAGTAACATCAGGTGTCTCAGTAACATTATCTGTCTCAGTAACATCAGGTGTCTCAGTAACATCGGGTGTCTCAGTAACATCAGGTGTCTCAACAACATCAGGTGTCTCAGTAACATCAGGTGTCTCAGTAACATCAGGTGTCTCAGTAACATCAGCTGTCTCAGCAACATCAGGTGTCTCAGTAACATCTGGTGTCTCAGTAACATCAGGTGTCTCAGCAACGTCATGTGTCTCAGTAACGTCAGGTGTCTCAGTAACATCAGGTGTCTCAGTAACATCAGGTGTCTCAGTAACATCAGCTGTCTCAGCAACATCAGGTGTCTCAGTAACATCAGGTGTCTCAGTAACATCAGGTGTCTCAGCAACATCATGTGTCTCAGTAACGTCAGGTGTCTCAGTAACGTCAGGTGTCTCAGTAACATCAGGTGTCTCAGTAACATCAGGTGTCTCAGCAACATCAGGTGTCTCAGTAACATTAGCTGTCTCAGTAACATCAGGAGTCTCAGTAACATCGGGTGTCTCAGTAACATCAGGTGTCTCAACAACATCAGGTGTCTCAGCAACATCAGGTGTCTCAGTAACATTAGCTGTCTCAGTAACATCAGGTGTCTCAGTAACATCAGGTGTCTCAACAACATCAGGTGTCTCAGTAACATCAGGTGTCTCAGTAACATCAGTAACATCAGGTTTCTCAGCAACATCAGCTTTCTCAGTAACATCAGGTGTCTCAGCAACATCAGGTGTCTCAGTAACATCAGGTTTCTCAGTATTATCAGGTGTCTCAGTATTATCAGGTGTCTCAGTAACATCAGGTGTCTCAGCAACATCAAGTGTCTCAGTAACATCAGGTGTCTCAGTAACATTAGGTGTGTCACTAACCTTAGTAACATCAAGTGTCTCAGCAACATCAGGTGTCTCAGTATCATCAGGTGTCTCAGTAACATCAGGTGTCTCAGTAACAGTAGGTGTCTCAGTAACATCAGGTGCCTCAGTAATATCAGGTGTCTCAGTAACATCAGGTGTCTCAGTAACATCAGGTGTCTCAGCAACATCAGGTGTCTCAGAAATATCAGGTGTCTCAGTAACATCAGGTGTTTCAGTAACATCAGGTGTTTCAGCAACATCAGGTGTCTCAGTAACGTCAGGTGTCTCAGCAAACATCAGGTGTCTCAGTAACATCAGTTGTCTCAACAACATCAGGTGTCTCAGTAACATCAGGTGTCTCAGTAACATCAGTAACATCAGGTGTCTCAGTAATATCAGGTGTCTCAGTAACATCAGGTGTCTCACTAACATCTTGTGTCTCAACAACATCAGGTGTATTAGTAACATCAGTAACATCAGGTGTCTCAGTAAAAGCAGGTGTTTCAGTAACATCAGGTGTTTCAGTAACATCAGGTGTCTCAGTAACATCATTAACATATGGTGTCTCAGCAACATCAGGTGTCTCAGTAACATCCGGTGGCTCAGTAACATTAGGTGTCTCAGTAACATCAGGTATCTCAGTAACATCAAGTGTCTCAGTAACATCAGGTGTCTCAGTAACATCAGGTGTCTCAGTAACATCAGGTGTCTCAGTAACATCAGGTATCTCAGTAACATCAGTAACATCAGGTGTCTCAGTAATATCAGTAACATCAGGTGTCTCAGTAACATCAGGTGTCTCAGTAACATCAGTAACATCAGTTGTCTCAGTAACATCAGGTGTCTCAGTAACATCAGTATCATATGGTGTCTCAGTAATATCAGTAACATCAGGTGTCTCAGTAAATGCAGGTGTGTCAGTAACATTAGGTGTTTCAGTAACATCAGTTGTCTTAGTAACATCAGTAACATATGGTTTCTCAGCAACATCAGGTGTCTCAGTAACATCCAGTGGCTCAGTAACATTAGGTGTCTCAGTAACATCAGGTATCTCAGTAACATCAAGTGTCTCAGTAACATCAGGTGTCTCAGTAACATCAGGTGTCTCAGTAACATCAGGTGTCTCAGTAACATCAGGTGTCTCAACAACTTCAGGTGTCTCAGAAACATCAGGTGTCTCAGTAACATCAGTAACATCAGGTGTCTCACCAACATCAGGTGTCTCAGTATCATCAGGTGTCTAAGTAACATCAGGTGTCTCAGTAACATCTGGTGTCTCAGTAACATCTGGTGTCTCAGTAACATCAGGTGCCTCAGTAACATCAGGTGTCTCAGCAACATCAGGTGTCTAAGTAACATCAGGTGTCTCAGCAACATCAGCTGTCTCAGTAACATCAGGTGTCTCAGTAACATCAGGTGTCTCAGTAACATCAGGTGTCTCTGTAACATCAGGTGTGTCAGTAACCTTAGTAACATCAAGTGTCTCAGCAACATCAGTTGTCTCAGTATCATCAGGTGTCTCAGTAACATCAGGTGTCTCAGTAACATCAGTAACATCAGGTGTCTCAGCAACATCAGGTGTCTCAGTAACATCAGGTGTCTCAGTAACATCAGTAACATCAGGTTACTCAGCAACATCAGGTGTCTCAGTAACATCAGGTGTCTCAGTAACAGTAGGTGTCTCAGTAACATCAGGTGCCTTAGTAATATCAGGTGTCTCAGTTTCATCAGGTGTCACCGCAACATCAGGTGTCTCCGTAACATCAGGTGTGTCAGCAACATCAGGTGTCTCAGTAACATGAGGTGTCTCAGCAACATCAGCTGTCTCAGTAACATAAGGTGTCTCAGTAACATCAGGTGTCTCAGTAACATCAGGTGTCTCAACAACATCAGGTGTCTCAGTAACATCAGGTGTATCAGTAACATCAGGTGTCTCAGTAACATCAGGTGCCTCAGTAACATCAGGTGTCTCAGCAACATCAGGTGTCTCAGTAACATCAGGTGTCTCAGTAACATCAGGTGTGTCAGTAACCTTAGTAACATCAAGTGTCTCAGCAACATCAGGTTTCTCAGTATCAGCAGGTGTCTCAGTAACATCAGGTGTCTCAGTAACATCAGGTGTCTCAGAAACATCAGGTGTCTCAGTAACATCAGGTGTCTCAGCAACATCAGGTGTCTCAGCAACATCATGTGTCTCAGTAACGTCAGGTGTCTGAGTAACATCAGGTGTCTCAGTAACATCAGGTGTCTCAGTAACATCAGGTGTCTCAGCAACGTCAGTTGTCTCAGTAACATCAGGTGTCTCAGCAACATCAGGTGTCTCAGTAACATCAGGTGTCTCAGTAACATCAGGTGTCTCAGACACATCAGGTGTCTCAGCAACATCAGGTGTCTCAGTAACATCAGGTGTCTCAGTAACATCAGGTGTCTCAGCAACATCATGTGTCTCAGTAACGTCAGGTGTCTCAGTAACATCAGGTGTCTCAGTAACATCAGGTGTCTCAGTAACATCAGGTGTCTCAGCAACGTCAGTTGTCTCTGTGACATCAGGTGTCTCAGCAACATCAGGTGTCTCAGTAACATCAGGTGTCTCAGTAACATCAGGTGTCTCAGCAACATCAGGTGTCTCAGTAACATCAGGTGTCTCAGTAACATCAGGTGTCTCAGTAACATCAGGAGTCTCAGTAACATCAGGTGCCTCAGTAACATCAGGTGTCTCAGTAACTTCAGGTGTCTCAGCAACATCAGGTGTCTCAGTAACATCAGGTGTCTCAGTAACATCAGGTGTCTCAGTAACATCAGGTGTCTCAGTAACATCAGTAACATCAGGTGTCTCAGTAACATCAGGTGTCTCAGTAACATCAGTAACATCAGGTGTCTCAGTAACATCAGGTGTCTCAGCAACATCAGGTGTCTCAGTAACATCAGGTGTCTCAACATCTTCAGGTGTCTCAGAAACATCAGGTGCCTCAGTAACATCAGGTGTCTCAGTAACATCAGGTGTCTCAGCAACATCAGGTATCTCAGTAACATCAGGTGTCTCAGTAACATCAGTAACATCAGGTGTCTCAGTAATATCAGTAACATCAGGTGTCTCAGTAACATCAGGTGTCTCAGTAACATCAGTAACATCAGTTGTCTCAGTAACATCAGGTGTCTCAGTAACATCAGTATCATATGGTGTCTCAGTAATATCAGTAACATCAGGTGTCTCAGTAAAAGCAGGTGTGTCAGTAACATCAGGTGTTTCAGTAACATCAGTTGTCTTAGTAACATCAGTAACATATGGTTTCTCAGCAACATCAGGTGTCTCAGTAACATCCAGTGGCTCAGTAACATTAGGTGTCTCAGTAACATCAGGTATCTCAGTAACATCAAGTGTCTCAGTAACATCAGGTGTCTCAGTAACATCAGGTGTCTCAGTAACATCAGGTGTCTCAGTAACATCAGTAACATCAGGTGTCTCAGTAATATCAGTAACATCAGGTGTCTCAGTAACATCAGGTGTCTCAAAAACTTCAGGTGTCTCAGAAACATCAGGTGTCTCAGTAACATCAGTAACATCAGGTGTCTCACCAACATCAGGTGTCTCAGTATCATCAGGTGTCTAAGTAACATCAGGTGTCTCAGTAACATCTGGTGTCTCAGTAACATCTGGTGTCTCAGTAACATCAGGTGCCTCAGTAACATCAGGTGTCTCAGTAACATCAGGTGTCTCAGCAACATCAGGTGTCTCAGTAACATCAGGTGTCTCAGCAACATCAGCTGTCTCAGTAACATCAGGTGTCTCAGTAACATCAGGTGTCTCAGTAACATCAGGTGTCTCTGTAACATCAGGTGTGTCAGTAACCTTAGTAACATCAAGTGTCTCAGCAACATCAGTTGTCTCAGTATCATCAGGTGTCTCAGTAACATCAGGTGTCTCAGTAACATCAGTAACATCAGGTGTCTCAGCAACATCAGGTGTCTCAGTAACATCAGGTGTCTCAGTAACATCAGTAACATCTTGTTACTCAGCAACATCAGGTGTCTCAGTAACATCAGGTGTCTCAGTAACAGTAGGTGTCTCAGTAACATCAGGTGCCTTAGCAATATCAGGTGTCTCAGTTTCATCAGGTGTCACCGCAACATCAGGTGTCTCAGTAACATCAGGTGTGTCAGCAACATCAGGTGTCTCAGTAACATGAGGTGTCTCAGCAACATCAGCTGTCTCAGTAACATAAGGTGTCTCAGTAACATCAGGTGTCTCAGTAACATCAGGTGTCTCAACAACATCAGGTGTCTCAGTAACATCAGGTGTATCAGTAACATCAGGTGTCTCAGTAACATCAGGTGCCTCAGTAACATCAGGTGTCTCAGCAACATCAGGTGTCTCAGTAACATCAGGTGTCTCAGTAACATCAGGTGTGTCAGTAACCTTAGTAACATCAAGTGTCTCAGCAACATCAGGTTTCTCAGTATCAGCAGGTGTCTCAGTAACATCAGGTGTCTCAGTAACATCAGGTGTCTCAGCAACATCAGGTGTCTCAGCAACATCAGGTGTCTCAGCAACATCATGTGTCTCAGTAACGTCAGGTGTCTGAGTAACATCAGGTGTCTCAGTAACATCAGGTGTCTCAGTAACATCAGGTGTCTCAGCAACGTCAGTTGTCTCAGTAACATCAGGTGTATCAGCAACATCAGGTGTCTCAGTAACATCAGGTGTCTCAGTAACATCAGGTGTCTCAGACACATAAGGTGTCACAGCAACATCAGGTGTCTCAGTAACATCAGGTGTCTCAGTAACATCAGGTGTCTCAGCAACATCATGTGTCTCAGTAACGTCAGGTGTCTCAGTAACATAAAGTGTCTCAGTAACATCAGGTGTCTCAGTAACATCAGGTGTCTCAGCAACGTCAGTTGTCTCTGTGACATCAGGTGTCTCAGCAACATCAGGTGTCTCAGTAACATCAGGTGTCTCAGTAACATCAGGTGTCTCAGCAACATCAGGTGTCTCAGTAACATCAGGTGTCTCAGTAACATCAGGAGTCTCAGTAACATCAGGTGCCTCAGTAACATCAGGTGTCTCAGTAACATCAGGTGTCTCAGTAACATCAGTAACATCAGGTGTCTCAGTAACATCAGTAACATCAGGTGTCTCAGTAACATCAGGTGTCTCAGTAACATCAGTAACATCAGGTGTCTCAGTAACATCAGGTGTCTCAGCAACATCAGGTGTCTCAGTAACATCAGGTGTCTCAACAACTTCAGGTGTCTCAGAAACATCAGGTGCCTCAGTAACATCAGGTGTCTCAGAAACATCAGGTGTCTCAGCAACATCAGGTATCTCAGTAACATCAGGTGTCTCAGTAACATCAGGTGTCTCAGCAACATCAGGTGTCTCAGAAATATCAGGTGTCTCAGTAACATCAGGTGTCTCAGCAAACATCAGGTGTCTCAGTAACATCAGTTGTCTCAACAACATCAGGTGTCTCAGTAACATCAGGTGTCTCAGTAACATCAGGTGTCTCAGACACATCAGGTGTCTCAGCAACATCAGGTGTCTCAGTAACATCAGGTGTCTCAGTAACATCAGGTGTCTCAGCAACATCATGTGTCTCAGTAACGTCAGGTGTCTCAGTAACATCAGGTGTCTCAGTAACATCAGGTGTCTCAGTAACATCAGGTGTCTCAGTAACAAAAGGTGTCTCAGCAACATCAGTTGTCTCAGTAACATCAGGTGTCTCAGTAACATCAGGTGTCTCAGTAACATCAGGAGTCTCAGTAACATCAGGTGCCTCAGTAACATCAGGTGTCTCAGTAACTTCAGGTGTCTCAGAAACATCAGGTGTCTCAGTAACATCAGGTGTCTCAGTAACATCAGGTGTCTCAGTAACATCAGTAACATCAGGTGTCTCAGTAACATCAGTAACATCAGATGTCTCAGTAACATCAGGTGTCTCAGTAACATCAGTAACATCAGGTGTCTCAGTAACATCAGGTGTCTCAGCAACATCAGGTGTCTCAGTAACATCAGGTGTCTCAACAACTTCAGGTGTCTCAGAAACATCAGGTGCCTCAGTAACATCAGGTGTCTCAGTAACATCAGGTGTCTCAGCAACATCAGGTATCTCAGTAACATCAGGTGTCTCAGTAACATCAGGTGTCTCAGCAACATCAGGTGTCTCAGAAATATCAGGTGTCTCAGTAACATCAGGTGTCTCAGCAAGCATCAGGTGTCTCAGTAACATCAGTTGTCTCAACAACATCAGGTGTCTCAGTAACATCAGGTGTCTCAGTAACGTCAGTAACATCAGGTGTCTCAGTTATATCAGGTGTCTCAGTAACATCAGGTGTCTCACTAACATCAGGTGTCTCAACAACATCAGGTGTCTTAGTAACATCAGTAACATCAGGTGTCTCAGTAAAAGCAGGTGTGTCAGTAACATCAGGTGTTTCAGTAACATCAGGTGTCTCCGTAACATCAGTAACATCAGGTGTCTCAGTAACATCAGGTGTCTCAGTAACATCAGTTGTCTCAGACACATCAGGTGTCTCAGCAACATCAGGTGTCTCAGTAACATCAGGTGTCTCAACAACTTCAGGTGTCTCAGAAACATCAGGTATCTCAGTAACATCAAGTGTCTCAGTAACATCAGGTGTCTCAGTAACATCAGGTGTCTCAGTAACATCACGTGTCTCAGTAACATCAGGTGTCTCAGTAACATCAGTAACATCAGGTGTCTCAGTAATATCAGTAACATCAGGTGTCTCAGTAACATCAGGTGTCTCAGTAACATCAGTAACATCAGGTGTCTCAGTAACATCAGGTGTCTCAGCAACATCAGGTGTCTCAGTAACATCAGGTGTCTCAACAACTTCAGGTGTCTCAGAAACATGAGGTGTCTCAGTAACATCAGTAACATCAGGTGTCTCACCAACATCAGGTGTCTCAGTATCATCAGGTGTCTAACTAACATCAGGTGTCACAGTAACATCTGGTGTCTCAGTGACATCTGGTGTCTCAGTAACATCAGGTGCCTCAGTAACATCAGGTGTCTCAGTAACATCAGGTGTCTCAGCAACATCAGGTGTCTCAGTAACATCAGGTGTCTCAGCAACATCAGCTGTCTCAGTAACATCAGGTGTCTCAGTATCATCAGGTGTCTCAGTAACATCAGGTGTCTCAGTAACATCAGCAATATCAGGTGTCTCAGCAACATCAGGTGTCTCAGTAACATCAGGTGTCTCAGTAACAGTAGGTGTCTCAGTAACATCAGGTGCCTTAGTAATATCAGGTGTCTCAGTTACATCAGGTGTCACAGCAACATCAGGTGTCTCAGTAACATCAGGTGTGTCAGCAACATCAGGTGTCTCAGTAACATCAGGTTTCTCAGTAACATCAGGTGTCTCAGTAACATCAGGTGTCTCAGTAACATCAGGTGTCTCAACAACATCAGGTGTCTCAGTAACATCAGGTGTATCAGTAACATCAGGTGTCTCAGTAACATCAGGTGCCTCAGTAACATCAGGTGTCTCAGCAACATCAGGTGTCTCAGTAACATCAGGTGTCTCAGTAACATCAGGTGTGTCAGTAACCTTAGTAACATCAGGTGTCTCAGTAACATCAGGTGCCTCAGTAACATCAGGTGTCTCAGTAACGTCAGGTGTCTGAGTAACATCAGGTGTCTCAGTAACATCAGGTGTCTCAGTAACATCAGGTGTCTCAGCAACGTCAGTTGTCTCAGTAACATCAGGTGTCTCAGCAAAATCAGGTGTCTCAGTAACATCAGGTGTCTCAGCAACATCATGTGTCTCAGTAACGTCAGGTGTCTCAGTAACATCAGGTGTCTCAGTAACATCAGGTGTCTCAGTAACATCAGGTGTCTCAGCAACGTCAGTTGTCTCTGTGACATCAGGTGTCTCAGCAACATCAGGTGTCTCAGTAACATCAGGTGTCTCAGTAACATCAGTAACATCAGGTGTCTCAGCAATATCAGTAACATCAGGTGTCTCAGTAACATCAGGTGTCTCAGTAACATCAGTAACATCAGGTGTCTCAGTAACATCAGGTGTCTCAGCAACATCAGGTGTCTCAGTAACATCAGGTGTCTCAACAACTTCAGGTGTCTCAGAAACATGAGGTGTCTCAGTAACATCAGGTGTCTCAGTAACATCAGGTGTGTCAGTAACCTTAGTAACATCAAGTGTCTCAGCAACATCAGGTGTCTCAGTATCATCAGGTGTCTCAGTAACATCAGGTGTCTCAGTAACATCAGCAACATCAGGTGTCTCAGCAACATCAGGTGTCTCAGTAACATCAGGTGTCTCAGTAACAGTAGGTGTCTCAGTAACATCAGGTGCCTTAGTAATATCAGGTGTCTCAGTTACTTCAGGTGTCACAGCAACATCAAGTGTCTCAGTAACATTAGGTGTGTCACTAACCTTAGTAACATCAAGTGTCTCAGCAACATCAGGTGTCTCAGTATCATCAGGTGTCTCAGTAACATCAGGTGTCTCAGCAACATCAGTAACATCATGTGTCTCAGCAACATCAGGTGTCTCAGTAACATCAGGTGTCTCAGTAACAGTAGGTGTCTCAGTAACATCAGATGTCTCAGTAACATCAGGTGTCTCAGCAACATCAGGTGTCTCAGCAACATCATGTGTCTCAGTAACGCCAGGTGTCTCAGTAACATCAGGTGTCTCAGTAACATCAGGTGTCTCAGCAACATCAGGTGTCTCAGTAACATCAGGTGTCTCAGTAACATCAGGTGTCTAAGTAACAGTAGGTGTCTCAGTAACATCAGATGTCTCAGTAACATCAGGTGTCTCAGTAACATCAGGTGTCTCAGCATGTCAGTTGTCTCAGGAACATCAGGTGTCTCAGCAACATCAGGTGTCTCAGTAACATCAGGTGTCTCAGTAACATCAGGTGTCTCAGACACATCAGGTGTCTCAGAAACATCAGGTGTCTCAGTAACATCAGGTGTCTCAGTAACATCAGGTGTCTCACCAACATCATGTGTCTCAGTAACGTCAGGTGTCTCAGCAACGTCAGTTGTCTCTGTGACATCAGGTGTCTCAGCAACATCAGGTGTCTCAGTAACATCAGGTGTCTCAGCAACATCAGGTGTCTCAGTAACATCAGGTGTCTCAGCAACATCATGTGTCTCAGTAACGTCAGGTGTCTCAGCAACATCATGTGTCTCAGTAACATCAGGTGTCTCAGCAACATCATGTGTCTCAGTAACGTCAGGTGTCTCAGTAACATCAGGTGTCTCAGTAACATCAGGTGTCTCAGTAACATCAGGTGTCTCAGCAACGTCAGTTGTCTCTGTGACATCAGTTGTCTCAGCAACATCAGGTGTCTCGGTAACATCAGGTGTCTCAGTAACATCAGGTGTCTCAGACACATCAGGTGTCTCAGTGACATCAGGTGTCTTAGTAACATCATGTGTCTCAGTAACATCAGGTGTCTCAGTAACAGTAGGTGTCTCAGTAACATCAGATGTCTCAGTAACATCAGGTGTCTCAGCAACATCAGGTGTCTCAGCAACATCATGTGTCTCAGTAACGCCAGGTGTCTCAGTAACATCAGGTGTCTCAGTAACATCAGGTGTCTCAGCAACATCAGGTGTCTCAGTAACATCAGGTGTCTCAGTAACATCAGGTGTCTAAGTAACAGTAGGTGTCTCAGTAACATCAGATGTCTCAGTAACATCAGGTGTCTCAGTAACATCAGGTGTCTCAGCATGTCAGTTGTCTCAGGAACATCAGGTGTCTCAGCAACATCAGGTGTCTCAGTAACATCAGGTGTCTCAGTAACATCAGGTGTCTCAGACACATCAGGTGTCTCAGAAACATCAGGTGTCTCAGTAACATCAGGTGTCTCAGTAACATCAGGTGTCTCACCAACATCATGTGTCTCAGTAACGTCAGGTGTCTCAGCAACGTCAGTTGTCTCTGTGACATCAGGTGTCTCAGCAACATCAGGTGTCTCAGTAACATCAGGTGTCTCAGCAACATCAGGTGTCTCAGTAACATCAGGTGTCTCAGCAACATCATGTGTCTCAGTAACGTCAGGTGTCTCAGCAACATCATGTGTCTCAGTAACATCAGGTGTCTCAGCAACATCATGTGTCTCAGTAACGTCAGGTGTCTCAGTAACATCAGGTGTCTCAGTAACATCAAGTGTCTCAGTAACATCAGGTGTCTCAGCAACGTCAGTTGTCTCTGTGACATCAGTTGTCTCAGCAACATCAGGTGTCTCGGTAACATCAGGTGTCTCAGTAACATCAGGTGTCTCAGACACATCAGGTGTCTCAGTGACATCAGGTGTCTTAGTAACATCATGTGTCTCAGTAACATCAGGTGTCTCAGTAACATCAGGTGTCTCAGTAACATCAGGTGTATCAGTAACATCAGGTGTCTCAGTAACATCAGGTGCCTCAGCAACATCAGGTGTCTCAATAACATCAGGTGTCTCAGTAACATCAGGTGTGTCAGTAACCTTAGTAACATCAGGTGTCTCAGTAACATCAGGTGCCTCAGTAACATCAGGTCTCTCAGTAACGTCAGGTGTCTGAGTAACATCAGGTGTCTCAGTAACATCAGGTGTCTCAGCAACGTCAGTTGTCTCAGTAACATCAGGTGTCTCAGCAACATCAGGTGTCTCAGTAACATCAGGTGTCTCAGTAACATCAGGTGTCTCAGCAACATCATGTGTCTCAGTAACGTCAGGTGTCTCAGTAACATCAGGTGTCTCAGTAACATCAGGTGTCTCAGTAACATCAGGTGTCTCAGCAACATCAGGTGTCTCAGTAACATTAGCTGTCTCAGTAACATCAGGTGTCTCAGTAACATCAGGTGTCTCAACAACATCAGGTGTCTCAGTAACATCAGGTGTCTCAGTAACATCAGTAACATCAGGTGTCTCAGCAACATCAGCTTTCTCAGTAACATCAGGTGTCTCAACAACATCAGGTGTCTCAGTAACATCAGGTTTCTCAGTATTATCAGGTGTCTCAGTATTATCAGGTGTCTCAGTAACATCAGGTGTCTCAGTAACATCAGGTGTCTCAGTAACATTAGGTGTGTCACTAACCTTAGTAACATCAAGTGTCTCAGCAACATCAGGTGTCTCAGTATCATCAGGTGTCTCAGTAACATCAGGTGTCTCAGCAACATCAGTAACATCATGTGTCTCAGCAACATCAGGTGTCTCAGTAACATCAGGTGTCTCAGTAACAGTAGGTGTCTCAGTAACATCAGATGTCTCAGTAACATCAGGTGTCTCAGCAACATCAGGTGTCTCAGTAACATCAGGTGTCTCAGTATCATCAGGTGTCTCAGTAACATCAGGTGTCTCAGCAACATCAGTAACATCAGGTGTCTCAGCAACGTCAGTTGTCTCTGTGACATCAGGTGTCTCAGCAACATCAGGTGTCTCAGTAACATCAGGTGTCTCAGTAACATCAGGTGTCTTAGTAACATCAGGTGTCTCAGTAACATCAGGTGTCTCAGTAACATCAGGTGTCTCAGTAACATCAGGTGTCTCAGACACATCAGGTGTCTCAGTGACATCAGGTGTTGTAGTAACATCAGGTGTCTCAGTAACATCAGGTGTCTCAGCAACATCAGGTGTCTCAGACACATCAGGTGTCTCAGTGACATCAGGTGTCTTAGTAACATCAGGTGTCTCAGTAACATCAGGTGTCTCAGTAACATTATCTGTCTCAGTAACATCAGGTGTCTCAGTAACATCGGGTGTCTCAGTAACATCAGGTGTCTCAACAACATCAGGTGTCTCAGTAACATCAGGTGTCTCAGTAACATCAGGTGTCTCAGTAACATCAGCTGTCTCAGCAACATCAGGTGTCTCAGTAACATCTGGTGTCTCAGTAACATCAGGTGTCTCAGCAACGTCATGTGTCTCAGTAACGTCAGGTGTCTCAGTAACATCAGGTGTCTCAGTAACATCAGGTGTCTCAGTAACATCAGCTGTCTCAGCAACATCAGGTGTCTCAGTAACATCAGGTGTCTCAGTAACATCAGGTGTCTCAGCAACATCATGTGTCTCAGTAACGTCAGGTGTCTCAGTAACGTCAGGTGTCTCAGTAACATCAGGTGTCTCAGTAACATCAGGTGTCTCAGCAACATCAGGTGTCTCAGTAACATTAGCTGTCTCAGTAACATCAGGAGTCTCAGTAACATCGGGTGTCTCAGTAACATCAGGTGTCTCAACAACATCAGGTGTCTCAGCAACATCAGGTGTCTCAGTAACATTAGCTGTCTCAGTAACATCAGGTGTCTCAGTAACATCAGGTGTCTCAACAACATCAGGTGTCTCAGTAACATCAGGTGTCTCAGTAACATCAGTAACATCAGGTTTCTCAGCAACATCAGCTTTCTCAGTAACATCAGGTGTCTCAGCAACATCAGGTGTCTCAGTAACATCAGGTTTCTCAGTATTATCAGGTGTCTCAGTATTATCAGGTGTCTCAGTAACATCAGGTGTCTCAGCAACATCAAGTGTCTCAGTAACATCAGGTGTCTCAGTAACATTAGGTGTGTCACTAACCTTAGTAACATCAAGTGTCTCAGCAACATCAGGTGTCTCAGTATCATCAGGTGTCTCAGTAACATCAGGTGTCTCAGTAACAGTAGGTGTCTCAGTAACATCAGGTGCCTCAGTAATATCAGGTGTCTCAGTAACATCAGGTGTCTCAGTAACATCAGGTGTCTCAGCAACATCAGGTGTCTCAGAAATATCAGGTGTCTCAGTAACATCAGGTGTTTCAGTAACATCAGGTGTTTCAGCAACATCAGGTGTCTCAGTAACGTCAGGTGTCTCAGCAAACATCAGGTGTCTCAGTAACATCAGTTGTCTCAACAACATCAGGTGTCTCAGTAACATCAGGTGTCTCAGTAACATCAGTAACATCAGGTGTCTCAGTAATATCAGGTGTCTCAGTAACATCAGGTGTCTCACTAACATCTTGTGTCTCAACAACATCAGGTGTATTAGTAACATCAGTAACATCAGGTGTCTCAGTAAAAGCAGGTGTTTCAGTAACATCAGGTGTTTCAGTAACATCAGGTGTCTCAGTAACATCATTAACATATGGTGTCTCAGCAACATCAGGTGTCTCAGTAACATCCGGTGGCTCAGTAACATTAGGTGTCTCAGTAACATCAGGTATCTCAGTAACATCAAGTGTCTCAGTAACATCAGGTGTCTCAGTAACATCAGGTGTCTCAGTAACATCAGGTGTCTCAGTAACATCAGGTATCTCAGTAACATCAGTAACATCAGGTGTCTCAGTAATATCAGTAACATCAGGTGTCTCAGTAACATCAGGTGTCTCAGTAACATCAGTAACATCAGTTGTCTCAGTAACATCAGGTGTCTCAGTAACATCAGTATCATATGGTGTCTCAGTAATATCAGTAACATCAGGTGTCTCAGTAAATGCAGGTGTGTCAGTAACATTAGGTGTTTCAGTAACATCAGTTGTCTTAGTAACATCAGTAACATATGGTTTCTCAGCAACATCAGGTGTCTCAGTAACATCCAGTGGCTCAGTAACATTAGGTGTCTCAGTAACATCAGGTATCTCAGTAACATCAAGTGTCTCAGTAACATCAGGTGTCTCAGTAACATCAGGTGTCTCAGTAACATCAGGTGTCTCAGTAACATCAGGTGTCTCAACAACTTCAGGTGTCTCAGAAACATCAGGTGTCTCAGTAACATCAGTAACATCAGGTGTCTCACCAACATCAGGTGTCTCAGTATCATCAGGTGTCTAAGTAACATCAGGTGTCTCAGTAACATCTGGTGTCTCAGTAACATCTGGTGTCTCAGTAACATCAGGTGCCTCAGTAACATCAGGTGTCTCAGCAACATCAGGTGTCTAAGTAACATCAGGTGTCTCAGCAACATCAGCTGTCTCAGTAACATCAGGTGTCTCAGTAACATCAGGTGTCTCAGTAACATCAGGTGTCTCTGTAACATCAGGTGTGTCAGTAACCTTAGTAACATCAAGTGTCTCAGCAACATCAGTTGTCTCAGTATCATCAGGTGTCTCAGTAACATCAGGTGTCTCAGTAACATCAGTAACATCAGGTGTCTCAGCAACATCAGGTGTCTCAGTAACATCAGGTGTCTCAGTAACATCAGTAACATCAGGTTACTCAGCAACATCAGGTGTCTCAGTAACATCAGGTGTCTCAGTAACAGTAGGTGTCTCAGTAACATCAGGTGCCTTAGTAATATCAGGTGTCTCAGTTTCATCAGGTGTCACCGCAACATCAGGTGTCTCCGTAACATCAGGTGTGTCAGCAACATCAGGTGTCTCAGTAACATGAGGTGTCTCAGCAACATCAGCTGTCTCAGTAACATAAGGTGTCTCAGTAACATCAGGTGTCTCAGTAACATCAGGTGTCTCAACAACATCAGGTGTCTCAGTAACATCAGGTGTATCAGTAACATCAGGTGTCTCAGTAACATCAGGTGCCTCAGTAACATCAGGTGTCTCAGCAACATCAGGTGTCTCAGTAACATCAGGTGTCTCAGTAACATCAGGTGTGTCAGTAACCTTAGTAACATCAAGTGTCTCAGCAACATCAGGTTTCTCAGTATCAGCAGGTGTCTCAGTAACATCAGGTGTCTCAGTAACATCAGGTGTCTCAGCAACATCAGGTGTCTCAGTAACATCAGGTGTCTCAGCAACATCAGGTGTCTCAGCAACATCATGTGTCTCAGTAACGTCAGGTGTCTGAGTAACATCAGGTGTCTCAGTAACATCAGGAGTCTCAGTAACATCAGGTGCCTCAGTAACATCAGGTGTCTCAGTAACATCAGGTGTCTCAGTAACATCAGTAACATCAGGTGTCTCAGTAACATCAGTAACATCAGGTGTCTCAGTAACATCAGGTGTCTCAGTAACATCAGTAACATCAGGTGTCTCAGTAACATCAGGTGTCTCAGCAACATCAGGTGTCTCAGTAACATCAGGTGT
The DNA here is from genome assembly GCF_905237065.1 of Salmo salar. NCBI lineage: Eukaryota > Metazoa > Chordata > Actinopteri > Salmoniformes > Salmonidae > Salmo > Salmo salar. The sequence continues at coordinate 105,005,612 of NC_059450.1, forward strand.
CTCAACAACTTCAGGTGTCTCAGAAACATCAGGTGCCTCAGTAACATCAGGTGTCTCAGAAACATCAGGTGTCTCAGCAACATCAGGTATCTCAGTAACATCAGGTGTCTCAGTAACATCAGGTGTCTCAGCAACATCAGGTGTCTCAGAAATATCAGGTGTCTCAGTAACATCAGGTGTCTCAGCAAACATCAGGTGTCTCAGTAACATCAGTTGTCTCAACAACATCAGGTGTCTCAGTAACATCAGGTGTCTCAGTAACATCAGGTGTCTCAGACACATCAGGTGTCTCAGCAACATCAGGTGTCTCAGTAACATCAGGTGTCTCAGTAACATCAGGTGTCTCAGCAACATCATGTGTCTCAGTAACGTCAGGTGTCTCAGTAACATCAGGTGTCTCAGTAACATCAGGTGTCTCAGTAACATCAGGTGTCTCAGTAACAAAAGGTGTCTCAGCAACATCAGTTGTCTCAGTAACATCAGGTGTCTCAGTAACATCAGGTGTCTCAGTAACATCAGGAGTCTCAGTAACATCAGGTGCCTCAGTAACATCAGGTGTCTCAGTAACTTCAGGTGTCTCAGAAACATCAGGTGTCTCAGTAACATCAGGTGTCTCAGTAACATCAGGTGTCTCAGTAACATCAGTAACATCAGGTGTCTCAGTAACATCAGTAACATCAGATGTCTCAGTAACATCAGGTGTCTCAGTAACATCAGTAACATCAGGTGTCTCAGTAACATCAGGTGTCTCAGCAACATCAGGTGTCTCAGTAACATCAGGTGTCTCAACAACTTCAGGTGTCTCAGAAACATCAGGTGCCTCAGTAACATCAGGTGTCTCAGTAACATCAGGTGTCTCAGCAACATCAGGTATCTCAGTAACATCAGGTGTCTCAGTAACATCAGGTGTCTCAGCAACATCAGGTGTCTCAGAAATATCAGGTGTCTCAGTAACATCAGGTGTCTCAGCAAGCATCAGGTGTCTCAGTAACATCAGTTGTCTCAACAACATCAGGTGTCTCAGTAACATCAGGTGTCTCAGTAACGTCAGTAACATCAGGTGTCTCAGTTATATCAGGTGTCTCAGTAACATCAGGTGTCTCACTAACATCAGGTGTCTCAACAACATCAGGTGTCTTAGTAACATCAGTAACATCAGGTGTCTCAGTAAAAGCAGGTGTGTCAGTAACATCAGGTGTTTCAGTAACATCAGGTGTCTCCGTAACATCAGTAACATCAGGTGTCTCAGTAACATCAGGTGTCTCAGTAACATCAGTTGTCTCAGACACATCAGGTGTCTCAGCAACATCAGGTGTCTCAGTAACATCAGGTGTCTCAACAACTTCAGGTGTCTCAGAAACATCAGGTATCTCAGTAACATCAAGTGTCTCAGTAACATCAGGTGTCTCAGTAACATCAGGTGTCTCAGTAACATCACGTGTCTCAGTAACATCAGGTGTCTCAGTAACATCAGTAACATCAGGTGTCTCAGTAATATCAGTAACATCAGGTGTCTCAGTAACATCAGGTGTCTCAGTAACATCAGTAACATCAGGTGTCTCAGTAACATCAGGTGTCTCAGCAACATCAGGTGTCTCAGTAACATCAGGTGTCTCAACAACTTCAGGTGTCTCAGAAACATGAGGTGTCTCAGTAACATCAGTAACATCAGGTGTCTCACCAACATCAGGTGTCTCAGTATCATCAGGTGTCTAACTAACATCAGGTGTCACAGTAACATCTGGTGTCTCAGTGACATCTGGTGTCTCAGTAACATCAGGTGCCTCAGTAACATCAGGTGTCTCAGTAACATCAGGTGTCTCAGCAACATCAGGTGTCTCAGTAACATCAGGTGTCTCAGCAACATCAGCTGTCTCAGTAACATCAGGTGTCTCAGTATCATCAGGTGTCTCAGTAACATCAGGTGTCTCAGTAACATCAGCAATATCAGGTGTCTCAGCAACATCAGGTGTCTCAGTAACATCAGGTGTCTCAGTAACAGTAGGTGTCTCAGTAACATCAGGTGCCTTAGTAATATCAGGTGTCTCAGTTACATCAGGTGTCACAGCAACATCAGGTGTCTCAGTAACATCAGGTGTGTCAGCAACATCAGGTGTCTCAGTAACATCAGGTTTCTCAGTAACATCAGGTGTCTCAGTAACATCAGGTGTCTCAGTAACATCAGGTGTCTCAACAACATCAGGTGTCTCAGTAACATCAGGTGTATCAGTAACATCAGGTGTCTCAGTAACATCAGGTGCCTCAGTAACATCAGGTGTCTCAGCAACATCAGGTGTCTCAGTAACATCAGGTGTCTCAGTAACATCAGGTGTGTCAGTAACCTTAGTAACATCAGGTGTCTCAGTAACATCAGGTGCCTCAGTAACATCAGGTGTCTCAGTAACGTCAGGTGTCTGAGTAACATCAGGTGTCTCAGTAACATCAGGTGTCTCAGTAACATCAGGTGTCTCAGCAACGTCAGTTGTCTCAGTAACATCAGGTGTCTCAGCAAAATCAGGTGTCTCAGTAACATCAGGTGTCTCAGCAACATCATGTGTCTCAGTAACGTCAGGTGTCTCAGTAACATCAGGTGTCTCAGTAACATCAGGTGTCTCAGTAACATCAGGTGTCTCAGCAACGTCAGTTGTCTCTGTGACATCAGGTGTCTCAGCAACATCAGGTGTCTCAGTAACATCAGGTGTCTCAGTAACATCAGTAACATCAGGTGTCTCAGCAATATCAGTAACATCAGGTGTCTCAGTAACATCAGGTGTCTCAGTAACATCAGTAACATCAGGTGTCTCAGTAACATCAGGTGTCTCAGCAACATCAGGTGTCTCAGTAACATCAGGTGTCTCAACAACTTCAGGTGTCTCAGAAACATGAGGTGTCTCAGTAACATCAGGTGTCTCAGTAACATCAGGTGTGTCAGTAACCTTAGTAACATCAAGTGTCTCAGCAACATCAGGTGTCTCAGTATCATCAGGTGTCTCAGTAACATCAGGTGTCTCAGTAACATCAGCAACATCAGGTGTCTCAGCAACATCAGGTGTCTCAGTAACATCAGGTGTCTCAGTAACAGTAGGTGTCTCAGTAACATCAGGTGCCTTAGTAATATCAGGTGTCTCAGTTACTTCAGGTGTCACAGCAACATCAAGTGTCTCAGTAACATCAGGTGTGTCAGCAACATCAGGTGTCTCAGTAACATCAGGTGTCTCAGCAACATCAGCTGTCTCAGTAACATCAGGTGTCTCAGTAACATCAGGTGTCTCAGCAACATCAGGTGTCTCAACAACATCAGGTGTCTCAGTAACATCAGGTGTATCAGTAACATCAGGTGTCTCAGTAACATCAGGTGCCTCAGTAACATCAGGTGTCTCAGCAACATCAGGTGTCTCAGTAACATCAGGTGTCTCAGTAACATCAGGTGTGTCAGTAACCTTAGTAACATCAGGTGTCTCAGTAACATCAGGTGCCTCAGTAACATCAGGTGTCTCAGTAACGTCAGGTGTCTGAGTAACATCAGGTGTCTCAGTAACATCAGGTGTCTCAGTAACATCAGGTGTCTCAGCAACGTCAGTTGTCTCAGTAAGATCAGGTGTCTCAGCAACATCATGTGTCTCAGTAACGTCAGGTGTCTCAGTAACATCAGGTGTCTCAGTAACATCAGGTGTCTCAGTAACATCAGGTGTCTCAGCAACGTCAGTTGTCTCTGTGACATCAGGTGTCTCAGCAACATCAGGTGTCTCAGTAACATCAGGTGTCTCAGTAACATCAGGTGTCTCAGACACATCAGGTGTCTCAGCAACGTCAGTTGTCTCTGTGACATCAGGTGTCTCAGCAACATCAGGTGTCTCAGTAACATCAGGTGTCTCAGTAACATCAGTAACATCAGGTGTCTCAGCAATATCAGTAACATCAGGTGTCTCAGTAACATCAGGTGTCTCAGTAACATCAGTAACATCAGGTGTCTCAGTAACATCAGGTGTCTCAGCAACATCAGGTGTCTCAGTAACATCAGGTGTCTCAACAACTTCAGGTGTCTCAGAAACATGAGGTGTCTCAGTAACATCAGGTGTCTCAGTAACATCAGGTGTGTCAGTAACCTTAGTAACATCAAGTGTCTCAGCAACATCAGGTGTCTCAGTATCATCAGGTGTCTCAGTAACATCAGGTGTCTCAGTAACATCAGGTGTCTCAGTAACATCAGGTGTCTCAGCAACATCATGTGTCTCAGTAACGTCAGGTGTCTCAGTAACATAAAGTGTCTCAGTAACATCAGGTGTCTCAGTAACATCAGGTGTCTCAGCAACGTCAGTTGTCTCTGTGACATCAGGTGTCTCAGCAACATCAGGTGTCTCAGTAACATCAGGTGTCTCAGTAACATCAGGTGTCTCAGCAACATCAGGTGTCTCAGTAACATCAGGTGTCTCAGTAACATCAGGAGTCTCAGTAACATCAGGTGCCTCAGTAACATCAGGTGTCTCAGTAACATCAGGTGTCTCAGTAACATCAGTAACATCAGGTGTCTCAGTAACATCAGTAACATCAGGTGTCTCAGTAACATCAGGTGTCTCAGTAACATCAGTAACATCAGGTGTCTCAGTAACATCAGGTGTCTCAGCAACATCAGGTGTCTCAGTAACATCAGGTGTCTCAACAACTTCAGGTGTCTCAGAAACATCAGGTGCCTCAGTAACATCAGGTGTCTCAGAAACATCAGGTGTCTCAGCAACATCAGGTATCTCAGTAACATCAGGTGTCTCAGTAACATCAGGTGTCTCAGCAACATCAGGTGTCTCAGAAATATCAGGTGTCTCAGTAACATCAGGTGTCTCAGCAAACATCAGGTGTCTCAGTAACATCAGTTGTCTCAACAACATCAGGTGTCTCAGTAACATCAGGTGTCTCAGTAACATCAGGTGTCTCAGACACATCAGGTGTCTCAGCAACATCAGGTGTCTCAGTAACATCAGGTGTCTCAGTAACATCAGGTGTCTCAGCAACATCATGTGTCTCAGTAACGTCAGGTGTCTCAGTAACATCAGGTGTCTCAGTAACATCAGGTGTCTCAGTAACATCAGGTGTCTCAGTAACAAAAGGTGTCTCAGCAACATCAGTTGTCTCAGTAACATCAGGTGTCTCAGTAACATCAGGTGTCTCAGTAACATCAGGAGTCTCAGTAACATCAGGTGCCTCAGTAACATCAGGTGTCTCAGTAACTTCAGGTGTCTCAGAAACATCAGGTGTCTCAGTAACATCAGGTGTCTCAGTAACATCAGGTGTCTCAGTAACATCAGTAACATCAGGTGTCTCAGTAACATCAGTAACATCAGGTGTCTCAGTAACATCAGGTGTCTCAGTAACATCAGTAACATCAGGTGTCTCAGTAACATCAGGTGTCTCAGCAACATCAGGTGTCTCAGTAACATCAGGTGTCTCAACAACTTCAGGTGTCTCAGAAACATCAGGTGCCTCAGTAACATCAGGTGTCTCAGTAACATCAGGTGTCTCAGCAACATCAGGTATCTCAGTAACATCAGGTGTCTCAGTAACATCAGGTGTCTCAGCAACATCAGGTGTCTCAGAAATATCAGGTGTCTCAGTAACATCAGGTGTCTCAGCAAGCATCAGGTGTCTCAGTAACATCAGTTGTCTCAACAACATCAGGTGTCTCAGTAACATCAGGTGTCTCAGTAACGTCAGTAACATCAGGTGTCTCAGTTATATCAGGTGTCTCAGTAACATCAGGTGTCTCACTAACATCAGGTGTCTCAACAACATCAGGTGTCTTAGTAACATCAGTAACATCAGGTGTCTCAGTAAAAGCAGGTGTGTCAGTAACATCAGGTGTTTCAGTAACATCAGGTGTCTCCGTAACATCAGTAACATCAGGTGTCTCAGTAACATCAGGTGTCTCAGTAACATCAGTTGTCTCAGACACATCAGGTGTCTCAGCAACATCAGGTGTCTCAGTAACATCAGGTGTCTCAACAACTTCAGGTGTCTCAGAAACATCAGGTATCTCAGTAACATCAAGTGTCTCAGTAACATCAGGTGTCTCAGTAACATCAGGTGTCTCAGTAACATCACGTGTCTCAGTAACATCAGGTGTCTCAGTAACATCAGTAACATCAGGTGTCTCAGTAATATCAGTAACATCAGGTGTCTCAGTAACATCAGGTGTCTCAGTAACATCAGTAACATCAGGTGTCTCAGTAACATCAGGTGTCTCAGCAACATCAGGTGTCTCAGTAACATCAGGTGTCTCAACAACTTCAGGTGTCTCAGAAACATGAGGTGTCTCAGTAACATCAGTAACATCAGGTGTCTCACCAACATCAGGTGTCTCAGTATCATCAGGTGTCTAACTAACATCAGGTGTCACAGTAACATCTGGTGTCTCAGTGACATCTGGTGTCTCAGTAACATCAGGTGCCTCAGTAACATCAGGTGTCTCAGTAACATCAGGTGTCTCAGCAACATCAGGTGTCTCAGTAACATCAGGTGTCTCAGCAACATCAGCTGTCTCAGTAACATCAGGTGTCTCAGTATCATCAGGTGTCTCAGTAACATCAGGTGTCTCAGTAACATCAGCAATATCAGGTGTCTCAGCAACATCAGGTGTCTCAGTAACATCAGGTGTCTCAACAACATCAGGTGTCTCAGTAACATCAGGTGTATCAGTAACATCAGGTGTCTCAGTAACATCAGGTGCCTCAGTAACATCAGGTGTGTCAGCAACATCAGGTGTCTCAGTAACATCAGGTTTCTCAGTAACATCAGGTGTCTCAGTAACATCAGGTGTCTCAGTAACATCAGGTGTCTCAACAACATCAGGTGTCTCAGTAACATCAGGTGTATCAGTAACATCAGGTGTCTCAGTAACATCAGGTGCCTCAGTAACATCAGGTGTCTCAGCAACATCAGGTGTCTCAGTAACATCAGGTGTCTCAGTAACATCAGGTGTGTCAGTAACCTTAGTAACATCAGGTGTCTCAGTAACATCAGGTGCCTCAGTAACATCAGGTGTCTCAGTAACATCAGTTGTCTCAGACACATCAGGTGTCTCAGCAACATCAGGTGTCTCAGTAACATCAGGTGTCTCAACAACTTCAGGTGTCTCAGAAACATCAGGTATCTCAGTAACATCAAGTGTCTCAGTAACATCAGGTGTCTCAGTAACATCAGGTGTCTCAGTAACATCACGTGTCTCAGTAACATCAGGTGTCTCAGTAACATCAGTAACATCAGGTGTCTCAGTAATATCAGTAACATCAGGTGTCTCAGTAACATCAGGTGTCTCAGTAACATCAGTAACATCAGGTGTCTCAGTAACATCAGGTGTCTCAGCAACATCAGGTGTCTCAGTAACATCAGGTGTCTCAACAACTTCAGGTGTCTCAGAAACATGAGGTGTCTCAGTAACATCAGTAACATCAGGTGTCTCACCAACATCAGGTGTCTCAGTATCATCAGGTGTCTAACTAACATCAGGTGTCACAGTAACATCTGGTGTCTCAGTGACATCTGGTGTCTCAGTAACATCAGGTGCCTCAGTAACATCAGGTGTCTCAGTAACATCAGGTGTCTCAGCAACATCAGGTGTCTCAGTAACATCAGGTGTCTCAGCAACATCAGCTGTCTCAGTAACATCAGGTGTCTCAGTATCATCAGGTGTCTCAGTAACATCAGGTGTCTCAGTAACATCAGCAATATCAGGTGTCTCAGCAACATCAGGTGTCTCAGTAACATCAGGTGTCTCAGTAACAGTAGGTGTCTCAGTAACATCAGGTGCCTTAGTAATATCAGGTGTCTCAGTTACATCAGGTGTCACAGCAACATCAGGTGTCTCAGTAACATCAGGTGTGTCAGCAACATCAGGTGTCTCAGTAACATCAGGTTTCTCAGTAACATCAGGTGTCTCAGTAACATCAGGTGTCTCAGTAACATCAGGTGTCTCAACAACATCAGGTGTCTCAGTAACATCAGGTGTATCAGTAACATCAGGTGTCTCAGTAACATCAGGTGCCTCAGTAACATCAGGTGTCTCAGCAACATCAGGTGTCTCAGTAACATCAGGTGTCTCAGTAACATCAGCAACATCAGGTGTCTCAGCAACATCAGGTGTCTCAGTAACATCAGGTGTCTCAGTAACAGTAGGTGTCTCAGTAACATCAGGTGCCTTAGTAATATCAGGTGTCTCAGTTACTTCAGGTGTCACAGCAACATCAGGTGTCTCAGTAACATCAGGTGTGTCAGCAACATCAGGTGTCTCAGTAACATCAGGTGTCTCAGCAACATCAGCTGTCTCAGTAACATCAGGTGTCTCAGTAACATCAGGTGTCTCAGTAACATCAGGTGCCTCAGTAACATCAGGTGTCTCAGCAACATCAGGTGTCTCAGTAACATCAGGTGTCTCAGTAACATCAGGTGTGTCAGTAACCTTAGTAACATCAGGTGTCTCAGTAACATCAGGTGCCTCAGTAACATCAGGTGTCTCAGTAACGTCAGGTGTCTGAGTAACATCAGGTGTCTCAGTAACATCAGTTGTCTCAGCAACGTCAGTTGTCTCTGTGACATCAGGTGTCTCAGCAACATCAGGTGTCTCAGTAACATCAGGTGTCTCAGTAACATCAGGTGTCTCAGACACATCAGGTGTCTCAGTGACATCAGGTGTCTTAGTAATATCAGGTGTCTCAGTAACATCAGGTGTCTCAGTAACATCAGGTGTCTCAGTAACATCAGGTGTCTCAGACACATCAGGTGTCTCAGTGACATCAGGTGTCGTAGTAACATCAGGTGTCTCAGTAACATCAGGTGTGTCAGCTACATCAGGTGTCTCAGTAACATCAGGTGTCTCAGCAACATCAGCTGTCTCAGTAACATCAGGTGTCTCAGTAACATCAGGTGTCTCAGTAACATCAGGTGTCTCAACAACATCAGGTGTCTCAGTAACATCAGGTGTATCAGTAACATCAGGTGTCTCAGTAACATCAGGTGCCTCAGTAACATCAGGTGTCTCAGCAACATCAGGTGTCTCAGTAACATCAGGTGTCTCAGTAACATCAGGTGTGTCAGTAACCTTAGTAACATCAGGTGTCTCAGTAACATCAGGTGCCTCAGTAACATCAGGTGTCTCAGTAACGTCAGGTGTCTGAGTAACATCAGGTGTCTCAGTAACATCAGTTGTCTCAGCAACGTCAGTTGTCTCTGTGACATCAGGTGTCTCAGCAACATCAGGTGTCTCAGTAACATCAGGTGTCTCAGTAACATCAGGTGTCTCAGACACATCAGGTGTCTCAGTGACATCAGGTGTCTTAGTAACATCAGGTGTCTCAGTAACATCAGGTGTCTCAGTAACATCAGGTGTCTCAGTAACATCAGGTGTCTCAGACACATCAGGTGTCTCAGTGACATCAGGTGTCGTAGTAACATCAGGTGTCTCAGTAACATCAGGTGTCTCAGCAACATCAGGTGTCTCAGACACATCAGGTGTCTCAGTGACATCAGGTGTCTTAGTAACATCAGGTGTCTCAGTAACATCAGGTGTCTCAGTAACATTATCTGTCTCAGTAACATCGGGTGTCTAAGTAACATCAGGTGTCTCAACAACATCAGGTGTCTCAGTAACATCAGGTGTCTCAGTAACATCAGGTGTCTCAGTAACATCAGGTGTCTCAGCAACGTCAGTTGTCTCAGTAACATCAGGTGTCTCAGCAACATCATGTGTCTCAGTAACGTCAGGTGTCTCAGTAACATCAGGTGTCTCAGTAACATCAGGTTTCTCAGTAACATCAGGTGTCTCAGCAACGTCAGTTGTCTCTGTGACATCAGGTGTCTCAGCAACATCAGGTGTCTCAGTAACATCAGGTGTCTCAGTAACATCAGGTGTCTCAGACACATCAGGTGTCTCAGCAACGTCAGTTGTCTCTGTGACATCAGGTGTCTCAGCAACATCAGGTGTCTCAGTAACATCAGGTGTCTCAGTAACATCAGTAACATCAGGTGTCTCAGCAATATCAGTAACATCAGGTGTCTCAGTAACATCAGGTGTCTCAGTAACATCAGTAACATCAGGTGTCTCAGTAACATCAGGTGTCTCAGCAACATTAGGTGTCTCAGTAACATCAGGTGTCTCAACAACTTCAGGTGTCTCAGAAACATGAGGTGTCTCAGTAACATCAGGTGTCTCAGTAACATCAGGTGTGTCAGTAACCTTAGTAACATCAAGTGTCTCAGCAACATCAGGTGTCTCAGTATCATCAGGTGTCTCAGTAACATCAGGTGTCTCAGTAACATCAGCAACATCAGGTGTCTCAGCAACATCAGGTGTCTCAGTAACATCAGGTGTCTCAGTAACAGTAGGTGTCTCAGTAACATCAGGTGCCTTAGTAATATCAGGTGTCTCAGTTACTTCAGGTGTCACAGCAACATCAGGTGTCTCAGTAACATCAGGTGTCTCAGCAACATCAGCTGTCTCAGTAACATCAGGTGTCTCAGTAACATCAGGTGTCTCAGTATCATCAGGTGTCTCAGTAACATCAGGTGTCTCAGTAACATCAGCAACATCAGGTGTCTCAGCAACATCAGGTGTCTCAGTAACATCAGGTGTCTCAGTAACAGTAGGTGTCTCAGTAACATCAGGTGCCTTAGTAATATCAGGTGTCTCAGTTACTTCAGGTGTCACAGCAACATCAGGTGTCTCAGTAACATCAGGTGTCTCAGCAACATCAGCTGTCTCAGTAACATCAGGTGTCTTAGTAACATCAGGTGTCTCAGTAACATCAGGTGTCTCAGTAACATTATCTGTCTCAGTAACATCGGGTGTCTAAGTAACATCAGGTGTCTCAACAACATCAGGTGTCTCAGTAACATCAGGTGTCTCAGTAACATCAGGTGTCTCAGTAACATCAGGTGTCTCAGCAACGTCAGTTGTCTCAGTAACATCAGGTGTCTCAGCAACATCATGTGTCTCAGTAACGTCAGGTGTCTCAGTAACATCAGGTGTCTCAGTAACATCAGGTTTCTCAGTAACATCAGGTGTCTCAGCAACGTCAGTTGTCTCTGTGACATCAGGTGTCTCAGCAACATCAGGTGTCTCAGTAACATCAGGTGTCTCAGTAACATCAGGTGTCTCAGACACATCAGGTGTCTCAGCAACGTCAGTTGTCTCTGTGACATCAGGTGTCTCAGCAACATCAGGTGTCTCAGTAACATCAGGTGTCTCAGTAACATCAGTAACATCAGGTGTCTCAGCAATATCAGTAACATCAGGTGTCTCAGTAACATCAGGTGTCTCAGTAACATCAGTAACATCAGGTGTCTCAGTAACATCAGGTGTCTCAGCAACATCAGGTGTCTCAGTAACATCAGGTGTCTCAACAACTTCAGGTGTCTCAGAAACATGAGGTGTCTCAGTAACATCAGGTGTCTCAGTAACATCAGGTGTGTCAGTAACCTTAGTAACATCAAGTGTCTCAGCAACATCAGGTGTCTCAGTATCATCAGGTGTCTCAGTAACATCAGGTGTCTCAGTAACATCAGCAACATCAGGTGTCTCAGCAACATCAGGTGTCTCAGTAACATCAGGTGTCTCAGTAACAGTAGGTGTCTCAGTAACATCAGGTGCCTTAGTAATATCAGGTGTCTCAGTTACTTCAGGTGTCACAGCAACATCAGGTGTCTCAGTAACATCAGGTGTCTCAGCAACATCAGCTGTCTCAGTAACATCAGGTGTCTCAGTAACATCAGGTGTCTCAGTAACATCAGGTGTCTCAACAACATCAGGTGTCTCAGTAACATCAGGTGTATCAGTAACATCAGGTGTCTCAGTAACATCAGGTGCCTCAGTAACATCAGGTGTCTCAGTAACATCAGGTGTGTCAGTAACCTTAGTAACATCAGGTGTCTCAGTAACATCAGGTGCCTCAGTAACATCAGGTGTCTCAGTAACGTCAGGTGTCTGAGTAACATCAGGTGTCTCAGTAACATCAGGTGTCTCAGTAACATCAGGTGTCTCAGCAACGTCAGTTGTCTCTGTGACATCAGGTGTCTCAGCAACATCAGGTGTCTCAGTAACATCAGGTGTCTCAGTAACATCAGGTGTCTCAGACACATCAGGTGTCTCAGTGACATCAGGTGTCTTAGTAACATCAGGTGTCTCAGTAACATCAGGTGTCTCAGTAACATCAGGTGTCTCAGACACATCAGGTGTCTCAGTGACATCAGGTGTCGTAGTAACATCAGGTGTCTCAGTAACATCAGGTGTCTCAGCAACATCAGGTGTCTCAGACACATCAGGTGTCTCAGTGACATCAGGTGTCTTAGTAACATCAGGTGTCTCAGTAACATCAGGTGTCTCAGTAACATTATCTGTCTCAGAAACATCAGGTGTCTCAGTAACATCGGGTGTCTCAGTAACATCAGGTGTCTCAACAACATCAGGTGTCTCAGTAACATCAGGTGTCTCAGTAACATCAGGTGTCTCAGTAACATCAGCTGTCTCAGCAACATCAGGTGTCTCAGTAACATCAGGTGTCTCAGTAACATCAGGTGTCTCAGCAACATCAGGTGTCTCAGTAACGTCAGGTGTCTCAGTAACATCAGGTGTCTCAGTAACATCAGGTGTCTCAGTAACATCAGGTGTCTCAGTAACATCAGCTGTCTCAGTAACATCAGGTGTCTCAGTAACATCAGGTGTCTCAGCAAAATCATGTGTCTCAGTAACGTCAGGTGTCTCAGTAACATCAGGTGTCTCAGTCACATCAGGTGTCTCAGTAACATCAGGTGTCTCAGCAACATCAGGTGTCTCAGTAACATCAGGTGTCTCAGCAGCATCATGTGTCTCAGTAACGTCAGGTGTCTCAGCAACATCATGTGTCTCAGTAACGTCAGGTGTCTCAGTAACATCAGGTGTCTCAGTAACATCAGGTGTCTCAGTAACATCAGGTGTCTCAGCAACGTCAGTTGTCTCTGTGACATCAGGTGTCTCAGCAACATCAGGTTTCTCAGTAACATCAGGTGTCTCAGCAACATCAGGTGTCTCAGTAACATCAGGTGTCTCAGTAACATCAGGTGTCTCAGCAACATCATGTGTCTCAGTAACGTCAGGTGTCTCATCAACATCATGTGTCTCAGTAACATCAGGTGTCTCAGCAACATCATGTGTCTCAGTAACGTCAGGTGTCTCAGTAACATCAGGTGTCTCAGTAACATCAGGTGTCTCAGTAACATCAGGTGTCTCAGCAACGTCAGTTGTCTCTGTGACATCAGGTGTCTCAGCAACATCAGGTGTCTCAGTAACATCAGGTGTCTCAGTAACATCAGGTGTCTCAGACACATCAGGTATCTCAGTGACATCAGGTGTCTTAGTAACATCAGGTGTCTCAGTAACATCAGGTGTCTCAGTAACATCAGGTGTCTCAGTAACATCAGGTGTATCAGTAACATCAGGTGTCTCAGTAACATCAGGTGCCTCAGTAACATCAGGTGTCTCAGCAACATCAGGTGTCTCAGTAACATCAGGTGTCTCATTAACATCAGGTGTGTCAGTAACCTTAGTAACATCAGGTGTCTCAGTAACATCAGGTGTCTCAGCAACGTCAGTTGTCTCTGTGACATCAGGTGTCTCAGCAACATCAGGTGTCTCAGTAACATCAGGTGTCTCAGTAACATCAGGTGTCTCAGACACATCAGGTGTCTCAGTGACATCAGGTGTCTTAGTAACATCAGGTGTCTCAGTAACATCAGGTGTCTCAGTAACATCAGGTGTCTCAGACACATCAGGTGTCTCAGTGACATCAGGTGTCGTAGTAACATCAGGTGTCTCAGTAACATCAGGTGTCTCAGCAACATCAGGTGTCTCAGACACATCAGGTGTCTCAGTGACATCAGGTGTCTTAGTAACATCAGGTGTCTCAGTAACATCAGGTGTCTCAGTAACATTATCTGTCTCAGTAACATCAGGTGTCTCAGTAACATCGGGTGTCTCAGTAACATCAGGTGTCTCAACAACATCAGGTGTCTCAGTAACATCAGGTGTCTCAGTAACATCAGGTGTCTCAGTAACATCAGCTGTCTCAGCAACATCAGGTGTCTCAGTAACATCAGGTGTCTCAGTAACATCAGGTGTCTCAGCAACATCAGGTGTCTCAGTAACGTCAGGTGTCTCAGTAACATCAGGTGTCTCAGTAACATCAGGTGTCTCAGTAACATCAGGTGTCTCAGTAACATCAGCTGTCTCAGTAACATCAGGTGTCTCAGTAACATCAGGTGTCTCAGCAAAATCATGTGTCTCAGTAATGTCAGGTGTCTCAGTAACATCAGGTGTCTCAGTCACATCAGGTGTCTCAGTAACATCAGGTGTCTCAGCAACATCAGGTGTCTCAGTAACATCAGGTGTCTCAGCAGCATCATGTGTCTCAGTAACGTCAGGTGTCTCAGCAACATCATGTGTCTCAGTAACGTCAGGTGTCTCAGTAACATCAGGTGTCTCAGTAACATCAGGTGTCTCAGTAACATCAGGTGTCTCAGCAACGTCAGTTGTCTCTGTGACATCAGGTGTCTCAGCAACATCAGGTTTCTCAGTAACATCAGGTGTCTCAGCAACATCAGGTGTCTCAGTAACATCAGGTGTCTCAGTAACATCAGGTGTCTCAGCAACATCATGTGTCTCAGTAACGTCAGGTGTCTCATCAACATCATGTGTCTCAGTAACATCAGGTGTCTCAGCAACATCATGTGTCTCAGTAACGTCAGGTGTCTCAGTAACATCAGGTGTCTCAGTAACATCAGGTGTCTCAGTAACATCAGGTGTCTCAGCAACGTCAGTTGTCTCTGTGACATCAGGTGTCTCAGCAACATCAGGTGTCTCAGTAACATCAGGTGTCTCAGTAACATCAGGTGTCTCAGACACATCAGGTGTCTCAGTGACATCAGGTGTCTTAGTAACATCAGGTGTCTCAGTAACATCAGGTGTCTCAGTAACATCAGGTGTCTCAGTAACATCAGGTGTATCAGTAACATCAGGTGTCTCAGTAACATCAGGTGCCTCAGTAACATCAGGTGTCTCAGCAACATCAGGTGTCTCAGTAACATCAGGTGTCTCATTAACATCAGGTGTGTCAGTAACCTTAGTAACATCAGGTGTCTCAGTAACATCAGGTGTCTCAGCAACGTCAGTTGTCTCAGTAACATCAGGTGTCTCAGCAACATCATGTGTCTCAGTAACGTCAGGTGTCTCAGTAACATCAGGTGTCTCAGTAACATCAGGTGTCTCAGTAACATCAGGTGTCTCAGCAACGTCAGTTGTCTCTGTGACATCAGGTGTCTCAGCAACATCAGGTGTCTCAGTAACATCAGGTGTCTCAGTAACATCAGGTGTCTCAGACACATCAGGTGTCTCAGTGACATCAGGTGTCTTAGTAACATCAGGTGTCTCAGTAACATCAGGTGTCTCAGTAACATCAGGTGTCTCAGTAACATCAGGTGTCTCAGACACATCAGGTGTCTCAGACACATCAGGTGTCTCAGTGACATCAGGTGTCTCAGTAACATCAGGTGTCTCAGCAACATCAGGTGTCTCAGACACATCAGGTGTCTCAGTGACATCAGGTGTCTTAGTAACATCAGGTGTCTCAGTAACATCAGGTGTCTCAGTAACATTATCTGTCTCAGTAACATCAGGTGTCTCAGTAACATCGGGTGTCTCAGTAACATCGGGTGTCTCAGTAACATCAGGTGTCTCAACAACATCAGGTGTCTCAGTAACATCAGGTGTCTCAGTAACATCAGGTGTCTCAGTAACATCAGGTGTCTCAGCAACATCATGTGTCTCAGCAACATCAGGTGTCTCAGTAACGTCAGGTGTCTCAGTAACATCAGGTGTCTCAGTAACATCAGGTGTCTCAGTAACATCAGCTGTCTCAGCAACATCAGGTGTCTCAGTAACATCAGGTGTCTCAGTAACATCAGGTGTCTCAGCAACATCATGTGTCTCAGTAACGTCAGGTGTCTCAGTAACATCAGGTGTCTCAGTAACATCAGGTGTCTCAGTAACATCAGGTGTCTCAGCAACATCAGGTGTCTCAGTAACATTAGCTGTCTCAGTAACATTATCTGTCTAAGTAACATCAGGTGTCTCAGTAACATCGGTGTCTCAGTAACATCAGGTGTCTCAACAACATCAGGTGTCTCAGTAACATCAGGTGTCTCAGTAACATCAGGTGTCTCAGCAACATCAGGTTTCTCAGTAACATTAGCTGTCTCAGTAACATCAGGTGTCTCAGTAACATCAGGTGTCTCAACAACATCAGGTGTCTCAGTAACATCAGGTGTCTCAGTAACATCAGTAACATCAGGTGTCTCAGCAACATCAGCTTTCTCAGTAACATCAGGTGTCTCAGCAACATCAGGTGTCTCAGTAACATCAGGTTTCTCAGTATTATCAGGTGTCTCAGTATTATCAGGTGTCTCAGTAACATCAGGTGTCTCAGCAACATCAGGTGTCTCAGTAACATCAGGTGTCTCAGTAACATTAGGTGTGTCACTAACTTTAGTAACATCAAGTGTCTCAGCAACATCAGGTGTCTCAGTATCATCAGGTGTCTCAGTAACATCAGGTGTCTCAGCAACATCAGTAACATCAGGTGTCTCAGCAACATCAGGTGTCTCAGTAACATCAGGTGTCTCAGTAACAGTAGGTGTCTCAGTAACATCAGGTGCCTCAGTAATATCAGGTGTCTCAGTAACATCAGGTGTCACAGCAACATCAGGTGTCTCAGTATCAGCAGGTGTCTCAGTAACATCAGATGTCTCAGTAACATCAGGTGTCTCAGCAACATCAGGTGTCTCAGTAACATCAGTTGTCTCAGCAACATCAGGTGTCTCAGCAACGTCATGTGTCTCAGTAACGCCAGGTGTCTCAGTAACATCAGGTGTCTCAGTAACATCAGGTGTCTCAGTAACATCAGGTGTCTCAGCAACGTCAGTTGTCTCAGGAACATCAGGTGTCTCAGCAACATCAGGTGTCTCAGTAACATCAGGTGTCTCAGTAACATCAGGTGTCTCAGACACATCAGGTTTCTCAGCAACATCAGGTGTCTCAGTAACATCAGGTGTCTCAGTAACATCAGGTGTCTCAGCAGCATCATGTGTCTCAGTAACGTCAGGTGTCTCAGCAACATCATGTGTCTCAGTAACGTCAGGTGTCTCAGTAACATCAGGTGTCTCAGTAACATCAGGTGTCTCAGTAACATCAGGTGTCTCAGCAACGTCAGTTGTCTCTGTGACATCAGGTGTCTCAGCAACATCAGGTGTCTCAGTAACATCAGGTGTCTCAGCAACATCAGGTGTCTCAGTAACATCAGGTGTCTCAGTAACATCAGGTGTCTCAGCAACATCATGTGTCTCAGTAACGTCAGGTGTCTCAGCAACATCATGTGTCTCAGTAACATCAGGTGTCTCAGCAACATCATGTGTCTCAGTAACGTCAGGTGTCACAGTAACATCAGGTGTCTCAGTAACATCAGGTGTCTCAGTAACATCAGGTGTCTCAGCAACGTCAGTTGTCTCTGTGACATCAGGTGTCTCAGCAACATCAGGTGTCTCAGTAACATCAGGTGTCTCAGTAACATCAGGTGTCTCAGACACATCAGGTGTCTCAGTGACATCAGGTGTCTTAGTAACATCAGGTGTCTCAGTAACATCAGGTGTCTCAGTAACATCAGGTGTCTCAGTAACATCAGGTGTATCAGTAACATCAGGTGTCTCAGTAACATCAGGTGCCTCAGTAACATCAGTTGTCTCAGCAACATCAGGTGTCTCAGTAACATCAGGTGTCTCAGTAACATCAGGTGTGTCAGTAACCTTAGTAACATCAGGTGTCTCAGTAACATCAGGTGTCTCAGCAACGTCAGTTGTCTCAGTAACATCAGGTGTCTCAGCAACATCATGTGTCTCAGTAACGTCAGGTGTCTCAGTAACATCAGGTGTCTCAGTAACATCAGGTGTCTCAGTAACATCAGGTGTCTCAGCAACGTCAGTTGTCTCTGTGACATCAGGTGTCTCAGCAACATCAGGTGTCTCAGTAACATCAGGTGTCTCAGTAACATCAGGTGTCTCAGCAACGTCAGTTGTCTCTGTGACATCAGGTGTCTCAGCAACATCAGGTGTCTCAGTAACATCAGGTGTCTCAGCAACATCAGGTGTCTCAGTAACATCAGGTGTCTCAGTAACATCAGATGTCTCAGCAACATCATGTGTCTCAGTAACGTCAGGTGTCTCAGCAACATCATGTGTCTCAGTAACATCAGGTGTCTCAGCAACATCATGTGTCTCAGTAACGTCAGGTGTCTCAGTAACATCAGGTGTCTCAGTAACATCAGGTGTCTCAGTAACATCAGGTGTCTCAGCAACGTCAGTTGTCTCTGTGACATCAGGTGTCTCAGCAACATCAGGTGTCTCAGTAACATCAGGTGTCTCAGTAACATCAGGTGTCTCAGACACATCAGGTGTCTCAGTGACATCAGGTGTCTTAGTAACATCAGGTGTCTCAGTAACATCAGGTGTCTCAGTAACATCAGGTGTCTCAGTAACATCAGGTGTATCAGTAACATCAGGTGTCTCAGTAACATCAGGTGCCTCAGTAACATCAGTTGTCTCAGCAACATCAGGTGTCTCAGTAACATCAGGTGTCTCAGTAACATCAGGTGTGTCAGTAACCTTAGTAACATCAGGTGTCTCAGTAACATCAGGTGTCTCAGCAACGTCAGTTGTCTCAGTAACATCAGGTGTCTCAGCAACATCATGTGTCTCAGTAACGTCAGGTGTCTCAGTAACATCAGGTGTCTCAGTAACATCAGGTGTCTCAGTAACATCAGGTGTCTCAGCAACGTCAGTTGTCTCTGTGACATCAGGTGTCTCAGCAACATCAGGTGTCTCAGTAACATCAGGTGTCTCAGTAACATCAGGTGTCTCAGACACATCAGGTGTCTCAGTGACATCAGGTGTCTTAGTAACATCAGGTGTCTCAGTAACATCAGGTGTCTCAGTAACATCAGGTGTCTCAGTAACATCAGGTGTCTCAGTGACATCAGGTGTCTCAGTGACATCAGGTGTCTCAGTAACATCAGGTGTCTCAGCAACATCAGGTGTCTCAGACACATCAGGTGTCTCAGTGACATCAGGTGTCTTAGTAACATCAGGTGTCTCAGTAACATCAGGTGTCTCAGTAACATTATCTGTCTCAGTAACATCAGGTGTCTCAGTAACATCGGGTGTCTCAGTAACATCAGGTGTCTCAACAACATCAGGTGTCTCAGTAACATCAGGTGTCTCAGTAACATCAGGTGTCTCAGTAACATCAGCTGTCTCAGCAACATCAGGTGTCTCAGTAACATCAGGTGTCTCAGTAACATCAGGTGTCTCAGCAACATCATGTGTCTCAGTAACGTCAGGTGTCTCAGTAACATCAGGTGTCTCAGTAACATCAGGTGTCTCAGTAACATCAGCTGTCTCAGCAACATCAGGTGTCTCAGTAACATCAGGTGTCTCAGTAACATCAGGTGTCTCAGCAACATCATGTGTCTCAGTAACGTCAGGTGTCTCAGTAACATCAGGTGTCTCAGTAACATCAGGTGTCTCAGTAACATCAGGTGTCTCAGCAACATCAGGTGTCTCAGTAACATTAGCTGTCTCAGTAACATTATCTGTCTCAGTAACATCAGGTGTCTCAGTAACATCGGGTGTCTCAGTAACATCAGGTGTCTCAACAACATCAGGTGTCTCAGTAACATCAGGTGTCTCAGTAACATCAGGTGTCTCAGTAACATTAGCTGTCTCAGCAACATCAGGTGTCTCAGTAACATCAGGTGTCTCAACAACATCAGGTGTCTCAGTAACATCAGGTGTCTCAGTAACATCAGTAACATCAGGTGTCTCAGCAACATCAGCTTTCTCAGTAACATCAGGTGTCTCAGCAACATCAGGTGTCTCAGTAACATCAGGTTTCTCAGTATTATCAGGTGTCTCAGTATTATCAGGTGTCTCAGTAACATCAGGTGTCTCAGCAACATCAGGTGTCTCAGTAACATCAGGTGTCTCAGTAACATTAGGTGTGTCACTAACCTTAGTAACATCAGGTGTCTCAGCAACATCAGGTGTCTCAGTATCATCAGGTGTCTCAGTAACATCAGGTGTCTCAGCAACATCAGGTGTCTCAGTAACATCAGGTGTCTCATTAACATCAGGTGTGTCAGTAACCTTAGTAACATCAGGTGTCTCAGTAACATCAGGTGTCTCAGCAACGTCAGTTGTCTCAGTAACATCAGGTGTCTCAGCAACATCATGTGTCTCAGTAACGTCAGGTGTCTCAGTAACATCAGGTGTCTCAGTAACATCAGGTGTCTCAGTAACATCAGGTGTCTCAGCAACGTCAGTTGTCTCTGTGACATCAGGTGTCTCAGCAACATCAGGTGTCTCAGTAACATCAGGTGTCTCAGTAACATCAGGTGTCTCAGACACATCAGGTGTCTCAGTGACATCAGGTGTCTTAGTAACATCAGGTGTCTCAGTAACATCAGGTGTCTCAGTAACATCAGGTGTCTCAGTAACATCAGGTGTCTCAGACACATCAGGTGTCTCAGACACATCAGGTGTCTCAGTGACATCAGGTGTCTCAGTAACATCAGGTGTCTCAGCAACATCAGGTGTCTCAGACACATCAGGTGTCTCAGTGACATCAGGTGTCTTAGTAACATCAGGTGTCTCAGTAACATCAGGTGTCTCAGTAACATTATCTGTCTCAGTAACATCAGGTGTCTCAGTAACATCGGGTGTCTCAGTAACATCGGGTGTCTCAGTAACATCAGGTGTCTCAACAACATCAGGTGTCTCAGTAACATCAGGTGTCTCAGTAACATCAGGTGTCTCAGTAACATCAGGTGTCTCAGCAACATCATGTGTCTCAGCAACATCAGGTGTCTCAGTAACGTCAGGTGTCTCAGTAACATCAGGTGTCTCAGTAACATCAGGTGTCTCAGTAACATCAGCTGTCTCAGCAACATCAGGTGTCTCAGTAACATCAGGTGTCTCAGTAACATCAGGTGTCTCAGCAACATCATGTGTCTCAGTAACGTCAGGTGTCTCAGTAACATCAGGTGTCTCAGTAACATCAGGTGTCTCAGTAACATCAGGTGTCTCAGCAACATCAGGTGTCTCAGTAACATTAGCTGTCTCAGTAACATTATCTGTCTAAGTAACATCAGGTGTCTCAGTAACATCGGTGTCTCAGTAACATCAGGTGTCTCAACAACATCAGGTGTCTCAGTAACATCAGGTGTCTCAGTAACATCAGGTGTCTCAGCAACATCAGGTGTCTCAGTAACATTAGCTGTCTCAGTAACATCAGGTGTCTCAGTAACATCAGGTGTCTCAGTAACATCAGTAACATCAGGTGTCTCAGCAACATCAGCTTTCTCAGTAACATCAGGTGTCTCAGCAACATCATGTGTCTCAGTAACGTCAGGTGTCTCAGTAACATCAGGTGTCTCAGTAACATCAGGTGTCTCAGTAACATCAGCTGTCTCAGCAACATCAGGTGTCTCAGTAACATCAGGTGTCTCAGTAACATCAGGTGTCTCAGCAACATCATGTGTCTCAGTAACGTCAGGTGTCTCAGTAACATCAGGTGTCTCAGTAACATCAGGTGTCTCAGTAACATCAGGTGTCTCAGCAACATCAGGTGTCTCAGTAACATTAGCTGTCTCAGTAACATTATCTGTCTCAGTAACATCAGGTGTCTCAGTAACATCGGGTGTCTCAGTAACATCAGGTGTCTCAACAACATCAGGTGTCTCAGTAACATCAGGTGTCTCAGTAACATCAGGTGTCTCAGCAACATCAGGTGTCTCAGTAACATTAGCTGTCTCAGCAACATCAGGTGTCTCAGTAACATCAGGTGTCTCAACAACATCAGGTGTCTCAGTAACATCAGGTGTCTCAGTAACATCAGTAACATCAGGTGTCTCAGCAACATCAGCTTTCTCAGTAACATCAGGTGTCTCAGCAACATCAGGTGTCTCAGTAACATCAGGTTTCTCAGTATTATCAGGTGTCTCAGTATTATCAGGTGTCTCAGTAACATCAGGTGTCTCAGCAACATCAGGTGTCTCAGTAACATCAGGTGTCTCAGTAACATTAGGTGTGTCACTAACCTTAGTAACATCAGGTGTCTCAGCAACATCAGGTGTCTCAGTATCATCAGGTGTCTCAGTAACATCAGGTGTCTCAGCAACATCAGGTGTCTCAGTAACATCAGGTGTCTCATTAACATCAGGTGTGTCAGTAACCTTAGTAACATCAGGTGTCTCAGTAACATCAGGTGTCTCAGCAACGTCAGTTGTCTCAGTAACATCAGGTGTCTCAGCAACATCATGTGTCTCAGTAACGTCAGGTGTCTCAGTAACATCAGGTGTCTCAGTAACATCAGGTGTCTCAGTAACATCAGGTGTCTCAGCA
Organism: Salmo salar; assembly: GCF_905237065.1. Lineage (NCBI taxonomy): Eukaryota > Metazoa > Chordata > Actinopteri > Salmoniformes > Salmonidae > Salmo > Salmo salar. The sequence continues at coordinate 105,028,130 of NC_059450.1, forward strand.
ACGTCAGTTGTCTCTGTGACATCAGGTGTCTCAGCAACATCAGGTGTCTCAGTAACATCAGGTGTCTCAGTAACATCAGGTGTCTCAGACACATCAGGTGTCTCAGTGACATCAGGTGTCTTAGTAACATCAGGTGTCTCAGTAACATCAGGTGTCTCAGTAACATCAGGTGTCTCAGTAACATCAGGTGTCTCAGACACATCAGGTGTCTCAGACACATCAGGTGTCTCAGTGACATCAGGTGTCTCAGTAACATCAGGTGTCTCAGCAACATCAGGTGTCTCAGACACATCAGGTGTCTCAGTGACATCAGGTGTCTTAGTAACATCAGGTGTCTCAGTAACATCAGGTGTCTCAGTAACATTATCTGTCTCAGTAACATCAGGTGTCTCAGTAACATCGGGTGTCTCAGTAACATCGGGTGTCTCAGTAACATCAGGTGTCTCAACAACATCAGGTGTCTCAGTAACATCAGGTGTCTCAGTAACATCAGGTGTCTCAGTAACATCAGGTGTCTCAGCAACATCATGTGTCTCAGCAACATCAGGTGTCTCAGTAACGTCAGGTGTCTCAGTAACATCAGGTGTCTCAGTAACATCAGGTGTCTCAGTAACATCAGCTGTCTCAGCAACATCAGGTGTCTCAGTAACATCAGGTGTCTCAGTAACATCAGGTGTCTCAGCAACGTCATGTGTCTCAGTAACGTCAGGTGTCTCAGTAACATCAGGTGTCTCAGTAACATCAGGTGTCTCAGTAACATCAGGTGTCTCAGCAACATCAGGTGTCTCAGTAACATTAGCTGTCTCAGTAACATTATCTGTCTAAGTAACATCAGGTGTCTCAGTAACATCGGTGTCTCAGTAACATCAGGTGTCTCAACAACATCAGGTGTCTCAGTAACATCAGGTGTCTCAGTAACATCAGGTGTCTCAGCAACATCAGGTGTCTCAGTAACATTAGCTGTCTCAGTAACATCAGGTGTCTCAGTAACATCAGGTGTCTCAACAACATCAGGTGTCTCAGTAACATCAGGTGTCTCAGTAACATCAGTAACATCAGGTGTCTCAGCAACATCAGCTTTCTCAGTAACATCAGGTGTCTCAGCAACATCAGGTGTCTCAGTAACATCAGGTTTCTCAGTATTATCAGGTGTCTCAGTATTATCAGGTGTCTCAGTAACATCAGGTGTCTCAGCAACATCAGGTGTCTCAGTAACATCAGGTGTCTCAGTAACATTAGGTGTGTCACTAACTTTAGTAACATCAAGTGTCTCAGCAACATCAGGTGTCTCAGTATCATCAGGTGTCTCAGTAACATCAGGTGTCTCAGCAACATCAGTAACATCAGGTGTCTCAGCAACATCAGGTGTCTCAGTAACATCAGGTGTCTCAGTAACAGTAGGTGTCTCAGTAACATCAGGTGCCTCAGTAATATCAGGTGTCTCAGTAACATCAGGTGTCACAGCAACATCAGGTGTCTCAGTATCAGCAGGTGTCTCAGTAACATCAGATGTCTCAGTAACATCAGGTGTCTCAGCAACATCAGGTGTCTCAGTAACATCAGTTGTCTCAGCAACATCAGGTGTCTCAGCAACGTCATGTGTCTCAGTAACGCCAGGTGTCTCAGTAACATCAGGTGTCTCAGTAACATCAGGTGTCTCAGTAACATCAGGTGTCTCAGCAACGTCAGTTGTCTCAGGAACATCAGGTGTCTCAGCAACATCAGGTGTCTCAGTAACATCAGGTGTCTCAGTAACATCAGGTGTCTCAGACACATCAGGTTTCTCAGCAACATCAGGTGTCTCAGTAACATCAGGTGTCTCAGTAACATCAGGTGTCTCAGCAGCATCATGTGTCTCAGTAACGTCAGGTGTCTCAGCAACATCATGTGTCTCAGTAACGTCAGGTGTCTCAGTAACATCAGGTGTCTCAGTAACATCAGGTGTCTCAGTAACATCAGGTGTCTCAGCAACGTCAGTTGTCTCTGTGACATCAGGTGTCTCAGCAACATCAGGTGTCTCAGTAACATCAGGTGTCTCAGCAACATCAGGTGTCTCAGTAACATCAGGTGTCTCAGTAACATCAGGTGTCTCAGCAACATCATGTGTCTCAGTAACGTCAGGTGTCTCAGCAACATCATGTGTCTCAGTAACATCAGGTGTCTCAGCAACATCATGTGTCTCAGTAACGTCAGGTGTCACAGTAACATCAGGTGTCTCAGTAACATCATGTGTCTCAGTAACATCAGGTGTCTCAGCAACGTCAGTTGTCTCTGTGACATCAGGTGTCTCAGCAACATCAGGTGTCTCAGTAACATCAGGTGTCTCAGTAACATCAGGTGTCTCAGACACATCAGGTGTCTCAGTGACATCAGGTGTCTTAGTAACATCAGGTGTCTCAGTAACATCAGGTGTCTCAGTAACATCAGGTGTCTCAGTAACATCAGGTGTATCAGTAACATCAGGTGTCTCAGTATCATCAGGTGCCTCAGTAACATCAGTTGTCTCAGCAACATCAGGTGTCTCAGTAACATCAGGTGTCTCAGTAACATCAGGTGTGTCAGTAACCTTAGTAACATCAGGTGTCTCAGTAACATCAGGTGTCTCAGCAACGTCAGTTGTCTCAGTAACATCAGGTGTCTCAGCAACATCATGTGTCTCAGTAACGTCAGGTGTCTCAGTAACATCAGGTGTCTCAGTAACATCAGGTGTCTCAGTAACATCAGGTGTCTCAGCAACGTCAGTTGTCTCTGTGACATCAGGTGTCTCAGCAACATCAGGTGTCTCAGTAACATCAGGTGTCTCAGTAACATCAGGTGTCTCAGCAACGTCAGTTGTCTCTGTGACATCAGGTGTCTCAGCAACATCAGGTGTCTCAGTAACATCAGGTGTCTCAGCAACATCAGGTGTCTCAGTAACATCAGGTGTCTCAGTAACATCAGATGTCTCAGCAACATCATGTGTCTCAGTAACGTCAGGTGTCTCAGCAACATCATGTGTCTCAGTAACATCAGGTGTCTCAGCAACATCATGTGTCTCAGTAACGTCAGGTGTCTCAGTAACATCAGGTGTCTCAGTAACATCAGGTGTCTCAGTAACATCAGGTGTCTCAGCAACGTCAGTTGTCTCTGTGACATCAGGTGTCTCAGCAACATCAGGTGTCTCAGTAACATCAGGTGTCTCAGTAACATCAGGTGTCTCAGACACATCAGGTGTCTCAGTGACATCAGGTGTCTTAGTAACATCAGGTGTCTCAGTAACATCAGGTGTCTCAGTAACATCAGGTGTCTCAGTAACATCAGGTGTATCAGTAACATCAGGTGTCTCAGTAACATCAGGTGCCTCAGTAACATCAGTTGTCTCAGCAACATCAGGTGTCTCAGTAACATCAGGTGTCTCAGTAACATCAGGTGTGTCAGTAACCTTAGTAACATCAGGTGTCTCAGTAACATCAGGTGTCTCAGCATCGTCAGTTGTCTCAGTAACATCAGGTGTCTCAGCAACATCATGTGTCTCAGTAACGTCAGGTGTCTCAGTAACATCAGGTGTCTCAGTAACATCAGGTGTCTCAGTAACATCAGGTGTCTCAGCAACGTCAGTTGTCTCTGTGACATCAGGTGTCTCAGCAACATCAGGTGTCTCAGTAACATCAGGTGTCTCAGTAACATCAGGTGTCTCAGACACATCAGGTGTCTCAGTGACATCAGGTGTCTTAGTAACATCAGGTGTCTCAGTAACATCAGGTGTCTCAGTAACATCAGGTGTCTCAGTAACATCAGGTGTCTCAGTGACATCAGGTGTCTCAGTGACATCAGGTGTCTCAGTAACATCAGGTGTCTCAGCAACATCAGGTGTCTCAGACACATCAGGTGTCTCAGTGACATCAGGTGTCTTAGTAACATCAGGTGTCTCAGTAACATCAGGTGTCTCTGTAACATTATCTGTCTCAGTAACATCAGGTGTCTCAGTAACATCGGGTGTCTCAGTAACATCAGGTGTCTCAACAACATCAGGTGTCTCAGTAACATCAGGTGTCTCAGTAACATCAGGTGTCTCAGTAACATCAGCTGTCTCAGCAACATCAGGTGTCTCAGTAACATCAGGTGTCTCAGTAACATCAGGTGTCTCAGCAACATCATGTGTCTCAGTAACGTCAGGTGTCTCAGTAACATCAGGTGTCTCAGTAACATCAGGTGTCTCAGTAACATCAGCTGTCTCAGCAACATCAGGTGTCTCAGTAACATCAGGTGTCTCAGTAACATCAGGTGTCTCAGCAACATCATGTGTCTCAGTAACGTCAGGTGTCTCAGTAACATCAGGTGTCTCAGTAACATCAGGTGTCTCAGTAACATCAGGTGTCTCAGCAACATCAGGTGTCTCAGTAACATTAGCTGTCTCAGTAACATTATCTGTCTCAGTAACATCAGGTGTCTCAGTAACATCGGGTGTCTCAGTAACATCAGGTGTCTCAACAACATCAGGTGTCTCAGTAACATCAGGTGTCTCAGTAACATCAGGTGTCTCAGCAACATCAGGTGTCTCAGTAACATTAGCTGTCTCAGCAACATCAGGTGTCTCAGTAACATCAGGTGTCTCAACAACATCAGGTGTCTCAGTAACATCAGGTGTCTCAGTAACATCAGTAACATCAGGTGTCTCAGCAACATCAGCTTTCTCAGTAACATCAGGTGTCTCAGCAACATCAGGTGTCTCAGTAACATCAGGTTTCTCAGTATTATCAGGTGTCTCAGTATTATCAGGTGTCTCAGTAACATCAGGTGTCTCAGCAACATCAGGTGTCTCAGTAACATCAGGTGTCTCAGTAACATTAGGTGTGTCACTAACCTTAGTAACATCAGGTGTCTCAGCAACATCAGGTGTCTCAGTATCATCAGGTGTCTCAGTAACATCAGGTGTCTCAGCAACATCAGTAACATCAGGTGTGTCAGCAACATCAGGTGTCTCAGTAACATCAGGTGTCTCAGTAACAGTCGGTGTCTCAGTAAGATCAGGTGCCTCAGTAATATCAGGTGTCTCAGTAACATCAGGTGTCAGAGCAACATCAGGTGTCTCAGTAACATCAGGTGTCTCAGTAACATCAGGTGTCTCAGCAACATCAGGTGTCTCAGTAACATTAGCTGTTAAAGTAACAAATAGCAACAGTAACATCAGGTGTCTCAGTAACATCAGTAACATCAGGTGTCTCAGCAACATCAGCTTTCTCAGTAACATCAGGTGTCTCAGCAACATCAGGTGTCTCAGTAACATAAGGTTTCTCAGTATTATCAGGTGTCTCAGTATTATCAGGTGTCTCAGTAACATCAGGTGTCTCAGCAACATCAGGTGTCTCAGTAACATCATGTGTCTCAGTAACATTAGGTGTGTCACTAACCTTAGTAACATCAAGTGTCTCAGCAACATCAGGTGTCTCAGTAACGTCAGGTGTCTCAGTAACATCAGGTGTCTCAGTAACATCAGGTGTCTCAGTAACATCAGGTGTCTCAGCAACATCAGGTGTCTCAGTAACATTAGCTGTCTAAGTAACATTATCTGTCTCAGTAACATCAGGTGTCTCAGTAACATCGGGTGTCTCAGTAACATCGGGTGTCTCAACAACATCAGGTGTCTCAGTAACATCAGGTGTCTCAGTAACATCAGGTGTCTCATTAACATCAGGTGTCTCAGCAACATCAGGTGTCTCAGTAACATTAGCTGTCTCAGTAACATCAGCTGTCTCAGCAACATCAGGTGTCTCAGTAACATCAGGTGTCTCAGTAACATCAGGTGTCTCAGCAACATCATGTGTCTCAGTAACGTCAGGTGTCTCAGTAACATCAGGTGTCTCAGTAACATCAGGTGTCTCAGTAACATCAGGTGTCTCAGCAACATCAGGTGTCTCAGTAACATTAGCTGTCTAAGTAACATTATCTGTCTCAGTAACATCAGGTGTCTCAGTAACATCGGGTGTCTCAGTAACATCAGGTGTCTCAACAACATCAGGTGTCTCAGTAACATCAGGTGTCTCAGTAACATCAGGTGTCTCAGCAACATCAGGTGTCTCAGTAACATTAGCTGTCTCAGTAACATCAGGTGTCTCAGTAACATCAGGTGTCTCAACAACATCAGTTGTCTCAGTAACATCAGGTGTCTCAGTAACATCAGTAACATCAGGTGTCTCAGCAACATCAGCTTTCTCAGTAACATCAGGTGTCTCATCAACATCAGGTGTCTCAGTAACATCAGGTTTCTCAGTATTATCAGGTGTCTCAGTATTATCAGGTGTCTCAGTAACATCAGGTGTCTCAGCAACATCAGGTGTCTCAGTAACATCATGTGTCTCAGTAACATTAGGTGTGTCACTAACCTTAGTAACATCAAGTGTCTCAGCAACATCAGGTGTCTCAGTATCATCAGGTGTCTCAGTAACATCAGGTGTCTCAGCAACATCAGTAACATCAGGTGTCTCAGCAACATCAGGTGTCTCAGTAACATCAGGTGTCTCAGTAACAGTAGGTGTCTCAGTAACATCAGGTGCCTCAGTAATATCAGGTGTCTCAGTAACATCAGGTGTCACAGCAACATCAGGTGTCTCAGTATCAGCAGGTGTCTCAGTAACATCAGATGTCTCAGTAACATCAGGTGTCTCAGCAACATCAGGTGTCTCAGTAACATCAGGTGTCTCAGCAACATCAGGTGTCTCAGTAACGTCAGGTGTCTCAGTAACATCAGGTGTCTCAGTAACATCAGGTGTCTCAGTAACATCAGGTGTCTCAGCAACATCATGTGTCTCAGTAACGTCAGGTGTCTCAGTAACATCAGGTGTCTCAGTAACATCAGGTGTCTCAGTAACATCAGGTGTCTCAGTAACATCAGCTGTCTCAGCAACATCAGGTGTCTCAGTAACATCAGGTGTCTCAGTAACAGTAGGTGTCTCAGTAACATCAGGTGCCTCAGTAATATCAGGTGTCTCAGTAACATCAGATGTCTCAGTAACATCAGGTGTCTCAGCAACATCAGGTGTCTCAGTAACATTAGCTGTCTAAGTAACATTATCTGTCTCAGTAACATCAGGTGTCTCAGTAACATCAGGTGTCTCAGCAACATCAGGTGTCTCAGTAACATTAGCTGTCTCAGTAACATCAGGTGTCTCAGTAACATCAGGTGTCTCAACAACATCAGGTGTCTCAGTAACATCAGGTGTCTCAGTAACATCAGTAACATCAGGTGTCTCAGCAACATCAGCTTTCTCAGTAACATCAGGTGTCTCAGCAACATCAGGTGTCTCAGTAACATCAGGTTTCTCAGTATTATCAGGTGTCTCAGTATTATCAGGTGTCTCAGTAACATCAGGTGTCTCAGCAACATCAGGTGTCTCAGTAACATCAGGTGTTTCAGCAACATCAGTAACATCAGGTGTCTCAGCAACATCAGGTGTCTCAGTAACATCAGGTGTCTCAGTAACAGTAGGTGTCTCAGTAACATCAGGTGCCTCAGTAATATCAGGTGTCTCAGTAACATCAGGTGTCACAGCAACATCAGGTGTCTCAGTATCAGCAGGTGTCTCAGTAACGTCAGATGTCTCAGTAACATCAGGTGTCTCAGCAACATCAAGTGTCTCAGTAACATTAGCTGTCTAAGTAACATTATCTGTCTCAGTAACATCAGGTGTCTCAGTAACATCGGGTGTCTCAGTAACATCAGGTGTCTCAACAACATCAGGTGTCTCAGTAACATCAGGTGTCTCAGTAACATCAGGTGTCTCAGCAACATCAGGTGTCTCAGTAACATTAGCTGTCTCAGTAACATCAGGTGTCTCAGTAACATCAGGTGTCTCAACAACATCAGGTGTCTCAGTAACATCAGGTGTCTCAGTAACATTAGTAACATCAGGTGTCTCAGCAACATCAGCTTTCTCAGTAACATCAGGTGTCTCAGCAACATCAGGTGTCTCAGTAACATCAGGTTTCTCAGTATTATCAGGTGTCTCAGTATTATCAGGTGTCTCAGTAACATCAGGTGTCTCAGTAACATCAGGTGTCTCAGCAACATCAGGTGTCTCAGTAACATCATGTGTCTCAGTAACATTAGGTGTGTCACTAACCTTAGTAACATCAAGTGTCTCAGCAACATCAGGTGTCTCAGTATCATCAGGTGTCTCAGTAACATCAGGTGTCTCAGCAACATCAGTAACATCAGGTGTCTCAGCAACATCAGGTGTCTCAGTAACATCAGGTGTCTCAGTAACAGTAGGTGTCTCAGTAACATCAGGTGCCTCAGTAATAGTAGGTGTCTCAAAAACATCAGGTGTCACAGCAACATCAGGTGTCTCAGTATCAGCAGGTGTCTCAGTAACATCAGGTGTCTCAGTAACATCAGGTGTCTCAGCAACATCAGGTGTCTCAGACACATCAGGTGTCTCAGTGACATCAGGTGTCTTATTAACATCAGGTGTCTCAGTAACATCAGGTGTCTCAGTAACATTATCTCTCAGTAACATCAGGTGTCTCAGTAACATCGGGTGTCTCAGTAACATCCGGTGTCTCAACAACATCAGGTGTCTCAGTAACATCAGGTGTGTCAGCAACATCAGGTGTCTCAGTAACATCAGGTGTCTCAGTAACATCAGGTGTGTCAGTAACCTTAGTAACATCAGGTGTCTCAGTAACATCAGGTGTCTCAGCAACGTCAGTTGTCTCAGTAACATCAGGTGTCTCAGCAACATCATGTGTCTCAGCAACGTCAGTTGTCTCTGTGACATCAGGTGTCTCAGCAACATCAGGTGTCTCAGTAACATCAGGTGTCTCAGTAACATCAGGTGTCTCAGACACATCAGGTGTCTCAGTGACATCAGGTGTCTTAGTAACATCAGGTGTCTCAGTAACATCAGGTGTCTCAGTAACATCAGGTGTCTCAGTAACATCAGGTGTCTCAGTGACATCAGGTGTCTCAGTGACATCAGGTGTCTCAGCAACATCAGGTGTCTCAGACACATCAGGTGTCTCAGTGACATCAGGTGTCTTAGTAACATCAGGTGTCTCAGTAACATCAGGTGTCTCAGTAACATTATCTGTCTCAGTAACATCAGGTGTCTCAGTAACATCGGGTGTCTCAGTAACATCAGGTGTCTCAACAACATCAGGTGTCTCAGTAACATCAGGTGTCTCAGTAACATCAGGTGTCTCAGTAACATCAGCTGTCTCAGCAACATCAGGTGTCTCAGTAACATCAGGTGTCTCAGTAACATCAGGTGTCTCAGCAACATCATGTGTCTCAGTAACGTCAGGTGTCTCAGTAACATCAGGTGTCTCAGTAACATCAGGTGTCTCAGTAACATCAGCTGTCTCAGCAACATCAGGTGTCTCAGTAACATCAGGTGTCTCAGTAACATCAGGTGTCTCAGCAACATCATGTGTCTCAGTAACGTCAGGTGTCTCAGTAACATCAGGTGTCTCAGTAACATCAGGTGTCTCAGTAACATCAGGTGTCTCAGCAACATCAGGTGTCTCAGTAACATTAGCTGTCTCAGTAACATTATCTGTCTCAGTAACATCAGGTGTCTCAGTAACATCGGGTGTCTCAGTAACATCAGGTGTCTCAACAACATCAGGTGTCTCAGTAACATCAGGTGTCTCAGTAACATCAGGTGTCTCAGCAACATCAGGTGTCTCAGTAACATTAGCTGTCTCAGCAACATCAGGTGTCTCAGTAACATCAGGTGTCTCAACAACATCAGGTGTCTCAGTAACATCAGGTGTCTCAGTAACATCAGTAACATCAGGTGTCTCAGCAACATCAGCTTTCTCAGTAACATCAGGTGTCTCAGCAACATCAGGTGTCTCAGTAACATCAGGTTTCTCAGTATTATCAGGTGTCTCAGTATTATCAGGTGTCTCAGTAACATCAGGTGTCTCAGCAACATCAGGTGTCTCAGTAACATCAGGTGTCTCAGTAACATTAGGTGTGTCACTAACCTTAGTAACATCAGGTGTCTCAGCAACATCAGGTGTCTCAGTATCATCAGGTGTCTCAGTAACATCAGGTGTCTCAGCAACATCAGTAACATCAGGTGTCTCAGCAACATCAGGTGTCTCAGTAACATCAGGTGTCTCAGTAACAGTCGGTGTCTCAGTAACATCAGGTGCCTCAGTAATATCAGGTGTCTCAGTAACATCAGGTGTCAGAGCAACATCAGGTGTCTCAGTAACATCAGGTGTCTCAGTAACATCAGGTGTCTCAGCAACATCAGGTGTCTCAGTAACATTAGCTGTTAAAGTAACAAATAGCAACAGTAACATCAGGTGTCTCAGTAACATCAGTAACATCAGGTGTCTCAGCAACATCAGCTTTCTCAGTAACATCAGGTGTCTCAGCAACATCAGGTGTCTCAGTAACATAAGGTTTCTCAGTATTATCAGGTGTCTCAGTATTATCAGGTGTCTCAGTAACATCAGGTGTCTCAGCAACATCAGGTGTCTCAGTAACATCATGTGTCTCAGTAACATTAGGTGTGTCACTAACCTTAGTAACATCAAGTGTCTCAGCAACATCAGGTGTCTCAGTAACGTCAGGTGTCTCAGTAACATCAGGTGTCTCAGTAACATCAGGTGTCTCAGTAACATCAGGTGTCTCAGCAACATCAGGTGTCTCAGTAACATCAGGTGTCTCAGTAACATCAGGTGTCTCAGTAACATCAGGTGTCTCAGTAACATCAGGTGTCTCAGTAACATCAGTAACATCAGGTGTCTCAGTAACATCAGGTGCCTCAGTAACATCAGGTGTCTCAGCAACATCAGGTGTCTCAGTACCATCAGGTGTCGAAGTAAAATCAGGTGTCTCAGCAACATCAGGTGTCTCAGTAACATCAGGTGTCTCAGTAACATCAGGTGTCTCAGCAACATCAGGTGTCTCAGTAACATCAGTAACATCAGGTGTCTCAGTAACATCAGGGTTCTCTGTAACATCAGGTGTATCAGTAACATCAGGTGTCTTAGTAACATCGAGTGTCTCAGCAAAATCAGGTGTCTCAGTAACATTCGCTGTCTCAGTAACATCAGGTGCCTCAGTAACATCAGGTGTCTCAGTAACATCAGGTGTCTCAGTAACATCAGGTGTCTCAGTAATATCAGGTGTCTCAGCAACAGCAGGTGTCTCAGTAACATCAGGTGTCTCAGTAACAGCAGGTGTCTCAGTAACATCAGGTGTCTCAGTAACATCAGTAACATCAGGTGTCTCAGCAACATCAGGTGTCTCAGTAACATCAGTAACATCAGGTGTCTCAGTAACATCAGGTGTCTCAATAACATCAGGTGTCTCAGCAACATCAGGTGTCTCAGCAACAGCAGGTGTCTCAGTAACATCAGGTGTCTCAGTAACATCAGGTGTCTCAGTAACATCAGGTGTCTCAGTAACATCAGTAACATCAGGTGTCTCAGCAACAGCAGGTGTCTCAGTAACATCAGGTGTCTCAGTAACATCAGGTGTCTCAGTAACATCAGGGTTCTCAGTAACATCAGGTGTCTCAGTAACATCAGGTGTCTTAGTAACATCGGGTGTCTCAGCAAAATCAGGTGTCTCAGTAACATTAGCTGTCTCAGTAACATCAGGTGCCTCAGTAACATCAGGTGTCTCAGTAACATCAGGTGTATCAGTAACATCAGGTGTCTCAGTAACATCAGGTGTCTCAGTAACATCAGGTTTCTCAGCAACATCAGGTGTCTCAGTAACATCAGGTGTATCAGTAACATCAGGTGTCTCAGTAACATCAGGTGTCTCAGTAACATCAGGTTTCTCAGCAACATCAGGTGTCTCAGTAACATCAGGTGTCTCAGTAACATCAGGTGTGTCAGTAACCTTAGTAACATCAGGTGTCTCAGTAACATCTGGTGCCTCAGTAACATCAGGTGTCTCAGTAATGTCAGGTGTCTGAGTAACATCAGGTGTCTCAGTAACATCAGGTGTCTCAGTAACATCAGGTGTCTCAGCAACGTCAGTTGTCTCAGTAACATCAGGTGTCTCAGCAACATCAGGTGTCTCAGTAACATCAGGTGTCTCAGCAACATCATGTGTCTCAGTAACGTCAGGTGTCTCAGTAACATCAGGTGTCTCAGTAACATCAGTAACATCAGGTGTCTCAGAAACAGGAGGTGTCTCAGTAACATCAGGTGTCTCAGTAACATCAGTAACATCAGGTGTCTCAGCAACATCAGGTGTCTCAGTAACATCAGGGTTCTCAGTAACATCAGGTGTCTCAGTAAAATCAGGTGTCTTAGTAACATCGGGTGTCTCAGCAAAATCAGGTGTCTCAGTAACATTAGCTGTCTCAGTAACATCATGTGCCTCAGTAACATCAGGTGTCTCAGTAACATCAGGTGTCTCAGCAACATCAGGTGTCTCAGTAACATCAGGTGTCTCAGCAACAGCAGGTGTCTCAGTGACATCAGGTGTCTCAGTAACATCAGGTGTCTCAGTAACATCAGTAACATCAGGTGTCTCAGTAACATCAGGTGCCTCAGTAACATCAGGTATCTCAGCAACATCAGGTGTCTCAGTAACATCAGGTGTCTCAGTATCATCAGGGGTCTCAGCAACATCAGGTGTCTCAGTAACATCAGGTGTCGAAGTAAAATCAGGTGTCTCAGCAACATCAGGTGTCTCAGTAACATCAGGTGTCTCAGTAACATCAGGTGTCACAGCAACATCAGGTGTCTCAGTAACATCAGGTGTCTCAGTAACATCAGTAACGTCAGGTGTCTCAGTAACATCAGGGTTCTCAGTAACATCAGGTGTATCAGTAACATCAGGTGTCTTAGTAACATCGAGTGTCTCAGCAAAATCAGGTGTCTCAGTAACATTCGCTGTCTCAGTAACATCAGGTGCCTCAGTAACATCAGGTGTCTCAGTAACATCAGGTGTCTCAGTAACATCAGGTGTCTCAGTAATATCAGGTGTCTCAGCAACAGCAGGTGTCTCAATAACATCAGGTGTCTCAGTAACAGCAGGTGTCTCAGTAACATCAGGTGTCTCAGTAACATCAGTAACATCAGGTGTCTCAGCAACATCAGGTGTCTCAGCAACATCAGTAACATCAGGTGTCTCAGTAACATCAGGTGTCTCAATAACATCAGGTGTCTCAGCAACATCAGGTGTCTCAGCAACAGCAGGTGTCTCAGTAACATCAGGTGTCTCAGTAACATCAGGTGTCTCAGTAACATCAGGTGTGTCAGTAACCTTAGTAACATCAGGTGTCTCAGTAACATCAGGTGCCTCAGTAACATCAGGTGTCTCAGTAACGTCAGGTGTCTCAGTAACATCGGGTGTCTCAGTAACATCAGGTGTCTCAGTAACATCAGGTGTCTCAGCAACGTCAGTTGTCTCTGTGACATCAGGTGTCTCAGCAACATCAGGTGTCTCAGTAACATCAGGTGTCTCAGTAACATCAGTAACATCAGGTGTCTCAGCAATATCAGTAACATCAGGTGTCTCAGTAACATCAGGTGTCTCAGTAACATCAGTAACATCAGGTGTCTCAGTAACATCAGGTGTCTCAGCAACATCAGGTGTCTCAGTAACATCAGGTGTCTCAACAACTTCAGGTGTCTCAGAAACATGAGGTGTCTCAGTAATATCAGTAACATCAGGTGTCTCACCAACATCAGGTGTCTCAGTATCATCAGGTGTCTAACTAACATCAGGTGTCTCAGTAACATCTGGTGTCTCAGTGACATCTGGTGCCTCAGTAACATCAGGTGCCTCAGTAACATCAGGTGTCTCAGTAACATCAGGTGTCTCAGCAACATCAGGTGTCTCAGTAACATCAGGTGTCTCAGTAACATCAGGTGTCTCAGTAACATCAGGTGTGTCAGTAACCTTAGTAACATCAAGTGTCTCAGCAACATCAGGTGTCTCAGTATCATCAGGTGTCTCAGTAACATCAGGTGTCTCAGTAACATCAGCAACATCAGGTGTCTCAGCAACATCAGATGTCTCAGTAACATCAGGTGTCTCAGTAACAGTAGGTGTCTCAGTACCATCAGGTGCCTTAGTAATATCAGGTGTCTCAGTTACATCAGGTGTCAAAACAACATCAGGTGTCTCAGTAACATCAGGTGTGTCAGCAACATCAGGTGTCTCAGTAACATCAGGTGTCTCAGTAACATCAGGTGTCTCAGCAACATCAGGTGTCTCAGTAACATCAGGTGTCTCAGTAACATCAGGTGTCTCAGTAACATCAGGTGTCTCAGTAACATCAGTAACATCAGGTGTCTCAGTAACATCAGGTGCCTCAGTAACATCAGGTGTCTCAGCAACATCAGGTGTCTCAGTAACATCAGGTGTCGAAGTAAAATCAGGTGTCTCAGCAACATCAGGTGTCTCAGTAACATCAGGTGTCTCAGTAACATCAGGTGTCACAGCAACATCAGGTGTCTCAGTAACATCAGGTGTCTCAGTAACATCAGTAACATCAGGTGTCTCAGTAACATCAGGGTTCTCAGTAACATCAGGTGTATCAGTAACATCAGGTGTCTTAGTAACATCGAGTGTCTCAGCAAAATCAGGTGTCTCAGTAACATTCGCTGTCTCAGTAACATCAGGTGCCTCAGTAACATCAGGTGTCTCAGTAACATCAGGTGTCTCAGTAACATCAGGTGTCTCAGTAATATCAGGTGTCTCAGCAACAGCAGGTGTCTCAGTAACATCAGGTGTCTCAGTAACAGCAGGTGTCTCAGTAACATCAGGTGTCTCAGTAACATCAGTAACATCAGGTGTCTCAGCAACATCAGGTGTCTCAGTAACATCAGTAACATCAGGTGTCTCAGTAACATCAGGTGTCTCAATAACATCAGGTGTCTCAGCAACATCAGGTGTCTCAGCAACAGCAGGTGTCTCAGTAACATCAGGTGTCTCAGTAACATCAGGTGTCTCAGTAACATCAGGTGTCTCAGTAACATCAGTAACATCAGGTGTCTCAGCAACAGCAGGTGTCTCAGTAACATCAGGTGTCTCAGTAACATCAGGTGTCTCAGTAACATCAGGGTTCTCAGTAACATCAGGTGTCTCAGTAACATCAGGTGTCTTAGTAACATCGGGTGTCTCAGCAAAATCAGGTGTCTCAGTAACATTAGCTGTCTCAGTAACATCAGGTGCCTCAGTAACATCAGGTGTCTCAGTGACATCAGCTGTCTTAGTAACATCAAGTGTCTCAGTAACATCAGGTGTCTCAGTAACATCAGGTGTCTCAGTAACATCAGGTGTATCAGTAACATCAGGTGTCTCAGTAACATCAGGTGTCTCAGTAACATCAGGTTTCTCAGCAACATCAGGTGTCTCAGTAACATCAGGTGTCTCAGTAACATCAGGTGTGTCAGTAACCTTAGTAACATCAGGTGTCTCAGTAACATCTGGTGCCTCAGTCACATCAGGTGTCTCAGTAATGTCAGGTGTCTGAGTAACATCAGGTGTCTCAGTAACATCAGGTGTCTCAGTAACATCAGGTGTCTCAGCAACGTCAGTTGTCTCAGTAACATCAGGTGTCTCAGCAACATCAGGTGTCTCAGTAACATCAGGTGTCTCAGCAACATCATGTGTCTCAGTAACGTCAGGTGTCTCAGTAACATCAGGTGTCTCAGTAACATCAGTAACATCAGGTGTCTCAGAAACAGGAGGTGTCTCAGTAACATCAGGTGTCTCAGTAACATCAGTAACATCAGGTGTCTCAGCAACATCAGGTGTCTCAGTAACATCAGGGTTCTCAGTAACATCAGGTGTCTCAGTAAAATCAGGTGTCTTAGTAACATCGGGTGTCTCAGCAAAATCAGGTGTCTCAGTAACATTAGCTGTCTCAGTACCATCATGTGCCTCAGTAACATCAGGTGTCTCAGTAACATCAGGTGTCTCAGCAACATCAGGTGTCTCAGTAACATCAGGTGTCTCAGCAACAGCAGGTGTCTCAGTGACATCAGGTGTCTCAGTAACATCAGGTGTCTCAGTAACATCAGTAACATCAGGTGTCTCAGTAACATCAGGTGCCTCAGTAACATCAGGTATCTCAGCAACATCAGGTGTCTCAGTAACATCAGGTGTCTCAGTAACATCAGGTGTCTCAGCAACATCAGGTGTCTCAGTAACATCAGGTGTCGAAGTAAAATCAGGTGTCTCAGCAACATCAGGTGTCTCAGTAACATCAGGTGTCTCAGTAACATCAGGTGTCACAGCAACATCAGGTGTCTCAGTAACATCAGGTGTCTCAGTAACATCAGTAACGTCAGGTGTCTCAGTAACATCAGGGTTCTCAGTAACATCAGGTGTATCAGTAACATCAGGTGTCTTAGTAACATCGAGTGTCTCAGCAAAATCAGGTGTCTCAGTAACATTCGCTGTCTCAGTAACATCAGGTGCCTCAGTAACATCAGGTGTCTCAGTAACATCAGGTGTCTCAGTAACATCAGGTGTCTCAGTAATATCAGGTGTCTCAGCAACAGCAGGTGTCTCAATAACATCAGGTGTCTCAGTAACAGCAGGTGTCTCAGTAACATCAGGTGTCTCAGTAACATCAGTAACATCAGGTGTCTCAGCAACATCAGGTGTCTCAGTAACATCATGTGTCTCAGTAACATCAGGTGTCTCAATAACATCAGGTGTCTCAGCAACATCAGGTGTCTCAGCAACAGCAGGTGTCTCAGTAACATCAGGTGTCTCAGTAACATCAGGTGTCTCAGTAACATCAGGTGTCACAGCAACATCAGGTGTCTCAGTAACATCAGGTGTGTCAGTAACCTTAGTAACATCAGGTGTCTCAGTAACATCAGGTGCCTCAGTAACATCAGGTGTCTCAGTAACGTCAGGTGTCTCAGTAACATCAGGTTTCTCAGTAACATCAGGTGTCTCAGTAACATCAGGTGTCTCAGCAACGTCAGTTGTCTCTGTGACATCAGGTGTCTCAGCAACATCAGGTGTCTCAGTAACATCAGGTGTCTCAGTAACATCAGTAACATCAGGTGTCTCAGCAATATCAGTAACATCAGGTGTCTCAGTAACATCAGGTGTCTCAGTAACATCAGTAACATCAGGTGTCTCAGTAACATCAGGTGTCTCAGCAACATCAGGTGTCTCAGTAACATCAGGTGTCTCAACAACTTCAGGTGTCTCAGAAACATGAGGTGTCTCAGTAACATCAGTAACATCAGGTGTCTCACCAACATCAGGTGTCTCAGTATCATCAGGTGTCTAACTAACATCAGGTGTCTCAGCAAAATCAGGTGTCTCAAAAACATTAGCTGTCTCAGTAACATCAGGTGCCTCAGTAACATCAGGTGTCTCAGTGACATCAGCTGTCTTAGTAACATCAAGTGTCTCAGTAACATCAGGTGTCTCAGTAACATCAGGTGTCTCAGTAACATCAGGTGTATCAGTAACATCAGGTGTCTCAGTAACATCAGGTGTCTCAGTAACATCAGGTGTCTCAGCAACATCAGGTGTCTCAGTAACATCAGGTGTCTTAGTAACATCGGGTGTCTCAGCAAAATCAGGTGTCTCAGTAACATTAGCTGTCTCAGTAACATCAGGTGCCTCAGTAACATCAGGTGTCTCAGTGACATCAGCTGTCTTAGTAACATCAAGTGTCTCAGTAACATCAGGTGTCTCAGTAACATCAGGTGTCTCAGTAACATCAGGTGTCTCAGTAACATTAGCTGTCTCAGTAACATCAGGTGTCTCAGCATCATCAGGTGTCTCAGTAACATTAGCTGTCTCAGTAACATCAGGTGTCTCAGTAACATCAGGTGTCTCAGTAACATCAGTAACATCAGGTGTCTCAGCAACAACAGGTGTCTCAGCAACATCAGGTGTCTCAGTAACATCAGGTTTCTCAGTATTATCAGGTGTCTCAGTATCATCAGTTGTCTCAGTAACATCAGGTGTCTCAGCAACATCAGGTGTCTCAGTAACATCTGGTGTCTCAGTAACATTAGGTGTGTCAATAACCTTAGTAACATCAAGTGTCTCAGCAACATCAGGTGTCTCAGTATCATCAGGTGTCTCAGTAACATCAGGTGTCTCAGCAACATCAGTAACATAAGGTGTCTCAGCAACATCAGGTGTCTCAGTAACATCAGGTGTCTCAGTAACAGTAGGTGTCTCAGTAACATCAGGTGCCTCAGTAATATCAGGTGTCTCAGTAACATCAGGTGTCACAGCAACATCAGGTGTCTCAGTAAAATCAGGTGTGTCAGCAACATCAGGTGTCTCAGTAACATCAGGTGTCTCAGCAACATCAGCTGTCTCAGTAACATCAGGTGTCTCAGTAACATCAGGTGTCTCAATAACATCAAGTGTCTCAGCAACATCAGGTGTCTCAGTATCAGCAGGTGTCTCAGTAACATCAGGTGTCTCAGTAACATCAGGTGTCTCAGCAACATCAGGTGACTCAGTAACATCAGGTGTCTCAGCAACATCAGGTGTCTCAGTAACATCAGGTGTCTCAGCAACATCAGGTGTCTCAGTAACATCAGGTGTCTCAGCAACATCAGGTGTCTCAGCAACGTCATGTGTCTCAGTAACGTCAGGTGTCTCAGTAACGTCAGGTGTCTCAGTAACATCAGGTGTCTCAGTAACATCAGCTGTCTCAGCAACGTCAGCTGTCTCAGTAACATCAGGTGTCTCAGTAACATCAGGTGTCTCAGTAACATCAGGTGTCTCAGTAACATCAGGTGTGTTAGTAACCTTAGTAACATCAAGTGTCTCAGCAACATCAAGTGTCTCAGTATCATCAGGTGTCTCAGTAACATCAGGTGTCTCAGTAACATCAGTAACATCAGGTGTCTCAGCAACATCAGGTGTCTCAGTAACATCAGGTGTCTCAGTAACAGTAGGTGTCTCAGTAACATCAGGTGCCTTAGTAATATCAGGTGTCTCAGTTACATCAGGTGTCACAGCAACATCAAGTGTCTCAGCAACATCAGCTGTCTCAGTAACATCAGGTGTCTCAGTAACATCAGGTGTCTCAGTAACATCAGGTGTCTCAACAACATCAGGTGTCTCAGTAACATCAGGTGTATCAGTAACATCAGGTGTCTCAGTAACATCAGGTGCCTCAGTAACATCAGGTGTCTCAGCAACATCAGGTGTCTCAGTAACATCAGGTGTCTCAGTAACATCAGGTGTCTCAGTAACGTCAGGTGTCTGAGTAACATCAGGTGTCTCAGTAACATCAGGTGTCTCAGTAACATCAGGTGTCTCAGTAACATCAGGTGTCTCAGTAACGTCAGGTGTCTGAGTAACATCAGGTGTCTCAGTAACATCAGGTGTCTCAGTAACATCAGGTGTCTCAGCAACATCAGTAACATCAGGTGTCTCAGACACATCAGTTGTCTCAGTAACATCAGGTGTGTCAGCAACATCAGGTGTCTCAGTAACATCAGGTGTCTTAGTAACATCGGGTGTCTCAGCAAAATCAGGTGTCTCAGGAACATTAGCTGTCTCAGTAACATCAAGTGTCTCAGTAACATCAGGTGTCTCAGTAACATCAGGGTTCTCAGTAACATCAGGTGTCTCAGTAAAATCAGGTGTCTTAGTAATATCTGGTGTCTCAGCAAAATCAGGTGTCTCAGTAACATTAGCTGTTTCAGTAAAATCAGGTGCCTCAGTAACATCAGGTGTCTCAGTAACATCAGGTGTCTCAGTAACATCAGGTGTCTCAGTAATATCAGGTGTCTCAGCAACAGCAGGTGTCTCAGTAACATCAGGTGTCTCAGTAACAGCAGGTGTCTCAGTAACATCAGGTGTCTCAGTAACATCAGTAACATCAGGTGTCTCAGAAACAGGAGGTGTCTCAGTAACATCAGGTGTCTCAGTAACATCAGTAACATCAGGTGTGTCAGCAACATCAGGTGTCTCAGTAACATCAGGTGTCTCAATAACATCAGGTGTCTCAGCAACATCAGGTGTCTCAGCAACAGCAGGTGTCTCAGTAACGTCAGGTGTCTCAGTAACATCAGGTGTCTCAGTAACATCAGTAACATCAGGTGTCTCAGCAACAGCAGGTGTCTCAGTAACATCAGGTGTCTCAGTAACATCAGGTGTCTCAGTAACATCAGGGTTCTCAGTAACATCAGGTGTCTCAGTAACATCAGGTGTCTCAGTAACATCAGGTGTCTCAGTAACATCAGTAACATCAGGTGTCTCAGTAACATCAGGTGCCTCTGTAACATCAGGTATCTCAGCAACATCAGGTGTCTCAGTAACATCAGGTGTCTCAGTAACATCAGGTGTCTCAGCAACATCAGGTGTCTCAGTAACATCAGGTGTCTCAGTAACCTCAGGTGTCACAGTAACATCAGGTGTCTCAGTAACATCAGTAACGTCAGGTGTCTCAGTAACATCAGGTGCGTCAGTAACATCAGGTGTCTCAGCAACATCAGGTGTCTCAGTAACATCAGGTGTCGAGGTAAAATCAGGTGTCTCAGCAACATCAGGTGTCTCAGTAACATCAGGTGTCTCAGTAACATCAGGTGTCACAGCAACATCAGGTGTCTCAGTAACATCAGGTGTCTCAGTAACATCAGTAACATCAGGTGTCTCAGTAACATCAGGGTTCTCAGTAACATCAGGTGTATCAGTAACATCAGGTGTCTTAGTAACATCGAGTGTCTCAGCAAAATCAGGTGTCTCAGTAACATTCGCTGTCTCAGTAACATCAGGTGCCTCAGTAACATCAGGTGTCTCAGTAACATCAGGTGTCTCAGTAACATCAGGTGTCTCAGTAATATCAGGTGTCTCAGCAACAGCAGGTGTCTCAGTAACATCAGGTGTCTCAGTAACAGCAGGTGTATCAGTAACATCAGGTGTCTCAGTAACATCAGTAACATCAGGTGTCTCAGCAACATCAGGTGTCTCAGTAACATCAGTAACATCAGGTGTCTCAGTAACATCAGGTGTCTCAATAACATCAGGTGTCTCAGCAACATCAGGTGTCTCAGTAACATCAGGTGTCTCAGTAACATCAGGTGTCTCAGCAACATCAGGTGTCTCAGTAACATCAGGTGTCTCAGTAACATCAGGTGTCTCAGTAACATCAGGTGTCTCAGTAACATCAGTAACATCAGGTGTCTCAGTAACATCAGGTGCCTCAGTAACATCAGGTGTCTCAGCAACATCAGGTGTCTCAGTACCATCAGGTGTCGAAGTAAAATCAGGTGTCTCAGCAACATCAGGTGTCTCAGTAACATCAGGTGTCTCAGTAACATCAGGTGTCTCAGTAACATCAGGTGTCTCAGTAACATCAGTAACATCAGGTGTCTCAGTAACATCAGGTGCCTCAGTAACATCAGGTGTCTCAGCAACATCAGGTGTCTCAGTACCATCAGGTGTCGAAGTAAAATCAGGTGTCTCAGCAACATCAGGTGTCTCAGTAACATCAGGTGTCTCAGTAACATCAGGTGTCACAGCAACATCAGGTGTCTCAGTAACATCAGGTGTCTCAGTAACATCAGTAACATCAGGTGTCTCAGTAACATCAGGGTTCTCAGTAACATCAGGTGTATCAGTAACATCAGGTGTCTTAGTAACATCGAGTGTCTCAGCATAATCAGGTGTCTCAGTAACATTCGCTGTCTCAGTAACATCAGGTGCCTCAGTAACATCAGGTGTCTCAGTAACATCAGGTGTCTCAGTAACATCAGGTGTCTCAGTAATATCAGGTGTCTCAGCAACAGCAGGTGTCTCAGTAACATCAGGTGTCTCAGTAACAGCAGGTGTCTCAGTAACATCAGGTGTCTCAGTAACATCAGTAACATCAGGTGTCTCAGCAACATCAGGTGTCTCAGTAACATCAGTAACATCAGGTGTCTCAGTAACATCAGGTGTCTCAATAACATCAGGTGTCTCAGCAACATCAGGTGTCTCAGCAACAGCAGGTGTCTCAGTAACATCAGGTGTCTCAGTAACATCAGGTGTCTCAGTAACATCAGGTGTCTCAGTAACATCAGTAACATCAGGTGTCTCAGCAACAGCAGGTGTCTCAGTAACATCAGGTGTCTCAGTAACATCAGGTGTGTCAGTAACATCAGGGTTCTCAGTGACATCAGGTGTCTCAGTAACATCAGGTGTCTTAGTAACATCGGGTGTCTCAGCAAAATCAGGTGTCTCAGTAACATTAGCTGTCTCAGTAACATCAGGTGCCTCAGTAACATCAGGTGTCTCAGTGACATCAGCTGTCTTAGTAACATCAAGTGTCTCAGTAACATCAGGTGTCTCAGTAACATCAGGTGTCTCAGTAACATCAGGTGTATCAGTAACATCAGGTGTCTCAGTAACATCAGGTGTCTCAGTAACATCAGGTGTCTCAGCAACATCAGGTGTCTCAGTAACATCAGGTGTCTCAGTAACATCAGGTGTCTCAGTAACATCAGTAACATCAGGTGTCTCAGTAACATCAGGTGCCTCAGTAACATCAGGTGTCTCAGCAACATCAGGTGTCTCAGTACCATCAGGTTTCGAAGTAAAATCAGGTGTCTCAGCAACATCAGGTGTCTCAGTAACATCAGGTGTCTCAGTAACATCAGGTGTCTCAGCAACATCAGGTGTCTCAGTAACATCAGTAACATCAGGTGTCTCAGTAACATCAGGGTTCTCAGTAACATCAGGTGTATCAGTAACATCAGGTGTCTTAGTAACATCGAGTGTCTCAGCAAAATCAGGTGTCTCAGTAACATTCGCTGTCTCAGTAACATCAGGTGCCTCAGTAACATCAGGTGTCTCAGTAACATCAGGTGTCTCAGTAACATCAGGTGTCTCAGTAATATCAGGTGTCTCAGCAACAGCAGGTGTCTCAGTAACATCAGGTGTCTCAGTAACAGCAGGTGTCTCAGTAACATCAGGTGTCTCAGTAACATCAGTAACATCAGGTGTCTCAGCAACATCAGGTGTCTCAGTAACATCAGTAACATCAGGTGTCTCAGTAACATCAGGTGTCTCAATAACATCAGGTGTCTCAGCAACATCAGGTGTCTCAGTAACATCAGGGTTCTCAGTAACATCAGGTGTCTCAGTAACATCAGGTGTCTTAGTAACATCGGGTGTCTCAGCAAAATCAGGTGTCTCAGTAACATTAGCTGTCTCAGTAACATCAGGTGCCTCAGTAACATCAGGTGTCTCAGTGACATCAGCTGTCTTAGTAACATCAAGTGTCTCAGTAACATCAGGTGTCTCAGTAACATCAGGTGTCTCAGTAACATCAGGTGTATCAGTAACATCAGGTGTCTCAGTAACATCAGGTGTCTCAGTAACATCAGGTTTCTCAGCAACATCAGGTGTCTCAGTAACATCAGGTGTCTCAGTAACATCAGGTGTGTCAGTAACCTTAGTAACATCAGGTGTCTCAGTAACATCTGGTGCCTCAGTAACATCAGGTGTCTCAGTAATGTCAGGTGTCTGAGTAACATCAGGTGTCTCAGTAACATCAGGTGTCTCAGTAACATCAGGTGTCTCAGCAACGTCAGTTGTCTCAGTAACATCAGGTGTCTCAGCAACATCAGGTGTCTCAGTAACATCAGGTGTCTCAGCAACATCATGTGTCTCAGTAACGTCAGGTGTCTCAGTAACATCAGGTGTCTCAGTAACATCAGTAACATCAGGTGTCTCAGAAACAGGAGGTGTCTCAGTAACATCAGGTGTCTCAGTAACATCAGTAACATCAGGTGTCTCAGCAACATCAGGTGTCTCAGTAACATCAGGGTTCTCAGTAACATCAGGTGTCTCAGTAAAATCAGGTGTCTTAGTAACATCGGGTGTCTCAGCAAAATCAGGTGTCTCAGTAACATTAGCTGTCTCAGTAACATCATGTGCCTCAGTAACATCAGGTGTCTCAGTAACATCAGGTGTCTCAGCAACATCAGGTGTCTCAGTAACATCAGGTGTCTCAGCAACAGCAGGTGTCTCAGTGACATCAGGTGTCTCAGTAACATCAGGTGTCTCAGTAACATCAGTAACATCAGGTGTCTCAGTAACATCAGGTGCCTCAGTAACATCAGGTATCTCAGCAACATCAGGTGTCTCAGTAACATCAGGTGTCTCAGTAACATCAGGTGTCTCAGCAACATCAGGTGTCTCAGTAACATCAGGTGTCGAAGTAAAATCAGGTGTCTCAGCAACATCAGGTGTCTCAGTAACATCAGGTGTCTCAGTAACATCAGGTGTCACAGCAACATCAGGTGTCTCAGTAACATCAGGTGTCTCAGTAACATCAGTAACGTCAGGTGTCTCAGTAACATCAGGGTTCTCAGTAACATCAGGTGTATCAGTAACATCAGGTGTCTTAGTAACATCGAGTGTCTCAGCAAAATCAGGTGTCTCAGTAACATTCGCTGTCTCAGTAACATCAGGTGCCTCAGTAACATCAGGTGTCTCAGTAACATCAGGTGTCTCAGTAACATCAGGTGTCTCAGTAATATCAGGTGTCTCAGCAACAGCAGGTGTCTCAATAACATCAGGTGTCTCAGTAACATCAGGTGTCTCAGTAACATCAGTAACATCAGGTGTCTCAGCAACATCAGGTGTCTCAGTAACATCAGTAACATCAGGTGTCTCAGTAACATCAGGTGTCTCAATAACATCAGGTGTCTCAGCAACATCAGGTGTCTCAGCAACAGCAGGTGTCTCAGTAACATCAGGTGTCTCAGTAACATCAGGTGTCGAAGTAAAATCAGGTGTCTCAGCAACATCAGGTGTCTCAGTAACATCAGGTGTCTCAGTAACATCAGGTGTCACAGCAACATCAGGTGTCTCAGTAACATCAGGTGTCTCAGTAACATCAGTAACGTCAGGTGTCTCAGTAACATCAGGGTTCTCAGTAACATCAGGTGTATCAGTAACATCAGGTGTCTTAGTAACATCGAGTGTCTCAGCAAAATCAGGTGTCTCAGTAACATTCGCTGTCTCAGTAACATCAGGTGCCTCAGTAACATCAGGTGTCTCAGTAACATCAGGTGTCTCAGTAACATCAGGTGTCTCAGTAATATCAGGTGTCTCAGCAACAGCAGGTGTCTCAATAACATCAGGTGTCTCAGTAACAGCAGGTGTCTCAGTAACATCAGGTGTCTCAGTAACATCAGTAACATCAGGTGTCTCAGCAACATCAGGTGTCTCAGTAACATCAGTAACATCAGGTGTCTCAGTAACATCAGGTGTCTCAATAACATCAGGTGTCTCAGCAACATCAGGTGTCTCAGCAACAGCAGGTGTCTCAGTAACATCAGGTGTCTCAGTAACATCAGGTGTCTCAGTAACATCAGGTGTCTCAGTAACATCAGTAACATCAGGTGTCTCAGCAACAGCAGGTGTCTCAGTAACATCAGGTGTCTCAGTAACATCAGGTGTCTCAGTAACATCAGGTGTCTCAGTAACATCAGGTGCCTCAGTAACATCAGGTGTCTCAGTAACGTCAGGTGTCTGAGTAACATCAGGTGTCTCAGTAACATCAGGTGTCTCAGTAACATCAGGTGTCTCTGCAACGTCAGTTGTCTCAGTAACATCAGGTGTCTCAGCAACATCAGGTGTCTCAGTAACATGAGGTGTCTCAGCAACATCATGTGTCTCAGTAACGTCAGGTGTCTCAGTAACATCAGGTGTCTCAGTAACATCAGTAACATCAGGTGTCTCAGAAACAGGAGGTGTCTCAGTAACATCAGGTGTCTCAGTAACATTAGTAACATCAGGTGTCTCAGCAACATCAGGTGTCTCAGTAACATCAGGTGTCTCAATAACATCAGGTGTCTCAGCAACATCAGGTGTCTCAGCAACAGCAGGTGTCTCAGTAACATCAGGTGTCTCAGTAACATCAGGTGTCTCAGTAACATCAGGTGTCTCAGTAACATCAGTAACATCAGGTGTCTCAGCAACAGCAGGTGTCTCAGTAACATCAGGTGTCTCAGTAACATCAGGTGTCTCAGTAACATCAGGGTTCTCAGTAACATCAGGTGTCTCAGTAACATCAGGTGTCTCAGTAACATTAGCTGTCTCAGTAACATCAGGTGCCTCAGTAACATCAGGTGTCTCAGTAACATCAGGTGTCTCAGCAACATCAGGTGTCTCAGTAACATCAGGTGTCTCAGCAACAGCAGGTGTCTCAGTGACATCAGGTGTCTCAGTAACATCAGGTGTCTCAGTAACATCAGTAACATCAGGTGTCTCAGTAACATCAGGGTTCTCAGTAACATCAGGTGTATCAGTAACATCAGGTGTCTTAGTAACATCGAGTGTCTCAGCAAAATCAGGTGTCTCAGTAACATTCGCTGTCTCAGTAACATCAGGTGCCTCAGTAACATCAGGTGTCTCAGTAACATCAGGTGTCTCAGTAATATCAGGTGTCTCAGCAACAGCAGGTGTCTCAGTAACATCAGGTGTCTCAGTAACAGCAGGTGTCTCAGTAACAGCAGTAACATCAGGTGTCTCAGCAACATCAGGTGTCTCAGTAACATCAGTAACATCAGGTGTCTCAGTAACATCAGGTGTCTCAGTAACATCAGGTGTCTCAGTAACATCAGGTGTCTCAGTAACATCAGTAACATCAGGTGTCTCAGCAACAGCAGGTGTCTCAGTAACATCAGGTGTCTCAGTAACATCAGGTGTCTCAGTAACATCAGGTGTCTCAGTAACATCAGGTGCCTCAGTAACATCAGGTGTCTCAGTAACGTCAGGTGTCTGAGTAACATCAGGTGTCTCAGTAACATCAGGTGTCTCAGTAACATCAGGTGCCTCAGTAACATCAGTTGTCTCAGTAACGTCAGGTGTCTGAGTAACATCAGGTGTCTCAGTAACATCAGGTGTCTCAGTAACATCAGGTGTCTCTGCAACGTCAGTTGTCTCAGTAACATCAGGTGTCTCAGCAACATCAGGTGTCTCAGTAACATGAGGTGTCTCAGTAACATCAGGTGTCTTAGTAACATCGGGTGTCTCAGCAAAATCAGGTGTCTCAGTAACATTAGCTGTCTCAGTAACATCAGGTGCCTCAGTAACATCAGGTGTCTCAGTGACATCAGCTGTCTTAGTAACATCAAGTGTCTCAGTAACATCAGGTGTCTCAGTAACATCAGGTGTATCAGTAACATCAGGTGTCTCAGTAACATCAGGTGTCTCAGTAACATCAGGTGTCTCAGTAACATCAGGTGTGTCAGTAACCTTAGTAACATCAGGTGTCTCAGTAACATCAGGTGCCTCAGTAACATCAGGTGTCTCAGTAACGTCAGGTGTCTGAGTAACATCAGGTGTCTCAGTAACATCAGGTGTCTCAGTAACATCAGGTGTCTCAGCAACGTCAGTTGTCTCAGTAAAATCAGGTGTCTCAGCAACATCAGGTTTCTCAGTAACATCAGGTGTCTCAGCAACATCATGTGTCTCAGTAACGTCAGGTGTCTCAGTAACATCAGGTGTCTCAGTAACATCAGGTGTCTCAGTAACATCAGGTGTCTCATCAACGTCAGTTGTCTCTGTGACATCAGGTGTCTCAGCAACATCAGGTGTCTCAGTAACATCAGGTGTCTCAGTAACATCAGTAACATCAGGTGTCTCAGCAATATCAGTAACATCAGGTGTCTCAGAAACATCAGGTGTCTCAGCAACATCAGGTGTCTCAGTAACATCAGGTGTCTCAACAACTTCAGGTGTCTCAGAAACATGAGGTGTCTCAGTAACATCAGTAACATCAGGTGTCTCACCAACATCAGGTGTCTCAGTATCATCAGGTGTCTAACTAACATCAGGTGTCTCAGTAACATCTGGTGTCTCAGTGACATCTGGTGTCTCAGTAACATCAGGTGCCTCAGTAACATCAGGTGTCTCAGTAACATCAGGTGTCTCAGCAACATCAGGTGTCTCAGTAACATCAGGTGTCTCAGTAACATCAGGTGTCTCTGTAACATCAGGTGTCTCAGTAACATCAGGTGTGTCAGTAACCTTAGTAACATCAAGTGTCTCAGCAACATCAGGTGTCTCAGTATCATCAGGTGTCTCAGTAACATCAGGAGTCTCAGTAACATCAGCAACATCAGGTGTCTCAGCAACATCAGGTGTCTCAGTAACATCAGGTGTCTCAGTAACAGTAGGTGTCTCAGTAACATCAGGTGCCTTAGTAATATCAGGTGTCTCAGTTACATCAGGTGTCAAAACAACATCAGGTGTCTCAGTAACATCAGGTGTGTCAGCAACATCAGGTGTCTCAGTATCATCAGGTGTCTCAGTAACATCAGGTGTCTCAGTAACATCAGCAACATCAGGTGTCTCAGCAACATCAGGTGTCTCAGTAACATCAGGTGTCTCAGTAACATCAGGTGTCTCAGTAACATCAGGTGTCTCAGTAACATCAGGTGTCTCAGCAACGTCAGTTGTCTCTGTGACATCAGGTGTCTCAGCAACATCAGGTGTCTCAGTAACATCAGGTGTCTCAGTAACATCAGTAACATCAGGTGTCTCAGCAATATCAGTAACATCAGGTGTCTCAGTAACATCAGGTGTCTCAGTAACATCAGCAACATCAGGTGTCTCAGCAACATCAGGTGTCTCAGTAACATCAGGTGTCTCAGTAACATCAGGTGTCTCAGTAACATCAGGTGTCTCAGTAACATCAGGTGTCTCAGCAACGTCAGTTGTCTCTGTAACATCAGGTGTCTCAGCAACATCAGGTGTCTCAGTAACATCAGGTGTCTCAGTAACATCAGTAACATCAGGTGTCTCAGCAATATCAGTAACATCAGGTGTCTCAGTAACATCAGGTGTCTCAGTAACATCAGAAACATCAGGTGTCTCAGTAACATCAGGTGTCTCAGCATCATCAGGTGTCTCAGTAACATCAGGTGTCTCAACAACTTCAGGTGTCTCAGAAACATGAGGTGTCTCAGTAACATCAGTAACATCAGGTGTCTCACCAACATCAGGTGTCTCAGTATCATCAGGTGTCTAACTAACATCAGGTGTCTCAGTAACATCTGGTGTCTCAGTGACATCTGGTGTCTCAATAACATCAGGTGCCTCAGTAACATCAGGTGTCTCAGTAACATCAGGTGTCTCAGCAACATCAGGTGTCTCAGTAACATCAGGTGTCTCAGTAACATCAGGTGTCTCAGTAACATCAGGTGTCTCAGTAACATCAGGTGTGTCAGTAACCTTAGTAACATCAAGTGTCTCAGCAACATCAGGTGTCTCAGTATCATCAGGTGTCTCAGTAACATCAGGTGTCTCAGTAACATCAGCAACATCAGGTGTCTCAGCAACATCAGGTGTCTCAGTAACATCAGGTGTCTCAGTAACAGTAGGTGTCTCAGTAACATCAGGTGCCTTAGTAATATCAGGTGTCTCAGTTACATCAGGTGTCAAAACAACATCAGGTGTCTCAGTAACATCAGGTGTCTCAGCAACATCAGGTGTCTCAGTAACATCAGGTGTCTCAGTAACATCAGGTGTGTCAGTAACCTTAGTAACATCAGGTGTCTCAGTAACATCAGGTGCCTCAGTAACATCAGGTGTCTCAGTAACGTCAGGTGTCTAACTAACATCAGGTGTCTCAGTAACATCTGGTGTCTCAGTGACATCTGGTGTCTCAATAACATCAGGTGCCTCAGTAACATCAGGTGTCTCAGTAACATCAGGTGTCTCAGCAACATCAGGTGTCTCAGTAACATCAGGTGTCTCAGTAACATCAGGTGTGTCAGTAACCTTAGTAACATCAAGTGTCTCAGCAACATCAGGTGTCTCAGTATCATCAGGTGTCTCAGTAACATCAGGTGTCTCAGTAACATCAGCAACATCAGGTGTCTCAGCAACATCAGGTGTCTCAGTAACATCAGGTGTCTCAGTAACAGTAGGTGTCTCAGTAACATCAGGTGCCTTAGTAATATCAGGTGTCTCAGTTACATCAGGTGTCAAAACAACATCAGGTGTCTCAGTAACATCAGGTGTGTCAGCAACATCAGCTGTCTCAGTAACATCTGGTGTCTCAGTAACATCAGGTGTCTCAGTAACATCAGGTGTCTCAACAACATCAGGTGTCTCAGTAACATCAGGTGTATCAGTAACATCAGGTGTCTCAGTAACATCAGGTGCCTCAGTAACATCAGGTGTCTCAGCAACATCAGGTGTCTCAGTAACATCAGGTGTCTCAGTAACATCAGGTGTGTCAGTAACCTTAGTAACATCAGGTGTCTCAGTAACATCAGGTGCCTCAGTAACATCAGGTGTCTCAGTAACGTCAGGTGTCTGAGTAACATCAGGTGTCTCAGTAACATCAGGTGTCTCAGCAACATCAGGTGTCTCAGCAACGTCAGTTGTCTCAGTAACATCAGGTGTCTCAGCAACATCAGGTGTCTCAGTAACATCAGGTGTCTCAGCAACATCATGTGTCTCAGTAACGTCAGGTGTCTCAGTAACATCAGGTGTCTCAGCAACATCAGGTGTCTCAGCAACATCAGGTGTCTCTGTGACATCAGGTGTCTCAGCAACATCAGGTGTCTCAGTAACATCAGGTGTCTCAGTAACATCAGGTGTCTCAGACACATCAGGTGTCTCAGTGACATCAGGTGTCTTAGTAACATCAGGTGTCTCAGTAACATCAGGTGTCTCAGTAACATCAGGTGTCTCAGTAACATCAGGTGTCTCAGACACATCAGGTGTCTCAGTGACATCAGGTGTCGTAGTAACATCAGGTGTCTAAGTAACATCAGGTGTCTCAGCAACATCAGGTGTCTCAGTAACATCAGGTGTCTCAGACACATCAGGTGTCTCAGTGACATCAGGTGTCGTAGTAACATCAGGTGTCTCAGTAACATGAGGTGTCTCAGCAACATCAGGTGTCTCAGACACAACAGGTGTCTCAGTGACATCAGGTGTCTTAGTAACATCAGGTGTCTCAGTAACATCAGGTGTCTCAGTAACATCAGGTGTCTCAGACACATCAGGTTTCTCAGTGACATCAGGTGTCTTAGTAACATCAGGTGTCTCAGTAACATCAGCTGTCTCAGCAACATCAGGTGTCTCAGTAACATCAGGTGTCGAAGTAACATCAGGTGTCTCAGCAACATCATGTGTCTCAGTAACGTCAGGTGTCTCAGTAACATCAGGTGTCTCAGTAACATCAGGTGTCTCAGTAACATCAGGTGTCTCAGCAACATCAGGTGTCTCAGTAACATTAGCTGTCTCAGTAACATTATCTGTCTCAGTAACATCAGGTGTCTCAGTAACATCGGGTGTCTCAGTAACATCAGGTGTCTCAACAACATCAGGTGTCTCAGCAACATCAGGTGTCTCAGTAACATCAGGTGTCTCAGTAACATCAGGTGTGTCAGTAACCTTAGTAACATCAGGTGTCTCAGTAACATCAGGTGCCTCAGTAACATCAGGTGTCTCAGTAACGTCAGGTGTCTGAGTAACATCAGGTGTCTCAGTAACATCAGGTGTCTCAGCAACATCAGGTGTCTCAGCAACGTCAGTTGTCTCAGTAACATCAGGTGTCTCAGCAACATCAGGTGTCTCAGTAACATCAGGTGTCTCAGCAACATCATGTGTCTCAGTAACGTCAGGTGTCTCAGTAACATCAGGTGTCTCAGCAACATCAGGTGTCTCAGCAACATCAGGTGTCTCTGTGACATCAGGTGTCTCAGCAACATCAGGTGTCTCAGTAACATCAGGTGTCTCAGTAACATCAGGTGTCTCAGACACATCAGGTGTCTCAGTGACATCAGGTGTCTTAGTAACATCAGGTGTCTCAGTAACATCAGGTGTCTCAGTAACATCAGGTGTCTCAGTAACATCAGGTGTCTCAGACACATCAGGTGTCTCAGTGACATGAGGTGTCGTAGTAACATCAGGTGTCTAAGTAACATCAGGTGTCTCAGCAACATCAGGTGTCTCAGTAACATCAGGTGTCTCAGACACATCAGGTGTCTCAGTGACATCAGGTGTCGTAGTAACATCAGGTGTCTCAGTAACATGAGGTGTCTCAGCAACATCAGGTGTCTCAGACACAACAGGTGTCTCAGTGACATCAGGTGTCTTAGTAACATCAGGTGTCTCAGTAACATCAGGTGTCTCAGTAACATCAGGTGTCTCAGACACATCAGGTTTCTCAGTGACATCAGGTGTCTTAGTAACATCAGGTGTCTCAGTAACATCAGCTGTCTCAGCAACATCAGGTGTCGAAGTAACATCAGGTGTCGAAGTAACATCAGGTGTCTCAGCAACATCATGTGTCTCAGTAACGTCAGGTGTCTCAGTAACATCAGGTGTCTCAGTAACATCAGGTGTCTCAGTAACATCAGGTGTCTCAGCAACATCAGGTGTCTCAGTAACATTAGCTGTCTCAGTAACATTATCTGTCTCAGTAACATCAGGTGTCTCAGTAACATCGGGTGTCTCAGTAACATCAGGTGTCTCAACAACATCAGGTGTCTCAGTAACATCAGGTGTCTCAGTAACATCAGGTGTCTCAACAACATCAGGTGTCTCAGTAACATCAGGTGTCTCAGTAACATCAGTAACATCAGGTGTCTCAGCAACATCAGCTTTCTCAGTAACATCAGGTGTCTCAGCATCATCAGGTGTCTCAGTAACATCAGTAACATCAGGTGTCTCAGCAACATCAGGTGTCTCAGTAACATCAGGTGTCTCAGTAACATCAGGTGTCTCAGTAACATTAGCTGTCTCAGTAACATCAGGTGTCTCAAAAACATCAGGTGTCTCAGTAACATCAGGTGTCTCAGTAACATCAGTAAAATCAGGTGTCTCAGCAACATCAGCTTTCTCAGTAACATCAGGTGTCTCAGCATCATCAGGTGTCTCAGTAACATCAGTAACATCAGGTGTCTCAGCAACATCAGGTGTCTCAGTAACATTAGCTGTCTCAGTAACATTATCTGTCTCAGTAACATCATGTGTCTCAGTAACGTCAGGTGTCTCAGTAACATCAGGTGTCTCAGTAACATCAGGTGTCTCAGTAACATCAGGTGTCTCAGCAACATCAGGTGTCTCAGTAACATTAGCTGTCTCAGTAACATTAGCTGTCTCAGTAACATCAGGTGTCTCAGTAACATCGGGTGTCTCAGTAACATCAGGTGTCTCAACAACACAGGTGTCTCAGTAACATCAGGTGTCTCAGTAACATCAGGTGTCTCAGTAACATCAGTAACATCAGGTGTCTCAGCAACAACAGGTGTCTCAGTAACATCAGGTGTCTCAGTAACATCAGGTGTCTCAGTAACATTAGCTGTCTCAGTAACATCAGGTTTCTCAGTAACATCAGGTGTCTCAACAACATCAGGTGTCTCAGTAACATCAGGTGTCTCAGTAACATCAGGTGTCTCAACAACATCAGGTGTCTCAGTAACATCAGGTGTCTCAGTAACATCAGGTGTCTCAACAACATCAGGTGTCTCAGTAACATCAGGTGTCTCAGTAACATCAGTAACATCAGGTGTCTCAGCAACATCAGCTGTCTCAGTAACATCAGGTCTCTCAGCAACATCAGGTGTCTCAGTAACATCAGGTTTCTCAGTATAATCAGGTGTCTCAGTATCATCAGGTGTCTCAGTAACATCAGGTGTCTCAGCAACATCAGGTGTCTCAGTAACATCAGGTGTCTCAGCAACGTCAATTGTCTCAGTAACATCAGGTGTCTCAGCAACATCAGGTGTCACAGCAACATCAGGTGTCTCAGTAACATCAGGTGTGTCAGTAACCTTAGTAACATCAAGTGTCTCAGCAACATCAGGTGTCTCACTATCATGAGGTGTCTCAGTAACATCAGGTGTCTCAGTAACATCAGTAACATCAGGTGTCTCAGCAACATCAGGTGTCTCAGTAACATCAGGTGTCTCAGTAACAGTAGGTGTCTCAGTAACATCAGGTGCCTCAGTAATATCAGGTGTCTCAGTAACATCAGGTGTCACAGCAACATCAGGTGTCTCAGTAACATCAGGTGTGTCAGCAACATCAGGTGTCTCAGTAACATCAGGTGTGTCAGCAACATCAGGTGTCTCAGTAACATCAGGTGTCTCAGCAACATCAGCTGTCTCAGTAACATCAGGTGTCTCAGTAACATCAGGTGTCTCAGTAACATCAGGTGTCTCAGTAACATCAGTAACATCAGGTGTCTCAGCAACTTCAGCTTTCTCAGTAACATCAGGTGTCTCAGCAACATCAGGTGTCTCAGTAACATCAGTAACATCAGGTGTCTCAGCAACATCAGGTGTCTCAGTAACATTAGCTGTCTCAGTAACATTATCTGTCTCAGTAACATCATGTGTCTCAGTAACGTCAGGTGTCTCAGTAACATCAGGTGTCTCAGTAACATCAGGTGTCTCAGTAACATCAGGTGTCTCAGCAACATCAGGTGTCTCAGTAACATTAGCTGTCTCAGTAAGATTAGCTGTCTCAGTAACATCAGGTGTCTCAGTAACATCGGGTGTCTCAGTACCATCAGGTTTCTCAACAACACAGGTGTCTCAGTAACATCAGGTGTGTCAGTAACATCAGTAACATCAGGTGTCTCAGCAACAACAGGTGTCTCAGTAACATCAGGTGTCTCAGTAACATCAGGTGTCTCAGTAACATTAGCTGTCTCAGTAACATCAGGTGTCTCAGTAACATCAGGTGTCTCAACAACATCAGGTGTCTCAGTAACATCAGGTGTCTCAGTAACATCAGGTGTCTCAGTAACATCAGGTGTCTCAGTAACATCAGTAACATCAGGTGTCTCAGCAACATCAGCTGTCTCAGTAACATCAGGTGTCTCAGCAACATCAGGTGTCTCAGTAACATCAGGTATCTCAGTATAATCAGGTGTCTCAGTATCATCAGGTGTCTCAGTAACATCAGGTGTCTCAGTAACATCAGGTGTCTCAGCAACGTCAATTGTCTCAGTAACATCAGGTGTCTCAGCAACATCAGGTGTGTCAGCAACATCAGCTGTCTCAGTAACATCTGGTGTCTCAGTAACATCAGGTGTCTCAGTAACATCAGGTGTCTCAACAACATCAGGTGTCTCAGTAACATCAGGTGTATCAGTAACATCAGGTGTCTCAGTAACATCAGGTGCCTCAGTAACATCAGGTGTATCAGCAACATCAGGTGTCTCAGTAACATCAGGTGTCTCAGTAACATCAGGTGTGTCAGTAACCTTAGTAACATCAGGTGTCTCAGTAACATCAGTAACATCAGGTGTCTCAGCAACATCAGGTGTCTCAGTAACATCAGGTGTCTCAGTAACAGTAGGTGTCTCAGTAACATCAGGTGCCTCAGTAATATCAGGTGTCTCAGTAACATCAGGTGTCACAGCAACATCAGGTGTCTCAGTAACATCAGGTGTGTCAGCAACATCAGGTGTCTCAGTAACATCAGGTGTGTCAGCAACATCAGGTGTCTCAGTAACATCAGGTGTCTCAGCAACATCAGCTGTCTCAGTAACATCAGGTGTCTCAGTAACATCAGGTGTCTCAGTAACATCAGGTGTCTCAGTAACATCAGTAACATCAGGTGTCTCAGCAACTTCAGCTTTCTCAGTAACATCAGGTGTCTCAGCAACATCAGGTGTCTCAGTAACATCAGTAACATCAGGTGTCTCAGCAACATCAGGTGTCTCAGTAACATTAGCTGTCTCAGTAACATTATCTGTCTCAGTAACATCATGTGTCTCAGTAACGTCAGGTGTCTCAGTAACATCAGGTGTCTCAGTAACATCAGGTGTCTCAGTAACATCAGGTGTCTCAGCAACATCAGGTGTCTCAGTAACATTAGCTGTCTCAGTAAGATTAGCTGTCTCAGTAACATCAGGTGTCTCAGTAACATCGGGTGTCTCAGTACCATCAGGTTTCTCAACAACACAGGTGTCTCAGTAACATCAGGTGTGTCAGTAACATCAGTAACATCAGGTGTCTCAGCAACAACAGGTGTCTCAGTAACATCAGGTGTCTCAGTAACATCAGGTGTCTCAGTAACATTAGCTGTCTCAGTAACATCAGGTGTCTCAGTAACATCAGGTGTCTCAACAACATCAGGTGTCTCAGTAACATCAGGTGTCTCAGTAACATCAGGTGTCTCAGTAACATCAGGTGTCTCAGTAACATCAGTAACATCAGGTGTCTCAGCAACATCAGCTGTCTCAGTAACATCAGGTGTCTCAGCAACATCAGGTGTCTCAGTAACATCAGGTATCTCAGTATAATCAGGTGTCTCAGTATCATCAGGTGTCTCAGTAACATCAGGTGTCTCAGTAACATCAGGTGTCTCAGCAACGTCAATTGTCTCAGTAACATCAGGTGTCTCAGCAACATCAGGTGTGTCAGCAACATCAGCTGTCTCAGTAACATCTGGTGTCTCAGTAACATCAGGTGTCTCAGTAACATCAGGTGTCTCAACAACATCAGGTGTCTCAGTAACATCAGGTGTATCAGTAACATCAGGTGTCTCAGTAACATCAGGTGCCTCAGTAACATCAGGTGTATCAGCAACATCAGGTGTCTCAGTAACATCAGGTGTCTCAGTAACATCAGGTGTGTCAGTAACCTTAGTAACATCAGGTGTCTCAGTAACATCAGGTGCCTCAGTAACATCAGGTGTCTCAGTAACGTCAGGTGTCTGAGTAACATCAGGTGTCTCAGTAACATCAGGTGTCTCAGCAACATCAGGTGTCTCAGCAACGTCAGTTGTCTCAGTAACATCAGGTGTCTCAGCAACATCAGGTGTCTCAGTAACATCAGGTGTCTCAGCAACATCATGTGTCTCAGTAACGTCAGGTGTCTCAGTAACATCAGGTGTCTCAGCAACATCAGGTGTCTCAGCAACATCAGGTGTCTCTGTGACATCAGGTGTCTCAGCAACATCAGGTGTCTCAGTAACATCAGGTGTCTCAGTAACATCAGGTGACTCAGACACATCAGGTGTCTCAGTGACATCAGGTGTCTTAGTAACATCAGGTGTCTCAGTAACATCAGGTGTCTCAGTAACATCAGGTGTCTCAGTAACATCAGGTGTCTCAGACACATCAGGTGTCTCAGTGACATCAGGTGTCGTAGTAACATCAGGTGTCTAAGTAACATCAGGTGTCTCAGCAACATCAGGTGTTTCAGTAACATCAGGTGTCTCAGACACATCAGGTGTCTCAGTGACATCAGGTGTCGTAGTAACATCAGGTGTCTCAGTAACATGAGGTGTCTCAGCAACATCAGGTGTCTCAGACACAACAGGTGTCTCAGTGACATCAGGTGTCTTAGTAACATCAGGTGTCTCAGTAACATCAGGTGTCTCAGTAACATCAGGTGTCTCAGACACATCAGGTTTCTCAGTGACATCAGGTGTCTTAGTAACATCAGGTGTCTCAGTAACATCAGGTGTCTCAACAACATCAGGTGTCTCAGTAACGTCAGGTGTCTCAGTAACATCAGGTGTCTCAGTAACATCAGGTGTCTCAGTAACATCAGGTGTCTCAGCAACATCAGGTGTCTCAGTAACATTAGCTGTCTCAGTAACATTATCTGTCTCAGTAACATCAGGTGTCTCAGTAACATCGGGTGTCTCAGTAACATCAGGTGTCTCAACAACATCAGGTGTCTCAGTAACATCAGGTGTCTCAGTAACATCAGGTGTCTCAACAACATCAGGTGTCTCAGTAACATCAGGTGTCTCAGTAACATCAGGTGTCTCAGTAACATCAGGTGTCACCTCAGTAACATCAGGTGTCTCAGCAACATCAGGTGTCTCAGTAACATCAGGTGTCTCAGTAACATCAGGTGTGTCAGTAACTCAGTGTCTTAGTAACATCAGGTGTCTCAGTAACATCAGGTGCCTCAGCAACATCAGGTGTCTCAGTAACGTCAGGTGTCTGAGTAACATCAGGTGTCTCAGTAACATCAGGTGTCTCAGCAACATCATGTGTCTCAGTAACGTCAGGTGTCTCAGTAACATCAGGTGTCTCAGCAACATCAGGTGTCTCAGCAACATCAGGTGTCTCTGTGACATCAGGTGTCTCAGCAACATCAGGTGTCTCAGTAACATCAGGTGTCTCAGTAACATCAGGTGTCTCAGACACATCAGGTGTCTCAGTGACATCAGGTGTCTCAGTAACATCAGGTGTCTCAGTAACATCAGGTGTCTCAGTAACATCAGGTGTCTCAGACACATCAGGTGTCTCAGTGACATCAGGTGTCGTAGTAACATCAGGTGTCTAAGTAACATCAGGTGTCTCAGCAACATCAGGTGTCTCAGTAACATCAGGTGTCTCAGACACATCAGGTGTCTCAGTGACATCAGGTGTCGTAGTAACATCAGGTGTCTCAGTAACATGAGGTGTCTCAGCAACATCAGGTGTCTCAGACACAACAGGTGTCTCAGTGACATCAGGTGTCTTAGTAACATCAGGTGTCTCAGTAACATCAGGTGTCTCAGTAACATCAGGTGTCTCAGACACATCAGGTTTCTCAGTGACATCAGGTGTCTTAGTAACATCAGGTGTCTCAGTAACATCAGCTGTCTCAGCAACATCAGGTGTCTCAGTAACATCAGGTGTCGAAGTAACATCAGGTGTCTCAGCAACATCATGTGTCTCAGTAACGTCAGGTGTCTCAGTAACATCAGGTGTCTCAGTAACATCAGGTGTCTCAGTAACATCAGGTGTCTCAGCAACATCAGGTGTCTCAGTAACATTAGCTGTCTCAGTAACATTATCTGTCTCAGTAACATCAGGTGTCTCAGTAACATCGGGTGTCTCAGTAACATCAGGTGTCTCAACAACATCAGGTGTCTCAGTAACATCAGGTGTCTCAGTAACATCAGGTGTCTCAACAACATCAGGTGTCTCAGTAACATCAGGTGTCTCAGTAACATCAGTAACATCAGGTGTCTCAGCAACATCAGCTTTCTCAGTAACATCAGGTGTCTCAGCATCATCAGGTGTCTCAGTAACATCAGTAACATCAGGTGTCTCAGCAACATCAGGTGTCTCAGTAACATCAGGTGTCTCAGTAACATCAGGTGTCTCAGTAACATTAGCTGTCTCAGTAACATCAGGTGTCTCAACAACATCAGGTGTCTCAGTAACATCAGGTGTCTCAGTAACATCAGTAACATCAGGTGTCTCAACAACATCAGCTTTCTCAGTAACATCAGCTGTCTCAGCATCATCAGGTGTCTCAGTAACATCAGTAACATCAGGTGTCTCAGCAACATCAGGTGTCTCAGTAACATTAGCTGTCTCAGTAACATTATCTGTCTCAGTAACATCATGTGTCTCAGTAACGTCAGGTGTCTCAGTAACATCAGGTGTCTCAGTAACATCAGGTGTCTCAGTAACATCAGGTGTCTCAGCAACATCAGGTGTCTCAGTAACATTAGCTGTCTCAGTAACATTAGCTGTCTCAGTAACATCAGGTGTCTCAGTAACATCGGGTGTCTCAGTAACATCAGGTGTCTCAACAACACAGGTGTCTCAGTAACATCAGGTGTCTCAGTAACATCAGGTGTCTCAGTAACATCAGTAACATCAGGTGTCTCAGCAACAACAGGTGTCTCAGTAACATCAGGTGTCTCAGTAACATCAGGTGTCTCAGTAACATTAGCTGTCTCAGTAACATCAGGTTTCTCAGTAACATCAGGTGTCTCAACAACATCAGGTGTCTCAGTAACATCAGGTGTCTCAGTAACATCAGGTGTCTCAACAACATCAGGTGTCTCAGTAACATCAGGTGTCTCAGTAACATCAGGTGTCTCAGTAACATCAGGTCTCTCAGCAACATCAGGTGTCTCAGTAACATCAGGTGTCTCAGCAACGTCAATTGTCTCAGTAACATCAGGTGTCTCAGCAACATCAGGTGTCACAGCAACATCAGGTGTCTCAGTAACATCAGGTGTGTCAGTAACCTTAGTAACATCAAGTGTCTCAGCAACATCAGGTGTCTCACTATCATGAGGTGTCTCAGTAACATCAGGTGTCTCAGTAACATCAGTAACATCAGGTGTCTCAGCAACATCAGGTGTCTCAGTAACATCAGGTGTCTCAGTAACAGTAGGTGTCTCAGTAACATCAGGTGCCTCAGTAATATCAGGTGTCTCAGTAACATCAGGTGTCACAGCAACATCAGGTGTGTCAGTAACATCAGGTGTGTCAGCAACATCAGGTGTCTCAGTAACATCAGGTGTGTCAGCAACATCAGGTGTCTCAGTAACATCAGGTGTCTCAGCAACATCAGCTGTCTCAGTAACATCAGGTGTCTCAGTAACATCAGGTGTCTCAGTAACATCAGGTGTCTCAGTAACATCAGTAACATCAGGTGTCTCAGCAACTTCAGCTTTCTCAGTAACATCAGGTGTCTCAGCAACATCAGGTGTCTCAGTAACATCAGTAACATCAGGTGTCTCAGCAACATCAGGTGTCTCAGTAACATTAGCTGTCTCAGTAACATTATCTGTCTCAGTAACATCATGTGTCTCAGTAACGTCAGGTGTCTCAGTAACATCAGGTGTCTCAGTAACATCAGGTGTCTCAGTAACATCAGGTGTCTCAGCAACATCAGGTGTCTCAGTAACATTAGCTGTCTCAGTAAGATTAGCTGTCTCAGTAACATCAGGTGTCTCAGTAACATCGGGTGTCTCAGTAACATCAGGTTTCTCAACAACACAGGTGTCTCAGTAACATCAGGTGTGTCAGTAACATCAGTAACATCAGGTGTCTCAGCAACAACAGGTGTCTAAGTAACATCAGGTGTCTCAGTAACATCAGGTGTCTCAGTAACATTAGCTGTCTCAGTAACATCAGGTGTCTCAGTAACATCAGGTGTCTCAACAACATCAGGTGTCTCAGTAACATCAGGTGTCTCAGTAACATCAGGTGTCTCAGTAACATCAGGTGCCTCAGTAACATCAGGTGTCTCAGCAACATCAGGTGTCTCAGTAACATCAGGTGTCTCAGTAACATCAGGTGTGTCAGTAACCTTAGTAACATCAGGTGTCTCAGTAACATCAGGTGCCTCAGTAACATCAGGTGTCTCAGTAACGTCAGGTGTCTGAGTAACATCAGGTGTCTCAGTAACATCAGGTGTCTCAGCAACATCAGGTGTCTCAGCAACGTCAGTTGTCTCAGTAACATCAGGTGTCTCAGCAACATCAGGTGTCTCAGTAACATCAGGTGTCTCAGCAACATCATGTGTGTCAGTAACGTCAGGTGTCTCAGTAACATCAGGTGTCTCAGCAACATCAGGTGTCTCAGCAACATCAGGTGTCTCTGTGACATCAGGTGTCTCAGCAACATCAGGTGTCTCAGTAACATCAGGTGTCTCAGTAACATCAGGTGTCTCAGACACATCAGGTGTCTCAGTGACATCAGGTGTCTCAGTAACATCAGGTGTCTCAGTAACATCAGGTGTCTCAGTAACATCAGGTGTCTCAGACACATCAGGTGTCTCAGTGACATCAGGTGTCGTAGTAACATCAGGTGTCTAAGTAACATCAGGTGTCTCAGCAACATCAGGTGTCTCAGTAACATCAGGTGTCTCAGACACATCAGGTGTCTCAGTGACATCAGGTGTCGTAGTAACATCAGGTGTCTCAGTAACATGAGGTGTCTCAGCAACATCAGGTGTCTCAGACACAACAGGTGTCTCAGTGACATCAGGTGTCTTAGTAACATCAGGTGTCTCAGTAACATCAGGTGTCTCAGTAACATCAGGTGTCTCAGACACATCAGGTTTCTCAGTGACATCAGGTGTCTTAGTAACATCAGGTGTCTCAGTAACATCAGCTGTCTCAGCAACATCAGGTGTCTCAGTAACATCAGGTGTCGAAGTAACATCAGGTGTCTCAGCAACATCATGTGTCTCAGTAACGTCAGGTGTCTCAGTAACATCAGGTGTCTCAGTAACATCAGGTGTCTCAGTAACATCAGGTGTCTCAGCAACATCAGGTGTCTCAGTAACATTAGCTGTCTCAGTAACATTATCTGTCTCAGTAACATCAGGTGTCTCAGTAACATCGGGTGTCTCAGTAACATCAGGTGTCTCAACAACATCAGGTGTCTCAGTAACATCAGGTGTCTCAGTAACATCAGGTGTCTCAACAACATCAGGTGTCTCAGTAACATCAGGTGTCTCAGTAACATCAGTAACATCAGGTGTCTCAGCAACATCAGCTTTCTCAGTAACATCAGGTGTCTCAGCATCATCAGGTGTCTCAGTAACATCAGTAACATCAGGTGTCTCAGCAACATCAGGTGTCTCAGTAACATCAGGTGTCTCAGTAACATCAGGTGTCTCAGTAACATTAGCTGTCTCAGTAACATCAGGTGTCTCAACAACATCAGGTGTCTCAGTAACATCAGGTGTCTCAGTAACATCAGTAACATCAGGTGTCTCAGCAACATCAGCTTTCTCAGTAACATCAGCTGTCTCAGCATCATCAGGTGTCTCAGTAACATCAGTAACATCAGGTGTCTCAGCAACATCAGGTGTCTCAGTAACATTAGCTGTCTCAGTAACATTATCTGTCTCAGTAACATCATGTGTCTCAGTAACGTCAGGTGTCTCAGTAACATCAGGTGTCTCAGTAACATCAGGTGTCTCAGTAACATCAGGTGTCTCAGCAACATCAGGTGTCTCAGTAACATTAGCTGTCTCAGTAACATTAGCTGTCTCAGTAACATCAGGTGTCTCAGTAACATCGGGTGTCTCAGTAACATCAGGTGTCTCAACAACACAGGTGTCTCAGTAACATCAGGTGTCTCAGTAACATCAGGTGTCTCAGTAACATCAGTAACATCAGGTGTCTCAGCAACAACAGGTGTCTCAGTAACATCAGGTGTCTCAGTAACATCAGGTGTCTCAGTAACATTAGCTGTCTCAGTAACATCAGGTTTCTCAGTAACATCAGGTGTCTCAACAACATCAGGTGTCTCAGTAACATCAGGTGTCTCAGTAACATCAGGTGTCTCAACAACATCAGGTGTCTCAGTAACATCAGGTGTCTCAGTAACATCAGGTGTCTCAGTAACATCAGGTCTCTCAGCAACATCAGGTGTCTCAGTAACATCAGGTGTCTCAGCAACGTCAATTGTCTCAGTAACATCAGGTGTCTCAGCAACATCAGGTGTCACAGCAACATCAGGTGTCTCAGTAACATCAGGTGTGTCAGTAACCTTAGTAACATCAAGTGTCTCAGCAACATCAGGTGTCTCACTATCATGAGGTGTCTCAGTAACATCAGGTGTCTCAGTAACATCAGTAACATCAGGTGTCTCAGCA
The DNA here is from genome assembly GCF_905237065.1 of Salmo salar. Classification (NCBI taxonomy): domain Eukaryota; kingdom Metazoa; phylum Chordata; class Actinopteri; order Salmoniformes; family Salmonidae; genus Salmo; species Salmo salar. Next base: position 105,071,381 of record NC_059450.1, read on the forward strand.
ACATCAGGTGTCTCAGTAACATCAGGTGTCTCAGTAACAGTAGGTGTCTCAGTAACATCAGGTGCCTCAGTAATATCAGGTGTCTCAGTAACATCAGGTGTCACAGCAACATCAGGTGTGTCAGTAACATCAGGTGTGTCAGCAACATCAGGTGTCTCAGTAACATCAGGTGTGTCAGCAACATCAGGTGTCTCAGTAACATCAGGTGTCTCAGCAACATCAGCTGTCTCAGTAACATCAGGTGTCTCAGTAACATCAGGTGTCTCAGTAACATCAGGTGTCTCAGTAACATCAGTAACATCAGGTGTCTCAGCAACTTCAGCTTTCTCAGTAACATCAGGTGTCTCAGCAACATCAGGTGTCTCAGTAACATCAGTAACATCAGGTGTCTCAGCAACATCAGGTGTCTCAGTAACATTAGCTGTCTCAGTAACATTATCTGTCTCAGTAACATCATGTGTCTCAGTAACGTCAGGTGTCTCAGTAACATCAGGTGTCTCAGTAACATCAGGTGTCTCAGTAACATCAGGTGTCTCAGCAACATCAGGTGTCTCAGTAACATTAGCTGTCTCAGTAAGATTAGCTGTCTCAGTAACATCAGGTGTCTCAGTAACATCGGGTGTCTCAGTAACATCAGGTTTCTCAACAACACAGGTGTCTCAGTAACATCAGGTGTGTCAGTAACATCAGTAACATCAGGTGTCTCAGCAACAACAGGTGTCTAAGTAACATCAGGTGTCTCAGTAACATCAGGTGTCTCAGTAACATTAGCTGTCTCAGTAACATCAGGTGTCTCAGTAACATCAGGTGTCTCAACAACATCAGGTGTCTCAGTAACATCAGGTGTCTCAGTAACATCAGGTGTCTCAGTAACATCCGGTGTCTCAGTAACATCAGTAACATCAGGTGTCTCAGCAACATCAGCTGTCTCAGTAACATCAGGTGTCTCAGCAACATCAGGTGTCTCAGTAACATCAGGTATCTCAGTATAATCAGGTGTCTCAGTATCATCAGGTGTCTCAGTAACATCAGGTGTCTCAGTAACATCAGGTGTCTCAGCAACGTCAATTGTCTCAGTAACATCAGGTGTCTCAGCAACATCAGGTGTCTCAGTAACATCAGGTGTCTCAGTAACAGTAGGTGTCTCAGTAACATCAGGTGCCTCAGTAATATCAGGTGTCTCAGCAACATCAGGTGTCACAGCAACATCAGGTGTCTCAGTAACATCAGGTGTCTCAGCAACATCAGGTGTCTCAGCAACATCAGGTGTCTCTGCAACATCAGCTGTCTCAGCAACATCAGGTGTCTCAGTAACATCAGGTGTCTCAGCAACATCAGGTGTCTCAGCAGCATCAGGTGTCTCTGCAACATCAGCTGTCTCAGTAACATCAGGTGTCTCAGTAACATCAGGTGTCTCAGTAACATCAGGTGTCTCAACAACATCAGGTGTCTCTTTAACATCAGGTGTATCAGTAACATCAGGTGTCTCAGTAACATCAGGTGCCTCAGTAACATCAGGTGTCTCAGCAACATCAGGTGTCTCAGTAACATCACCTGTCTCAGTAACATCAGGTGTGTCAGTAACCTTAGTAACATCAAGTGTCTCAGCAACATCAGGTGTCTCAGTAACATCAGTAACATCAGGTGTCTCAGCAACATCAGGTGTCTCAGTAACATCAGGTGTCTCAGTAACAGTAGGTGTCTCAGTAACATCAGGTGCCTCAGTAATATCAGGTGTCTCAGTAACATCAGGTGTCACAGCAACATCAGGTGTCTCAGTAACATCAGGTGTGTCAGCAACATCAGGTGTCTCAGTAACATCAGGTGTGTCAGCAACATCAGGTGTCTCAGTAACATCAGGTGTCTCAGCAACATCAGCTGTCTCAGTAACATCAGGTGTCTCAGTAACATCAGGTGTCTCAGTAACATCAGGTTTCTCAACAACACAGGTGTCTCAGTAACATCAGGTGTGTCAGTAACATCAGTAACATCAGGTGTCTCAGCAACAACAGGTGTCTCAGTTACATCAGGTGTCTCAGTAACATCAGGTGTCTCAGTAACATTAGCTGTCTCAGTAACATCAGGTGTCTCAGTAACATCAGGTGTCTCAACAACATCAGGTGTCTCAGTAACATCAGGTGTCTCAGTAACATCAGGTGTCTCAGTATAATCAGGTGTCTCAGTATCATCAGGTGTCTCAGTAACATCAGGTGTCTCAGTAACATCAGGTGTCTCAGCAACGTCAATTGTCTCAGTAACATCAGGTGTCTCAGCAACATCAGGTGTCTCAGTAACATCAGGTGTCTCAGTAACAGTAGGTGTCTCAGTAACATCAGGTGCCTCAGTAATATCAGGTGTCTCAGCAACATCAGGTGTCTCAGTAACATCAGGTGACTCAGACACATCAGGTGTCTCAGTGACATCAGGTGTCTTAGTAACATCAGGTGTCTCAGTAACATCAGGTGTCTCAGTAACATCAGGTGTCTCAGTAACATCAGGTGTCTCAGACACATCAGGTGTCTCAGTGACATCAGGTGTCGTAGTAACATCAGGTGTCTCAGTAACATGAGGTGTCTCAGCAACATCAGGTGTCTCAGACACAACAGGTGTCTCAGTGACATCAGGTGTCTTAGTAACATCAGGTGTCTCAGTAACATCAGGTGTCTCAGTAACATCAGGTGTCTCAGACACATCAGGTTTCTCAGTGACATCAGGTGTCTTAGTATCATCAGGTGTCTCAGTAACATCAGGTGTCTCAACAACATCAGGTGTCTCAGTAACGTCAGGTGTCTCAGTAACATCAGGTGTCTCAGTAACATCAGGTGTCTCAGTAACATCAGGTGTCTCAGCAACATCAGGTGTCTCAGTAACATTAGCTGTCTCAGTAACATTATCTGTCTCAGTAACATCAGGTGTCTCAGTAACATCGGGTGTCTCAGTAACATCAGGTGTCTCAACAACATCAGGTGTCTCAGTAACATCAGGTGTCTCAGTAACATCAGGTGTCTCAACAACATCAGGTGTCTCAGTAACATCAGGTGTATCAGTAACATCAGGTGTCTCAGTAACATCAGGTGCCTCAGTAACATCAGGTGTCTCAGCAACATCAGGTGTCTCAGTAACATCAGGTGTCTCAGTAACATCAGGTGTGTCAGTAACCTTAGTAACATCAGGTGTCTCAGTAACATCAGGTGCCTCAGTAACATCAGGTGTCTCAGTAACGTCAGGTGTCTGAGTAACATCAGGTGTCTCAGTAACATCAGGTGTCTCAGCAACATCAGGTGTCTCAGCAACGTCAGTTGTCTCAGTAACATCAGGTGTCTCAGCAACATCAGGTGTCTCAGTAACATCAGGTGTCTCAGCAACATCATGTGTCTCAGTAACGTCAGGTGTCTCAGTAACATCAGGTGTCTCAGCAACATCAGGTGTCTCAGCAACATCAGGTGTCTCTGTGACATCAGGTGTCTCAGCAACATCAGGTGTCTCAGTAACATCAGGTGTCTCAGTAACATCAGGTGTCTCAGACACATCAGGTGTCTCAGTGACATCAGGTGTCTCAGTAACATCAGGTGTCTCAGTAACATCAGGTGTCTCAGTAACATCAGGTGTCTCAGACACATCAGGTGTCTCAGTGACATCAGGTGTCGTAGTAACATCAGGTGTCTAAGTAACATCAGGTGTCTCAGCAACATCAGGTGTCTCAGTAACATCAGGTGTCTCAGACACATCAGGTGTCTCAGTGACATCAGGTGTCGTAGTAACATCAGGTGTCTCAGTAACATGAGGTGTCTCAGCAACATCAGGTGTCTCAGACACAACAGGTGTCTCAGTGACATCAGGTGTCTTAGTAACATCAGGTGTCTCAGTAACATCAGGTGTCTCAGTAACATCAGGTGTCTCAGACACATCAGGTTTCTCAGTGACATCAGGTGTCTTAGTAACATCAGGTGTCTCAGTAACATCAGCTGTCTCAGCAACATCAGGTGTCTCAGTAACATCAGGTGTCGAAGTAACATCAGGTGTCTCAGCAACATCATGTGTCTCAGTAACGTCAGGTGTCTCAGTAACATCAGGTGTCTCAGTAACATCAGGTGTCTCAGTAACATCAGGTGTCTCAGCAACATCAGGTGTCTCAGTAACATTAGCTGTCTCAGTAACATTATCTGTCTCAGTAACATCAGGTGTCTCAGTAACATCGGGTGTCTCAGTAACATCAGGTGTCTCAACAACATCAGGTGTCTCAGTAACATCAGGTGTCTCAGTAACATCAGGTGTCTCAACAACATCAGGTGTCTCAGTAACATCAGGTGTCTCAGTAACATCAGTAACATCAGGTGTCTCAGCAACATCAGCTTTCTCAGTAACATCAGGTGTCTCAGCATCATCAGGTGTCTCAGTAACATCAGTAACATCAGGTGTCTCAGCAACATCAGGTGTCTCAGTAACATCAGGTGTCTCAGTAACATCAGGTGTCTCAGTAACATTAGCTGTCTCAGTAACATCAGGTGTCTCAACAACATCAGGTGTCTCAGTAACATCAGGTGTCTCACTAACATCAGTAACATCAGGTGTCTCAGCAACATCAGCTTTCTCAGTAACATCAGCTGTCTCAGCATCATCAGGTGTCTCAGTAACATCAGTAACATCAGGTGTCTCAGCAACATCAGGTGTCTCAGTAACATTAGCTGTCTCAGTAACATTATCTGTCTCAGTAACATCATGTGTCTCAGTAACGTCAGGTGTCTCAGTAACATCAGGTGTCTCAGTAACATCAGGTGTCTCAGTAACATCAGGTGTCTCAGCAACATCAGGTGTCTCAGTAACATTAGCTGTCTCAGTAACATTAGCTGTCTCAGTAACATCAGGTGTCTCAGTAACATCGGGTGTCTCAGTAACATCAGGTGTCTCAACAACACAGGTGTCTCAGTAACATCAGGTGTCTCAGTAACATCAGGTGTCTCAGTAACATCAGTAACATCAGGTGTCTCAGCAACAACAGGTGTCTCAGTAACATCAGGTGTCTCAGTAACATCAGGTGTCTCAGTAACATTAGCTGTCTCAGTAACATCAGGTTTCTCAGTAACATCAGGTGTCTCAACAACATCAGGTGTCTCAGTAACATCAGGTGTCTCAGTAACATCAGGTGTCTCAACAACATCAGGTGTCTCAGTAACATCAGGTGTCTCAGTAACATCAGGTGTCTCAGTAACATCAGGTCTCTCAGCAACATCAGGTGTCTCAGTAACATCAGGTGTCTCAGCAACGTCAATTGTCTCAGTAACATCAGGTGTCTCAGCAACATCAGGTGTCACAGCAACATCAGGTGTCTCAGTAACATCAGGTGTGTCAGTAACCTTAGTAACATCAAGTGTCTCAGCAACATCAGGTGTCTCACTATCATGAGGTGTCTCAGTAACATCAGGTGTCTCAGTAACATCAGTAACATCAGGTGTCTCAGCAACATCAGGTGTCTCAGTAACATCAGGTGTCTCAGTAACAGTAGGTGTCTCAGTAACATCAGGTGCCTCAGTAATATCAGGTGTCTCAGTAACATCAGGTGTCACAGCAACATCAGGTGTGTCAGTAACATCAGGTGTGTCAGCAACATCAGGTGTCTCAGTAACATCAGGTGTGTCAGCAACATCAGGTGTCTCAGTAACATCAGGTGTCTCAGCAACATCAGCTGTCTCAGTAACATCAGGTGTCTCAGTAACATCAGGTGTCTCAGTAACATCAGGTGTCTCAGTAACATCAGTAACATCAGGTGTCTCAGCAACTTCAGCTTTCTCAGTAACATCAGGTGTCTCAGCAACATCAGGTGTCTCAGTAACATCAGTAACATCAGGTGTCTCAGCAACATCAGGTGTCTCAGTAACATTAGCTGTCTCAGTAACATTATCTGTCTCAGTAACATCATGTGTCTCAGTAACGTCAGGTGTCTCAGTAACATCAGGTGTCTCAGTAACATCAGGTGTCTCAGTAACATCAGGTGTCTCAGCAACATCAGGTGTCTCAGTAACATTAGCTGTCTCAGTAAGATTAGCTGTCTCAGTAACATCAGGTGTCTCAGTAACATCGGGTGTCTCAGTAACATCAGGTTTCTCAACAACACAGGTGTCTCAGTAACATCAGGTGTGTCAGTAACATCAGTAACATCAGGTGTCTCAGCAACAACAGGTGTCTCAGTAACATCAGGTGTCTCAGTAACATCAGGTGTCTCAGTAACATTAGCTGTCTCAGTAACATCAGGTGTCTCAGTAACATCAGGTGTCTCAACAACATCAGGTGTCTCAGTAACATCAGGTGTCTCAGTAACATCAGGTGTCTCAGTAACATCAGGTGTCTCAGTAACATCAGTAACATCAGGTGTCTCAGCAACATCAGCTGTCTCAGTAACATCAGGTGTCTCAGCAACATCAGGTGTCTCAGTAACATCAGGTATCTCAGTATAATCAGGTGTCTCAGTATCATCAGGTGTCTCAGTAACATCAGGTGTCTCAGTAACATCAGGTGTCTCAGCAACGTCAATTGTCTCAGTAACATCAGGTGTCTCAGCAACATCAGGTGTCTCAGTAACATCAGGTGTCTCAGTAACAGTAGGTGTCTCAGTAACATCAGGTGCCTCAGTAATATCAGGTGTCTCAGCAACATCAGGTGTCACAGCAACATCAGGTGTCTCAGTAACATCAGGTGTCTCAGCAACATCAGGTGTCTCAGCAACATCAGGTGTCTCTGCAACATCAGCTGTCTCAGCAACATCAGGTGTCTCAGTAACATCAGGTGTCTCAGCAACATCAGGTGTCTCAGCAACATCAGGTGTCTCTGCAACATCAGCTGTCTCAGTAACATCAGGTGTCTCAGTAACATCAGGTGTCTCAGTAACATCAGGTGTCTCAACAACATCAGGTGTCTCTTTAACATCAGGTGTATCAGTAACATCAGGTGTCTCAGTAACATCAGGTGCCTCAGTAACATCAGGTGTCTCAGCAACATCAGGTGTCTCAGTAACATCACCTGTCTCAGTAACATCAGGTGTGTCAGTAACCTTAGTAACATCAAGTGTCTCAGCAACATCAGGTGTCTCAGTAACATCAGTAACATCAGGTGTCTCAGCAACATCAGGTGTCTCAGTAACATCAGGTGTCTCAGTAACAGTAGGTGTCTCAGTAACATCAGGTGCCTCAGTAATATCAGGTGTCTCAGTAACATCAGGTGTCACAGCAACATCAGGTGTCTCAGTAACATCAGGTGTGTCAGCAACATCAGGTGTCTCAGTAACATCAGGTGTGTCAGCAACATCAGGTGTCTCAGTAACATCAGGTGTCTCAGCAACATCAGCTGTCTCAGTAACATCAGGTGTCTCAGTAACATCAGGTGTCTCAGTAACATCAGGTTTCTCAACAACACAGGTGTCTCAGTAACATCAGGTGTGTCAGTAACATCAGTAACATCAGGTGTCTCAGCAACAACAGGTGTCTCAGTTACATCAGGTGTCTCAGTAACATCAGGTGTCTCAGTAACATTAGCTGTCTCAGTAACATCAGGTGTCTCAGTAACATCAGGTGTCTCAACAACATCAGGTGTCTCAGTAACATCAGGTGTCTCAGTAACATCAGGTGTCTCAGTAACATCAGGTGTCTCAGTAACATCAGTAACATCAGGTGTCTCAGCAACATCAGCTGTCTCAGTAACATCAGGTGTCTCAGCAACATCAGGTGTCTCAGTAACATCAGGTATCTCAGTATAATCAGGTGTCTCAGTATCATCAGGTGTCTCAGTAACATCAGGTGTCTCAGTAACATCAGGTGTCTCAGCAACGTCAATTGTCTCAGTAACATCAGGTGTCTCAGCAACATCAGGTGTCTCAGTAACATCAGGTGTCTCAGTAACAGTAGGTGTCTCAGTAACATCAGGTGCCTCAGTAATATCAGGTGTCTCAGCAACATCAGGTGTCACAGCAACATCAGGTGTCTCAGTAACATCAGGTGTCTCAGCAACATCAGGTGTCTCAGCAACATCAGGTGTCTCTGCAACATCAGCTGTCTCAGTAACATCAGGTGTCTCAGTAACATCAGGTGTCTCAGTAACATCAGGTGTCTCAACAACATCAGGTGTCTCTTTAACAGCAGGTGTATCAGTAACATCAGGTGTCTCAGTAACATCAGGTGCCTCAGTAACATCAGGTGTCTCAGCAACATCAGCTGTCTCAGTAACATCACCTGTCTCAGTAACATCAGGTGTGTCAGTAACCTTAGTAACATCAAGTGTCTCAGCAACATCAGGTGTCTCAGTAACATCAGTAACATCAGGTGTCTCAGCAACATCAGGTGTCTCAGTAACATCAGGTGTCTCAGTAACAGTAGGTGTCTCAGTAACATCAGGTGCCTCAGTAATATCAGGTGTCTCAGTAACATCAGGTGTCACAGCAACATCAGGTGTCTCAGTAACATCAGGTGTGTCAGCAACATCAGGTGTCTCAGTAACATCAGGTGTGTCAGCAACATCAGGTGTCTCAGTAACATCAGGTGTCTCAGCAACATCAGCTGTCTCAGTAACATCAGGTGTCTCAGTAACATCAGGTGTCTCAGTAACATCAGGTGTCTCAACAACATCAGGTGTCTCAGTAACATCAGGTGTATCAGTAACATCAGGTGTCTCAGTAACATCAGGTGCCTCAGTAACATCAGGTGTCTCAGCAACATCAGGTGTCTCAGTAACATCACGTGTCTCAGTAACATCAGGTGTTTCAGTAACCTTAGTAACATCAAGTGTCTCAGCAACATCAGGTGTCTCAGTAACATCAGGTGTCTCAGTAACAGTGGTCTCAGTAACATCAGGTGCCTCAGTAATATCAGGTGTCTCATAACATCAGGTGTTACAGCAACATCAGGTGTCTCAGTAACATCAGGTGCTCAGGTACATCAGGTGCCTCAGTAATATCAGGTGTCTCAGTAACATCAGGTGTCACAGCAACATCAGGTGTCTCAGTAACATCAGGTGTGTCAGCAACATCAGGTGTCTCAGTAACATCAGGTGTGTCAGCAACATCAGGTGTCTCAGTAACATCAGGTGTCTCAGCAACATCAGCTGTCTCAGTAACATCAGGTGTCTCAGTAACATCAGGTGTCTCAGTAACATCAGGTGTCTCAACAACATCAGGTGTCTCAGTAACATCAGGTGTCACAGCAACATCAGGTGTCTCAGTAACATCAGGTGTGTCAGCAACATCAGGTGTCTCAGTAACATCAGGTGTCTCAGCAACATCAGCTGTCTCAGTAACATCAGGTGTCTCAGTAACATCAGGTGTCTCAGTAACATCAGGTGTCTCAACAACATCAGGTGTCTCAGTAACATCAGGTGTCTCAGTAACATCAGGTGCCTAAGTAACATCAGGTGTCTCAGCAACATCAGGTGTCGCAGTAACATCAGGTGTCGCAGTAACATCAGGTGTGTCAGTAACATCAGTAACATCAGGTGTCTCAGTAACATCAGCTGTCTCAGTAACATCAGGTGTCTCAGTAACATCAGGTGTCTCAGTAACATCAGGTGTCTCAACAACATCAGGTGTCTCAGTAACATCAGGTGTCTCAGTAACATCAGGTGCCTCAGTAACATCAGGTGTCTCAGCAACATCAGGTGTCGCAGTAACATCAGGTGTCGCAGTAACATCAGGTGTGTCAGTAACATCAGTAACATCAGGTGTCTCAGTAACATCAGGTGCCTCAGTAACATCAGGTGTCTCAGTAACGTCAGGTGTCTGAGTAACATCAGGTGTGTCAGCAACATCAGGTGTCTCAGTAACATCAGGTGTCTCAGCAACATCAGCTGTCTCAGTAACATCAGGTGTCTCAGTAACATCAGGTGTCTCAGTAACATCAGGTGTCTCAACAACATCAGGTGTCTCAGTAACATCAGGTGTCACAGCAACATCAGGTGTCTCAGTAACATCAGGTGTGTCAGCAACATCAGGTGTCTCAGTAACATCAGGTGTCTCAGCAACATCAGCTGTCTCAGTAACATCAGGTGTCTCAGTAACATCAGGTGTCTCAGTAACATCAGGTGTCTCAACAACATCAGGTGTCTCAGTAACATCAGGTGTCTCAGTAACATCAGGTGCCTAAGTAACATCAGGTGTCTCAGCAACATCAGGTGTCGCAGTAACATCAGGTGTCGCAGTAACATCAGGTGTCGCAGTAAAATCAGTAACATCAGGTGTCTCAGTAACATCAGCTGTCTCAGTAACATCAGGTGTCTCAGTAACATCAGGTGTCTCAGTAACATCAGGTGTCTCAACAACATCAGGTGTGTCAGTAACATCAGGTGTCGTAGTAACATCAGGTGCCTCAGTAACATCAGGTGTCTCAGCAACATCAGGTGTCGCAGTAACATCAGGTGTCGCAGTAACATCAGGTGTGTCAGTAACATCAGTAACATCAGGTGTCTCAGTAACATCAGGTGCCTCAGTAACATCAGGTGTCTCAGTAACGTCAGGTGTCTGAGTAACATCAGGTGTCTCAGTAACATCAGGTGTCTCAGTAACATCAGGTGTCTCAGTAACATCAGGTGTCTCAGTAACATCAGGTGTCTCAGCAACGTCAGGTGTCTCAGTAACATCAGGTGTGTCAGCAACATCAGTTGTCTCAGTAACATCAGGTGTCTCAGTAACATCAGGTGTCTCAGACACATCAGGTGTCTCAGCAACATCAGGTGTCTCAGTAACATCAGGTGTCTCAGCAACATCATGTGTCTCAGTAACATCAGGTGTCTCAGTAACATCAGGTGTCTCAGTAACATCAGGTGTCTCAGCAACGTCAGTTGTCTCTGTGACATCAGGTGTCTCAGCAACATCAGGTGTCTCAGTAACATCAGGTGTCTCAGTAACATCAGGTGTCTCAGACACATCAGGTGTCTCAGTGACATCAGGTGTCTTAGTAACATCAGGTGTCTCAGTAACATCAGGTGTCTTAGTAACATCAGGTGTCTCAGTACATCAGGTGTCTCAGTAACATCAGGGTTCTCAGAAACATCAGGTGTCTCAACAACATCAGTTGTCTCAGTAACATCAGGTATCTAAGTAACATCAGGTGTCTCAGCAACATCAGGTGTCTCAGTAACATCAGGTGTCTCAGCAACATCAGGTGTCTCAGTAACATCAGGTGTCTCAGCAACATCAGGTGTCTCAGCAACGTCATGTGTCTCAGTAACGTCAGGTGTCTCAGTAACATCAGGTGTCTCAGTAACATCAGGTGTCTCAGCAACGTCAGCTGTCTCAGTAACATCAGGTGTCTCAGTAACATCAGGTGTCTCAGTAACATCAGGTGTGTCAGTAACCTTAGTAACATCAAGTGTCTCAGCAACATCAGGTGTCTCAGTATCATCAGGTGTCTCAGTAACATCAGGTGTCTCAGTAACATCAGTAACATCAGGTGTCTCAGCAACATCAGGTGTCTCAGTAACATCAGGTGCCTTAGTAATATCAGGTGTCTCAGTTACATCAGGTGTCTCAGTAACATCAGGTGTCTCAGCAACATCAGGTGTCTCAGTAACATCAGTAACATCAGTTGTCTCAGCAACATCAGGTGTCACAGTAACATCAGGTGTCTCAGTAACAGTAGGTGTCTCAGTAACATCAGGTGCCTCAGTAATATCAGGTGTCTCAGCAACATCAGGTGTCACAGCAACATCAGGTGTCTCAGTAACATCAGGTGTCTCAGCAACATCAGGTGTCTCAGCAACATCAGGTGTCTCTGCAACATCAGCTGTCTCAGTAACATCAGGTGTCTCAGTAACATCAGGTGTCTCAGTAACATCAGGTGTCTCAACAACATCAGGTGTCTCTTTAACATCAGGTGTATCAGTAACATCAGGTGTCTCAGTAACATCAGGTGCCTCAGTAACATCAGGTGTCTCAGCAACATCAGGTGTCTCAGTAACATCACCTGTCTCAGTAACATCAGGTGTGTCAGTAACCTTAGTAACATCAAGTGTCTCAGCAACATCAGGTGTCTCACTATCATGAGGTGTCTCAGTAACATCAGGTGTCTCAGTAACATCAGTAACATCAGGTGTCTCAGCAACATCAGGTGTCTCAGTAACATCAGGTGTCTCAGTAACAGTAGGTGTCTCAGTAACATCAGGTGCCTCAGTAATATCAGGTGTCTCAGTAACATCAGGTGTCACAGCAACATCAGGTGTCTCAGTAACATCAGGTGTGTCAGCAACATCAGGTGTCTCAGTAACATCAGGTGTCTCAGCAACATCAGCTGTCTCAGTAACATCAGGTGTCTCAGTAACATCAGGTGTCTCAGTAACATCAGGTGTCTCAGTAACATCAGGTGTATCAGTAACATCAGGTGTCTCAGTAACATCAGGTGCCTCAGTAACATCAGGTGTCTCAGCAACATCAGGTGTCTCAGTAACATCACGTGTCTCAGTAACATCAGGTGTTTCAGTAACCTTAGTAACATCAAGTGTCTCAGCAACATCAGGTGTCTCAGTAACATCAGGTGTCTCAGTAACAGTAGGTGTCTCAGTAACATCAGGTGCCTCAGTAATACCAGGTGTCTCAGTAACATCAGGTGCCTAAGTAACATCAGGTGTCTCAGCAACATCAGGTGTCGCAGTAACATCAGGTGTCGCAGTAACATCAGGTGTCGCAGTAACATCAGTAACATCAGGTGTCTCAGTAACATCAGCTGTCTCAGTAACATCAGGTGTCTCAGTAACATCAGGTGTCTCAGTAACATCAGGTGTCTCAACAACACCAGGTGTGTCAGTAACATCAGGTGTCTCAGTAACATCAGGTGCCTCAGTAACATCAGGTGTCTCAGCAACATCAGGTGTCGCAGTAACATCAGGTGTCGCAGTAACATCAGGTGTGTCAGTAACATCAGTAACATCAGGTGTCTCAGTAACATCAGGTGCCTCAGTAACATCAGGTGTCTCAGTAACGTCAGGTGTCTGAGTAACATCAGGTGTCTCAGTAACATCAGGTGTCTCAGTAACATCAGGTGTCTCAGTAACATCAGGTGTCTCAGTAACATCAGGTGTCTCAGCAACGTCAGGTGTCTCAGTAACATCAGGTGTGTCAGCAACATCAGTTGTCTCAGTAACATCAGGTGTCTCAGTAACATCAGGTGTCTCAGACACATCAGGTGTCTCAGCAACATCAGGTGTCTCAGTAACATCAGGTGTCTCAGCAACATCATGTGTCTCAGTAACATCAGGTGTCTCAGTAACATCAGGTGTCTCAGTAACATCAGGTGTCTCAGCAACGTCAGTTGTCTCTGTGACATCAGGTGTCTCAGCAACATCAGGTGTCTCAGTAACATCAGGTGTCTCAGTAACATCAGGTGTCTCAGACACATCAGGTGTCTCAGTGACATCAGGTGTCTTAGTAACATCAGGTGTCTCAGTAACATCAGGTGTCTTAGTAACATCAGGTGTCTCAGTACATCAGGTGTCTCAGTAACATCAGGGTTCTCAGAAACATCAGGTGTCTCAACAACATCAGTTGTCTCAGTAACATCAGGTGTCTAAGTAACATCAGGTGTCTCAGCAACTTCAGGTGTCTCAGTAACATCAGGTGTCTCAGCAACATCAGGTGTCTCAGTAACATCAGGTGTCTCAGCAACATCAGGTGTCTCAGCAACGTCATGTGTCTCAGTAACGTCAGGTGTCTCAGTAACGTCAGGTGTCTCAGTAACATCAGGTGTCTCAACAACATCAGGTGTCTCAGTAACATCAGGTGTCTCAGTAACATCAGGTGCCTAAGTAACATCAGGTGTCTCAGCAACATCAGGTGTCGCAGTAACATCAGGTGTCGCAGTAACATCAGGTGTGTCAGTAACATCAGTAACATCAGGTGTCTCAGTAACATCAGCTGTCTCAGTAACATCAGGTGTCTCAGTAACATCAGGTGTCTCAGTAACATCAGGTGTCTCAACAACATCAGGTGTCTCAGTAACATCAGGTGTCTCAGTAACATCAGGTGCCTCAGTAACATCAGGTGTCTCAGCAACATCAGGTGTCGCAGTAACATCAGGTGTCGCAGTAACATCAGGTGTGTCAGTAACATCAGTAACATCAGGTGTCTCAGTAACATCAGGTGTCTCAGACACTTCAGGTGTCTCAGCAACATCAGGTGTCTCAGTAACATCAGGTGTCTCAGCAACATCATGTGTCTCAGTAACATCAGGTGTCTCAGTAACATCAGGTGTCTCAGTAACATCAGGTGTCTCAGCAACGTCAGTTGTCTCTGTGACATCAGGTGTCTCAGCAACATCAGGTGTCTCAGTAACATCAGGTGTCTCAGTAACATCAGGTGTCTCAGACACATCAGGTGTCTCAGTGACATCAGGTGTCTTAGTAACATCAGGTGTCTCAGTAACATCAGGTGTCTCAGCAACATCAGCTGTCTCAGTAACATCAGGTGTCTCAGTAACATCAGGGTTCTCAGAAACATCAGGTGTCTCAACAACATCAGGTGTCTCAGTAACATCAGGTGTCTAAGTAACATCAGGTGTCTCAGCAACATCAGGTGTCTCAGTAACATCAGGTGTCTCAGCAACATCAGGTGTCTCAGTAACATCAGGTGTCTCAGCAACATCAGGTGTCTCAGCAACGTCATGTGTCTCAGTAACGTCAGGTGTCTCAGTAACGTCAGGTGTCTCAGTAACATCAGGTGTCTCAGTAACATCAGGTGTCTCAGCAACGTCAGCTGTCTCAGTAACATCAGGTGTCTCAGTAACATCAGGTGTCTCAGTAACATCAGGTGTGTCAGTAACCTTAGTAACATCAAGTGTCTCAGCAACATCAGGTGTCTCAGTATCATCAGGTGTCTCAGTAACATCAGGTGTCTCAGTAACATCAGTAACATCAGGTGTCTCAGCAACATCAGGTGTCTCAGTAACATCAGGTGCCTTAGTAATATCAGGTGTCTCAGTTACATCAGGTGTCACAGCAACATCAGGTGTCTCAGTAACATCAGGTGTGTCAGCAACATCAGGTGTCTCAGTAACATCAGGTGTCTCAGCAACATCAGCTGTCTCAGTAACATCAGGTGTCTCAGTAACATCAGGTGTCTCAGTAACATCAGGTGTCTCAACAACATCAGGTGTCTCAGTAACATCAGGTGTCTCAGTAACATCAGGTGCCTCAGTAACATCAGGTGTCTCAGCAACGTCAGCTGTCTCAGTAACATCAGGTGTCTCAGTAACATCAGGTGTCTCAGTAACATCAGGTGTGTCAGTAACCTTAGTAACATCAAGTGTCTCAGCAACATCAGGTGTCTCAGTATCATCAGGTGTCTCAGTAACATCAGGTGTCTCAGTAACATCAGTAACATCAGGTGTCTCAGCAACATCAGGTGTCTCAGTAACATCAGGTGCCTTAGTAATATCAGGTGTCTCAGTTACATCAGGTGTCACAGCAACATCAGGTGTCTCAGTAACATCAGGTGTGTCAGCAACATCAGGTGTCTCAGTAACATCAGGTGTCTCAGCAACATCAGCTGTCTCAGTAACATCAGGTGTCTCAGTAACATCAGGTGTCTCAGTAACATCAGGTGTCTCAACAACATCAGGTGTCTCAGTAACATCAGGTGTCTCAGTAACATCAGGTGCCTCAGTAACATCAGGTGTCTCAGCAACATCAGGTGTCGCAGTAACATCAGGTGTCGCAGTAACATCAGGTGTGTCAGTAACATCAGTAACATCAGGTGTCTCAGTAACATCAGGTGCCTCAGTAACATCAGGTGTCTCAGTAACATCAGGTGTCTGAGTAACATCAGGTGTCTCAGTAACATCAGGTGTCTCAGTAACATCAGGTGTCTCAGTAACATCAGGTGTCTCAGCAACGTCAGTTGTCTCAGTAACATCAGGTGTGTCAGCAACATCAGGTGTCTCAGTAACATCAGGTGTCTCAGTAACATCAGGTGTCTCAGACACATCAGGTGTCTCAGCAACATCAGGTGTCTCAGTAACATCAGGTGTCTCAGCAACATCATGTGTCTCAGTAACATCAGGTGTCTCAGTAACATCAGGTGTCTCAGTAACATCAGGTGTCTCAGCAACGTCAGTTGTCTCTGTGACATCAGGTGTCTCAGCAACATCAGGTGTCTCAGTAACATCAGGTGTCTCAGACACATCAGGTGTCTCAGTGACATCAGGTGTCCTAGTAACATCAGGTGTCTCAACAACATCAGGTGTCTCAGTAACATCAGGTGTCTCAGTAACATCAGTAACATCAGGTGTCTCAGCAACAACAGGTGTCTCAGTAACATCAGGTGTCTCAGTAACATCAGTTGTCTCAGCAACATCAGGTGTCTCAGTTACATTAGCTGTCTCAGTAACATCAGGTGTCTCAACAACATCAGGTGTCTCAGTAACATCAGGTGTCTCAGTAACATCAGTAACATCAGGTGTCTCAGCAACATCAGCTGTCTCAGTAACATCAGGTGTCTCAGTATTATCAGGTGTCTCAGTATCATCAGGTGTCTCAGTAACATCAGGTGTCTCAGTAACATCAGGTGTCTCAGCAACATCAGTAACAGTAGGTGTCTCAGTAACATCAGGTGCCTCAGTAATATCAGGTGTCTCAGTAATATCAGGTGTCACAGCAACATCAGGTGTCTCAGTAAAATCAGTTGTGTCAGCAACATCAGGTGTCTCAGTAACATCAGGTGTCTCAGCAACATCAGGTGTCTCAGTAACATCAGGTGTCTCAGCAACATCAGGTGTCTCAGC
The DNA here is from genome assembly GCF_905237065.1 of Salmo salar. Classification (NCBI taxonomy): domain Eukaryota; kingdom Metazoa; phylum Chordata; class Actinopteri; order Salmoniformes; family Salmonidae; genus Salmo; species Salmo salar. The sequence continues at coordinate 105,088,126 of NC_059450.1, forward strand.
AACGTCATGTGTCTCAGTAACGTCAGGTGTCTCAGTAACATCAGGTGTCTCAGTAACATCAGGTGTCTCAGTAACATCAGGTGTCTAAGCAACGTCAGTTGTCTCAGTAACATCAGGTGTCTCAGCAAGATCAGGTGTCTCAGTAACATCAGGTGTCTCAGTAACATCAGGTGTCTCAGACACATCAGGTGTCTCAGCAACATCAGGTGTCTCAGTAACATCAGGTGTCTCAGTAACATCAGGTGTCTCAGCAACATCATGTGTCTCAGTAACGTCAGGTGTCTCAGTAACATCAGGTGTCTCAGTAAAATCAGGTGTCTCAGTAACATCAGGTGTCTCAGCAACGTCAGTTGCCTCTGTAACATCAGGTGTCTCAGCAACATCAGGTGTCTCAGTAACATCAGGTGTCTCAGTAACATCAGGTGTCTCAGACACATCAGGTGTCTCAGTGACATCAGGTGTCTTAGTAACATCAGGTGTCTCAGTAACATCAGGTGTCTCAGTAACATCAGGTGTCTTAGTAACATCAGGTGTCTCAGTACATCAGGTGTCTCAGTAACATCAGGGTTCTCAGAAACATCAGGTGTCTCAACAACATCAGGTGTCTCAGTAACATCAGGTGTCTAAGTAACATCAGGTGTCTCAGCAACATCAGGTGTCTCAGTAACATCAGGTGTCTCAGTAACATCAGGTGTCTCAGCAACATCAGGTGTCTCAGCAACGTCATGTGTCTCAGTAACGTCAGTTGTCTCAGTAACGTCAGGTGTCTCAGTAACATCAGGTGTCTCAGTAACATCAGGTGTCTCAGTATCATCAGGTGTCTCAGTAACATCAGGTGTCTCAGTAACATCAGTAACATCAGGTGTCTCAGCAACATCAGGTGTCTCAGTAACATCAGGTGTCTCAGTAACAGTAGGTGTCTCAGTAACATCAGGTGCCTTAGTAATATCAGGTGTCTCAGTTACATCAGGTGTCACAGCAACATCAGGTGTCTCAGTAACATCAGGTGTGTCAGCAACATCAGGTGTCTCAGTAACATCAGGTGTCTCAGCAACATCAGCTGTCTCAGTAACATCAGGTGTCTCAGTAACATCAGGTGTCTCAGTAACATCAGGTGTCTCAACAACATCAGGTGTCTCAGTAACATCAGGTGTATCAGTACCATCAGGTGTCTCACTAACATCAGGTGCCTCAGTAACATCAGGTGTCTCAGCAACATCAGGTGTCGCAGTAACATCAGGTGTCGCAGTAACATCATGTGTGTCAGTAACATTAGTAACATCAGGTGTCTCAGTAACATCAGGTGCCTCAGTAACATCAGGTGTCTCAGTAACGTCAGGTGTCTGAGTAACATCAGGTGTCTCAGTAACATCAGGTGTCTCAGTAACATCAGGTGTCTCAGCAACGTCAGTTGTCTCAGTAACATCAGGTGTGTCAGCAACATCAGGTGTCTCAGTAACATCAGGTGTCTCAGTAACATCAGGTGTCTCAGACACATCAGGTGTCTCAGCAACATCAGGTGTCTCAGTAACATCAGGTGTCTCAGTAACATCCGGTGTCTCAGCAACATCATGTGTCTCAGTAACGTCAGGTGTCTCAGTAACATCAGGTGTCTAAGCAACGTCAGTTGTCTCTGTGACATCAGGTGTCTCAGCAACATCAGGTGTCTCAGTAACATCAGGTGTCTCAGTAACATCAGGTGTCTCAGACACATCAGGTGTCTACGAGACATCAGGTGTCTTAGTAACATCAGGTGTCTCAGTAACATCAGGTGTCTCAGTAACATCAGGTGTCTCAGTAACATCAGGTGTCTCAGACACATCAGTTGTCTCTGTGACATCAGGTGTCTCAGCAACATCAGGTGTCTCAGTAACATCAGGTGTCTCAGTAACATCAGGTGTCTCAGACACATCAGGTGTCTACGAGACATCAGGTGTCTTAGTAACATCAGGTGTCTCAGTAACATCAGGTGTCTCAGTAACATCAGGTGTCTCAGTAACATCAGGTGTCTCAGTAACATCAGGTGTCTCAGCAACATCAGGTGTCTCAGTAACATCAGGTGTCTCAGTAACATCAGGTGTCTCAGCAACATCATGTGTCTCAGTAACGTCAGGTGTCTCAGTAACATCAGGTGTCTCAGTAACATCAGGTGTCTCAGACACATCAGGTGTCTACGAGACATCAGGTGTCTTAGTAACATCAGGTGTCTCAGTAACATCAGGTGTCTCAGTGACATCAGGTGTCTTAGTAACATCAGGTGTCTCAGTAACATCAGGTGTCTCAGCAACATCAGGTGTCTCAGTAACATCAGGTGTCTCAGTAACATCAGGTGTCTCAGCAACATCATGTGTCTCAGTAACGTCAGGTGTCTCAGTAACATCAGGTGTCTCAGTAACATCAGGTGTCTCAGCAACATCATGTGTCTCAGTAACGTCAGGTGTCTCAGTAACATCAGGTGTCTCAGTTACATCAGGTGTCTCAGTAACATCAGGTGTCTCAGCAACATCAGGTGTCTCAGTAACATTAGCTGTCTCAGTAACATTAGCTGTCTCAGTAACATCAGGTGTCTCAGTAACATCGGGTGTCTCAGTAACATCAGGTGTCTCAACAACATCAGGTGTCTCAGTAACATCAGGTGTCTCAGTAACATCAGTAACATCAGGTGTCTCAGCAACAACAGGTGTCTCAGCAACATCAGGTGTCTCAGTAACATCAGGTTTCTCAGTATTATCAGGTGTCTCAGTATCATCAGGTGTCTCAGTAACATCAGGTGTCTCAGCAACATCAGGTGTCTCAGTAACATCTGGTGTCTCAGTAACATTAGGTGTGTCACTAACCTTAGTAACATCAACTGTCTCAGCAACATCAGGTGTCTCAGTATCATCAGGTGTCTCAGTAACATCAGGTGTCTCAGCAACATCAGTAACATCAGGTGTCTCAGCAACATCAGGTGTCTCAGTAACATCAGGTGTCTCAGTAACAGTAGGTGTATCAGTAACATCAGTTGCCTCAGTAATATCAGGTGTCTCAGTAACATCAGGTGTCACAGCAACATCAGGTGTGTCAGCAACATCAGGTGTCTCAGTAACATCAGGTGTCTCAGCAACATCAGCTGTCTCAGTAACATCAGGTGTCTCAGTAACATCAGGTGTCTCAATAACATCAAGTGTCTCAGCAACATCAGGTGTCTCAGTATCAGCAGGTGTCTCAGTAACATCAGGTGTCTCAGTAACATCAGGTGTCTCAGCAACATCAGGTGTCTCAGTAACAGTAGGTGTCTCAGTAACATCAGGTGCCTTAGTAATATCAGGTGTCTGAGTTACATCAGGTGTCACAGCAACATCAGGTGTCTCAGTAACATCAGGTAAGTCAGCAACATCAGGTGTCTCAGAAACATCAGGTGTCTCAGCAACATCAGCTGTCTCAGTAACATCAGGTGTCTCAGTAACATCAGGTGTCTCAGTAACATCAGGTGTCTCAACAACATCAGGTGTCTCAGTAACATCAGGTGTATCAGTACCATCAGGTGTCTCAGTAACATCAGGTGCCTCAGTAACATCAGGTGTCTCAGCAACATCAGGTGTCGCAGTAACATCAGGTGTCGCAGTAACATCAGGTGTGTCAGTAACATTAGTAACATCAGGTGTCTCAGTAACATCAGGTGCCTCAGTAACATCAGGTGTCTCAGTAACGTCAGGTGTCTGAGTAACATCAGGTGTCTCAGCAACGTCAGTTGTCTCAGTAACATCAGGTGTGTCAGCAACATCAGGTGTCTCAGTAACATCAGGTGTCTCAGTAACATCAGGTGTCTCAGACACATCAGGTGTCTCAGCAACATCAGGTGTCTCAGTAACATCAGGTGTCTCAGTAACATTAGGTGTCTCAGCAACATCATGTGTCTCAGTAACGTCAGGTGTCTCAGTAACATCAGGTGTCTCAGCAACGTCAGTTGTCTCTGTGACATCAGGTGTCTCAGCAACATCAGGTGTCTCAGTAACATCAGGTGTCTCAGTAACATCAGGTGTCTCAGACACATCAGGTGTCTACGAGAAATCAGGTGTCTTAGTAACATCAGGTGTCTCAGTAACATCAGGTGTCTCAGTAACATCAGGTGTCTCAGTAACATCAGGTGTCTCAGACACATCAGGTGTCTCAGTGACATCAGGTGTCTTAGTAACATCAGGTGTCTCAGTAACATCAGGTGTCTCAGCAACATCAGGTGTCTCAGTAACATCAGGTGTCTCAGTAACATCAGGTGTCTCAGCAACATCATGTGTCTCAGTAACGTCAGGTGTCTCAGTAACATCAGGTGTCTCAGTTACATCAGGTGTCTCAGTAACATCAGGTGTCTGAGCAACATCAGGTGTCTCAGTAACATTAGCTGTCTCAGTAACAATTGCTGTCTCAGTAACATCAGGTGTCTCAGTAACATCGGGTGTCTCAGTAACATCAGGTGTCTCAACAACATCAGGTGTCTCAGTAACATCAGGTGTCTCAGTAACATCAGTAACATCAGGTGTCTCAGCAACAACAGGTGTCTCAGTAACATCAGGTGTCTTAGTAACATCAGGTGTCTCAGTAACATCAGGTGTCTCAGCAACATCAGGTGTCTCAGTAACATCAGGTGTCTCAGTAACATCAGGTGTCTCAACAACATCATGTGTCTCAGTAACGTCAGGTGTCTCAGTAACATCAGGTGTCTCAGTTACATCAGGTGTCTCAGTAACATCAGGTGTCTCAGCAACATCAGGTGTCTCAGTAACATTAGCTGTCTCAGTAACATTAGCTGTCTCAGTAACATCAGGTGTCTCAGTAACATCGGGTGTCTCAGTAACATCAGGTGTCTCAACAACATCAGGTGTCTCAGTAACATCAGGTGTCTCAGTAACATCAGTAACATCAGGTGTCTCAGCAACAACAGGTGTCTCAGCAACATCAGGTGTCTCAGTAACATCAGGTTTCTCAGTATTATCAGGTGTCTCAGTATCATCAGGTGTCTCAGTAACATCAGGTGTCTCAGCAACATCAGGTGTCTCAGTAACATCAGGTGTCTCAGCAACATCAGTAACAACAGGTGTCTCAGCAACATCAGGTGTCTAACTAACATCAGGTGTCTCAGTAACAGTAGGTGTATCAGTAACATCAGTTGCCTCAGTAATATCGGGTGTCTCAGTAACATCAGGTGTCACAGCAACATCAGGTGTGTCAGCAACATCAGGTGTCTCAGTAACATCAGGTGTCTCAGCAACATCAGCTGTCTCAGTAACATCAGGTGTCTCAGTAACATCAGGTGTCTCAATAACATCAAGTGTCTCAGCAACATCAGGTGTCTCAGTATCAGCAGGTGTCTCAGTAACATCAGGTGTCTCAGTAACATCAGGTGTCTCAGCAACATCAGGTGTCTCAGTAACAGTAGGTGTCTCAGTAACATCAGGTGCCTTAGTAATATCAGGTGTCTGAGTTACATCAGGTGTCACAGCAACATCAGGTGTCTCAGTAACATCAGGTAAGTCAGCAACATCAGGTGTCTCAGAAACATCAGGTGTCTCAGCAACATCAGCTGTCTCAGTAACATCAGGTGTCTCAGTAACATCAGGTGTCTCAGTAACATCAGGTGTCTCAACAACATCAGGTGTCTCAGTAACATCAGGTGTATCAGTACCATCAGGTGTCTCAGTAACATCAGGTGCCTCAGTAACATCAGGTGTCTCAGCAACATCAGGTGTCGCAGTAACATCAGGTGTCGCAGTAACATCAGGTGTGTCAGTAACATTAGTAACATCAGGTGTCTCAGTAACATCAGGTGCCTCAGTAACATCAGGTGTCTCAGTAACGTCAGGTGTCTGAGTAACATCAGGTGTCTCAGCAACGTCAGTTGTCTCAGTAACATCAGGTGTGTCAGCAACATCAGGTGTCTCAGTAACATCAGGTGTCTCAGTAACATCAGGTGTCTCAGACACATCAGGTGTCTCAGCAACATCAGGTGTCTCAGTAACATCAGGTGTCTCAGTAACATTAGGTGTCTCAGCAACATCATGTGTCTCAGTAACGTCAGGTGTCTCAGTAACATCAGGTGTCTCAGCAACGTCAGTTGTCTCTGTGACATCAGGTGTCTCAGCAACATCAGGTGTCTCAGTAACATCAGGTGTCTCAGTAACATCAGGTGTCTCAGACACATCAGGTGTCTACGAGAAATCAGGTGTCTTAGTAACATCAGGTGTCTCAGTAACATCAGGTGTCTCAGTAACATCAGGTGTCTCAGTAACATCAGGTGTCTCAGACACATCAGGTGTCTCAGTGACATCAGGTGTCTTAGTAACATCAGGTGTCTCAGTAACATCAGGTGTCTCAGCAACATCAGGTGTCTCAGTAACATCAGGTGTCTCAGTAACATCAGGTGTCTCAGCAACATCATGTGTCTCAGTAACGTCAGGTGTCTCAGTAACATCAGGTGTCTCAGTTACATCAGGTGTCTCAGTAACATCAGGTGTCTGAGCAACATCAGGTGTCTCAGTAACATTAGCTGTCTCAGTAACAATTGCTGTCTCAGTAACATCAGGTGTCTCAGTAACATCGGGTGTCTCAGTAACATCAGGTGTCTCAACAACATCAGGTGTCTCAGTAACATCAGGTGTCTCAGTAACATCAGTAACATCAGGTGTCTCAGCAACAACAGGTGTCTCAGTAACATCAGGTGTCTTAGTAACATCAGGTGTCTCAGTAACATCAGGTGTCTCAGCAACATCAGGTGTCTCAGTAACATCAGGTGTCTCAGTAACATCAGGTGTCTCAACAACATCATGTGTCTCAGTAACGTCAGGTGTCTCAGTAACATCAGGTGTCTCAGTTACATCAGGTGTCTCAGTAACATCAGGTGTCTCAGCAACATCAGGTGTCTCAGTAACATTAGCTGTCTCAGTAACATTAGCTGTCTCAGTAACATCAGGTGTCTCAGTAACATCGGGTGTCTCAGTAACATCAGGTGTCTCAACAACATCAGGTGTCTCAGTAACATCAGGTGTCTCAGTAACATCAGTAACATCAGGTGTCTCAGCAACAACAGGTGTCTCAGCAACATCAGGTGTCTCAGTAACATCAGGTTTCTCAGTATTATCAGGTGTCTCAGTATCATCAGGTGTCTCAGTAACATCAGGTGTCTCAGCAACATCAGGTGTCTCAGTAACATCTGGTGTCTCAGTAACATTAGGTGTGTCACTAACCTTAGTAACATCAAGTGTCTCAGCAACATCAGGTGTCTCAGTATCATCAGGTGTCTCAGTAACATCAGGTGTCTCAGCAACATCAGTAACATCAGGTGTCTCAGCAACATCAGGTGTCTAACTAACATCAGGTGTCTCAGTAACAGTAGGTGTATCAGTAACATCAGTTGCCTCAGTAATATCGGGTGTCTCAGTAACATCAGGTGTCACAGCAACATCAGGTGTGTCAGCAACATCAGGTGTCTCAGTAACATCAGGTGTCTCAGCAACATCAGCTGTCTCAGTAACATCAGGTGTCTCAGTAACATCAGGTGTCTCAATAACATCAAGTGTCTCAGCAACATCAGGTGTCTCAGTATCAGCAGGTGTCTCAGTAACATCAGGTGTCTCAGTAACATCAGGTGTCTCAGCAACATCAGGTGTCTCAGTAACAGTAGGTGTCTCAGTAACATCAGGTGCCTTAGTAATATCAGGTGTCTGAGTTACATCAGGTGTCACAGCAACATCAGGTGTCTCAGTAACATCAGGTGTGTCAGCAACATCAGGTGTCTCAGTAACATCAGGTGTCTCAGCAACATCAGCTGTCTCAGTAACATCAGGTGTCTCAGTAACATCAGGTGTCTCAGTAACATCAGGTGTCTCAACAACATCAGGTGTCTCAGTAACATCAGGTGTATCAGTACCATCAGGTGTCTCAGTAACATCAGGTGCCTCAGTAACATCAGGTGTCTCAGCAACATCAGGTGTCGCAGTAACATCAGGTGTCGCAGTAACATCAGGTGTGTCAGTAACATTAGTAACATCAGGTGTCTCAGTAACATCAGGTTCCTCAGTAACATCAGGTGTCTCAGTAACGTCAGGTGTCTGAGTAACATCAGGTGTCTCAGCAACGTCAGTTGTCTCAGTAACATCAGGTGTGTCAGCAACATCAGGTGTCTCAGCAACATCAGGTGTCTCAGTAACATCAGGTGTCTCAGTAACATTAGGTGTCTCAGCAACATCATGTGTCTCAGTAACGTCAGGTGTCTCAGCAACGTCAGTTGTCTCTGTGACATCAGGTGTCTCAGCAACATCAGGTGTCTCAGTAACATCAGGTGTCTCAGTAACATCAGGTGTCTCAGACACATCAGGTGTCTACGAGAAATCAGGTGTCTCAGTAACATCAGGTGTCTCAGTAACATCAGGTGTCTCAGTAACATCAGGTGTCTCAGACACATCAGGTGTCTCAGTGACATCAGGTGTCTTAGTAACATCAGGTGTCTCAGTAACATCAGGTGTCTCAGCAACATCAGGTGTCTCAGTAACATCAGGTGTCTCAGTAACATCAGGTGTCTCAGCAACATCATGTGTCTCAGTAACGTCAGGTGTCTCAGTAACATCAGGTGTCTCAGACACATCAGGTGTCTCAGTGACATCAGGTGTCTTAGTAACATCAGGTGTCTCAGTAACATCAGGTGTCTCAGCAACATCAGGTGTCTCAGTAACATCAGGTGTCTCAGTAACATCAGGTGTCTCAGCAACATCATGTGTCTCAGTAACGTCAGGTGTCTCAGTAACATCAGGTGTCTCAGTTACATCAGGTGTCTCAGTAACATCAGGTGTCTCAGCAACATCAGGTGTCTCAGTAACATTAGCTGTCTCAGTAACATTAGCTGTCTCAGTAACATCAGGTGTCTCAGTAACATCGGGTGTCTCAGTAACATCAGGTGTCTCAACAACATCAGGTGTCTCAGTAACATCAGGTGTCTCAGTAACATCAGTAACATCAGGTGTCTCAGCAACAACAGGTGTCTCAGTAACATCAGGTGTCTCAGTAACATCAGGTGTCTCAGCAACATCAGGTGTCTCAGTAACATTAGCTGTCTCAGTAACATCAGGTGTCTCAGTAACATCAGGTGTCTCAACAACATCAGGTGTCTCAGTAACATCAGGTGTCTCAGTAACATCAGTAACATCAGGTGTCTCAGCAACATCAGCTGTCTCAGTAACATCAGGTGTCTCAGCAACATCAGGTGTCTCAGTAACATCAGGTTTCTCAGTTTTATCAGGTGTCTCAGTATCATCAGGTGTCTCAGTAACATCAGGTGTCTCAGCAACATCAGGTGTCTCAGTAACATCTGGTGTCTCAGTAACATTAGGTGTGTCACTAACCTTAGTAACATCAAGTGTCTCAGCAACATCAGGTGTCTCAGTATCATCAGGTGTCTCAGTAACATCAGGTGTCTCAGCAACATCAGTAACATCAGGTGTCTCAGCAACATCAGGTGTCTCAGTAACATCAGGTGTCTCAGTAACAGTAGGTGTATCAGTAACATCAGTTGCCTCAGTAATATCAGGTGTCTCAGTAACATCAGGTGTCACAGCAACATCAGGTGTATCAGCAACATCAGGTGTCTCAGTAACATCAGGTGTCTCAGCAACATCAGCTGTCTCAGTAACATCAGATGTCTCAGCAACATCAGGTGTCTCAGTATCAGCAGGTGTCTCAGTAACATCAGGTGTCTCAGTAACATCAGGTGTCTCAGCAACATCAGGTGTCTCAGTAACAGTAGGTGTCTCAGTAACATCAGGTGCCTTAGTAATATCAGGTGTCTCAGTTACATCAGGTGTCACAGCAACATCAGGTGTCTCAGTAACATCAGGTGTGTCAGCAACATCAGGTGTCTCAGTAACATCAGGTGTCTCAGCAACATCAGCTGTCTCAGTAACATCAGGTGTCTCAGAAACATCAGGTGTCTCAGTAACATCAGGTGTCTCAACAACATCAGGTGTCTCAGTAACATCAGGTGTATCAGTACCATCAGGTGTCTCAGTAACATCAGGTGCCTCAGTAACATCAGGTGTCTCAGCAACATCAGGTGTCGCAGTAACATCAGGTGTCGCAGTAACATCAGGTGTGTCAGTAACATTAGTAACATCAGGTGTCTCAGTAACATCAGGTGCCTCAGTAACATCAGGTGTCTCAGTAACGTCAGGTGTCTGAGTAACATCAGGTGTCTCAGCAACGTCAGTTGTCTCAGTAACATCAGGTGTGTCAGCAACATCAGGTGTCTCAGTAACAGCAGGTGTCTCAGTAACATCAGGTGTCTCAGACACATCAGGTGTCTCAGCAACATCAGGTGTCTCAGTAACATCAGGTGTCTCAGTAACATTAGGTGTCTCAGCAACATCATGTGTCTCAGTAACGTCAGGTGTCTCAGTAACATCAGGTGTCTCAGCAACGTCAGTTGTCTCTGTGACATCAGGTGTCTCAGCAACATCAGGTGTCTCAGTAACATCAGCTGTCTCAGTAACATCAGGTGTCTCAGACACATCAGGTGTCTACGAGACATCAGGTGTCTTAGTAACATCAGGTGTCTCAGTAACATCAGGTGTCTCAGTAACATCAGGTGTCTCTGTAACATCAGGTGTCTCAGACACATCAGGTGTCTCAGTGACATCAGGTGTCTTAGTAACATCAGGTGTCTCAGTAACATCAGGTGTCTCAGCAACATCAGGTGTCTCAGCAACATCAGCTGTCTCAGTAACATCAGGTGTCTCAGAAACATCAGGTGTCTCAGTAACATCAGGTGTCTCAACAACATCAGGTGTCTCAGTAACATCAGGTGTATCAGTACCATCAGGTGTCTCAGTAACATCAGGTGCCTCAGTAACATCAGGTGTCTCAGCAACATCAGGTGTCGCAGTAACATCAGGTGTCGCAGTAACATCAGGTGTGTCAGTAACATTAGTAACATCAGGTGTCTCAGTAACATCAGGTGCCTCAGTAACATCAGGTGTCTCAGTAACGTCAGGTGTCTGAGTAACATCAGGTGTCTCAGCAACGTCAGTTGTCTCAGTAACATCAGGTGTGTCAGCAACATCAGGTGTCTCAGTAACAGCAGGTGTCTCAGTAACATCAGGTGTCTCAGACACATCAGGTGTCTCAGCAACATCAGGTGTCTCAGTAACATCAGGTGTCTCAGTAACATTAGGTGTCTCAGCAACATCATGTGTCTCAGTAACGTCAGGTGTCTCAGTAACATCAGGTGTCTCAGCAACGTCAGTTGTCTCTGTGACATCAGGTGTCTCAGCAACATCAGGTGTCTCAGTAACATCAGGTGTCTCAGTAACATCAGGTGTCTCAGACACATCAGGTGTCTACGAGACATCAGGTGTCTTAGTAACATCAGGTGTCTCAGTAACATCAGGTGTCTCAGTAACATCAGGTGTCTCTGTAACATCAGGTGTCTCAGACACATCAGGTGTCTCAGTGACATCAGGTGTCTTAGTAACATCAGGTGTCTCAGTAACATCAGGTGTCTCAGCAACATCAGGTGTCTCAGTAACATCAGGTGTCTCAGTAACATCAGGTGTCTGAGCAACATCATGTGTCTCAGTAACGTCAGGTGTCTCAGTAACATCAGGTGTCTCAGTTACATCAGGTGTCTCAGTAACATCAGGTGTCTCAGCAATATCAGGTGTCTCAGTAACATTAGCTGTCTCAGTAACATTAGCTGTCTCAGTAACATCAGGTGTCTCAGTAACATCAGTAACATCAGGTGTCTCAGCAACAACAGGTGTCTCAGTAACATCAGGTGTCTCAGTAACATCAGGTGTCTCAGCAACATCAGGTGTCTCAGTAACATTAGCTGTCTCAGTAACATCAGGTGTCTCAGTAACATCAGGTGTCTCAACAACATCAGGTGTCTCAGTAACATCAGGTGTCTCAGTAACATCAGGTGCCTCAGTAACATCAGGTGTCTCAGCAACATCAGGTGTCGCAGTAACATCAGGTGTCGCAGTAACATCAGGTGTGTCAGTAACATTAGTAACATCAGGTGTCTCAGTAACATCAGGTGCCTCAGTAACATCAGGTGTCTCAGTAACGTCAGGTGTCTGAGTAACATCAGGTGTCTCAGCAACGTCAGTTGTCTCAGTAACATCAGGTGTGTCAGCAACATCAGGTGTCTCAGTAACAGCAGGTGTCTCAGTAACATCAGGTGTCTCAGACACATCAGGTGTCTCAGCAACATCAGGTGTCTCAGTAACATCAGGTGTCTCAGTAACATTAGGTGTCTCAGCAACATCATGTGTCTCAGTAACGTCAGGTGTCTCAGTAACATCAGGTGTCTCAGCAACGTCAGTTGTCTCTGTGACATCAGGTGTCTCAGCAACATCAGGTGTCTCAGTAACATCAGGTGTCTCAGTAACATCAGGTGTCTCAGACACATCAGGTGTCTACGAGACATCAGGTGTCTTAGTAACATCAGGTGTCTCAGTAACATCAGGTGTCTCAGTAACATCAGGTGTCTCTGTAACATCAGGTGTCTCAGACACATCAGGTGTCTCAGTGACATCAGGTGTCTTAGTAACATCAGGTGTCTCAGTAACATCAGGTGTCTCAGCAACATCAGGTGTCTCAGTAACATCAGGTGTCTCAGTAACATCAGGTGTCTGAGCAACATCATGTGTCTCAGTAACGTCAGGTGTCTCAGTAACATCAGGTGTCTCAGTTACATCAGGTGTCTCAGTAACATCAGGTGTCTCAGCAATATCAGGTGTCTCAGTAACATTAGCTGTCTCAGTAACATTAGCTGTCTCAGTAACATCAGGTGTCTCAGTAACATCAGTAACATCAGGTGTCTCAGCAACAACAGGTGTCTCAGTAACATCAGGTGTCTCAGTAACATCAGGTGTCTCAGCAACATCAGGTGTCTCAGTAACATTAGCTGTCTCAGTAACATCAGGTGTCTCAGTAACATCAGGTGTCTCAACAACATCAGGTGTCTCAGTAACATCAGGTGTCTCAGTAACGTCAGTAACATCAGGTGTCTCAGCAACATCATCTGTCTCAGTAACATCAGGTGTCTCAGCAACATCAGGTGTCTCAGTAACATCAGGTTTCTCAGTTTTATCAGGTGTCTCAGTATCATCAGGTGTCTCAGTAACATCAGGTGTCTCAGCAACATCAGGTGTCTCAGTAACATCAGGTGTCTCAGTAACATCAGGTGTCTCAGCAACATCATGTGTCTCAGTAACGTCAGGTGTCTCAGTAACATCAGGTGTCTCAGTTACATCAGGTGTCTCAGTAACATCAGGTGTTTCAGCAACATCAGGTGTCTCAGTAACATTAGCTGTCTCAGTAACATTAGCTGTCTCAGTAACATCAGGTGTCTCAGTAACATCGGGTGTCTCAGTAACATCAGGTGTCTCAACAACATCAGGTGTCTCAGTAACATCAGGTGTCTCAGTAACATCAGTAACATCAGGTGTCTCAGCAACAACAGGTGTCTCAGTAACATCAGGTGTCTCAGTAACATCAGGTGTCTCAGCAACATCAGGTGTCTCAGTAACATTAGCTGTCTCAGTAACATCAGGTGTCTCAGTAACATCAGGTGTCTCAACAACATCAGGTGTCTCAGTAACATCAGGTGTCTCAGTAACATCAGTAACATCAGGTGTCTCAGCAACATCAGCTGTCTCAGTAACATCAGGTGTCTCAGCAACATCAGGTGTCTCAGTAACATCAGGTTTCTCAGTTTTATCAGGTGTCTCAGTATCATCAGGTGTCTCAACAACATCAGGTGTCTCAGTAACATCAGGTGTATCAGTACCATCAGGTGTCTCAGTAACATCAGGTGCCTCAGTAACATCAGGTGTCTCAGCAACATCAGGTGTCGCAGTAACATCAGGTGTCGCAGTAACATCAGGTGTGTCAGTAACATTAGTAACATCAGGTGTCTCAGTAACATCAGGTGCCTCAGTAACATCAGGTGTCTCAGTAACGTCAGGTGTCTGAGTAACATCAGGTGTCTCAGCAACGTCAGTTGTCTCAGTAACATCAGGTGTGTCAGCAACATCAGGTGTCTCAGTAACAGCAGGTGTCTCAGTAACATCAGGTGTCTCAGACACATCAGGTGTCTCAGCAACATCAGGTGTCTCAGTAACATCAGGTGTCTCAGTAACATTAGGTGTCTCAGCAACATCATGTGTCTCAGTAACGTCAGGTGTCTCAGTAACATCAGGTGTCTCAGCAACGTCAGTTGTCTCTGTGACATCAGGTGTCTCAGCAACATCAGGTGTCTCAGTAACATCAGGTGTCTCAGTAACATCAGGTGTCTCAGACACATCAGGTGTCTACGAGACATCAGGTGTCTTAGTAACATCAGGTGTCTCAGTAACATCAGGTGTCTCAGTAACATCAGGTGTCTCTGTAACATCAGGTGTCTCAGACACATCAGGTGTCTCAGTGACATCAGGTGTCTTAGTAACATCAGGTGTCTCAGTAACATCAGGTGTCTCAGCAACATCAGGTGTCTCAGTAACATCAGGTGTCTCAGTAACATCAGGTGTCTGAGCAACATCATGTGTCTCAGTAACGTCAGGTGTCTCAGTAACATCAGGTGTCTCAGTTACATCAGGTGTCTCAGTAACATCAGGTGTCTCAGCAATATCAGGTGTCTCAGTAACATTAGCTGTCTCAGTAACATTAGCTGTCTCAGTAACATCAGGTGTCTCAGTAACATCAGTAACATCAGGTGTCTCAGCAACAACAGGTGTCTCAGTAACATCAGGTGTCTCAGTAACATCAGGTGTCTCAGCAACATCAGGTGTCTCAGTAACATTAGCTGTCTCAGTAACATCAGGTGTCTCAGTAACATCAGGTGTCTCAACAACATCAGGTGTCTCAGTAACATCAGGTGTCTCAGTAACGTCAGTAACATCAGGTGTCTCAGCAACATCATCTGTCTCAGTAACATCAGGTGTCTCAGCAACATCAGGTGTCTCAGTAACATCAGGTTTCTCAGTTTTATCAGGTGTCTCAGTATCATCAGGTGTCTCAGTAACATCAGGTGTCTCAGCAACATCAGGTGTCTCAGTAACATCAGGTGTCTCAGTAACATCAGGTGTCTCAGCAACATCATGTGTCTCAGTAACGTCAGGTGTCTCAGTAACATCAGGTGTCTCAGTTACATCAGGTGTCTCAGTAACATCAGGTGTTTCAGCAACATCAGGTGTCTCAGTAACATTAGCTGTCTCAGTAACATTAGCTGTCTCAGTAACATCAGGTGTCTCAGTAACATCGGGTGTCTCAGTAACATCAGGTGTCTCAACAACATCAGGTGTCTCAGTAACATCAGGTGTCTCAGTAACATCAGTAACATCAGGTGTCTCAGCAACAACAGGTGTCTCAGTAACATCAGGTGTCTCAGTAACATCAGGTGTCTCAGCAACATCAGGTGTCTCAGTAACATTAGCTGTCTCAGTAACATCAGGTGTCTCAGTAACATCAGGTGTCTCAACAACATCAGGTGTCTCAGTAACATCAGGTGTCTCAGTAACATCAGTAACATCAGGTGTCTCAGCAACATCAGCTGTCTCAGTAACATCAGGTGTCTCAGCAACATCAGGTGTCTCAGTAACATCAGGTTTCTCAGTTTTATCAGGTGTCTCAGTATCATCAGGTGTCTCAGTAACATCAGGTGTCTCAGCAACATCAGGTGTCTCAGTAACAACTGGTGTCTCAGTAACATTAGGTGTGTCACTAACCTTAGTAACATCAAGTGTCTCAGCAACATCAGGTGTCTCAGTATCATCAGGTGTCTCAGTAACATCAGGTGTCTCAGCAACATCAGTAACATCAGGTGTCTCAGCAACATCAGGTGTCTCAGTAACATCAGGTGTCTCAGTAACAGTAGATGTATCAGTAACATCAGTTGCCTCAGTAATATCAGGTGTCTCAGTAACATCAGGTGTCACAGCAACATCAGGTGTGTCAGCAACATCAGGTGTCTCAGTAACATCAGGTGTCTCAGCAACATCAGCTGTCTCAGTAACATCAGGTGTCTCAGCAACATCAGGTGTCTCAGTATCAGCATTTGTCTCAGTAACATCAGGTGTCTCAGTAATATCAGGTGTCTCAGCAACATCAGGTGTCTCAGTAACAGTAGGTGTCTCAGTAACATCAGGTGCCTTAGTAATATCAGGTGTCTCAGTTACATCAGGTGTCACAGCAACATCAGGTGTCTCAGTAACATCAGGTGTGTCAGCAACATCAGGTGTCTCAGTAACATCAGGTGTCTCAGCAACATCAGCTGTCTCAGTAACATCAGGTGTCTCAGTAACATCAGGTGTCTCAGTAACATCAGGTGTCTCAACAACATCAGGTGTCTCAGTAACATCAGGTGTATCAGTACCATCAGGTGTCTCAGTAACATCAGGTGCCTCAGTAACATCAGGTGTCTCAGCAACATCAGGTGTCGCAGTAACATCAGGTGTCGCAGTAACATCAGGTGTGTCAGTAACATTAGTAACATCAGGTGTCTCAGTAACATCAGGTGCCTCAGTAACATCAGGTGTCTCAGTCACGTCAGGTGTCTGAGTAACATCAGGTGTCTCAGCAACGTCAGTTGTCTCAGTAACATCAGGTGTGTCAGCAACATCAGGTGTCTCAGTAACATCAGGTGTCTCAGTAACATTAGGTGTCTCAGCAACATCATGTGTCTCAGTAACGTCAGGTGTCTCAGTAACATCAGGTGTCTCAGCAACGTCAGTTGTCTCTGTGACATCAGGTGTCTCAGCAACATCAGGTGTCTCAGTAATATCAGGTGTCTCAACAACATCAGGTGTCTCAGTAACATCAGGTGTATCAGTACCATCAGGTGTCTCAGTAACATCAGGTGTCGCAGTAACATCAGGTGTCGCAGTAACATCAGGTGTGTCAGTAACATTAGTAACATCAGGTGTCTCAGTAACATCAGGTGCCTCAGTAACATCAGGTGTCTCAGTAACGTCAGGTGTCTGAGTAACATCAGGTGTCTCAGCAACGTCAGTTGTCTCAGTAACATCAGGTGTGTCAGCAACATCAGGTGTCTCAGTAACAGCAGGTGTCTCAGTAACATCAGGTGTCTCAGACACATCAGGTGTCTCAGCAACATCAGGTGTCTCAGTAACATCAGGTGTCTCAGTAACATTAGGTGTCTCAGCAACATCATGTGTCTCAGTAACGTCAGGTGTCTCAGTAACATCAGGTGTCTCAGCAACGTCAGTTGTCTCTGTGACATCAGGTGTCTCAGCAACATCAGGTGTCTCAGTAACATCAGGTGTCTCAGTAACATCAGGTGTCTCAGACACATCAGGTGTCTACGAGACATCAGGTGTCTTAGTAACATCAGGTGTCTCAGTAACATCAGGTGTCTCAGTAACATCAGGTGTCTCTGTAACATCAGGTGTCTCAGACACATCAGGTGTCTCAGTGACATCAGGTGTCTTAGTAACATCAGGTGTCTCAGTAACATCAGGTGTCTCAGCAACATCAGGTGTCTCAGTAACATCAGGTGTCTCAGTAACATCAGGTGTCTGAGCAACATCATGTGTCTCAGTAACGTCAGGTGTCTCAGTAACATCAGGTGTCTCAGTTACATCAGGTGTCTCAGTAACATCAGGTGTCTCAGCAATATCAGGTGTCTCAGTAACATTAGCTGTCTCAGTAACATTAGCTGTCTCAGTAACATCAGGTGTCTCAGTAACATCAGTAACATCAGGTGTCTCAGCAACAACAGGTGTCTCAGTAACATCAGGTGTCTCAGTAACATCAGGTGTCTCAGCAACATCAGGTGTCTCAGTAACATTAGCTGTCTCAGTAACATCAGGTGTCTCAGTAACATCAGGAGTCTCAACAACATCAGGTGTCTCAGTAACATCAGGTGTCTCAGTAACGTCAGTAACATCAGGTGTCTCAGCAACATCATCTGTCTCAGTAACATCAGGTGTCTCAGCAACATCAGGTGTCTCAGTAACATCAGGTTTCTCAGTTTTATCAGGTGTCTCAGTATCATCAGGTGTCTCAGTAACATCAGGTGTCTCAGCAACATCAGGTGTCTCAGTAACATCAGGTGTCTCAGTAACATCAGGTGTCTCAGCAACATCATGTGTCTCAGTAACGTCAGGTGTCTCAGTAACATCAGGTGTCTCAGTTACATCAGGTGTCTCAGTAACATCTGGTGTTTCAGCAACATCAGGTGTCTCAGTAACATTAGCTGTCTCAGTAACATTAGCTGTCTCAGTAACATCAGGTGTCTCAGTAACATCGGGTGTCTCAGTAACATCAGGTGTCTCAACAACATCAGGTGTCTCAGTAACATCAGGTGTCTCAGTAACATCAGTAACATCAGGTGTCTCAGCAACAACAGGTGTCTCAGTAACATCAGGTGTCTCAGTAACATCAGGTGTCTCAGCAACATCAGGTGTCTCAGTAACATTAGCTGTCTCAGTAACATCAGGTGTCTCAGTAACATCAGGTGTCTCAACAACATCAGGTGTCTCAGTAACATCAGGTGTCTCAGTAACATCAGTAACATCAGGTGTCTCAGCAACATCAGCTGTCTCAGTAACATCAGGTGTCTCAGCAACATCAGGTGTCTCAGTAACATCAGGTTTCTCAGTTTTATCAGGTGTCTCAGTATCATCAGGTGTCTCAGTAACATCAGGTGTCTCAGCAACATCAGGTGTCTCAGTAACAACTGGTGTCTCAGTAACATTAGGTGTGTCACTAACCTTAGTAACATCAAGTGTCTCAGCAACATCAGGTGTCTCAGTATCATCAGGTGTCTCAGTAACATCAGGTGTCTCAGCAACATCAGTAACATCAGGTGTCTCAGCAACATCAGGTGTCTCAGTAACATCAGGTGTCTCAGTAACAGTAGGTGTATCAGTAACATCAGTTGCCTCAGTAATATCAGGTGTCTCAGTAACATCAGGTGTCACAGCAACATCAGGTGTGTCAGCAACATCAGGTGTCTCAGTAACATCAGGTGTCTCAGCAACATCAGCTGTCTCAGTAACATCAGGTGTCTCAGCAACATCAGGTGTCTCAGTATCAGCATGTGTCTCAGTAACATCAGGTGTCTCAGTAATATCAGGTGTCTCAGCAACATCAGGTGTCTCAGTAACAGTAGGTGTCTCAGTAACATCAGGTGCCTTAGTAATATCAGGTGTCTCAGTTACATCAGGTGTCACAGCAACATCAGGTGTCTCAGTAACATCAGGTGTGTCAGCAACATCAGGTGTCTCAGTAACATCAGGTGTCTCAGCAACATCAGCTGTCTCAGTAACATCAGGTGTCTCAGTAACATCAGGTGTCTCAGTAACATCAGGTGTCTCAACAACATCAGGTGTCTCAGTAACATCAGGTGTATCAGTACCATCAGGTGTCTCAGTAACATCAGGTGCCTCAGTAACATCAGGTGTCTCAGCAACATCAGGTGTCGCAGTAACATCAGGTGTCGCAGTAACATCAGGTGTGTCAGTAACATTAGTAACATCAGGTGTCTCAGTAACATCAGGTGCCTCAGTAACATCAGGTGTCTCAGTAACGTCAGGTGTCTGAGTAACATCAGGTGTCTCAGCAACGTCAGTTGTCTCAGTAACATCAGGTGTGTCAGCAACATCAGGTGTCTCAGTAACATCAGGTGTCTCAGTAACATCAGGTGTCTCAGTAACATCAGGTGTCTCAGACACATCAGGTGTCTACGAGACATCAGGTGTCTTAGTAACATCAGGTGTCTCAGTAACATCAGGTGTCTCAGTAACATCAGGTGTCTCTGTAACATCAGGTGTCTCAGACACATCAGGTGTCTCAGTGACATCAGGTGTCTTAGTAACATCAGGTGTCTCAGTAACATCAGGTGTCTCAGCAACATCAGGTGTCTCAGTAACATCAGGTGTCTCAGTAACATCAGGTGTCTCAGCAACATCATGTGTCTCAGTAACGTCAGTTGTCTCAGTAACATCAGGTGTCTCAGTTACATCAGGTGTCTCAGTAACATCAGGTGTCTCAGCAACATCAGGTGTCTCAGTAACATTAGCTGTCTCAGTAACATTAGCTGTCTCAGTAACATCAGGTGTCTCAGTAACATCAGTAACATCAGGTGTCTCAGCAACAACAGGTGTCTCAGTAACATCAGGTGTCTCAGTAACATCAGGTGTCTCAGCAACATCAGGTGTCTCAGTAACATTAGCTGTCTCAGTAACATCAGGTGTCTCAGTAACATCAGGTGTCTCAACAACATCAGGTGTCTCAGTAACATCAGGTGTCTCAGTAACATCAGTAACATCAGGTGTCTCAGCAACATCAGCTGTCTCAGTAACATCAGGTGTCTCAGCAACATCAGGTGTCTCAGTAACATCAGGTTTCTCAGTTTTATCAGGTGTCTCAGTATCATCAGGTGTCTCAGTAACATCAGGTGTCTCAGCAACATCAGGTGTCTCAGTAACATCTGGTGTCTCAGTAACATTAGGTGTGTCACTAACCTTAGTAACATCAAGTGTCTCAGCAACATCAGGTGTCTCAGTATCATCAGGTGTCTCAGTAACATCAGGTGTCTCAGCAACATCAGTAACATCAGGTGTCTCAGCAACATCAGGTGTCTCAGTAACGTCAGGTGTCTCAGTAACATCAGGTGTCTCAGTTACATCAGGTGTCTCAGTAACATCAGGTGTCTCAGCAACATCAGGTGTCTCAGTAACATTAGCTGTCTCAGTAACATTAGCTGTCTCAGTAACATCAGGTGTCTCAGTAACATCGGGTGTCTCAGTAACATCAGGTGTCTCAACAACATCAGGTGTCTCAGTAACATCAGGTGTCTCAGTAACATCAGTAACATCAGGTGTCTCAGCAACAACAGGTGTCTCAGCAACATCAGCTGTCTCAGTAACATCAGGTTTCTCAGTATTATCAGGTGTCTCAGTATCATCAGGTGTCTCAGTAACATCAGGTGTCTCAGCAACATCAGGTGTCTCAGTAACATCTGGTGTCTCAGTAACATTAGGTGTGTCACTAACCTTAGTAACATCAACTGTCTCAGCAACATCAGGTGTCTCAGTATCATCAGGTGTCTCAGTAACATCAGGTGTCTCAGCAACATCAGTAACATCAGGTGTCTCAGCAACATCAGGTGTCTCAGTAACATCAGGTGTCTCAGTAACAGTAGGTGTATCAGTAACATCAGTTGCCTCAGTAATATCAGGTGTCTCAGTAACATCAGGTGTCACAGCAACATCAGGTGTGTCAGCAACATCAGGTGTCTCAGTAACATCAGGTGTCTCAGCAACATCAGCTGTCTCAGTAACATCAGGTGTCTCAGTAACATCAGGTGTCTCAATAACATCAAGTGTCTCAGCAACATCAGGTGTCTCAGTATCAGCAGGTGTCTCAGTAACATCAGGTGTCTCAGTAACATCAGGTGTCTCAGCAACATCAGGTGTCTCAGTAACAGTAGGTGTCTCAGTAACATCAGGTGCCTTAGTAATATCAGGTGTCTGAGTTACATCAGGTGTCACAGCAACATCAGGTGTCTCAGTAACATCAGGTAAGTCAGCAACATCAGGTGTCTCAGAAACATCAGGTGTCTCAGCAACATCAGCTGTCTCAGTAACATCAGGTGTCTCAGTAACATCAGGTGTCTCAGTAACATCAGGTGTCTCAACAACATCAGGTGTCTCAGTAACATCAGGTGTATCAGTACCATCAGGTGTCTCAGTAACATCAGGTGCCTCAGTAACATCAGGTGTCTCAGCAACATCAGGTGTCGCAGTAACATCAGGTGTCGCAGTAACATCAGGTGTGTCAGTAACATTAGTAACATCAGGTGTCTCAGTAACATCAGGTGCCTCAGTAACATCAGGTGTCTCAGTAACGTCAGGTGTCTGAGTAACATCAGGTGTCTCAGCAACGTCAGTTGTCTCAGTAACATCAGGTGTGTCAGCAACATCAGGTGTCTCAGTAACATCAGGTGTCTCAGTAACATCAGGTGTCTCAGACACATCAGGTGTCTCAGCAACATCAGGTGTCTCAGTAACATCAGGTGTCTCAGTAACATTAGGTGTCTCAGCAACATCATGTGTCTCAGTAACGTCAGGTGTCTCAGTAACATCAGGTGTCTCAGCAACGTCAGTTGTCTCTGTGACATCAGGTGTCTCAGCAACATCAGGTGTCTCAGTAACATCAGGTGTCTCAGTAACATCAGGTGTCTCAGACACATCAGGTGTCTACGAGAAATCAGGTGTCTTAGTAACATCAGGTGTCTCAGTAACATCAGGTGTCTCAGTAACATCAGGTGTCTCAGTAACATCAGGTGTCTCAGACACATCAGGTGTCTCAGTGACATCAGGTGTCTTAGTAACATCAGGTGTCTCAGTAACATCAGGTGTCTCAGCAACATCAGGTGTCTCAGTAACATCAGGTGTCTCAGTAACATCAGGTGTCTCAGCAACATCATGTGTCTCAGTAACGTCAGGTGTCTCAGTAACATCAGGTGTCTCAGTTACATCAGGTGTCTCAGTAACATCAGGTGTCTGAGCAACATCAGGTGTCTCAGTAACATTAGCTGTCTCAGTAACAATTGCTGTCTCAGTAACATCAGGTGTCTCAGTAACATCGGGTGTCTCAGTAACATCAGGTGTCTCAACAACATCAGGTGTCTCAGTAACATCAGGTGTCTCAGTAACATCAGTAACATCAGGTGTCTCAGCAACAACAGGTGTCTCAGTAACATCAGGTGTCTTAGTAACATCAGGTGTCTCAGTAACATCAGGTGTCTCAGCAACATCAGGTGTCTCAGTAACATCAGGTGTCTCAGTAACATCAGGTGTCTCAACAACATCATGTGTCTCAGTAACGTCAGGTGTCTCAGTAACATCAGGTGTCTCAGTTACATCAGGTGTCTCAGTAACATCAGGTGTCTCAGCAACATCAGGTGTCTCAGTAACATTAGCTGTCTCAGTAACATTAGCTGTCTCAGTAACATCAGGTGTCTCAGTAACATCGGGTGTCTCAGTAACATCAGGTGTCTCAACAACATCAGGTGTCTCAGTAACATCAGGTGTCTCAGTAACATCAGTAACATCAGGTGTCTCAGCAACAACAGGTGTCTCAGCAACATCAGGTGTCTCAGTAACATCAGGTTTCTCAGTATTATCAGGTGTCTCAGTATCATCAGGTGTCTCAGTAACATCAGGTGTCTCAGCAACATCAGGTGTCTCAGTAACATCTGGTGTCTCAGTAACATTAGGTGTGTCACTAACCTTAGTAACATCAAGTGTCTCAGCAACATCAGGTGTCTCAGTATCATCAGGTGTCTCAGTAACATCAGGTGTCTCAGCAACATCAGTAACATCAGGTGTCTCAGCAACATCAGGTGTCTAACTAACATCAGGTGTCTCAGTAACAGTAGGTGTATCAGTAACATCAGTTGCCTCAGTAATATCGGGTGTCTCAGTAACATCAGGTGTCACAGCAACATCAGGTGTGTCAGCAACATCAGGTGTCTCAGTAACATCAGGTGTCTCAGCAACATCAGCTGTCTCAGTAACATCAGGTGTCTCAGTAACATCAGGTGTCTCAATAACATCAAGTGTCTCAGCAACATCAGGTGTCTCAGTATCAGCAGGTGTCTCAGTAACATCAGGTGTCTCAGTAACATCAGGTGTCTCAGCAACATCAGGTGTCTCAGTAACAGTAGGTGTCTCAGTAACATCAGGTGCCTTAGTAATATCAGGTGTCTGAGTTACATCAGGTGTCACAGCAACATCAGGTGTCTCAGTAACATCAGGTAAGTCAGCAACATCAGGTGTCTCAGAAACATCAGGTGTCTCAGCAACATCAGCTGTCTCAGTAACATCAGGTGTCTCAGTAACATCAGGTGTCTCAGTAACATCAGGTGTCTCAACAACATCAGGTGTCTCAGTAACATCAGGTGTATCAGTACCATCAGGTGTCTCAGTAACATCAGGTGCCTCAGTAACATCAGGTGTCTCAGCAACATCAGGTGTCGCAGTAACATCAGGTGTCGCAGTAACATCAGGTGTGTCAGTAACATTAGTAACATCAGGTGTCTCAGTAACATCAGGTGCCTCAGTAACATCAGGTGTCTCAGTAACGTCAGGTGTCTGAGTAACATCAGGTGTCTCAGCAACGTCAGTTGTCTCAGTAACATCAGGTGTGTCAGCAACATCAGGTGTCTCAGTAACATCAGGTGTCTCAGTAACATCAGGTGTCTCAGACACATCAGGTGTCTCAGCAACATCAGGTGTCTCAGTAACATCAGGTGTCTCAGTAACATTAGGTGTCTCAGCAACATCATGTGTCTCAGTAACGTCAGGTGTCTCAGTAACATCAGGTGTCTCAGCAACGTCAGTTGTCTCTGTGACATCAGGTGTCTCAGCAACATCAGGTGTCTCAGTAACATCAGGTGTCTCAGTAACATCAGGTGTCTCAGACACATCAGGTGTCTACGAGAAATCAGGTGTCTTAGTAACATCAGGTGTCTCAGTAACATCAGGTGTCTCAGTAACATCAGGTGTCTCAGTAACATCAGGTGTCTCAGACACATCAGGTGTCTCAGTGACATCAGGTGTCTTAGTAACATCAGGTGTCTCAGTAACATCAGGTGTCTCAGCAACATCAGGTGTCTCAGTAACATCAGGTGTCTCAGTAACATCAGGTGTCTCAGCAACATCATGTGTCTCAGTAACGTCAGGTGTCTCAGTAACATCAGGTGTCTCAGTTACATCAGGTGTCTCAGTAACATCAGGTGTCTGAGCAACATCAGGTGTCTCAGTAACATTAGCTGTCTCAGTAACAATTGCTGTCTCAGTAACATCAGGTGTCTCAGTAACATCGGGTGTCTCAGTAACATCAGGTGTCTCAACAACATCAGGTGTCTCAGTAACATCAGGTGTCTCAGTAACATCAGTAACATCAGGTGTCTCAGCAACAACAGGTGTCTCAGTAACATCAGGTGTCTTAGTAACATCAGGTGTCTCAGTAACATCAGGTGTCTCAGCAACATCAGGTGTCTCAGTAACATCAGGTGTCTCAGTAACATCAGGTGTCTCAACAACATCATGTGTCTCAGTAACGTCAGGTGTCTCAGTAACATCAGGTGTCTCAGTTACATCAGGTGTCTCAGTAACATCAGGTGTCTCAGCAACATCAGGTGTCTCAGTAACATTAGCTGTCTCAGTAACATTAGCTGTCTCAGTAACATCAGGTGTCTCAGTAACATCGGGTGTCTCAGTAACATCAGGTGTCTCAACAACATCAGGTGTCTCAGTAACATCAGGTGTCTCAGTAACATCAGTAACATCAGGTGTCTCAGCAACAACAGGTGTCTCAGCAACATCAGGTGTCTCAGTAACATCAGGTTTCTCAGTATTATCAGGTGTCTCAGTATCATCAGGTGTCTCAGTAACATCAGGTGTCTCAGCAACATCAGGTGTCTCAGTAACATCTGGTGTCTCAGTAACATTAGGTGTGTCACTAACCTTAGTAACATCAAGTGTCTCAGCAACATCAGGTGTCTCAGTATCATCAGGTGTCTCAGTAACATCAGGTGTCTCAGCAACATCAGTAACATCAGGTGTCTCAGCAACATCAGGTGTCTAACTAACATCAGGTGTCTCAGTAACAGTAGGTGTATCAGTAACATCAGTTGCCTCAGTAATATCGGGTGTCTCAGTAACATCAGGTGTCACAGCAACATCAGGTGTGTCAGCAACATCAGGTGTCTCAGTAACATCAGGTGTCTCAGCAACATCAGCTGTCTCAGTAACATCAGGTGTCTCAGTAACATCAGGTGTCTCAATAACATCAAGTGTCTCAGCAACATCAGGTGTCTCAGTATCAGCAGGTGTCTCAGTAACATCAGGTGTCTCAGTAACATCAGGTGTCTCAGCAACATCAGGTGTCTCAGTAACAGTAGGTGTCTCAGTAACATCAGGTGCCTTAGTAATATCAGGTGTCTGAGTTACATCAGGTGTCACAGCAACATCAGGTGTCTCAGTAACATCAGGTGTGTCAGCAACATCAGGTGTCTCAGTAACATCAGGTGTCTCAGCAACATCAGCTGTCTCAGTAACATCAGGTGTCTCAGTAACATCAGGTGTCTCAGTAACATCAGGTGTCTCAACAACATCAGGTGTCTCAGTAACATCAGGTGTATCAGTACCATCAGGTGTCTCAGTAACATCAGGTGCCTCAGTAACATCAGGTGTCTCAGCAACATCAGGTGTCGCAGTAACATCAGGTGTCGCAGTAACATCAGGTGTGTCAGTAACATTAGTAACATCAGGTGTCTCAGTAACATCAGGTGCCTCAGTAACATCAGGTGTCTCAGTAACGTCAGGTGTCTGAGTAACATCAGGTGTCTCAGCAACGTCAGTTGTCTCAGTAACATCAGGTGTGTCAGCAACATCAGGTGTCTCAGCAACATCAGGTGTCTCAGTAACATCAGGTGTCTCAGTAACATTAGGTGTCTCAGCAACATCATGTGTCTCAGTAACGTCAGGTGTCTCAGCAACGTCAGTTGTCTCTGTGACATCAGGTGTCTCAGCAACATCAGGTGTCTCAGTAACATCAGGTGTCTCAGTAACATCAGGTGTCTCAGACACATCAGGTGTCTACGAGAAATCAGGTGTCTTAGTAACATCAGGTGTCTCAGTAACATCAGGTGTCTCAGTAACATCAGGTGTCTCAGTAACATCAGGTGTCTCAGACACATCAGGTGTCTCAGTGACATCAGGTGTCTTAGTAACATCAGGTGTCTCAGTAACATCAGGTGTCTCAGCAACATCAGGTGTCTCAGTAACATCAGGTGTCTCAGTAACATCAGGTGTCTCAGCAACATCATGTGTCTCAGTAACGTCAGGTGTCTCAGTAACATCAGGTGTCTCAGTTACATCAGGTGTCTCAGTAACATCAGGTGTCTCAGCAACATCAGGTGTCTCAGTAACATTAGCTGTCTCAGTAACATTAGCTGTCTCAGTAACATCAGGTGTCTCAGTAACATCGGGTGTCTCAGTAACATCAGGTGTCTCAACAACATCAGGTGTCTCAGTAACATCAGGTGTCTCAGTAACATCAGTAACATCAGGTGTCTCAGCAACAACAGGTGTCTCAGTAACATCAGGTGTCTCAGTAACATCAGGTGTCTCAGCAACATCAGGTGTCTCAGTAACATTAGCTGTCTCAGTAACATCAGGTGTCTCAGTAACATCAGGTGTCTCAACAACATCAGGTGTCTCAGTAACATCAGGTGTCTCAGTAACATCAGTAACATCAGGTGTCTCAGCAACATCAGCTGTCTCAGTAACATCAGGTGTCTCAGCAACATCAGGTGTCTCAGTAACATCAGGTTTCTCAGTTTTATCAGGTGTCTCAGTATCATCAGGTGTCTCAGTAACATCAGGTGTCTCAGCAACATCAGGTGTCTCAGTAACATCTGGTGTCTCAGTAACATTAGGTGTGTCACTAACCTTAGTAACATCAAGTGTCTCAGCAACATCAGGTGTCTCAGTATCATCAGGTGTCTCAGTAACATCAGGTGTCTCAGCAACATCAGTAACATCAGGTGTCTCAGCAACATCAGGTGTCTCAGTAACATCAGGTGTCTCAGTAACAGTAGGTGTATCAGTAACATCAGTTGCCTCAGTAATATCAGGTGTCTCAGTAACATCAGGTGTCACAGCAACATCAGGTGTATCAGCAACATCAGGTGTCTCAGTAACATCAGGTGTCTCAGCAACATCAGCTGTCTCAGTAACATCAGATGTCTCAGCAACATCAGGTGTCTCAGTATCAGCAGGTGTCTCAGTAACATCAGGTGTCTCAGTAACATCAGGTGTCTCAGCAACATCAGGTGTCTCAGTAACAGTAGGTGTCTCAGTAACATCAGGTGCCTTAGTAATATCAGGTGTCTCAGTTACATCAGGTGTCACAGCAACATCAGGTGTCTCAGTAACATCAGGTGTGTCAGCAACATCAGGTGTCTCAGTAACATCAGGTGTCTCAGCAACATCAGCTGTCTCAGTAACATCAGGTGTCTCAGAAACATCAGGTGTCTCAGTAACATCAGGTGTCTCAACAACATCAGGTGTCTCAGTAACATCAGGTGTATCAGTACCATCAGGTGTCTCAGTAACATCAGGTGCCTCAGTAACATCAGGTGTCTCAGCAACATCAGGTGTCGCAGTAACATCAGGTGTCGCAGTAACATCAGGTGTGTCAGTAACATTAGTAACATCAGGTGTCTCAGTAACATCAGGTGCCTCAGTAACA
The DNA here is from genome assembly GCF_905237065.1 of Salmo salar. Lineage (NCBI taxonomy): Eukaryota > Metazoa > Chordata > Actinopteri > Salmoniformes > Salmonidae > Salmo > Salmo salar. Next base: position 105,116,443 of record NC_059450.1, read on the forward strand.
TCAGGTGTCTCAGTAACGTCAGGTGTCTGAGTAACATCAGGTGTCTCAGCAACGTCAGTTGTCTCAGTAACATCAGGTGTGTCAGCAACATCAGGTGTCTCAGTAACAGCAGGTGTCTCAGTAACATCAGGTGTCTCAGACACATCAGGTGTCTCAGCAACATCAGGTGTCTCAGTAACATCAGGTGTCTCAGTAACATTAGGTGTCTCAGCAACATCATGTGTCTCAGTAACGTCAGGTGTCTCAGTAACATCAGGTGTCTCAGCAACGTCAGTTGTCTCTGTGACATCAGGTGTCTCAGCAACATCAGGTGTCTCAGTAACATCAGGTGTCTCAGTAACATCAGGTGTCTCAGACACATCAGGTGTCTACGAGACATCAGGTGTCTTAGTAACATCAGGTGTCTCAGTAACATCAGGTGTCTCAGTAACATCAGGTGTCTCTGTAACATCAGGTGTCTCAGACACATCAGGTGTCTCAGTGACATCAGGTGTCTTAGTATTATCAGGTGTCTCAGTAACATCAGGTGTCTCAGCAACATCAGGTGTCTCAGTAACATCAGGTGTCTCAGTAACATCAGGTGTCTGAGCAACATCATGTGTCTCAGTAACGTCAGGTGTCTCAGTAACATCAGGTGTCTCAGTTACATCAGGTGTCTCAGTAACATCAGGTGTCTCAGCAATATCAGGTGTCTCAGTAACATTAGCTGTCTCAGTAACATTAGCTGTCTCAGTAACATCAGGTGTCTCAGTAACATCAGTAACATCAGGTGTCTCAGCAACAACAGGTGTCTCAGTAACATCAGGTGTCTCAGTAACATCAGGTGTCTCAGCAACATCAGGTGTCTCAGTAACATTAGCTGTCTCAGTAACATCAGGTGTCTCAGTAACATCAGGTGTCTCAACAACATCAGGTGTCTCAGTAACATCAGGTGTCTCAGTAACGTCAGTAACATCAGGTGTCTCAGCAACATCATCTGTCTCAGTAACATCAGGTGTCTCAGCAACATCAGGTGTCTCAGTAACATCAGGTTTCTCAGTTTTATCAGGTGTCTCAGTATCATCAGGTGTCTCAGTAACATCAGGTGTCTCAGCAACATCAGGTGTCTCAGTAACATCAGGTGTCTCAGTAACATCAGGTGTCTCAGCAACATCATGTGTCTCAGTAACGTCAGGTGTCTCAGTAACATCAGGTGTCTCAGTTACATCATATGTCTCAGTAACATCAGGTGTTTCAGCAACATCAGGTGTCTCAGTAACATTAGCTGTCTCAGTAACATTAGCTGTCTCAGTAACATCAGGTGTCTCAGTAACATCGGGTGTCTCAGTAACATCAGGTGTCTCAACAACATCAGGTGTCTCAGTAACATCAGGTGTCTCAGTAACATCAGTAACATCAGGTGTCTCAGCAACAACAGGTGTCTCAGTAACATCAGGTGTCTCAGTAACATCAGGTGTCTCAGCAACATCAGGTGTCTCAGTAACATTAGCTGTCTCAGTAACATCAGGTGTCTCAGTAACATCAGGTGTCTCAACAACATCAGGTGTCTCAGTAACATCAGGTGTCTCAGTAACATCAGTAACATCAGGTGTCTCAGCAACATCAGCTGTCTCAGTAACATCAGGTGTCTCAGCAACATCAGGTGTCTCAGTAACATCAGGTTTCTGAGTTTTATCAGGTGTCTCAGTATCATCAGGTGTCTCAACAACATCAGGTGTCTCAGTAACATCAGGTGTATCAGTACCATCAGGTGTCTCAGTAACATCAGGTGCCTCAGTAACATCAGGTGTCTCAGCAACATCAGGTGTCGCAGTAACATCAGGTGTCGCAGTAACATCAGGTGTGTCAGTAACATTAGTAACATCAGGTGTCTCAGTAACATCAGGTGCCTCAGTAACATCATGTGTCTCAGTAACGTCAGGTGTCTGAGTAACATCAGGTGTCTCAGCAACGTCAGTTGTCTCAGTAACATCAGGTGTGTCAGCAACATCAGGTGTCTCAGTAACAGCAGGTGTCTCAGTAACATCAGGTGTCTCAGACACATCAGGTGTCTCAGCAACATCAGGTGTCTCAGTAACATCAGGTGTCTCAGTAACATTAGGTGTCTCAGCAACATCATGTGTCTCAGTAACGTCAGGTGTCTCAGTAACATCAGGTGTCTCAGCAACGTCAGTTGTCTCTGTGACATCAGGTGTCTCAGCAACATCAGGTGTCTCAGTAACATCAGGTGTCTCAGTAACATCAGGTGTCTCAGACACATCAGGTGTCTACGAGACATCAGGTGTCTTAGTAACATCAGGTGTCTCAGTAACATCAGGTGTCTCAGTAACATCAGGTGTCTCTGTAACATCAGGTGTCTCAGACACATCAGGTGTCTCAGTGACATCAGGTGTCTTAGTAACATCAGGTGTCTCAGTAACATCAGGTGTCTCAGCAACATCAGGTGTCTCAGTAACATCAGGTGTCTCAGTAACATCAGGTGTCTGAGCAACATCATGTGTCTCAGTAACGTCAGGTGTCTCAGTAACATCAGGTGTCTCAGTTACATCAGGTGTCTCAGTAACATCAGGTGTCTCAGCAATATCAGGTGTCTCAGTAACATTAGCTGTCTCAGTAACATTAGCTGTCTCAGTAACATCAGGTGTCTCAGTAACATCAGTAACATCAGGTGTCTCAGCAACAACAGGTGTCTCAGTAACATCAGGTGTCTCAGTAACATCAGGTGTCTCAGCAACATCAGGTGTCTCAGTAACATTAGCTGTCTCAGTAACATCAGGTGTCTCAGTAACATCAGGTGTCTCAACAACATCAGGTGTCTCAGTAACATCAGGTGTCTCAGTAACGTCAGTAACATCAGGTGTCTCAGCAACATCATCTGTCTCAGTAACATCAGGTGTCTCAGCAACATCAGGTGTCTCAGTAACATCAGGTTTCTCAGTTTTATCAGGTGTCTCAGTATCATCAGGTGTCTCAGTAACATCAGGTGTCTCAGCAACATCAGGTGTCTCAGTAACATCAGGTGTCTCAGTAACATCAGGTGTCTCAGCAACATCATGTGTCTCAGTAACGTCAGGTGTCTCAGTAACATCAGGTGTCTCAGTTACATCAGGTGTCTCAGTAACATCAGGTGTTTCAGCAACATCAGGTGTCTCAGTAACATTAGCTGTCTCAGTAACATTAGCTGTCTCAGTAACATCAGGTGTCTCAGTAACATCGGGTGTCTCAGTAACATCAGGTGTCTCAACAACATCAGGTGTCTCAGTAACATCAGGTGTCTCAGTAACATCAGTAACATCAGGTGTCTCAGCAACAACAGGTGTCTCAGTAACATCAGGTGTCTCAGTAACATCAGGTGTCTCAGCAACATCAGGTGTCTCAGTAACATTAGCTGTCTCAGTAACATCAGGTGTCTCAGTAACATCAGGTGTCTCAACAACATCAGGTGTCTCAGTAACATCAGGTGTCTCAGTAACATCAGTAACATCAGGTGTCTCAGCAACATCAGCTGTCTCAGTAACATCAGGTGTCTCAGCAACATCAGGTGTCTCAGTAACATCAGGTTTCTCAGTAACATCAGGTGTCTCAACAACATCAGGTGTCTCAGTAACATCAGGTGTCTCAGCAACATCAGGTGTCTCAGTAACAACTGGTGTCTCAGTAACATTAGGTGTGTCACTAACCTTAGTAACATCAAGTGTCTCAGCAACATCAGGTGTCTCAGTATCATCAGGTGTCTCAGTAACATCAGGTGTCTCAGCAACATCAGTAACATCAGGTGTCTCAGCAACATCAGGTGTCTCAGTAACATCAGGTGTCTCAGTAACAGTAGATGTATCAGTAACATCAGTTGCCTCAGTAATATCAGGTGTCTCAGTAACATCAGGTGTCACAGCAACATCAGGTGTGTCAGCAACATCAGGTGTCTCAGTAACATCAGGTGTCTCAGCAACATCAGCTGTCTCAGTAACATCAGGTGTCTCAGCAACATCAGGTGTCTCAGTATCAGCATTTGTCTCAGTAACATCAGGTGTCTCAGTAATATCAGGTGTCTCAGCAACATCAGGTGTCTCAGTAACAGTAGGTGTCTCAGTAACATCAGGTGCCTTAGTAATATCAGGTGTCTCAGTTACATCAGGTGTCACAGCAACATCAGGTGTCTCAGTAACATCAGGTGTGTCAGCAACATCAGGTGTCTCAGTAACATCAGGTGTCTCAGCAACATCAGCTGTCTCAGTAACATCAGGTGTCTCAGTAACATCAGGTGTCTCAGTAACATCAGGTGTCTCAACAACATCAGGTGTCTCAGTAACATCAGGTGTATCAGTACCATCAGGTGTCTCAGTAACATCAGGTGCCTCAGTAACATCAGGTGTCTCAGCAACATCAGGTGTCGCAGTAACATCAGGTGTCGCAGTAACATCAGGTGTGTCAGTAACATTAGTAACATCAGGTGTCTCAGTAACATCAGGTGCCTCAGTAACATCAGGTGTCTCAGTCACGTCAGGTGTCTGAGTAACATCAGGTGTCTCAGCAACGTCAGTTGTCTCAGTAACATCAGGTGTGTCAGCAACATCAGGTGTCTCAGTAACATCAGGTGTCTCAGTAACATTAGGTGTCTCCGCAACATCATGTGTCTCAGTAACGTCAGGTGTCTCAGTAACATCAGGTGTCTCAGCAACGTCAGTTGTCTCTGTGACATCAGGTGTCTCAGCAACATCAGGTGTCTCAGTAACATCAGGTGTCTCAACAACATCAGGTGTCTCAGTAACATCAGGTGTATCAGTACCATCAGGTGTCTCAGTAACATCAGGTGCCTCAGTAACATCAGGTGTCTCAGCAACATCAGGTGTCGCAGTAACATCAGGTGTCGCAGTAACATCAGGTGTGTCAGTAACATTAGTAACATCAGGTGTCTCAGTAACATCAGGTGCCTCAGTAACATCAGGTGTCTCAGTAACGTCAGGTGTCTGAGTAACATCAGGTGTCTCAGCAACGTCAGTTGTCTCAGTAACATCAGGTGTGTCAGCAACATCAGGTGTCTCAGTAACAGCAGGTGTCTCAGTAACATCAGGTGTCTCAGACACATCAGGTGTCTCAGCAACATCAGGTGTCTCAGTAACATCAGGTGTCTCAGTAACATTAGGTGTCTCAGCAACATCATGTGTCTCAGTAACGTCAGGTGTCTCAGTAACATCAGGTGTCTCAGCAACGTCAGTTGTCTCTGTGACATCAGGTGTCTCAGCAACATCAGGTGTCTCAGTAACATCAGGTGTCTCAGTAACATCAGGTGTCTCAGACACATCAGGTGTCTACGAGACATCAGGTGTCTTAGTAACATCAGGTGTCTCAGTAACATCAGGTGTCTCAGTAACATCAGGTGTCTCTGTAACATCAGGTGTCTCAGACACATCAGGTGTCTCAGTGACATCAGGTGTCTTAGTAACATCAGGTGTCTCAGTAACATCAGGTGTCTCAGCAACATCAGGTGTCTCAGTAACATCAGGTGTCTCAGTAACATCAGGTGTCTGAGCAACATCATGTGTCTCAGTAACGTCAGGTGTCTCAGTAACATCAGGTGTCTCAGTTACATCAGGTGTCTCAGTAACATCAGGTGTCTCAGCAATATCAGGTGTCTCAGTAACATTAGCTGTCTCAGTAACATTAGCTGTCTCAGTAACATCAGGTGTCTCAGTAACATCAGTAACATCAGGTGTCTCAGCAACAACAGGTGTCTCAGTAACATCAGGTGTCTCAGTAACATCAGGTGTCTCAGCAACATCAGGTGTCTCAGTAACATTAGCTGTCTCAGTAACATCAGGTGTCTCAGTAACATCAGGAGTCTCAACAACATCAGGTGTCTCAGTAACATCAGGTGTCTCAGTAACGTCAGTAACATCAGGTGTCTCAGCAACATCATCTGTCTCAGTAACATCAGGTGTCTCAGCAACATCAGGTGTCTCAGTAACATCAGGTTTCTCAGTTTTATCAGGTGTCTCAGTATCATCAGGTGTCTCAGTAACATCAGGTGTCTCAGCAACATCAGGTGTCTCAGTAACATCAGGTGTCTCAGTAACATCAGGTGTCTCAGCAACATCATGTGTCTCAGTAACGTCAGGTGTCTCAGTAACATCAGGTGTCTCAGTTACATCAGGTGTCTCAGTAACATCTGGTGTTTCAGCAACATCAGGTGTCTCAGTAACATTAGCTGTCTCAGTAACATTAGCTGTCTCAGTAACATCAGGTGTCTCAGTAACATCGGGTGTCTCAGTAACATCAGGTGTCTCAACAACATCAGGTGTCTCAGTAACATCAGGTGTCTCAGTAACATCAGTAACATCAGGTGTCTCAGCAACAACAGGTGTCTCAGTAACATCAGGTGTCTCAGTAACATCAGGTGTCTCAGCAACATCAGGTGTCTCAGTAACATTAGCTGTCTCAGTAACATCAGGTGTCTCAGTAACATCAGGTGTCTCAACAACATCAGGTGTCTCAGTAACATCAGGTGTCTCAGTAACATCAGTAACATCAGGTGTCTCAGCAACATCAGCTGTCTCAGTAACATCAGGTGTCTCAGCAACATCAGGTGTCTCAGTAACATCAGGTTTCTCAGTTTTATCAGGTGTCTCAGTATCATCAGGTGTCTCAGTAACATCAGGTGTCTCAGCAACATCAGGTGTCTCAGTAACAACTGGTGTCTCAGTAACATTAGGTGTGTCACTAACCTTAGTAACATCAAGTGTCTCAGCAACATCAGGTGTCTCAGTATCATCAGGTGTCTCAGTAACATCAGGTGTCTCAGCAACATCAGTAACATCAGGTGTCTCAGCAACATCAGGTGTCTCAGTAACATCAGGTGTCTCAGTAACAGTAGGTGTATCAGTAACATCAGTTGCCTCAGTAATATCAGGTGTCTCAGTAACATCAGGTGTCACAGCAACATCAGGTGTGTCAGCAACATCAGGTGTCTCAGTAACATCAGGTGTCTCAGCAACATCAGCTGTCTCAGTAACATCAGGTGTCTCAGCAACATCAGGTGTCTCAGTATCAGCATGTGTCTCAGTAACATCAGGTGTCTCAGTAATATCAGGTGTCTCAGCAACATCAGGTGTCTCAGTAACAGTAGGTGTCTCAGTAACATCAGGTGCCTTAGTAATATCAGGTGTCTCAGTTACATCAGGTGTCACAGCAACATCAGGTGTCTCAGTAACATCAGGTGTGTCAGCAACATCAGGTGTCTCAGTAACATCAGGTGTCTCAGCAACATCAGCTGTCTCAGTAACATCAGGTGTCTCAGTAACATCAGGTGTCTCAGTAACATCAGGTGTCTCAACAACATCAGGTGTCTCAGTAACATCAGGTGTATCAGTACCATCAGGTGTCTCAGTAACATCAGGTGCCTCAGTAACATCAGGTGTCTCAGCAACATCAGGTGTCGCAGTAACATCAGGTGTCGCAGTAACATCAGGTGTCTCAGCAACATCAGGTGTCGCAGTAACATCAGGTGTCGCAGTAACATCAGGTGTGTCAGTAACATCAGGTGTCTCAGTAACGTCAGGTGTCTGAGTAACATCAGGTGTCTCAGCAACGTCAGTTGTCTCAGTAACATCAGGTGTGTCAGCAACATCAGGTGTCTCAGTAACATCAGGTGTGTCAGCAACATCAGGTGTCTCAGTAACATCAGGTGTCTCAGTAACATCAGGTGTCTCAGTAACATCAGGTGTCTCAGACACATCAGGTGTCTACGAGACATCAGGTGTCTTATTAACATCAGGTGTCTCAGTAACATCAGGTGTCTCAGTAACATCAGGTGTCTCTGTAACATCAGGTGTCTCAGACACATCAGGTGTCTCAGTGACATCAGGTGTCTTAGTAACATCAGGTGTCTCAGTAACATCAGGTGTCTCAGCAACATCAGGTGTCTCAGTAACATCAGGTGTCTCAGTAACATCAGGTGTCTCAGCAACATCATGTGTCTCAGTAACGTCAGTTGTCTCAGTAACATCAGGTGTCTCAGTTACATCAGGTGTCTCAGTAACATCAGGTGTCTCAGCAACATCAGGTGTCTCAGTAACATTAGCTGTCTCAGTAACATTAGCTGTCTCAGTAACATCAGGTGTCTCAGTAACATCAGTAACATCAGGTGTCTCAGCAACAACAGGTGTCTCAGTAACATCAGGTGTCTCAGTAACATCAGGTGTCTCAGCAACATCAGGTGTCTCAGTAACATTAGCTGTCTCAGTAACATCAGGTGTCTCAGTAACATCAGGTGTCTCAACAACATCAGGTGTCTCAGTAACATCAGGTGTCTCAGTAACATCAGTAACATCAGGTGTCTCAGCAACATCAGCTGTCTCAGTAACATCAGGTGTCTCAGCAACATCAGGTGTCTCAGTAACATCAGGTTTCTCAGTTTTATCAGGTGTCTCAGTATCATCAGGTGTCTCAGTAACATCAGGTGTCTCAGCAACATCAGGTGTCTCAGTAACATCTGGTGTCTCAGTAACATTAGGTGTGTCACTAACCTTAGTAACATCAAGTGTCTCAGCAACATCAGGTGTCTCAGTATCATCAGGTGTCTCAGTAACATCAGGTGTCTCAGCAACATCAGTAACATCAGGTGTCTCAGCAACATCAGGTGTCTCAGTAACATCAGGTGTCTCAGTAACAGTAGGTGTATCAGTAACATCAGTTGCCTCAGTAATATCAGGTGTCTCAGTAACATCAGGTGTCACAGCAACATCAGGTGTGTCAGCAACATCAGGTGTCTCAGTAACATCAGGTGTCTCAGCAACATCAGCTGTCTCAGTAACATCAGGTGTCTCAGTAACATCAGGTGTCTCAATAACATCAAGTGTCTCAGCAACATCAGGTGTCTCAGTATCAGCAGGTGTCTCAGTAACATCAGGTGTCTCAGTAACATCAGGTGTCTCAGCAACATCAGGTGTCTCAGAAACATCAGGTGTCTCAGCAACATCAGGTGTCTCAGTAACATCAGGTGTCTCAGCAACATCAGGTGTCTCAGTAACATCAGGTGTCTCAGCAACATCAGGTGTCTCAGCAACATCAGGTGTCGCAGTAACATCAGTTGTCGCAGTAACATCAGGTGTGTCAGTAACATTAGTAACATCAGGTGTCTCAGTAACATCAGGTGCCTCAGTAACATCAGGTGTCTCAGTAACGTCAGGTGTCTGAGTAACATCAGGTGTCTCAGTAACATCAGGTGTCTCAGTAACATCAGGTGTCTCAGCAACGTCAGTTGTCTCAGTAACATCAGGTGTGTCAGCAACATCAGGTGTCTCAGTAACATCAGGTGTCTCAGTAACATCAGGTGTCTCAGACACATCAGGTGTCTCAGCAACATCAGGTGTCTCAGTAACATCAGGTGTCTCAGCAACATCATGTGTCTCAGTAACGTCAGGTGTCTCAGTAACATCAGGTGTCTCAGCAACGTCAGTTGTCTCTGTGACATCAGGTGTCTCAGCAACATCAGGTGTCTCAGTAACATCAGGTGTCTCAGTAACATCAGGTGTCTCAGACACATCAGGTGTCTACGAGACATCAGGTGTCTTAGTAACATCAGGTGTCTCAGTAACATCAGGTGTCTCAGTAACATCAGGTGTCTCAGTAACATCAGGTGTCTCAGACACATCAGGTGTCTCAGTGACATCAGGTGTCTTAGTAACATCAGGTGTCTCAGTAACATCAGGTGTCTCAGCAACATCAGGTGTCTCAGTAACATCAGGTGTCTCAGTAACATCAGGTGTCTCAGCAACATCATGTGTCTCAGTAACGTCAGGTGTCTCAGTAACATCAGGTGTCTCAGTTACATCAGGTGTCTCAGTAACATCAGGTGTCTCAGCAACATCAGGTGTCTCAGTAACATTAGCTGTCTCAGTAACATTAGCTGTCTCAGTAACATCAGGTGTCTCAGTAACATCGGGTGTCTCAGTAACATCAGGTGTCTCAACAACATCAGGTGTCTCAGTAACATCAGGTGTCTAAGTAACATCAGTAACATCAGGTGTCTCAGCAACAACAGGTGTCTCAGTAACATCAGGTGTCTCAGTAACATCAGGTGTCTCAGCAACATCAGGTGTCTCAGTAACATTAGCTGTCTCAGTAACATCAGGTGTCTCAGTAACATCAGGTGTCTCAACAACATCAGGTGTCTCAGTAACATCAGGTGTCTCAGTAACATCAGTAACATCAGGTGTCTCAGCAACATCAGCTGTCTCAGTAACATCAGGTGTCTCAGCAACATCAGGTGTCTCAGTAACATCAGGTTTCTCAGTATTATAAGGTGTCTCAGTATCATCAGGTGTCTCAGTAACATCAGGTGTCTCAGCAACATCAGGTGTCTCAGTAACATCTGGTGTCTCAGTAACATTAGGTGTGTCACTAACCTTAGTAACATCAAGTGTCTCAGCAACATCAGGTGTCTCAGTATCATCAGGTGTCTCAGTAACATCAGGTGTCTCAGCAACATCAGTAACATCAGGTGTCTCAGCAACATCAGGTGTCTCAGTAACATCAGGTGTCTCAGTAACAGTAGGTGTATCAGTAACATCAGTTGCCTCAGTAATATCAGGTGTCTCAGTAACATCAGGTGTCACAGCAACATCAGGTGTGTCAGCAACATCAGGTGTCTCAGTAACATCAGGTGTCTCAGCAACGTCATGTGTCTCAGTAACGTCAGGTGTCTCAGTAACGTCAGGTGTCTCAGTAACATCAGGTGTCTCAGTAACATCAGGTGTCTCAGCAACGTCAACTGTCTCAGTAACATCAGGTGTCTCAGTAACATCAGGTGTGTTAGTAACCTTAGTAACATCAAGTGTCTCAGCAACATCAGGTGTCTCAGTATCATCAGGTGTCTCAGTAACATCAGGTGTCTCAGTAACATCAGTAACATCAGGTGTCTCAGCAACATCAGGTGTCTCAGCAACATCAGGTGTCTCAGTAACAGTAGGTGTCTCAGTAACATCAGGTGCCTTAGTAATATCAGGTGTCTCAGTTTCATCAGGTGTCACAGCAACATCAGGTGTCTCAGCAACATCAGCTGTCTCAGTAACATCAGGTGTCTCAGTAACATCAGGTGTCTCAGTAACATCAGGTGTCTCAACAACATCAGGTGTCTGAGTAACATCAGGTGTATCAGTAACATCAGGTGTCTCAGTAACATCAGGTGCCTCAGTAACATCAGGTGTCTCAGCAACATCAGGTGTCTCAGTAACATCAGGTGTCTCAGTAACATCAGGTGTCTCAGTAACGTCAGGTGTCTGAGTAACATCAGGTGTCTCAGTAACATCAGGTGTCTCAGTAACATCAGGTGTCTCAGCAACATCAGTAACATCAGGTGTCTCAGACACATCAGTTGTCTCAGTAACATCAGGTGTGTCAGCAACATCAGGTGTCTCAGAAACATCAGGTGTCTCAGCAACATCAGGTGTCTCAGTAACATCAGGTGTCTCAGCAACATCAGGTGTCTCAGTAACATCAGGTGTCTCAGCAACATCAGGTGTCTCAGCAACATCAGGTGTCGCAGTAACATCAGGTGTCGCAGTAACATCAGGTGTGTCAGTAACATTAGTAACATCAGGTGTCTCAGTAACATCAGGTGCCTCAGTAACATCAGGTGTCTCAGTAACGTCAGGTGTCTGAGTAACATCAGGTGTCTCAGTAACATCAGGTGTCTCAGTAACATCAGGTGTCTCAGCAACGTCAGTTGTCTCAGTAACATCAGGTGTGTCAGCAACATCAGGTGTCTCAGTAACATCAGGTGTCTCAGTAACATCAGGTGTCTCAGACACATCAGGTGTCTCAGCAACATCAGGTGTCTCAGTAACATCAGGTGTCTCAGCAACATCATGTGTCTCAGTAACGTCAGGTGTCTCAGTAACATCAGGTGTCTCAGCAACGTCAGTTGTCTCTGTGACATCAGGTGTCTCAGCAACATCAGGTGTCTCAGTAACATCAGGTGTCTCAGTAACATCAGGTGTCTCAGACACATCAGGTGTCTACGAGACATCAGGTGTCTTAGTAACATCAGGTGTCTCAGTAACATCAGGTGTCTCAGTAACATCAGGTGTCTCAGTAACATCAGGTGTCTCAGACACATCAGGTGTCTCAGTGACATCAGGTGTCTTAGTAACATCAGGTGTCTCAGTAACATCAGGTGTCTCAGCAACATCAGGTGTCTCAGTAACATCAGGTGTCTCAGTAACATCAGGTGTCTCAGCAACATCATGTGTCTCAGTAACGTCAGGTGTCTCAGTAACATCAGGTGTCTCAGTTACATCAGGTGTCTCAGTAACATCAGGTGTCTCAGCAACATCAGGTGTCTCAGTAACATTAGCTGTCTCAGTAACATTAGCTGTCTCAGTAACATCAGGTGTCTCAGTAACATCGGGTGTCTCAGTAACATCAGGTGTCTCAACAACATCAGGTGTCTCAGTAACATCAGGTGTCTAAGTAACATCAGTAACATCAGGTGTCTCAGCAACAACAGGTGTCTCAGTAACATCAGGTGTCTCAGTAACATCAGGTGTCTCAGCAACATCAGGTGTCTCAGTAACATTAGCTGTCTCAGTAACATCAGGTGTCTCAGTAACATCAGGTGTCTCAACAACATCAGGTGTCTCAGTAACATCAGGTGTCTCAGTAACATCAGTAACATCAGGTGTCTCAGCAACATCAGCTGTCTCAGTAACATCAGGTGTCTCAGCAACATCAGGTGTCTCAGTAACATCAGGTTTCTCAGTATTATAAGGTGTCTCAGTATCATCAGGTGTCTCAGTAACATCAGGTGTCTCAGCAACATCAGGTGTCTCAGTAACATCTGGTGTCTCAGTAACATTAGGTGTGTCACTAACCTTAGTAACATCAAGTGTCTCAGCAACATCAGGTGTCTCAGTATCATCAGGTGTCTCAGTAACATCAGGTGTCTCAGCAACATCAGTAACATCAGGTGTCTCAGCAACATCAGGTGTCTCAGTAACATCAGGTGTCTCAGTAACAGTAGGTGTATCAGTAACATCAGTTGCCTCAGTAATATCAGGTGTCTCAATAACATCAGGTGTCACAGCAACATCAGGTGTGTCAGCAACATCAGGTGTCTCAGTAACATCAGGTGTCTCAGCAACGTCATGTGTCTCAGTAACGTCAGGTGTCTCAGTAACGTCAGGTGTCTCAGTAACATCAGGTGTCTCAGTAACATCAGGTGTCTCAGCAACGTCAACTGTCTCAGTAACATCAGGTGTCTCAGTAACATCAGGTGTGTTAGTAACCTTAGTAACATCAAGTGTCTCAGCAACATCAGGTGTCTCAGTATCATCAGGTGTCTCAGTAACATCAGGTGTCTCAGTAACATCAGTAACATCAGGTGTCTCAGCAACATCAGGTGTCTCAGCAACATCAGGTGTCTCAGTAACAGTAGGTGTCTCAGTAACATCAGGTGCCTTAGTAATATCAGGTGTCTCAGTTTCATCAGGTGTCACAGCAACATCAGGTGTCTCAGCAACATCAGCTGTCTCAGTAACATCAGGTGTCTCATTAACATCAGGTGTCTCAGTAACATCAGGTGTCTCAACAACATCAGGTGTCTGAGTAACATCAGGTGTATCAGTAACATCAGGTGTCTCAGTAACATCAGGTGCCTCAGTAACATCAGGTGTCTCAGCAACATCAGGTGTCTCAGTAACATCAGGTGTCTCAGTAACATCAGGTGTCTCAGTAACGTCAGGTGTCTGAGTAACATCAGGTGTCTCAGTAACATCAGGTGTCTCAGTAACATCAGGTGTCTCAGCAACATCAGTAACATCAGGTGTCTCAGACACATCAGTTGTCTCAGTAACATCAGGTGTGTCAGCAACATCAGGTGTCTCAGTAACATCAGGTGTCTTAGTAACATCGGGTGTCTCAGCAAAATCAGGTGTCTCAGTAACATTAGCTGTCTCAGTAACATCAGGTGCCTCAGTAACATCAGGTGTCTCAGTGACATCAGCTGTCTTAGTAACATCAAGTGTCTCAGTAACATCAGGTGTCTCAGTAACATCAGGGTTCTCAGTAACATCAGGTGTCTCAGTAAAATCAGGTGTCTTAGTAACATCGGGTGTCTCAGCAAAACCAGGTGTCTCAGTAACATTAGCTGTCTCAGTAACATCAGGTGCCTCAGTAACATCAGGTGTCTCAGTAACATCAGGTGTCTCAGTAACATCAGGTGTCTCAGTACATCTCCAACAGCAGGTGTCTCAGTAACATCAGGTGTCTCAGTAACAGCAGGTGTCTCAGTAACATCAGGTGTCTCAGTAACAGCAGGTGTCTCAGTAACATCAGGTGTCTCAGTAACATCAGTAACATCAGGTGTCTCAGAAACAGGAGGTGTCTCAGTAACATCAGGTGTCTCAGTAACATCAGTAACATCAGGTGTCTCAGTAACATCAGGTGTCTCAATAACATCAGGTATCTCAGCAACATCAGATGTCTCAGCAACAGCAGGTGTCTCAGTAACATCAGGTGTCTCAGTAACATCAGGTGTCTCAGTAACATCAGGTGTCTCAGTAACATCAGTAACATCAAGTGTCTCAGCAACATCAGGTGTCTCAGTATCATCAGGTGTCTCAGTAACATCAGGTGTCTCAGCAACATCAGTAACATCAGGTGTCTTAGCAACATCAGGTGTCTCAGTAACATCAGGTGTCTCAGTAACAGTAGGTGTATCAGTAACATCAGTTGCCTCAGTAATATCAGGTGTCTCAGTAACATCAGGTGTCACAGCAACATCAGGTGTGTCAGCAACATCAGGTGTCTCAGTAATATCAGGTGTCTCAGCAACATCAGGTGTCTCAGTAACATCAGGTGTCTCAGCAACATCTGGTGTCTCAGTAACATCAGGTGTCTCAGCAACATCAGGTGTCTCAGCAATGTCATGTGTCTCAGTAACGTCAGGTGTCTCAGTAACGTCAGGTGTCTCAGTAACATCAGGTGTCTCAGTATCATCAGGTGTCTCAGTAACATCAGGTGTCTCAGCAACATCAGTAACATCAGGTGTCTCAGCAACATCAGGTGTCTCAGTAACATCAGGTGTCTCAGTAACAGTGGGTGTATCAGTAACATCAGTTGCCTCAGTAATATCAGGTGTCTCAGTAACATCAGGTTTCACAGCAACATCAGGTGTGTCAGCAACATCAGGTGTCTCAGTAACATCAGGTGTCTCAGCAACATCAGCTGTCTCAGTAACATCAGGTGTCTCAGTAACATCAGGTGTCTCAATAACATCAAGTGTCTCAGCAACATCAGGTGTCTCAGTATCAGCAGGTGTCTCAGTAAAATCAGGTGTCTCAGTAACATCAGGTGTCTCAGCAACATCAGGTGTCTCAGTAACATCAGGTGTCTCAGCAACATCAGGTGTCTCAGTAACATCAGGTGTCTCAGCAACATCAGGTGTCTCAGTAACATCAGGTGTCTCTGCAACATCAGGTGTCTCAGCAACGTCATGTGTCTCAGTAACGTCAGGTGTCTCAGTAACGTCAGGTGTCTCAGTAACATCAGGTGTCTCAGTAACATCAGGTGTCTCAGCAACGTCAGCTGTCTCAGTAACATCAGGTGTCTCAGTAACATCAGGTGTCTCAGTAACATCAGGTGTGTTAGTAACCTTAGTAACATCAAGTGTCTCAGCAACATCAGGTGTCTCAGTATCATCAGGTGTCTCAGTAACATCAGGTGTCTCAGTAACATCAGTAACATCAGGTGTCTCAGCAACATCAGGTGTCTCATTAACATCAGGTGTCTCAGTAACAGTAGGTGTCTCAGTAACATCAGGTGCCTTAGTAATATCAGGTGTCTCAGTTACATCGGTGTCACAGCAACATCAGGTGTCTCAGCAACATCAGCTATCTCAGTAACATCAGGTGTCTCAGTAACATCAGGTGTCTGAGTAACATCAGGTGTCTCAACAACATCAGGTGTCTCAGTAAAATCAGGTGTATCAGTAACATCAGGTGTCTCAGTAACATCAGGTGCCTCAGTAACATCAGGTGTCTCAGCAACATCAGGTGTCTCAGTAACATCAGGTGTCTCAGTAACATCAGGTGTCTCAGTAACGTCAGGTGTCTGAGTAACATCAGGTGTCTCAGTAACATCAGGTGTCTCAGTAACATCAGGTGTCTCAGCAACATCAGTAACATCAGGTGTCTCAGACACATCAGTTGTCTCAGTAACATCAGGTGTGTCAGCAACATCAGGTGTCTCAGTAACATCAGGTGTCTTTGTAACATCGGGTGTCTCAGCAAAATCAGGTGTCTCAGTAACATTAGCTGTTTCAGTAACATCAGGTGCCTCAGTAACATCAGGTGTCTCAGTGACATCAGCTGTCTTAGTAACATCAAGTGTCACAGTAACATCAGGTGTCTCAGTAACATCAGGGTTCTCAGTAACATCAGGTGTCTCAGTAAAATCAGTTGTCTTAGTAACATCGGGTGTCTCAGCAAAACCAGGTGTCTCAGTAACATTAGCTGTCTCAGTAACATCAGGTGCCTCAGTAACATCAGGTGTCTCAGTAACATCAGGTGTCTCAGTAACATCAGGTGTCTCAGTAATATCAGGTGTCTCAGCAACAGCAGGTGTCTCAGTAACATCAGGTGTCTCAGTAACAGCAGGTGTCTCAGTAACATCAGGTGTCTCAGTAACATCAGTAACATCAGGTGTCTCAGCAACATCAGGTGTCTCAGTAACATCAGTAACATCAGGTGTCTCAGTAACATCAGGTGTCTCAATAACATCAGGTGTCAGCAACATCAGGTGTCTCAGCAACAGCAGGTGTCTCAGTAACATCAGGTGTCTCAGTAACATCAGGTGTCTCAGTAACATCAGGTGTCTCAGTAACATCAGTAACATCAGGTGTCTCAGCAACAGCAGGTGTCTCAGTAACATCAGGTGTCTCAGTAACATCAGGTGTCTTAGTAACATCGGGTGTCTCAGCAAAATCAGGTGTCTCAGTAACATTAGCTGTCTCAGTAACATCAGGTGCCTCAGTAACATCAGGTGTCTCAGTGACATCAGCTGTCTTAGTAACATCAAGGGTCTCAGTAACATCAGGTGTCTCAGTAAAATCAGGTGTCTTTGTAACATCGGGTGTATCAGCAAAATCAGGTGTCTCAGTAACATTAGCTGTCTCAGTAACATCAGGTGCCTCAGTAACATCAGGTGTCTCAGTAACATCAGGTGTCTCAGCAACATCAGGTGTCTCAGTAACATCAGGTGTCTCAGCAACAGCAGGTGTCTCAGTGACATCAGGTGTCTCAGTAACATCAGGTGTCTCAGTAACATCAGTAACATCAGGTGTCTCAGTAACATCAGGTGCCTCAGTAACATCAGGTGTCTCAGCAACATCAGGTGTCTCAGTAACATCAGTTGTCTCAGTAACATCAGGTGTCTCAGCAACATCAGGTGCCTCAGTAACATCAGGTGTCTCAGCAACATCAGGTGTCTCAGTAACATCAGTTGTCTCAGTAACATCAGGTGTCTCAGTAACGTCAGGTGTCTGAGTAACATCAGGTGTCTCAGTAACATCAGGTGTCTCAGTAACATCAGGTGTCTCAGCAACATCAGTAACATCAGGTGTCTCAGACACATCAGTTGTCTCAGTAACATCAGGTGTGTCAGCAACATCAGGTGTCTCAGTAACATCAGGTGTCTCAGTAACATCAGGGTTCTCAGTAACATCAGGTGTCTCAGTAAAATCAGGTGTCTTAGTAACATCGGGTGTCTCAGCAAAACCAGGTGTCTCAGTAACATTAGCTGTCTCAGTAACATCAGGTGCCTCAGTAACATCAGGTGTCTCAGTAACATCAGGTGTCTCAGTAACATCAGGTGTCTCAGTAATATCAGGTGTCTCAGCAACAGCAGGTGTCTCAGTAACATCAGGTGTCTCAGTAACAGCAGGTGTCTCAGTAACATCAGGTGTCTCAGTAACAGCAGGTGTCTCAGTAACATCAGGTGTCTCAGTAACATCAGTAACATCAGGTGTCTCAGAAACAGGAGGTGTCTCAGTAACATCAGGTGTCTCAGTAACATCAGTAACATCAGGTGTCTCAGTAACATCAGGTGTCTCAATAACATCAGGTATCTCAGCAACATCAGATGTCTCAGCAACAGCAGGTGTCTCAGTAACATCAGGTGTCTCAGTAACATCAGGTGTCTCAGTAACATCAGGTGTCTCAGTAACATCAGTAACATCAAGTGTCTCAGCAACATCAGGTGTCTCAGTATCATCAGGTGTCTCAGTAACATCAGGTGTCTCAGCAACATCAGTAACATCAGGTGTCTTAGCAACATCAGGTGTCTCAGTAACATCAGGTGTCTCAGTAACAGTAGGTGTATCAGTAACATCAGTTGCCTCAGTAATATCAGGTGTCTCAGTAACATCAGGTGTCACAGCAACATCAGGTGTGTCAGCAACATCAGGTGTCTCAGTAACATCAGGTGTCTCAGCAACATCAGGTGTCTCAGTAACATCAGGTGTCTCAGCAACATCTGGTGTCTCAGTAACATCAGGTGTCTCAGCAACATCAGGTGTCTCAGCAACGTCATGTGTCTCAGTAACGTCAGGTGTCTCAGTAACGTCAGGTGTCTCAGTAACATCAGGTGTCTCAGTATCATCAGGTGTCTCAGTAACATCAGGTGTCTCAGCAACATCAGTAACATCAGGTGTCTCAGCAACATCAGGTGTCTCAGTAACATCAGGTGTCTCAGTAACAGTGGGTGTATCAGTAACATCAGTTGCCTCAGTAATATCAGGTGTCTCAGTAACATCAGGTTTCACAGCAACATCAGGTGTGTCAGCAACATCAGGTGTCTCAGTAACATCAGGTGTCTCAGCAACATCAGCTGTCTCAGTAACATCAGGTGTCTCAGTAACATCAGGTGTCTCAATAACATCAAGTGTCTCAGCAACATCAGGTGTCTCAGTATCAGCAGGTGTCTCAGTAACATCAGGTGTCTCAGTAACATCAGGTGTCTAAGCAACATCAGGTGTCTCAGTAACATCAGGTGTCTCAGCAACATCAGGTGTCTCAGTAACATCAGGTGTCTCAGCAACATCAGGTGTCTCAGTAACATCAGGTGTCTCTGCAACATCAGGTGTCTCAGCAACGTCATGTGTCTCAGTAACGTCAGGTGTCTCAGTAACGTCAGGTGTCTCAGTAACATCAGGTGTCTCAGTAACATCAGGTGTCTCAGCAACGTCAGCTGTCTCAGTAACATCAGGTGTCTCAGTAACATCAGGTGTCTCAGTAACATCAGGTGTGTTAGTAACCTTAGTAACATCAAGTGTCTCAGCAACATCAGGTGTCTCAGTATCATCAGGTGTCTCAGTAACATCAGGTGTCTCAGTAAAATCAGTAACATCAGGTGTCTCAGCAACATCAGGTGTCTCATTAACATCAGGTGTCTCAGTAACAGTAGGTGTCTCAGTAACATCAGGTGCCTTAGTAATATCAGGTGTCTCAGTTACATCGGTGTCACAGCAACATCAGGTGTCTCAGCAACATCAGCTGTCTCAGTAACATCAGGTGTCTCAGTAACATCAGGTGTCTGAGTAACATCAGGTGTCTCAACAACATCAGGTGTCTCAGTAAAATCAGGTGTATCAGTAACATCAGGTGTCTCAGTAACATCAGGTGCCTCAGTAACATCAGGTGTCTCAGCAACATCAGGTGTCTCAGTAACATCAGGTGTCTCAGTAACATCAGGTGTCTCAGTAACGTCAGGTGTCTGAGTAACATCAGGTGTCTCAGTAACATCAGGTGTCTCAGTAACATCAGGTGTCTCAGCAACATCAGTAACATCAGGTGTCTCAGACACATCAGTTGTCTCAGTAACATCAGGTGTGTCAGCAACATCAGGTGTCTCAGTAACATCAGGTGTCTTTGTAACATCGGGTGTCTCAGCAAAATCAGGTGTCTCAGTAACATTAGCTGTCTCAGTAACATCAGGTGCCTCAGTAACATCAGGTGTCTCAGTGACATCAGCTGTCTTAGTAACATCAAGTGTCACAGTAACATCAGGTGTCTCAGTAACATCAGGGTTCTCAGTAACATCAGGTGTCTCAGTAAAATCAGTTGTCTTAGTAACATCGGGTGTCTCAGCAAAACCAGGTGTCTCAGTAACATTAGCTGTCTCAGTAACATCAGGTGCCTCAGTAACATCAGGTGTCTCAGTAACATCAGGTGTCTCAGTAACATCAGGTGTCTCAGTAATATCAGGTGTCTCAGCAACAGCAGGTGTCTCAGTAACATCAGGTGTCTCAGTAACAGCAGGTGTCTCAGTAACATCAGGTGTCTCAGTAACATCAGTAACATCAGGTGTCTCAGCAACATCAGGTGTCTCAGTAACATCAGTAACATCAGGTGTCTCAGTAACATCAGGTGTCTCAATAACATCAGGTGTCAGCAACATCAGGTGTCTCAGCAACAGCAGGTGTCTCAGTAACATCAGGTGTCTCAGTAACATCAGGTGTCTCAGTAACATCAGGTGTCTCAGTAACATCAGTAACATCAGGTGTCTCAGCAACAGCAGGTGTCTCAGTAACATCAGGTGTCTCAGTAACATCAGGTGTCTTAGTAACATCGGGTGTCTCAGCAAAATCAGGTGTCTCAGTAACATTAGCTGTCTCAGTAACATCAGGTGCCTCAGTAACATCAGGTGTCTCAGTGACATCAGCTGTCTTAGTAACATCAAGGGTCTCAGTAACATCAGGTGTCTCAGTAAAATCAGGTGTCTTTGTAACATCGGGTGTATCAGCAAAATCAGGTGTCTCAGTAACATTAGCTGTCTCAGTAACATCAGGTGCCTCAGTAACATCAGGTGTCTCAGTAACATCAGGTGTCTCAGCAACATCAGGTGTCTCAGTAACATCAGGTGTCTCAGCAACAGCAGGTGTCTCAGTGACATCAGGTGTCTCAGTAACATCAGGTGTCTCAGTAACATCAGTAACATCAGGTGTCTCAGTAACATCAGGTGCCTCAGTAACATCAGGTGTCTCAGCAACATCAGGTGTCTCAGTAACATCAGTTGTCTCAGTAACATCAGGTGTCTCAGCAACATCAGGTGTCTCAGTAACATCAGGTGTCTCAGTAACATCAGGTGTCTCAGTAACATCAGTAATATCAGGTGTCTCAGCAACATCAGGTGTCTCAGTAACATCAGGTGTCTCAGCAACATCAGGTGTCTCAGTAACATCAGGTGTCTCAGTAACATCAGTAACATCAGGTGTCTCAGTAACATCAGGTGCCTCAGTAACATCAGGTATCTCAGCAACATCAGGTGTCTCAGTAACATCAGGTGTCTCAGCAACAGCAGGTGTCTCAGTGACATCAGGTGTCTCAGTAACATCAGGTGTCTCAGTAACATCAGTAACATCAGGTGTCTCAGTAACATCAGGTGCCTCAGTAACATCAGGTATCTCAGCAACATCAGGTGTCTCAGTAACATCAGGTGTCTCAGTAACATCAGGTGTTTTAGCAACATCAGGTGTTTCAGTAATATCAGGTGTCTCAGTAACATCAGGTGTCTCAGTAACATCAGGTGTCTCAGTAACATCAGTAACGTCAGGTGTCTCAGTAACATCAGGTGCCTCAGTAACATCAGGTGTCTCAGCAACATCAGGTGTCTCAGTAACATCAGGTGTCGAAGTAAAATCAGGTGTCTCAGCAACATCAGGTGTCTCAGTAACATCAGGTGTCTCAGTAACATCAGGTGTCACAGCAACATCAGGTGTCTCAGTAACATCAGGTGTCTCAGTAACATCAGCAACATCAGGTGTCTCAGTAACATCAGGTGTCTCAGTAACATCAGGTGTCTCAGTAACATCAGGTGCCTCAGTAACATCAGGTGTCTCAGTAACATTCGCTGTCTCAGTAACATCAGGTGCCTCAGTAACATCAGGTGTCTCAGTAACATCAGGTGTCTCAGTAACATCAGGTGTCTCAGTAATATCAGGTGTCTCAGCAACAGCAGGTGTCTCAGTAACATCAGGTGTCTCAGTAACAGCAGGTGTCTCAGTAACATCAGGTGTCTCAGTAACATCAGTAACATCAGGTGTCTCAGCAACATCAGGTGTCTCAGTAACATCAGTAACATCAGGTGTCTCAGTAACATCAGGTGTCTCAATAACATCAGGTGTCTCAGCAACATCAGGTGTCTCAGCAACAGCAGGTGTCTCAGTAACATCAGGTGTCTCAGTAACATCAGGTGTCTCAGTAATATCAGGTGTCTCAGCAACAGCAGGTGTCTCAGTAACATCAGGTGTCTCAGTAACATCAGGTGTCTCAGTAACATCAGTAACATCAGGTGTCTCAGCAACAGCAGGTGTCTCAGTAACATCAGGTGTCTCAGTAACATCAGGTGTCTTAGTAACATCGGGTGTCTCAGCAAAATCAGGTGTCTCAGTAACATTAGCTGTCTCAGTAACATCAGGTGCCTCAGTAACATCAGGTGTCTCAGTGACATCAGCTGTCTTAGTAACATCAAGTGTCTCAGTAACATCAGGTGTCTCAGTAACATCAGGGTTCTCAGTAACATCAGGTGTCTCAGTAAAATCAGGTGTCTTTGTAACATCGGGTGTATCTGCAAAATCTGGTGTCTCAGTAACATTAGCTGTCTCAGTAACATCAGGTGCCTCAGTAACATCAGGTGTCTCAGTAACATCAGGTGTCTCAGCAACATCAGGTGTCTCAGTAACATCAGGTGTCTCAGCAACAGCAGGTGTCTCAGTGACATCAGGTGTCTCAGTAACATCAGGTGTCTCAGTAACATCAGTAACATCAGGTGTCTCAGTAACATCAGGTGCCTCAGTAACATCAGGTGTCTCAGCAACATCAGGTGTCTCAGTAACATCAGGTGTCTCAGTAACATCAGGTGTCTCAGCAACATCAGGTGTCTCAGTAACATCAGGTGTCTCAGTAACATCAGGTGTCTCAGTAACATCAGTAATATCAGGTGTCTCAGCAACATCAGGTGTCTCAGTAACATCAGGTGTCTCAGTAACATCAGGTGTCTCAGTAACATCAGTAACATCAGGTGTCTCAGCAACATCAGGTGCCTCAGTAACATCAGGTGTCTCCGTAACATCAGGTGTCTCAGCAACATCAGGTGTCTCAGCAACATCAGGTGTCTCAGTAACATCAGGTGTCTCAGTAACATCAGGTGTCTCAGTAACATCAGTAACATCAGGTGTCTCAGTAACATCAGGTGTCTCAGTAACATCAAGTGTCTCAGTAACATCAGGTGTCTCAGTAACATCAGGTGTCTCAGCAACATCAGGTGTCTCAGTAACATCAGGTGTCGCAGCAAAAGCAGGTGTATCAGTAACATCAGGTGTCTCAGTAACATCAGGTGTCTCAGTAACATCAGGTGTCTCAATAACATCAGTAACATCAGGTGTCTCAGCAACATCAGGTGTCTCAGAAACATCAGGTGTCTCAGCAACATCAGGTGTCTCAGCAACATCAGATGTCTCAGTAACATCAGATGTCTCAGCAACATCAGGTGTCTCAGCAACATCAGGTGTCTCAGTAACATCAGGTGTCTCAGTAACATCAGGTGTCTCAGTAACATCAGTAACATCAGGTGTCTCAGTAACATCAGGTGTCTCAGTAACATCAAGTGTCTCAGTAACATCAGGTGTCTCAGTAACATCAGGTGTCTCAGCAACATCAGGTGTCTCAGTAACATCAGGTGTCGCAGCAAAAGCAGGTGTATCAGTAACATCAGGTGTCTCAGTAACATCAGGTGTCTCAGTAACATCAGGTGTCTCAGTAACATCAGTAACATCAGGTGTCTCAGCAACATCAGGTGTCTCAGAAACATCAGGTGTCTCAGTAACATCAGGTGCCTCAGTAACATCAGGTGTCTCAGTAACATCAGGTGTCTCAGCAACATCAGGTGTCTCAGTAACATCAGGTGTCTCAGCAACAGCAGGTGTCTCAGTGACATCATGTGTCTCAGTAACATCAGGTTTCTCAGTAACATCAGTAACATCAGGTGTCTCAGCAACAACAGGTGTCTCAGTAACATCAGGTGTCTCAGTAACATCAGGTGTCTCAGCAACATCAGGTGTCTCAGTAACATTAGCTGTCTCAGTAACATCAGGTGTCTCAGTAACATCAGGTGTCTCAACAACATCAGGTGTCTCAGTAACATCAGGTGTCTCAGTAACATCAGTAACATCAGGTGTCTCAGCAACATCAGCTGTCTCAGTAACATCAGGTGTCTCAGCAACATCAGGTGTCTCAGTAACATCAGGTTTCTCAGTTTTATCAGGTGTCTCAGTATCATCAGGTGTCTCAGTAACATCAGGTGTCTCAGCAACATCAGGTGTCTCAGTAACATCTGGTGTCTCAGTAACATTAGGTGTGTCACTAACCTTAGTAACATCAAGTGTCTCAGCAACATCAGGTGTCTCAGTATCATCAGGTGTCTCAGTAACATCAGGTGTCTCAGCAACATCAGTAACATCAGGTGTCTCAGCAACATCAGGTGTCTCAGTAACATCAGGTGTCTCAGTAACAGTAGGTGTATCAGTAACATCAGTTGCCTCAGTAATATCAGGTGTCTCAGTAACATCAGGTGTCACAGCAACATCAGGTGTATCAGCAACATCAGGTGTCTCAGTAACATCAGGTGTCTCAGCAACATCAGCTGTCTCAGTAACATCAGATGTCTCAGCAACATCAGGTGTCTCAGTATCAGCAGGTGTCTCAGTAACATCAGGTGTCTCAGTAACATCAGGTGTCTCAGCAACATCAGGTGTCTCAGTAACAGTAGGTGTCTCAGTAACATCAGGTGCCTTAGTAATATCAGGTGTCTCAGTTACATCAGGTGTCACAGCAACATCAGGTGTCTCAGTAACATCAGGTGTGTCAGCAACATCAGGTGTCTCAGTAACATCAGGTGTCTCAGCAACATCAGCTGTCTCAGTAACATCAGGTGTCTCAGTAACATCAGGTGTCTCAGTAACATCAGGTGTCTCAACAACATCAGGTGTCTCAGTAACATCAGGTGTATCAGTACCATCAGGTGTCTCAGTAACATCAGGTGCCTCAGTAACATCAGGTGTCTCAGCAACATCAGGTGTCGCAGTAACATCAGGTGTCGCAGTAACATCAGGTGTGTCAGTAACATTAGTAACATCAGGTGTCTCAGTAACATCAGGTGCCTCAGTAACATCAGGTGTCTCAGTAACGTCAGGTGTCTGAGTAACATCAGGTGTCTCAGCAACGTCAGTTGTCTCAGTAACATCAGGTGTGTCAGCAACATCAGGTGTCTCAGTAACAGCAGGTGTCTCAGTAATATCAGGTGTCTCAGACACATCAGGTGTCTCAGCAACATCAGGTGTCTCAGTAACATCAGGTGTCTCAGTAACATTAGGTGTCTCAGCAACATCATGTGTCTCAGTAACGTCAGGTGTCTCAGTAACATCAGGTGTCTCAGCAACATCAGTTGTCTCTGTGACATCAGGTGTCTCAGCAACATCAGGTGTCTCAGTAACATCAGGTGTCTCAGTAACATCAGGTGTCTCAGACACATCAGGTGTCTACGAGACATCAGGTGTCTTAGTAACATCAGGTGTCTCAGTAACATCAGGTGTCTCAGTAACATCAGGTGTCTCTGTAACATCAGGTGTCTCAGACACATCAGGTGTCTCAGTGACATCAGGTGTCTTAGTAACATCAGGTGTCTTAGTAACATCAGGTGTCTCAGCAACATCAGGTGTCTCAGTAACATCAGGTGTCTCAGTAACATCAGGTGTCTCAGCAACATCATGTGTCTCAGTAACGTCAGGTGTCTCAGTAACATCAGGTGTCTCAGTTACATCAGGTGTCTCAGTAACATCAGGTGTCTCAGCAATATCAGGTGTCTCAGTAACATTAGCTGTCTCAGTAACATTAGCTGTCTCAGTAACATCAGGTGTCTCAGTAACATCAGTAACATCAGGTGTCTCAGCAACAACAGGTGTCTCAGTAACATCAGGTGTCTCAGTAACATCAGGTGTCTCAGCAACATCAGGTGTCTCAGTAACATTAGCTGTCTCAGTAACATCAGGTGTCTCAGTAACATCAGGTGTCTCAACATCATCAGGTGTCTCAGTAACATCAGGTGTCTCAGTAACATCAGTAACATCAGGTGTCTCAGCAACATCAGCTGTCTCAGTAACATCAGGTGTCTCAGCAACATCAGGTGTCTCAGTAACATCAGGTTTCTCAGTTTTATCAGGTGTCTCAGTATCATCAGGTGTCTCAGTAACATCAGGTGTCTCAGCAACATCAGGTGTCTCAGTAACATCAGGTGTCTCAGTAACATCAAGTGTCTCAGCAACATCATGTGTCTCAGTAACGTCAGGTGTCTCAGTAACATCAGGTGTCTCAGTTACATCAGGTGTCTCAGTGACATCATGTGTCTCAGTAACATCAGGTGTCTCAGTAACATCAGTAACATCAGGTGTCTCAGCAACAACAGGTGTCTCAGTAACATCAGGTGTCTCAGTAACATCAGGTGTCTCAGCAACATCAGGTGTCTCAGTAACATTAGCTGTCTCAGTAACATCAGGTGTCTCAGTAACATCAGGTGTCTCAACAACATCAGGTGTCTCAGTAACATCAGGTGTCTCAGTAACATCAGTAACATCAGGTGTCACAGCAACATCAGCTGTCTCAGTAACATCAGGTGTCTCAGCAACATCAGGTGTCTCAGTAACATCAGGTTTCTCAGTTTTATCAGCTGTCTCAGTATCATCAGGTGTCTCAGTAACATCAGGTGTCTCAGCAACATCAGGTGTCTCAGTAACATCTGGTGTCTCAGTAACATTAGGTGTGTCACTAACCTTAGTAACATCAAGTGTCTCAGCAACATCAGGTGTCTCAGTATCATCAGGTGTCTCAGTAACATCAGGTGTCTCAGCAACATCAGTAACATCAGGTGTCTCAGCAACATCATGTGTCTCAGTAACATCAGGTGTCTCAGTAACGTCAGGTGTCTCAGTAACATCAGGTGTCTCAGTTACATCAGGTGTCTCAGTAACATCAGGTGTCTCAGCAATATCAGGTGTCTCAGTAACATTAGCTGTCTCAGTAACATTAGCTGTCTCAGTAACATCAGGTGTCTCAGTAACATCAGTAACATCAGGTGTCTCAGCAACAACAGGTGTCTCAGTAACATCAGGTGTCTCAGTAACATCAGGTGTCTCAGCAACATCAGGTGTCTCAGTAACATTAGCTGTCTCAGTAACATCAGGTGTCTCAGTAACATCAGGTGTCTCAACAACATCAGGTGTCTCAGTAACATCAGGTGTCTCAGTAACATCAGTAACATCAGGTGTCTCAGCAACATCAGCTGTCTCAGTAACATCAGGTGTCTCAGCAACATCAGGTGTCTCAGTAACATCAGGTTTCTCAGTTTTATCAGGTGTCTCAGTATCATCAGGTGTCTCAGTAACATCAGGTGTCTCAGCAACATCAGGTGTCTCAGTAACATCAGGTGTCTCAGTAACATCAGGTGTCTCAGCAACATCATGTGTCTCAGTAACGTCAGGTGTCTCAGTAACATCAGGTGTCTCAGTTACATCAGGTGTCTCAGTAACATCAGGTGTTTCAGCAACATCAGGTGTCTCAGTAACATTAGCTGTCTCAGTAACATTAGCTGTCTCAGTAACATCAGGTGTCTCAGTAACATCGGGTGTCTCAGTAACATCAGGTGTCTCAACAACATCAGGTGTCTCAGTAACATCAGGTGTCTCAGTAACATCAGTAACATCAGGTGTCTCAGCAACAACAGGTGTCTCAGTAACATCAGGTGTCTCAGTAACATCAGGTGTCTCAGCAACATCAGGTGTCTCAGTAACATTAGCTGTCTCAGTAACATCAGGTGTCTCAGTAACATCAGGTGTCTCAACAACATCAGGTGTCTCAGTAACATCAGGTGTCTCAGTAACATCAGTAACATCAGGTGTCTCAGCAACATCAGCTGTCTCAGTAACATCAGGTGTCTCAGCAACATCAGGTGTCTCAGTAACATCAGGTTTCTCAGTTTTATCAGGTGTCTCAGTATCATCAGGTGTCTCAGTAACATCAGGTGTCTCAGCAACATCAGGTGTCTCAGTAACATCTGGTGTCTCAGTAACATTAGGTGTGTCACTAACCTTAGTAACATCAAGTGTCTCAGCAACATCAGGTGTCTCAGTATCATCAGGTGTCTCAGTAACATCAGGTGTCTCAGCAACATCAGTAACATCAGGTGTCTCAGCAACATCATGTGTCTCAGTAACATCAGGTGTCTCAGTAACAGTAGGTGTATCAGTAACATCAGTTGCCTCAGTAATATCAGGTGTCTCAGTAACATCAGGTGTCACAGCAACATCAGGTGTGTCAGCAACATCAGGTGTCTCAGTAACATCAGGTGTCTCAGCAACATCAGCTGTCTCAGTAACATCAGGTGTCTCAGCAACATCAGGTGTCTCAGTATCAGCATGTGTCTCAGTAACATCAGGTGTCTCAGTAACATCAGGTGTCTCAGCAACATCAGGTGTCTCAGTAATAGTAGGTGTCTCAGTAACATCAGGTGCCTTAGTAATATCAGGTGTCTCAGTTACATCAGGTGTCACAGCAACATCAGGTGTCTCAGTAACATCAGGTGTGTCAGCAACATCAGGTGTCTCAGTAACATCAGGTGTCTCAGCAACATCAGCTGTCTCAGTAACATCAGGTGTCTCAGTAACATCAGGTGTCTCAGTAACATCAGGTTTCTCAACAACATCAGGTGTCTCAGTAACATCAGGTGTATCAGTACCATCAGGTGTCTCAGTAACATCAGGTGCCTCAGTAACATCAGGTGTCTCAGCAACATCAGGTGTCGCAGTAACATCAGGTGTCGCAGTAACATCAGGTGTGTCAGTAACATTAGTAACATCAGGTGTCTCAGTAACATCAGGTGCCTCAGTAACATCAGGTGTCTCAGTAACGTCAGGTGTCTGAGTAACATCAGGTGTCTCAGCATCGTCAGTTGTCTCAGTAACATCAGGTGTGTCAGCAACATCAGGTGTCTCAGTAACATCAGGTGTCTCAGTAACATCAGGTGTCTCAGCAACATCAGGTGTCTCAGTAACATCAGGTGTCTCAGTAACATTAGGTGTCTCAGCAACATCATGTGTCTCAGTAACGTCAGGTGTCTCAGTAACATCAGGTGTCTCAGCAACATCAGTTGTCTCTGTGACATCAGGTGTCTCAGCAACATCAGGTGTCTCAGTAACATCAGGTGTCTCAGTAACATCAGGTGTCTCAGACACATCAGGTGTCTACGAGACATCAGGTGTCTTAGTAACATCAGGTGTCTCAGTAACATCAGGTGTCTCAGTAACATCAGGTGTCTCTGTAACATCAGGTGTCTCAGACACATCAGGTGTCTCAGTGACATCAGGTGTCTTAGTAACATCAGGTGTCTCAGTAACATCAGGTGTCTCAGCAACATCAGGTGTCTCAGTAACATCAGGTGTCTCAGTAACATCAGGTGTCTCAGCAACATCATGTGTCTCAGTAACGTCAGTTGTCTCAGTAACATCAGGTGTCTCAGTTACATCAGGTGTCTCAGTAACATCAGGTGTCTCAGCAACATCAGGTGTCTCAGTAACATTAGCTGTCTCAGTAACATTAGCTGTCTCAGTAACATCAGGTGTCTCAGTAACATCAGTAACATCAGGTGTCTCAGCAACAACAGGTGTCTCAGTAACATCAGGTGTCTCAGTAACATCAGGTGTCTCAGCAACATCAGGTGTCTCAGTAACATTAGCTGTCTCAGTAACATCAGGTGTCTCAGTAACATCAGGTGTCTCAACAACATCAGGTGTCTCAGTAACATCAGGTGTCTCAGTAACATCAGTAACATCAGGTGTCTAAGCAACATCAGCTGTCTCAGTAACATCAGGTGTCTCAGCAACATCAGGTGTCTCAGTAACATCAGGTTTCTCAGTTTTATCAGGTGTCTCAGTATCATCAGGTGTCTCAGTAACATCAGGTGTCTCAGCAACATCAGGTGTCTCAGTAACATCTGGTGTCTCAGTAACATTAGGTGTGTCACGAACCTTAGTAACATCAAGTGTCTCAGCAACATCAGGTGTCTCAGTATCATCAGGTGTCTCAGTAACATCAGGTGTCTCAGCAACATCAGTAACATCAGGTGTCTCAGCAACATCAGGTGTCTCAGTAACATCAGGTGCCTCAGTAACATCAGGTGTCTCAGTAACGTCAGGTGTCTGAGTAACATCAGGTGTCTCAGCATCGTCAGTTGTCTCAGTAACATCAGGTGTGTCAGCAACATCAGGTGTCTCAGTAACATCAGGTGTCTCAGTAACATCAGGTGTCTCAGCAACATCAGGTGTCTCAGTAACATCAGGTGTCTCAGTAACATTAGGTGTCTCAGCAACATCATGTGTCTCAGTAACGTCAGGTGTCTCAGTAACATCAGGTGTCTCAGCAACGTCAGTTGTCTCTGTGACATCAGGTGTCTCAGCAACATCAGGTGTCTCAGTAACATCAGGTGTCTCAGTAACATCAGGTGTCTCAGACACATCAGGTGTCTACGAGACATCAGGTGTCTTAGTAACATCAGGTGTCTCAGTAACATCAGGTGTCTCAGTAACATCAGGTGTCTCTGTAACATCAGGTGTCTCAGACACATCAGGTGTCTCAGTGACATCAGGTGTCTTAGTAACATCAGGTGTCTCAGTAACATCAGGTGTCTCAGCAACATCAGGTGTCTCAGTAACATCAGGTGTCTCAGTAACATCAGGTGTCTCAGCAACATCATGTGTCTCAGTAACGTCAGTTGTCTCAGTAACATCAGGTGTCTCAGTTACATCAGGTGTCTCAGTAACATCAGGTGTCTCAGCAACATCAGGTGTCTCAGTAACATTAGCTGTCTCAGTAACATTAGCTGTCTCAGTAACATCAGGTTTCTCAGTTTTATCAGGTGTCTCAGTATCATCAGGTGTCTCAGTAACATCAGGTGTCTCAGCAACATCAGGTGTCTCAGTAACATCTGGTGTCTCAGTAACATTAGGTGTGTCACTAACCTTAGTAACATCAAGTGTCTCAGCAACATCAGGTGTCTCAGTATCATCAGGTGTCTCAGTAACATCAGGTGTCTCAGCAACATCAGTAACATCAGGTGTCTCAGCAACATCAGGTGTCTCAGTAACATCAGGTGCCTCAGTAACATCAGGTGTCTCAGTAACGTCAGGTGTCTGAGTAACATCAGGTGTCTCAGCATCGTCAGTTGTCTCAGTAACATCAGGTGTGTCAGCAACATCAGGTGTCTCAGTAACATCAGGTGTCTCAGTAACATCAGGTGTCTCAGCAACATCAGGTGTCTCAGTAACATCAGGTGTCTCAGTAACATTAGGTGTCTCAGCAACATCATGTGTCTCAGTAACGTCAGGTGTCTCAGTAACATCAGGTGTCTCAGCAACGTCAGTTGTCTCTGTGACATCAGGTGTCTCAGCAACATCAGGTGTCTCAGTAACATCAGGTGTCTCAGTAACATCAGGTGTCTCAGACACATCAGGTGTCTACGAGACATCAGGTGTCTTAGTAACATCAGGTGTCTCAGTAACATCAGGTGTCTCAGTAACATCAGGTGTCTCTGTAACATCAGGTGTCTCAGACACATCAGGTGTCTCAGTGACATCAGGTGTCTTAGTAACATCAGGTGTCTCAGTAACATCAGGTGTCTCAGCAACATCAGGTGTCTCAGTAACATCAGGTGTCTCAGTAACATCAGGTGTCTCAGCAACATCATGTGTCTCAGTAACGTCAGTTGTCTCAGTAACATCAGGTGTCTCAGTTACATCAGGTGTCTCAGTAACATCAGGTGTCTCAGCAACATCAGGTGTCTCAGTAACATTAGCTGTCTCAGTAACATTAGCTGTCTCAGTAACATCAGGTGTCTCAGTAACATCAGTAACATCAGGTGTCTCAGCAACAACAGGTGTCTCAGTAACATCAGGTGTCTCAGTAACATCAGGTGTCTCAGCAACATCAGGTGTCTCAGTAACATTAGCTGTCTCAGTAACATCAGGTGTCTCAGTAACATCAGGTGTCTCAACAACATCAGGTGTCTCAGTAACATCAGGTGTCTCAGTAACATCAGTAACATCAGGTGTCTAAGCAACATCAGCTGTCTCAGTAACATCAGGTGTCTCAGCAACATCAGGTGTCTCAGTAACATCAGGTTTCTCAGTTTTATCAGGTGTCTCAGTATCATCAGGTGTCTCAGTAACATCAGGTGTCTCAGCAACATCAGGTGTCTCAGTAACATCTGGTGTCTCAGTAACATTAGGTGTGTCACCAACCTTAGTAACATCAAGTGTCTCAGCAACATCAGGTGTCTCAGTATCATCAGGTGTCTCAGTAACATCAGGTGTCTCAGCAACATCAGTAACATCAGGTGTCTCAGCAACATCAGGTGTCTCAGTAACATCAGGTGTCTCAGTAACAGTAGGTGTATCAGTAACATCAGTTGCCTCAGTAATATCAGGTGTCTCAGTAACATCAGGTGTAACAGCAACATCAGGTGTGTCAGCAACATCAGGTGTCTCAGTAACATCAGGTGTCTCAGGAACATCAGCTGTCTCAGTAACATCAGGTGTCTCAGTAACATCAGGTGTCTCAATAACATCAAGTGTCTCAGCAACATCAGGTGTCTCAGTATCAGCAGGTGTCTCAGTAACATCAGGTGTCTCAGTAACATCAGGTGTCTCAGCAACATCAGGTGTCTCAGAAACATCAGGTGTCTCAGCAACATCAGGTGTCTCAGTAACATCAGGTGTCTCAGCAACATCAGGTGTCTCAGTAACATCAGGTGTCTCAGCAACATCAGGTGTCTCAGCAACATCAGGTGTCGCAGTAACATCAGGTGTCGCAGTAACATCAGGTGTGTCAGTAACATTAGTAACATCAGGTGTCTCAGTAACATCAGGTGCCTCAGTAACATCAGGTGTCTCAGTAACGTCAGGTGTCTGAGTAACATCAGGTGTCTCAGTAACATCAGGTGTCTCAGTAACATCAGGTGTCTCAGCAACGTCAGTTGTCTCAGTAACATCAGGTGTGTCAGCAACATCAGGTGTCTCAGTAACATCAGGTGTCTCAGTAACATCAGGTGTCTCAGACACATCAGGTGTCTCAGCAACATCAGGTGTCTCAGTAACATCAGGTGTCTCAGCAACATCATGTGTCTCAGTAACGTCAGGTGTCTCAGTAACATCAGGTGTCTCAGCAACGTCAGTTGTCTCTGTGACATCAGGTGTCTCAGCAACATCAGGTGTCTCAGTAACATCAGGTGTCTCAGTAACATCAGGTGTCTCAGACACATCAGGTGTCTACGAGACATCAGGTGTCTTAGTAACATCAGGTGTCTCAGTAACATCAGGTGTCTCAGTAACATCAGGTGTCTCAGTAACATCAGGTGTCTCAGACACATCAGGTGTCTCAGTGACATCAGGTGTCTTAGTAACATCAGGTGTCTCAGTAACATCAGGTGTCTCAGCAACATCAGGTGTCTCAGTAACATCAGGTGTCTCAGTAACATCAGGTGTCTCAGCAACATCATGTGTCTCAGTAACGTCAGGTGTCTCAGCAACATTAGCTGTCTCAGTAACATTAGCTGTCTCAGTAACATCAGGTGTCTCAGTAACATCAGTAACATCAGGTGTCTCAGCAACAACAGGTGTCTCAGTAACATCAGGTGTCTCAGTAACATCAGGTGTCTCAGC
The DNA here is from genome assembly GCF_905237065.1 of Salmo salar. NCBI lineage: Eukaryota > Metazoa > Chordata > Actinopteri > Salmoniformes > Salmonidae > Salmo > Salmo salar. The sequence goes on from NC_059450.1 coordinate 105,150,254, forward strand.
AACATCAGGTGTCTCAGTAACATTAGCTGTCTCAGTAACATCAGGTGTCTCAGTAACATCAGGTGTCTCAACAACATCAGGTGTCTCAGTAACATCAGGTGTCTCAGTAACATCAGTAACATCAGGTGTCTAAGCAACATCAGCTGTCTCAGTAACATCAGGTGTCTCAGCAACATCAGGTGTCTCAGTAACATCAGGTTTCTCAGTTTTATCAGGTGTCTCAGTATCATCAGGTGTCTCAGTAACATCAGGTGTCTCAGCAACATCAGGTGTCTCAGTAACATCTGGTGTCTCAGTAACATTAGGTGTGTCACTAACCTTAGTAACATCAAGTGTCTCAGCAACATCAGGTGTCTCAGTATCATCAGGTGTCTCAGTAACATCAGGTGTCTCAGCAACATCAGTAACATCAGGTGTCTCAGCAACATCAGGTGTCTCAGTAACATCAGGTGTCTCAGTAACAGTAGGTGTATCAGTAACATCAGTTGCCTCAGTAATATCAGGTGTCTCAGTAACATCAGGTGTCACAGCAACATCAGGTGTGTCAGCAACATCAGGTGTCTCAGTAACATCAGGTGTCTCAGCAACATCAGCTGTCTCAGTAACATCAGGTGTCTCAGTAACATCAGGTGTCTCAATAACATCAAGTGTCTCAGCAACATCAGGTGTCTCAGTATCAGCAGGTGTCTCAGTAACATCAGGTGTCTCAGTAACATCAGGTGTCTCAGCAACATCAGGTGTCTCAGAAACATCAGGTGTCTCAGCAACATCAGGTGTCTCAGTAACATCAGGTGTCTCAGCAACATCAGGTGTCTCAGTAACATCAGGTGTCTCAGCAACATCAGGTGTCTCAGCAACATCAGGTGTCGCAGTAACATCAGGTGTCGCAGTAACATCAGGTGTGTCAGTAACATTAGTAACATCAGGTGTCTCAGTAACATCAGGTGCCTCAGTAACATCAGGTGTCTCAGTAACGTCAGGTGTCTGAGTAACATCAGGTGTCTCAGTAACATCAGGTGTCTCAGTAACATCAGGTGTCTCAGCAACGTCAGTTGTCTCAGTAACATCAGGTGTGTCAGCAACATCAGGTGTCTCAGTAACATCAGGTGTCTCAGTAACATCAGGTGTCTCAGACACATCAGGTGTCTCAGCAACATCAGGTGTCTCAGTAACATCAGGTGTCTCAGCAACATCATGTGTCTCAGTAACGTCAGGTGTCTCAGTAACATCAGGTGTCTCAGCAACGTCAGTTGTCTCTGTGACATCAGGTGTCTCAGCAACATCAGGTGTCTCAGTAACATCAGGTGTCTCAGTAACATCAGGTGTCTCAGACACATCAGGTGTCTACGAGACATCAGGTGTCTTAGTAACATCAGGTGTCTCAGTAACATCAGGTGTCTCAGTAACATCAGGTGTCTCAGTAACATCAGGTGTCTCAGACACATCAGGTGTCTCAGTGACATCAGGTGTCTTAGTAACATCAGGTGTCTCAGTAACATCAGGTGTCTCAGCAACATCAGGTGTCTCAGTAACATCAGGTGTCTCAGTAACATCAGGTGTCTCAGCAACATCATGTGTCTCAGTAACGTCAGGTGTCTCAGTAACATCAGGTGTCTCAGTTACATCAGGTGTCTCAGTAACATCAGGTGTCTCAGCAACATCAGGTGTCTCAGTAACATTAGCTGTCTCAGTAACATTAGCTGTCTCAGTAACATCAGGTGTCTCAGTAACATCGGGTGTCTCAGTAACATCAGGTGTCTCAACAACATCAGGTGTCTCAGTAACATCAGGTGTCTAAGTAACATCAGTAACATCAGGTGTCTCAGCAACAACAGGTGTCTCAGTAACATCAGGTGTCTCAGTAACATCAGGTGTGTCAGCAACATCAGGTGTCTCAGTAACATTAGCTGTCTCAGTAACATCAGGTGTCTCAGTAACATCAGGTGTCTCAACAACATCAGGTGTCTCAGTAACATCAGGTGTCTCAGTAACATCAGTAACATCAGGTGTCTCAGCAACATCAGCTGTCTCAGTAACATCAGGTGTCTCAGCAACATCAGGTGTCTCAGTAACATCAGGTTTCTCAGTATTATCAGGTGTCTCAGTATCATCAGGTGTCTCAGTAACATCAGGTGTCTCAGCAACATCAGGTGTCTCAGTAACATCTGGTGTCTCAGTAACATTAGGTGTGTCACTAACCTTAGTAACATCAAGTGTCTCAGCAACATCAGGTGTCTCAGTATCATCAGGTGTCTCAGTAACATCAGGTGTCTCAGCAACATCAGTAACATCAGGTGTCTCAGCAACATCAGGTGTCTCAGTAACATCAGGTGTCTCAGTAACAGTAGTTGTATCAGTAACATCAGTTGCCTCAGTAATATCAGGTGTCTCAGTAACATCAGGTGTCACAGCAACATCAGGTGTGTCAGCAACATCAGGTGTCTCAGTAACATCAGGTGTCTCAGCAACATCAGCTGTCTCAGTAACATCAGGTGTCTCAGTAACATCAGGTGTCTCAATAACATCAAGTGTCTCAGCAACATCAGGTGTCTCAGTATCAGCAGGTGTCTCAGTAACATCAGGTGTCTCAGTAACATCAGGTGTCTCAGCAACATCAGGTGTCTCAGTAACATCAGGTGTCTCAGCAACATCAGGTGTCTCAGTAACATCAGGTGTCCTAGCAAAATCAGGTGTCTCAGTAACATCAGATGTCTCAGCAACATCAGGTGTCTCAGCAACGTCATGTGTCTCAGTAACGTCAGGTGTCTCAGTAACGTCAGGTGTCTCAGTAACATCAGGTGTCTCAGTAACATCAGGTGTCTCAGCAACGTCAGCTGTCTCAGTAACATCAGGTGTCTCAGTAACATCAGGTGTGTTAGTAACCTTAGTAACATCAAGTGTCTCAGCAACATCAGGTGTCTCAGTATCATCAGGTGTCTCAGTAACATCAGGTGTCTCAGTAACATCAGTAACATCAGGTGTCTCAGCAACATCAGGTGTCTCAGCAACATCAGGTGTCTCAGTAACAGTAGGTGTCTCAGTAACATCAGGTGCCTTAGTAATATCAGGTGTCTCAGTTTCATCAGGTGTCACAGCAACATCAGGTGTCTCAGCAACATCAGCTGTCTCAGTAACATCAGGTGTCTCAGTAACATCAGGTGTCTCAGTAACATCAGGTGTCTCAACAACATCAGGTGTCTGAGTAACATCAGGTGTATCAGTAACATCAGGTGTCTCAGCAACATCAGGTGTCTCAGTAACATCAGGTGTCTCAGTAACATCAGGTGTCTCAGTAACGTCAGGTGTCTGAGTAACATCAGGTGTCTCAGTAACATCAGGTGTCTCAGTAACATCAGGTGTCTCAGCAACATCAGTAACATCAGGTGTCTCAGACACATCAGTTGTCTCAGTAACATCAGGTGTGTCAGCAACATCAGGTGTCTCAGTAACATCAGGTGTCTTAGTAACATCGGGTGTCTCAGCAAAATCAGGTGTCTCAGTAACATTAGCTGTCTCAGTAACATCAGGTGCCTCAGTAACATCAGGTGTCTCAGCAACATCAGGTGTCTCAGAAACATCAGGTGTCTCAGCAACATCAGGTGTCTCAGTAACATCAGGTGTCTCAGCAACATCAGGTGTCTCAGTAACATCAGGTGTCTCAGCAACATCAGGTGTCTCAGCAACATCAGGTGTCGCAGTAACATCAGGTGTCGCAGTAACATCAGGTGTGTCAGTAACATTAGTAACATCAGGTGTCTCAGTAACATCAGGTGCCTCAGTAACATCAGGTGTCTCAGTAACGTCAGGTGTCTGAGTAACATCAGGTGTCTCAGTAACATCAGGTGTCTCAGTAACATCAGGTGTCTCAGCAACGTCAGTTGTCTCAGTAACATCAGGTGTGTCAGCAACATCAGGTGTCTCAGTAACATCAGGTGTCTCAGTAACATCAGGTGTCTCAGACACATCAGGTGTCTCAGCAACATCAGGTGTCTCAGTAACATCAGGTGTCTCAGCAACATCATGTGTCTCAGTAACGTCAGGTGTCTCAGTAACATCAGGTGTCTCAGCAACGTCAGTTGTCTCTGTGACATCAGGTGTCTCAGCAACATCAGGTGTCTCAGTAACATCAGGTGTCTCAGTAACATCAGGTGTCTCAGACACATCAGGTGTCTACGAGACATCAGGTGTCTTAGTAACATCAGGTGTCTCAGTAACATCAGGTGTCTCAGTAACATCAGGTGTCTCAGTAACATCAGGTGTCTCAGACACATCAGGTGTCTCAGTGACATCAGGTGTCTTAGTAACATCAGGTGTCTCAGTAACATCAGGTGTCTCAGCAACATCAGGTGTCTCAGTAACATCAGGTGTCTCAGTAACATCAGGTGTCTCAGCAACATCATGTGTCTCAGTAACGTCAGGTGTCTCAGTAACATCAGGTGTCTCAGTTACATCAGGTGTCTCAGTAACATCAGGTGTCTCAGCAACATCAGGTGTCTCAGTAACATTAGCTGTCTCAGTAACATTAGCTGTCTCAGTAACATCAGGTGTCTCAGTAACATCGGGTGTCTCAGTAACATCAGGTGTCTCAACAACATCAGGTGTCTCAGTAACATCAGGTGTCTAAGTAACATCAGTAACATCAGGTGTCTCAGCAACAACAGGTGTCTCAGTAACATCAGGTGTCTCAGTAACATCAGGTGTCTCAGCAACATCAGGTGTCTCAGTAACATTAGCTGTCTCAGTAACATCAGGTGTCTCAGTAACATCAGGTGTCTCAACAACATCAGGTGTCTCAGTAACATCAGGTGTCTCAGTAACATCAGTAACATCAGGTGTCTCAGCAACATCAGCTGTCTCAGTAACATCAGGTGTCTCAGCAACATCAGGTGTCTCAGTAACATCAGGTTTCTCAGTATTATCAGGTGTCTCAGTATCATCAGGTGTCTCAGTAACAGCAGGTGTCTCAGCAACATCAGGTGTCTCAGTAACATCTGGTGTCTCAGTAACATTAGGTGTGTCACTAACCTTAGTAACATCAAGTGTCTCAGCAACATCAGGTGTCTCAGTATCATCAGGTGTCTCAGTAACATCAGGTGTCTCAGCAACATCAGTAACATCAGGTGTCTCAGCAACATCAGGTGTCTCAGTAACATCAGGTGTCTCAGTAACAGTAGGTGTATCAGTAACATCAGTTGCCTCAGTAATATCAGGTGTCTCAGTAACATCAGGTGTCACAGCAACATCAGGTGTGTCAGCAACATCAGGTGTCTCAGTAACATCAGGTGTCTCAGCAACATCAGCTGTCTCAGTAACATCAGGTGTCTCAGTAACATCAGGTGTCTCAATAACATCAAGTGTCTCAGCAACATCAGGTGTCTCAGTATCAGCAGGTGTCTCAGTAACATCAGGTGTCTCAGTAACATCAGGTGTCTCAGCAACATCAGGTGTCTCAGAAACATCAGGTGTCTCAGCAACATCAGGTGTCTCAGTAACATCAGGTGTCTCAGCAACATCAGGTGTCTCAGTAACATCAGGTGTCTCAGCAACATCAGGTGTCTCAGCAACATCAGGTGTCGCAGTAACATCAGGTGTCGCAGTAACATCAGGTGTGTCAGTAACATTAGTAACATCAGGTGTCTCAGTAACATCAGGTGCCTCAGTAACATCAGGTGTCTCAGTAACGTCAGGTGTCTGAGTAACATCAGGTGTCTCAGTAACATCAGGTGTCTCAGTAACATCAGGTGTCTCAGCAACGTCAGTTGTCTCAGTAACATCAGGTGTGTCAGCAACATCAGGTGTCTCAGTAACATCAGGTGTCTCAGTAACATCAGGTGTCTCAGACACATCAGGTGTCTCAGCAACATCAGGTGTCTCAGTAACATCAGGTGTCTCAGCAACATCATGTGTCTCAGTAACGTCAGGTGTCTCAGTAACATCAGGTGTCTCAGCAACGTCAGTTGTCTCTGTGACATCAGGTGTCTCAGCAACATCAGGTGTCTCAGTAACATCAGGTGTCTCAGTAACATCAGGTGTCTCAGACACATCAGGTGTCTACGAGACATCAGGTGTCTTAGTAACATCAGGTGTCTCAGTAACATCAGGTGTCTCAGTAACATCAGGTGTCTCAGTAACATCAGGTGTCTCAGACACATCAGGTGTCTCAGTGACATCAGGTGTCTTAGTAACATCAGGTGTCTCAGTAACATCAGGTGTCTCAGCAACATCAGGTGTCTCAGTAACATCAGGTGTCTCAGTAACATCAGGTGTCTCAGCAACATCATGTGTCTCAGTAACGTCAGGTGTCTCAGTAACATCAGGTGTCTCAGTTACATCAGGTGTCTCAGTAACATCAGGTGTCTCAGCAACATCAGGTGTCTCAGTAACATTAGCTGTCTCAGTAACATTAGCTGTCTCAGTAACATCAGGTGTCTCAGTAACATCGGGTGTCTCAGTAACATCAGGTGTCTCAACAACATCAGGTGTCTCAGTAACATCAGGTGTCTAAGTAACATCAGTAACATCAGGTGTCTCAGCAACAACAGGTGTCTCAGTAACATCAGGTGTCTCAGTAACATCAGGTGTGTCAGCAACATCAGGTGTCTCAGTAACATTAGCTGTCTCAGTAACATCAGGTGTCTCAGTAACATCAGGTGTCTCAACAACATCAGGTGTCTCAGTAACATCAGGTGTCTCAGTAACATCAGTAACATCAGGTGTCTCAGCAACATCAGCTGTCTCAGTAACATCAGGTGTCTCAGCAACATCAGGTGTCTCAGTAACATCAGGTTTCTCAGTATTATCAGGTGTCTCAGTATCATCAGGTGTCTCAGTAACATCAGGTGTCTCAGCAACATCAGGTGTCTCAGTAACATCTGGTGTCTCAGTAACATTAGGTGTGTCACTAACCTTAGTAACATCAAGTGTCTCAGCAACATCAGGTGTCTCAGTATCATCAGGTGTCTCAGTAACATCAGGTGTCTCAGCAACATCAGTAACATCAGGTGTCTCAGCAACATCAGGTGTCTCAGTAACATCAGGTGTCTCAGTAACAGTAGTTGTATCAGTAACATCAGTTGCCTCAGTAATATCAGGTGTCTCAGTAACATCAGGTGTCACAGCAACATCAGGTGTGTCAGCAACATCAGGTGTCTCAGTAACATCAGGTGTCTCAGCAACATCAGCTGTCTCAGTAACATCAGGTGTCTCAGTAACATCAGGTGTCTCAATAACATCAAGTGTCTCAGCAACATCAGGTGTCTCAGTATCAGCAGGTGTCTCAGTAACATCAGGTGTCTCAGTAACATCAGGTGTCTCAGCAACATCAGGTGTCTCAGTAACATCAGGTGTCTCAGCAACATCAGGTGTCTCAGTAACATCAGGTGTCCTAGCAAAATCAGGTGTCTCAGTAACATCAGATGTCTCAGCAACATCAGGTGTCTCAGCAACGTCATGTGTCTCAGTAACGTCAGGTGTCTCAGTAACGTCAGGTGTCTCAGTAACATCAGGTGTCTCAGTAACATCAGGTGTCTCAGCAACGTCAGCTGTCTCAGTAACATCAGGTGTCTCAGTAACATCAGGTGTGTTAGTAACCTTAGTAACATCAAGTGTCTCAGCAACATCAGGTGTCTCAGTATCATCAGGTGTCTCAGTAACATCAGGTGTCTCAGTAACATCAGTAACATCAGGTGTCTCAGCAACATCAGGTGTCTCAGCAACATCAGGTGTCTCAGTAACAGTAGGTGTCTCAGTAACATCAGGTGCCTTAGTAATATCAGGTGTCTCAGTTTCATCAGGTGTCACAGCAACATCAGGTGTCTCAGCAACATCAGCTGTCTCAGTAACATCAGGTGTCTCAGTAACATCAGGTGTCTCAGTAACATCAGGTGTCTCAACAACATCAGGTGTCTGAGTAACATCAGGTGTATCAGTAACATCAGGTGTCTCAGCAACATCAGGTGTCTCAGTAACATCAGGTGTCTCAGTAACATCAGGTGTCTCAGTAACGTCAGGTGTCTGAGTAACATCAGGTGTCTCAGTAACATCAGGTGTCTCAGTAACATCAGGTGTCTCAGCAACATCAGTAACATCAGGTTCTCACACTCATTGTCTCAGTAACATCAGGTGTGTCAGCAACATCAGGTGTCTCAGTAACATCAGGTGTCTTAGTAACATCGGGTGTCTCAGCAAAATCAGGTGTCTCAGTAACATTAGCTGTCTCAGTAACATCAGGTGCCTCAGTAACATCAGGTGTCTCAGCAACATCAGGTGTCTCAGAAACATCAGGTGTCTCAGCAACATCAGGTGTCTCAGTAACATCAGGTGTCTCAGCAACATCAGGTGTCTCAGTAACATCAGGTGTCTCAGCAACATCAGGTGTCTCAGCAACATCAGGTGTCGCAGTAACATCAGGTGTCGCAGTAACATCAGGTGTGTCAGTAACATTAGTAACATCAGGTGTCTCAGTAACATCAGGTGCCTCAGTAACATCAGGTGTCTCAGTAACGTCAGGTGTCTGAGTAACATCAGGTGTCTCAGTAACATCAGGTGTCTCAGTAACATCAGGTGTCTCAGCAACGTCAGTTGTCTCAGTAACATCAGGTGTGTCAGCAACATCAGGTGTCTCAGTAACATCAGGTGTCTCAGTAACATCAGGTGTCTCAGACACATCAGGTGTCTCAGCAACATCAGGTGTCTCAGTAACATCAGGTGTCTCAGCAACATCATGTGTCTCAGTAACGTCAGGTGTCTCAGTAACATCAGGTGTCTCAGCAACGTCAGTTGTCTCTGTGACATCAGGTGTCTCAGCAACATCAGGTGTCTCAGTAACATCAGGTGTCTCAGTAACATCAAGTGTCTCAGACACATCAGGTGTCTACGAGACATCAGGTGTCTTAGTAACATCAGGTGTCTCAGTAACATCAGGTGTCTCAGTAACATCAGGTGTCTCAGTAACATCAGGTGTCTCAGACACATCAGGTGTCTCAGTGACATCAGGTGTCTTAGTAACATCAGGTGTCTCAGTAACATCAGGTGTCTCAGCAACATCAGGTGTCTCAGTAACATCAGGTGTCTCAGTAACATCAGGTGTCTCAGCAACATCATGTGTCTCAGTAACGTCAGGTGTCTCAGTAACATCAGGTGTCTCAGTTACATCAGGTGTCTCAGTAACATCAGGTGTCTCAGCAACATCAGGTGTCTCAGTAACATTAGCTGTCTCAGTAACATTAGCTGTCTCAGTAACATCAGGTGTCTCAGTAACATCGGGTGTCTCAGTAACATCAGGTGTCTCAACAACATCAGGTGTCTCAGTAACATCAGGTGTCTAAGTAACATCAGTAACATCAGGTGTCTCAGCAACAACAGGTGTCTCAGTAACATCAGGTGTCTCAGTAACATCAGGTGTCTCAGCAACATCAGGTGTCTCAGTAACATTAGCTGTCTCAGTAACATCAGGTGTCTCAGTAACATCAGGTGTCTCAACAACATCAGGTGTCTCAGTAACATCAGGTGTCTCAGTAACATCAGTAACATCAGGTGTCTCAGCAACATCAGCTGTCTCAGTAACATCAGGTGTCTCAGCAACATCAGGTGTCTCAGTAACATCAGGTTTCTCAGTATTATCAGGTGTCTCAGTATCATCAGGTGTCTCAGTAACATCAGGTGTCTCAGCAACATCAGGTGTCTCAGTAACATCTGGTGTCTCAGTAACATTAGGTCTGTCACTAACCTTAGTAACATCAAGTGTCTCAGCAACATCAGGTGTCTCAGTATCATCAGGTGTCTCAGTAACATCAGGTGTCTCAGCAACATCAGTAACATCAGGTGTCTCAGCAACATCAGGTGTCTCAGTAACATCAGGTGTCTCAGTAACAGCAGGTGTATCAGTAACATCAGTTGCCTCAGTAATATCAGGTGTCTCAGTAACATCAGGTGTCACAGCAACATCAGGTGTGTCAGCAACATCAGGTATCTCAGTAACATCAGGTGTCTCAGCAACATCAGCTGTCTCAGTAACATCAGGTGTCTCAGTAACATCAGGTGTCTCAATAACATCAAGTGTCTCAGCAACATCAGGTGTCTCAGTATCAGCAGGTGTCTCAGCAACGTCAGCTGTCTCAGTAACATCAGGTGTCTCAGTAACATCAGGTGTGTTAGTAACCTTAGTAACATCAAGTGTCTCAGCAACATCAGGTGTCTCAGTATCATCAGGTGTCTCAGTAACATCAGGTGTCTCAGTAACATCAGTAACATCAGGTGTCTCAGCAACATCAGGTGTCTCAGCAACATCAGGTGTCTCAGTAACAGTAGGTGTCTCAGTAACATCAGGTGCCTTAGTAATATCAGGTGTCTCAGTTTCATCAGGTGTCACAGCAACATCAGGTGTCTCAGCAACATCAGCTGTCTCAGTAACATCAGGTGTCTCAGTAACATCAGGTGTCTCAGTAACATCAGGTGTCTCAACAACATCAGGTGTCTGAGTAACATCAGGTGTATCAGTAACATCAGGTGTCTCAGTAACATCAGGTGCCTCAGTAACATCAGGTGTCTCAGCAACATCAGGTGTCTCAGTAACATCAGGTGTCTCAGTAACATCAGGTGTCTCAGTAACGTCAGGTGTCTGAGTAACATCAGGTGTCTCAGTAACATCAGGTGTCTCAGTAACATCAGGTGTCTCAGCAACATCAGTAACATCAGGTGTCTCAGACACATCAGTTGTCTCAGTAACATCAGGTGTGTCAGCAACATCAGGTGTCTCAGTAACATCAGGTGTCTTAGTAACATCGGGTGTCTCAGCAAAATCAGGTGTCTCAGTAACATTAGCTGTCTCAGTAACATCAGGTGCCTCAGTAACATCAGGTGTCTCAGCAACATCAGGTGTCTCAGAAACATCAGGTGTCTCAGCAACATCAGGTGTCTCAGTAACATCAGGTGTCTCAGCAACATCAGGTGTCTCAGTAACATCAGGTGTCTCAGCAACATCAGGTGTCTCAGCAACATCAGGTGTCGCAGTAACATCAGGTGTCGCAGTAACATCAGGTGTGTCAGTAACATTAGTAACATCAGGTGTCTCAGTAACATCAGGTGTCTCAGTAACGTCAGGTGTCTGAGTAACATCAGGTGTCTCAGTAACATCAGGTGTCTCAGTAACATCAGGTGTCTCAGTAACATCAGGTGTCTCAGCAACGTCAGTTGTCTCAGTAACATCAGGTGTGTCAGCAACATCAGGTGTCTCAGTAACATCAGGTGTCTCAGTAACATCAGGTGTCTCAGACACATCAGGTGTCTCAGCAACATCAGGTGTCTCAGTAACATCAGGTGTCTCAGCAACATCATGTGTCTCAGTAACGTCAGGTGTCTCAGTAACATCAGGTGTCTCAGCAACGTCAGTTGTCTCTGTGACATCAGGTGTCTCAGCAACATCAGGTGTCTCAGTAACATCAGGTGTCTCAGTAACATCAGGTGTCTCAGACACATCAGGTGTCTACGAGACATCAGGTGTCTTAGTAACATCAGGTGTCTCAGTAACATCAGGTGTCTCAGTAACATCAGGTGTCTCAGTAACATCAGGTGTCTCAGACACATCAGGTGTCTCAGTGACATCAGGTGTCTTAGTAACATCAGGTGTCTCAGCAACATCATGTGTCTCAGTAACGTCAGGTGTCTCAGTAACATCAGGTGTCTCAGTTACATCAGGTGTCTCAGTAACATCAGGTGTCTCAGCAACATCAGGTGTCTCAGTAACATTAGCTGTCTCAGTAACATTAGCTGTCTCAGTAACATCAGGTGTCTCAGTAACATCGGGTGTCTCAGTAACATCAGGTGTCTCAACAACATCAGGTGTCTCAGTAACATCAGGTGTCTAAGTAACATCAGTAACATCAGGTGTCTCAGCAACAACAGGTGTCTCAGTAACATCAGGTGTCTCAGTAACATCAGGTGTCTCAGCAACATCAGGTGTCTCAGTAACATTAGCTGTCTCAGTAACATCAGGTGTCTCAGTAACATCAGGTGTCTCAACAACATCAGGTGTTTCAGTAACATCAGGTGTCTCAGTAACATCAGTAACATCAGGTGTCTCAGGAACATCAGCTGTCTCAGTAACATCAGGTGTCTCAGCAACATCAGGTGTCTCAGTAACATCAGGTTTCTCAGTATTATCAGGTGTCTCAGTATCATCAGGTGTCTCAGTAACATCAGGTGTCTCAGCAACATCAGGTGTCTCAGTAACATCTGGTGTCTCAGTAACATTAGGTGTGTCACTAACCTTAGTAACATCAAGTGTCTCAGCAACATCAGGTGTCTCAGTATCATCAGGTGTCTCAGTAACATCAGGTGTCTCAGCAACATCAGTAACATCAGGTGTCTCAGCAACATCAGGTGTCTCAGCAACATCAGCTGTCTCAGTAACATCAGGTGTCTCAGTAACATCAGGTGTCTCAATAACATCAAGTGTCTCAGCAACATCAGGTGTCTCAGTATCAGCAGGTGTCTCAGTAACATCAGGTGTCTCAGTAACATCAGGTGTCTCAGCAACATCAGGTGTCACAGCAACATCAGGTGTGTCAGCAACATCAGGTGTCTCAGTAACATCAGGTGTCTCAGCAACATCAGCTGTCTCAGTAACATCAGGTGTCTCAGTAACATCAGGTGTCTCAATAACATCAAGTGTCTCAGCAACATCAGGTGTCTCAGTATCAGCAGGTGTCTCAGTAACATCAGGTGTCTCAGTAACATCAGGTGTCTCAGCAACATCAGGTGTCTCAGTAACATCAGGTGTCTCAGCAACATCAGGTGTCTCAGTAACATCAGGTGTCCTAGCAACATCAGGTGTCTCAGTAACATCAGGTGTCTCAGCAACATCAGGTGTCTCAGCAACGTCATGTGTCTCAGTAACGTCAGGTGTCTCAGTAACGTCAGGTGTCTCAGTAACATCAGGTGTCTCAGTAACATCAGGTGTCTCAGCAACGTCAGCTGTCTCAGTAACATCAGGTGTCTCAGTAACATCAGGTGTGTTAGTAACCTTAGTAACATCAAGTGTCTCAGCAACATCAGGTGTCTCAGTATCATCAGGTGTCTCAGTAACATCAGGTGTCTCAGTAACATCAGTAACATCAGGTGTCTCAGCAACATCAGGTGTCTCAGCAACATCAGGTGTCTCAGTAACAGTAGGTGTCTCAGTAACATCAGGTGCCTTAGTAATATCAGGTGTCTCAGTTTCATCAGGTGTCACAGCAACATCAGGTGTCTCAGCAACATCAGCTGTCTCAGTAACATCAGGTGTCTCAGTAACATCAGGTGTCTCAGTAACATCAGGTGTCTCAACAACATCAGGTGTCTGAGTAACATCAGGTGTATCAGTAACATCAGGTGTCTCAGTAACATCAGGTGCCTCAGTAACATCAGGTGTCTCAGCAACATCAGGTGTCTCAGTAACATCAGGTGTCTCAGTAACATCAGGTGTCTCAGTAACATCAGGTGTCTCAGCAACATCAGTAACATCAGGTGTCTCAGACACATCAGTTGTCTCAGTAACATCAGGTGTGTCAGCAACATCAGGTGTCTCAGTAACATCAGGTGTCTTAGTAACATCGGGTGTCTCAGCAAAATCAGGTGTCTCAGTAACATTAGCTGTCTCAGTAACATCAGGTGCCTCAGTAACATCAGGTGTCTCAGTGACATCAGCTGTCTTAGTAACATCAAGTGTCTCAGTAACATCAGGTGTCTCAGTAACATCAGGGTTCTCAGTAACATCAGGTGTCTCAGTAAAATCAGGTGTCTTAGTAACATCGGGTGTCTCAGCAAAACCAGGTGTCTCAGTAACATTAGCTGTCTCAGTAACATAAGGTGCCTCAGTAACATCAGGTGTCTCAGTAACATCAGGTGTCTCAGTAACATCAGGTGTCTCAGTAATATCAGGTGTCTCAGCAACAGCAGGTGTCTCAGTAACATCAGGTGTCTCAGTAACAGCAGGTGTCTCAGTAACATCAGGTGTCTCAGTAACAGCAGGTGTCTCAGTAACATCAGGTGTCTCAGTAACATCAGTAACATCAGGTGTCTCAGAAACAGGAGGTGTCTCAGTAACATCAGGTGTCTCAGTAACATCAGTAACATCAGGTGTCTCAGTAACATCAGGTGTCTCAATAACATCAGGTATCTCAGCAACATCAGATGTCTCAGCAACAGCAGGTGTCTCAGTAACATCAGGTGTCTCAGTAACATCAGGTGTCTCAGTAACATCAGGTGTCTCAGTAACATCAGTAACATCAAGTGTCTCAGCAACATCAGGTGTCTCAGTATCATCAGGTGTCTCAGTAACATCAGGTGTCTCAGCAACATCAGTAACATCAGGTGTCTTAGCAACATCAGGTGTCTCAGTAACATCAGGTGTCTCAGTAACAGTAGGTGTATCAGTAACATCAGTTGCCTCAGTAATATCAGGTGTCTCAGTAACATCAGGTGTCACAGCAACATCAGGTGTGTCAGCAACATCAGGTGTCTCAGTAACATCAGGTGTCTCAGCAACATCAGCTGTCTCAGTAACATCAGGTGTCTCAGTAACATCAGGTGTCTCAATAACATCAAGTGTCTCAGCAACATCAGGTGTCTCAGTATCAGCAGGTGTCTCAGTAACATCAGGTGTCTCAGTAACATCAGGTGTCTCAGCAACATCAGGTGTCTCAGTAACATCAGGTGTCTCAGCAACATCAGGTGTCTCAGTAACATCAGGTGTCTCAGCAACATCTGGTGTCTCAGTAACATCAGGTGTCTCAGCAACATCAGGTGTCTCAGCAACGTCATGTGTCTCAGTAACGTCAGGTGTCTCAGTAACGTCAGGTGTCTCAGTAACATCAGGTGTCTCAGTATCATCAGGTGTCTCAGTAACATCAGGTGTCTCAGCAACATCAGTAACATCAGGTGTCTCAGCAACATCAGGTGTCTCAGTAACATCAGGTGTCTCAGTAACAGTGGGTGTATCAGTAACATCAGTTGCCTCAGTAATATCAGGTGTCTCAGTAACATCAGGTGTCACAGCAACATCAGGTGTGTCAGCAACATCAGGTGTCTCAGTAACATCAGGTGTCTCAGCAACATCAGCTGTCTCAGTAACATCAGGTGTCTCAGTAACATCAGGTGTCTCAATAACATCAAGTGTCTCAGCAACATCAGGTGTCTCAGTATCAGCAGGTGTCTCAGTAACATCAGGTGTCTCAGTAACATCAGGTGTCTCAGCAACATCAGGTGTCTCAGTAACATCAGGTGTCTCAGCAACATCAGGTGTCTCAGTAACATCAGGTGTCTCAGCAACATCAGGTGTCTCAGTAACATCAGGTGTCTCAGCAACATCAGGTGTCTCAGCAACGTCATGTGTCTCAGTAACGTCAGGTGTCTCAGTAACGTCAGGTGTCTCAGTAACATCAGGTGTCTCAGTAACATCAGGTGTCTCAGCAACGTCAGCTGTCTCAGTAACATCAGGTGTCTCAGTAACATCAGGTGTCTCAGTAACATCAGGTGTGTTAGTAACCTTAGTAACATCAAGTGTCTCAGCAACATCAGGTGTCTCAGTATCATCAGGTGTCTCAGTAACATCAGGTGTCTCAGTAACATCAGTAACATCAGGTGTCTCAGTAACAGTAGGTGTCTCAGTAACATCAGGTGCCTTAGTAATATCAGGTGTCTCAGTTACATCGGTGTCACAGCAACATCAGGTGTCTCAGCAACATCAGCTGTCTCAGTAACATCAGGTGTCTCAGTAACATCAGGTGTCTGAGTAACATCAGGTGTCTCAGTAACATCAGGTGTCTCAGCAACATCAGGTGTCTCAGCAACATCAGGTGTCGCAGTAACATCAGGTGTCGCAGTAACATCAGGTGTGTCAGTAACATTAGTAACATCAGGTGTCTCATTAACATCAGGTGCCTCAGTAACATCAGGTGTCTCAGTAACGTCAGGTGTCTGAGTAACATCAGGTGTCTCAGTAACATCAGGTGTCTCAGTAACATCAGGTGTCTCAGCAACATCAGGTGTCTCAGTAACATCAGGTGTCTCAGACACATCAGGTGTCTCAGCAACATCAGGTGTCTCAGTAACATCAGGTGTCTCAGCAACATCATGTGTCTCAGTAACGTCAGGTGTCTCAGTAACATCAGGTGTCTCAGCAACGTCAGTTGTCTCTGTGACATCAGGTGTCTCAGCAACATCAGGTGTCTCAGTAACATCAGGTGTCTCAGTAACATCAGGTGTCTCAGACACATCAGGTGTCTACGAGACATCAGGTGTCTTAGTAACATCAGGTGTCTCAGTAACATCAGGTGTCTCAGTAACATCAGGTGTCTCAGTAACATCAGGTGTCTCAGACACATCAGGTGTCTCAGTGACATCAGGTGTCTTAGTAACATCAGGTGTCTCAGTAACATCAGGTGTCTAAGCAACATCAGGTGTCTCAGTAACATCAGGTGTCTCAGTAACATCAGGTGTCTCAGCAACATCATGTGTCTCAGTAACGTCAGGTGTCTCAGTAACATCAGGTGTCTCAGTTACATCAGGTGTCTCAGTAACATCAGGTGTCTCAGCAACATCAGGTGTCTCAGTAACATTAGCTGTCTCAGTAACATTAGCTGTCTCAGTAACATCAGGTGTCTCAGTAACATCGGGTGTCTCAGTAACATCAGGTGTCTCAACAACATCAGGTGTCTCAGTAACATCAGGTGTCTAAGTAACATCAGTAACATCAGGTGTCTCAGCAACAACAGGTGTCTCAGTAACATCAGGTGTCTCAGTAACATCAGGTGTCTCAGCAACATCAGGTGTCTCAGTAACATTAGCTGTCTCAGTAACATCAGGTGTCTCAGTAACATCAGGTGTCTCAACAACATCAGGTGTCTCAGTAACATCAGGTGTCTCAGTAACATCAGTAACATCAGGTGTCTCAGCAACATCAGCTGTCTCAGTAACATCAGGTGTCTCAGCAACATCAGGTGTCTCAGTAACATCAGGTTTCTCAGTATTATCAGGTGTCTCAGTATCATCAGGTGTCTCAGTAACATCAGGTGTCTCAGCAACATCAGGTGTCTCAGTAACATCTGGTGTCTCAGTAACATTAGGTGTGTCACTAACCTTAGTAACATCAAGTGTCTCAGCAACATCAGGTGTCTCAGTATCATCAGGTGTCTCAGTAACATCAGGTGTCTCAGCAACATCAGTAACATCAGGTGTCTCAGCAACATCAGGTGTCTCAGTAACATCAGGTGTCTCAGTAACAGTAGGTGTATCAGTAACATCAGTTGCCTCAGTAATATCAGGTGTCTCAGTAACATCAGGTGTCACAGCAACATCAGGTGTGTCAGCAACATCAGGTGTCTCAGTAACATCAGGTGTCTCAACAACATCAGCTGTCTCAGTAACATCAGGTGTCTCAGTAACATCAGGTGTCTCAATAACATCAAGTGTCTCAGCAACATCAGGTGTCTCAGTATCAGCAGGTGTCTCAGTAACATCAGGTGTCTCAGTAACATCAGGTGTCTCAGCAACATCAGGTGTCTCAGTAACATCAGGTGTCTCAGCAACATCAGGTGTCTCAGTAACATCAGGTGTCCTAGCAACATCAGGTGTCTCAGTAACATCAGGTGTCTCAGCAACATCAGGTGTCTCAGCAACGTCATGTGTCTCAGTAACGTCAGGTGTCTCAGTAACGTCAGGTGTCTCAGTAACATCAGGTGTCTCAGTAACATCAGGTGTCTCAGCAACGTCAGCTGTCTCAGTAACATCAGGTGTCTCAGTAACATCAGGTGTGTTAGTAACCTTAGTAACATCAAGTGTCTCAGCAACATCAGGTGTCTCAGTATCATCAGGTGTCTCAGTAACATCAGGTGTCTCAGTAACATCAGTAACATCAGGTGTCTCAGCAACATCAGGTGTCTCAGCAACATCAGGTGTCTCAGTAACAGTAGGTGTCTCAGTAACATCAGGTGCCTTAGTAATATCAGGTGTCTCAGTTTCATCAGGTGTCACAGCAACATCAGGTGTCTCAGCAACATCAGCTGTCTCAGTAACATCAGGTGTCTCAGTAACATCAGGTGTTTCAGTAACATCAGGTGTCTCAGTAACATCAGGTGTCTCAGTAACATCAGGTGTCTCAGTAACATCAGTAACATCAGGTGTCTCAGTAACATCAGGTGTCTCAATAACATCAGGTATCTCAGCAACATCAGATGTCTCAGCAACAGCAGGTGTCTCAGTAACATCAGGTGTCTCAGTAACATCAGGTGTCTCAGTAACATCAGGTGTCTCAGTAACATCAGTAACATCAAGTGTCTCAGCAACATCAGGTGTCTCAGTATCATCAGGTGTCTCAGTAACATCAGGTGTCTCAGCAACATCAGTAACATCAGGTGTCTTAGCAACATCAGGTGTCTCAGTAACATCAGGTGTCTCAGTAACAGTAGGTGTATCAGTAACATCAGTTGCCTCAGTAATATCAGGTGTCTCAGTAACATCAGGTGTCACAGCAACATCAGGTGTGTCAGCAACATCAGGTGTCTCAGTAACATCAGTTGTCTCAGCAACATCAGCTGTCTCAGTAACATCAGGTGTCTCAGTAACATCAGGTGTCTCAATAACATCAAGTGTCTCAGCAACATCAGGTGTCTCAGTATCAGCAGGTGTCTCAGTAACATCAGGTGTCTCAGTAACATCAGGTGTCTCAGCAACATCAGGTGTCTCAGTAACATCAGGTGTCTCAGCAACATCAGGTGTCTCAGTAACATCAGGTGTCTCAGCAACATCTGGTGTCTCAGTAACATCAGGTGTCTCAGCAACATCAGGTGTCTCAGCAACGTCATGTGTCTCAGTAACGTCAGGTGTCTCAGTAACGTCAGGTGTCTCAGTAACATCAGGTGTCTCAGTATCATCAGGTGTCTCAGTAACATCAGGTGTCTCAGCAACATCAGTAACATCAGGTGTCTCAGCAACATCAGGTGTCTCAGTAACATCAGGTGT
This sequence comes from Salmo salar, assembly GCF_905237065.1. NCBI lineage: Eukaryota > Metazoa > Chordata > Actinopteri > Salmoniformes > Salmonidae > Salmo > Salmo salar. The sequence goes on from NC_059450.1 coordinate 105,169,250, forward strand.
CTCAGTAACAGTGGGTGTATCAGTAACATCAGTTGCCTCAGTAATATCAGGTGTCTCAGTAACATCAGGTGTCACAGCAACATCAGGTGTGTCAGCAACATCAGGTGTCTCAGTAACATCAGGTGTCTCAGCAACATCAGCTGTCTCAGTAACATCAGGTGTCTCAGTAACATCAGGTGTCTCAATAACATCAAGTGTCTCAGCAACATCAGGTGTCTCAGTATCAGCAGGTGTCTCAGTAACATCAGGTGTCTCAGTAACATCAGGTGTCTCAGCAACATCAGGTGTCTCAGTAACATCAGGTGTCTCAGCAACATCAGGTGTCTCAGTAACATCAGGTGTCTCAGCAACATCAGGTGTCTCAGTAACATCAGGTGTCTCAGCAACATCAGGTGTCTCAGCAACGTCATGTGTCTCAGTAACGTCAGGTGTCTCAGTAACGTCAGGTGTCTCAGTAACATCAGGTGTCTCAGTAACATCAGGTGTCTCAGCAACGTCAGCTGTCTCAGTAACATCAGGTGTCTCAGTAACATCAGGTGTCTCAGTAACATCAGGTGTGTTAGTAACCTTAGTAACATCAAGTGTCTCAGCAACATCAGGTGTCTCAGTATCATCAGGTGTCTCAGTAACATCAGGTGTCTCAGTAACATCAGTAACATCAGGTGTCTCAGTAACAGTAGGTGTCTCAGTAACATCAGGTGCCTTAGTAATATCAGGTGTCTCAGTTACATCGGTGTCACAGCAACATCAGGTGTCTCAGCAACATCAGCTGTCTCAGTAACATCAGGTGTCTCAGTAACATCAGGTGTCTGAGTAACATCAGGTGTCTCAACAACATCAGGTGTCTCAGTAAAATCAGGTGTATCAGTAACATCAGGTGTCTCAGTAACATCAGGTGCCTCAGTAACATCAGGTGTCTCAGCAACATCAGGTGTCTCAGTAACATCAGGTGTCTCAGTAACATCAGGTGTCTCAGTAACGTCAGGTGTCTGAGTAACATCAGGTGTCTCAGTAACATCAGGTGTCTCAGTAAAATCAGGTGTCTCAGCAACATCAGTAACATCAGGTGTCTCAGACACATCAGTTGTCTCAGTAACATCAGGTGTGTCAGCAACATCAGGTGTCTCAGTAACATCAGGTGTCTTTGTAACATCGGGTGTCTCAGCAAAATCAGGTGTCTCAGTAACATTAGCTGTCTCAGTAACATCAGGTGCCTCAGTAACATCAGGTGTCTCAGTGACATCAGCTGTCTTAGTAACATCAAGTGTCACAGTAACATCAGGTGTCTCAGTAACATCAGGGTTCTCAGTAACATCAGGTGTCTCAGTAAAATCAGTTGTCTTAGTAACATCGGGTGTCTCAGCAAAACCAGGTGTCTCAGTAACATTAGCTGTCTCAGTAACATCAGGTGCCTCAGTAACATCAGGTGTCTCAGTAACATCAGGTGTCTCAGTAACATCAGGTGTCTCAGTAATATCAGGTGTCTCAGCAACAGCAGGTGTCTCAGTAACATCAGGTGTCTCAGTAACAGCAGGTGTCTCAGTAACATCAGGTGTCTCAGTAACATCAGTAACATCAGGTGTCTCAGAAACAGGAGGTGTCTCAGTAACATCAGGTGTCTCAGTAACATCAGTAACATCAGGTGTCTCAGCAACATCAGGTGTCTCAGTAACATCAGGTGTCTCAATAACATCAGGTATCTCAGCAACATCAGGTGTCTCAGCAACAGCAGGTGTCTCAGTAACATCAGGTGTCTCAGTAACATCAGGTGTCTCAGTAACATCAGGTGTCTCAGTAACATCAGTAACATCAGGTGTCTCAGCAACAGCAGGTGTCTCAGTAACATCAGGTGTCTCAGTAACATCAGGTGTCTCAGTAACATCAGGGTTCTCAGTAACATCAGGTGTCTCAGTAACATCAGGAGTCTTAGTAACATCAGGTGTCTCAGTAACATCAGGTGTCTCAGTAACATCAGGTGTCCCAGTAACATCAGTAACATCAGGTGTCTCAGCAACAGCAGGTGTCTCAGTAACATCAGGTGTCTCAGTAACATCAGGTGTCTCAGTAACATCAGGGTTCTCAGTAACATCAGGTGTCTCAGTAAAATCAGTTGTCTTAGTAACATCGGGTGTCTCAGCAAAACCAGGTGTCTCAGTAACATTAGCTGTCTCAGTAACATCAGGTGCCTCAGTAACATCAGGTGTCTCAGTAACATCAGGTGTCTCAGTAACATCAGGTGTCTCAGTAATATCAGGTGTCTCAGCAACAGCAGGTGTCTCAGTAACATCAGGTGTCTCAGTAACAGCAGGTGTCTCAGTAACATCAGGTGTCTCAGTAACATCAGTAACATCAGGTGTCTCAGAAACAGGAGGTGTCTCAGTAACATCAGGTGTCTCAGTAACATCAGTAACATCAGGTGTCTCAGCAACATCAGGTGTCTCAGTAACATCAGGTGTCTCAATAACATCAGGTATCTCAGCAACATCAGGTGTCTCAGCAACAGCAGGTGTCTCAGTAACATCAGGTGTCTCAGTAACATCAGGTGTCTCAGTAACATCAGGTGTCTCAGTAACATCAGTAACATCAGGTGTCTCAGCAACAGCAGGTGTCTCAGTAACATCAGGTGTCTCAGTAACATCAGGTGTCTCAGTAACATCAGGGTTCTCAGTAACATCAGGTGTCTCAGTAACATCAGGAGTCTTAGTAACATCAGGTGTCTCAGCAAAATCAGGTGTCTCAGTAACATTAGCTGTCTCAGTAACATCAGGTGCCTCAGTAACATCAGGTGTCTCAGTGACATCAGCTGTCTTAGTAACATCAAGTGTCTCAGTAACATCAGGTGTCTCAGTAACATCAGGGTTCTCAGTAACATCAGGTGTCTCAGTAAAATCAGGTGTCTTAGTAACATCGGGTGTCTCAGCAAAATCAGGTGTCTCAGTAACATTAGCTGTCTCAGTAACATCAGGTGCCTCAGTAACATCAGGTGTATCAGTAACATCAGGTGTCTCAGTAACATCAGGTGCCTCAGTAACATCAGGTGTCTCAGCAACATCAGGTGTCTCAGTAACATCAGGTGTCTCAGTAACATCAGGTGTCTCAGTAACGTCAGGTGTCTGAGTAACATCAGGTGTCTCAGTAACATCAGGTGTCTCAGTAACATCAGGTGTCTCAGCAACATCAGTAACATCAGGTGTCTCAGACACATCAGTTGTCTCAGTAACATCAGGTGTGTCAGCAACATCAGGTGTCTCAGTAACATCAGGTGTCTTTGTAACATCGGGTGTCTCAGCAAAATCAGGTGTCTCAGTAACATTAGCTGTCTCAGTAACATCAGGTGCCTCAGTAACATCAGGTGTCTCAGTGACATCAGCTGTCTTAGTAACATCAAGTGTCACAGTAACATCAGGTGTCTCAGTAACATCAGGGTTCTCAGTAACATCAGGTGTCTCAGTAAAATCAGTTGTCTTAGTAACATCGGGTGTCTCAGCAAAACCAGGTGTCTCAGTAACATTAGCTGTCTCAGTAACATCAGGTGCCTCAGTAACATCAGGTGTCTCAGTAACATCAGGTGTCTCAGTAACATCAGGTGTCTCAGTAATATCAGGTGTCTCAGCAACAGCAGGTGTCTCAGTAACATCAGGTGTCTCAGTAACAGCAGGTGTCTCAGTAACATCAGGTGTCTCAGTAACATCAGTAACATCAGGTGTCTCAGAAACAGGAGGTGTCTCAGTAACATCAGGTGTCTCAGTAACATCAGTAACATCAGGTGTCTCAGCAACATCAGGTGTCTCAGTAACATCAGGTGTCTCAATAACATCAGGTATCTCAGCAACATCAGGTGTCTCAGCAACAGCAGGTGTCTCAGTAACATCAGGTGTCTCAGTAACATCAGGTGTCTCAGTAACATCAGGTGTCTCAGTAACATCAGTAACATCAGGTGTCTCAGCAACAGCAGGTGTCTCAGTAACATCAGGTGTCTCAGTAACATCAGGTGTCTCAGTAACATCAGGGTTCTCAGTAACATCAGGTGTCTCAGTAACATCAGGAGTCTTAGTAACATCAGGTGTCTCAGCAAAATCAGGTGTCTCAGTAACATTAGCTGTCTCAGTAACATCAGGTGCCTCAGTAACATCAGGTGTCTCAGTGACATCAGCTGTCTTAGTAACATCAAGTGTCTCAGTAACATCAGGTGTCTCAGTAACATCAGGGTTCTCAGTAACATCAGGTGTCTCAGTAAAATCAGGTGTCTTAGTAACATCGGGTGTCTCAGCAAAATCAGGTGTCTCAGTAACATTAGCTGTCTCAGTAACATCAGGTGCCTCAGTAACATCAGGTGTCTCAGTAACATCAGGTGTCTCAGCAACATCAGGTGTCTCAGTAACATCAGGTGTCTCAGCAACAGCAGGTGTCTCAGTGACATCAGGTGTCTCAGTAACATCAGGTGTCTCAGTAACATCAGTAACATCAGGTGTCTCAGTAACATCAGGTGCCTCAGTAACATCAGGTATCTCAGCAACATCAGGTGTCTCAGTAACATCAGGTGTCTTAGCAACATCAGGTGTCTCAGTATCAGCAGGTGTCTCAGTAACATCAGGTGTCTCAGTAACATCAGGTGTCTCAGCAACATCAGGTGTCTCAGTAACATCAGGTGTCTCAGCAACATCAGGTGTCTCAGTAAAATCAGGTGTCTCAGCAACATCTGGTGTCTCAGTAACATCAGGTGTCTCAGCAACATCAGGTGTCTCAGCAACGTCATGTGTCTCAGTAACGTCAGGTGTCTCAGTAACGTCAGGTGTCTCAGTAACATCAGGTGTCTCAGTATCATCAGGTGTCTCAGTAACATCAGGTGTCTCAGCAACATCAGTAACATCAGGTGTCTCAGCAACATCAGGTGTCTCAGTAACATCAGGTGTCTCAGTAACAGTGGGTGTATCAGTAACATCAGTTGCCTCAGTAATATCAGGTGTCTCAGTAACATCAGGTGTCACAGCAACATCAGGTGTGTCAGCAACATCAGGTGTCTCAGTAACATCAGGTGTCTCAGCAACATCAGCTGTCTCAGTAACATCAGGTGTCTCAATAACATCAGGTGTCTCAGCAACATCAGGTGTCTCAGTAACATCAGGTGTCTCAGTAACATCAGGTGTCTCAGTAACATCAGGTGTCTCAGCAACATCAGGTGTCTCAGTAACATCAGGTGTCTCAGCAACATCAGGTGTCTCAGCAACATCAGGTGTCTCAGTAACGTCAGGTGTCTCAGTAACGTCAGGTGTCTCAGCAACATCAGGTGTCTCAGCAACATCTGGTGTCTCAGCAACGTCAGCTGTCTCAGTAACGTCAGGTGTCTCAGTAACATCAGGTGTCTCAGTAACATCTGGTGTCTCAGCAACATCAGCTGTCTCAGTAACATCAGGTGTCTCAGTATCATCAGGTGTCTCAGTAACATCAGGTGTCTCAGTAACATCAGTAACATCAGGTGTCTCAGTAACAGTAGGTGTCTCAGTAACATCAGGTGCCTTAGTAATATCAGGTGTCTCAGTTACATCGGTGTCACAGCAACATCAGGTGTCTCAGCAACATCAGCTGTCTCAGTAACATCAGGTGTCTCAGTAACATCAGGTGTCTGAGTAACATCAGGTGTCTCAACAACATCAGGTGTCTCAGTAAAATCAGGTGTATCAGTAACATCAGGTGTCTCAGTAACATCAGGTGTCTCAGTAACATCAGGTGTCTCAGTAACGTCAGGTGTCTGAGTAACATCAGGTGTCTCAGTAACATCAGGTGTCTCAGTAACATCAGGTGTCTCAGCAACATCAGTAACATCAGGTGTCTCAGACACATCAGTTGTCTCAGTAACATCAGGTGTGTCAGCAACATCAGGTGTCTCAGTAACATCAGGTGTCTTTGTAACATCGGGTGTCTCAGCAAAATCAGGTGTCTCAGTAACATTAGCTGTCTCAGTAACATCAGGTGCCTCAGTAACATCAGGTGTCTCAGTGACATCAGCTGTCTTAGTAACATCAAGTGTCACAGTAACATCAGGTGTCTCAGTAACATCAGGGTTCTCAGTAACATCAGGTGTCTCAGTAAAATCAGTTGTCTTAGTAACATCGGGTGTCTCAGCAAAACCAGGTGTCTCAGTAACATTAGCTGTCTCAGTAACATCAGGTGCCTCAGTAACATCAGGTGTCTCAGTAACATCAGGTGTCTCAGTAACATCAGGTGTCTCAGTAATATCAGGTGTCTCAGCAACAGCAGGTGTCTCAGTAACATCAGGTGTCTCAGTAACAGCAGGTGTCTCAGTAACATCAGGTGTCTCAGTAACATCAGTAACATCAGGTGTCTCAGAAACAGGAGGTGTCTCAGTAACATCAGGTGTCTCAGTAACATCAGTAACATCAGGTGTCTCAGCAACATCAGGTGTCTCAGTAACATCAGGTGTCTCAATAACATCAGGTATCTCAGCAACATCAGGTGTCTCAGCAACAGCAGGTGTCTCAGTAACATCAGGTGTCTCAGTAACATCAGGTGTCTCAGTAACATCAGGTGTCTCAGTAACATCAGTAACATCAGGTGTCTCAGCAACAGCAGGTGTCTCAGTAACATCAGGTGTCTCAGTAACATCAGGTGTCTCAGTAACATCAGGGTTCTCAGTAACATCAGGTGTCTCAGTAACATCAGGAGTCTTAGTAACATCAGGTGTCTCAGCAAAATCAGGTGTCTCAGTAACATTAGCTGTCTCAGTAACATCAGGTGCCTCAGTAACATCAGGTGTCTCAGTGACATCAGCTGTCTTAGTAACATCAAGTGTCTCAGTAACATCAGGTGTCTCAGTAACATCAGGGTTCTCAGTAACATCAGGTGTCTCAGTAAAATCAGGTGTCTTAGTAACATCGGGTGTCTCAGCAAAATCAGGTGTCTCAGTAACATTAGCTGTCTCAGTAACATCAGGTGCCTCAGTAACATCAGGTGTCTCAGTAACATCAGGTGTCTCAGCAACATCAGGTGTCTCAGTAACATCAGGTGTCTCAGCAACAGCAGGTGTCTCAGTGACATCAGGTGTCTCAGTAACACCAGGTGTCTCAGTAACATCAGTAACATCAGGTGTCTCAGTAACATCAGGTGCCTCAGTAACATCAGGTATCTCAGCAACATCAGGTGTCTCAGTAACATCAGGTGTCTCAGTAACATCAGGTGTTTTAGCAACATCAGGTGTCTCAGTAACATCAGGTGTCTCAGTAACATCAGGTGTCTCAGTAACATCAGTAACGTCAGGTGTCTCAGTAACATCAGGTGCCTCAGTAACATCAGGTGTCTCAGCAAAATCAGGTGTCTCAGTAACATTAGCTGTCTCAGTAACATCAGGTGCCTCAGTAACATCAGGTGTCTCAGTAACATCAGGTGTCTCAGTAACATCAGGGTTCTCAGTAACATCAGGTGTATCAGTAACATCAGGTGTCTTAGTAACATCGAGTGTCTCAGCAAAATCAGGTATCTCAGTAACATTCGCTGTCTCAGTAACATCAGGTGCCTCAGTAACATCAGGTGTCTCAGTAACATCAGGTGTCTCAGTAACATCAGGTGTCTCAGTAATATCAGGTGTCTCAGCAACAGCAGGTGTCTCAGTAACATCAGGTGTCTCAGTAACAGCAGGTGTCTCAGTAACATCAGGTGTCTCAGTAACATCAGTAACATCAGGTGTCTCAGCAACATCAGGTGTCTCAGTAACATCAGTAACATCAGGTGTCTCAGTAACATCAGGTGTCTCAATAACATCAGGTGTCAGCAACATCAGGTGTCTCAGCAACAGCAGGTGTCTCAGTAACATCAGGTGTCTCAGTAACATCAGGTGTCTCAGTAACATCAGGTGTCTCAGTAACATCAGTAACATCAGGTGTCTCAGCAACAGCAGGTGTCTCAGTAACATCAGGTGTCTCAGTAACATCAGGTGTCTTAGTAACATCGGGTGTCTCAGCAAAATCAGGTGTCTCAGTAACATTAGCTGTCTCAGTAACATCAGGTGCCTCAGTAACATCAGGTGTCTCAGTGACATCAGCTGTCTTAGTAACATCAAGGGTCTCAGTAACATCAGGTGTCTCAGTAAAATCAGGTGTCTTTGTAACATCGGGTGTATCAGCAAAATCAGGTGTCTCAGTAACATTAGCTGTCTCAGTAACATCAGGTGCCTCAGTAACATCAGGTGTCTCAGTAACATCAGGTGTCTCAGCAACATCAGGTGTCTCAGTAACATCAGGTGTCTCAGCAACAGCAGGTGTCTCAGTGACATCAGGTGTCTCAGTAACATCAGGTGTCTCAGTAACATCAGTAACATCAGGTGTCTCAGTAACATCAGGTGCCTCAGTAACATCAGGTGTCTCAGCAACATCAGGTGTCTCAGTAACATCAGGTGTCTCAGTAACATCAGGTGTCTCAGCAACATCAGGTGTCTCAGTAACATCAGGTGTCTCAGTAACATCAGGTCTCTCAGTAACATCAGTAATATCAGGTGTCTCAGCAACATCAGGTGTCTCAGTAACATTAGGTGTCTCAGCAACATCAGGTGTCTCAGTAACATCAGGTGTCTCAGTAACATCAGTAACATCAGGTGTCTCAGTAACATCAGGTGCCTCAGTAACATCAGGTATCTCAGCAACATCAGGTGTCTCAGTAACATCAGGTGTCTCAGTAACATCAGGTGTTTTAGCAACATCAGGTGTTCCAGTAACATCAGGTGTCTCAGTAACATCAGGTGTCTCAGTAACATCAGGTGTCTCAGTAACATCAGTAACGTCAGGTGTCTCAGTAACATCAGGTGCCTCAGTAACATCAGGTGTCTCAGCAACATCAGGTGTCTCAGTAACATCAGGTGTCGAAGTAAAATCAGGTGTCTCAGCAACATCAGGTGTCTCAGTAAAATCAGGTGTCTTTGTAACATCGGGTGTATCAGCAAAATCAGGTGTCTCAGTAACATTAGCTGTCTCAGTAACATCAGGTGTCTCAGCAACAGCAGGTGTCTCAGTGACATCAGGTGTCTCAGTAACATCAGGTGTCTCAGTAACATCAGTAACATCAGGTGTCTCAGTAACATCAGGTGCCTCAGTAACATCAGGTGTCTCAGCAACATCAGGTGTCTCAGTAACATCAGGTGTCTCAGTAACATCAGGTGTCTCAGAAACATCAGGTGTCTCAGTAACATCAGGTGTCTCAGTAACATCAGGTGTCTCAGTAACATCAGTAATATCAGGTGTCTCAGCAACATCAGGTGTCTCAGTAACATTAGGTGTCTCAGCAACATCAGGTGTCTCAGTAACATCAGGTGTCTCAGTAACATCAGTAACATCAGGTGTCTCAGTAACATCAGGTGTCTCAGTAACATCAGGTGTCTCAGAAACATCAGGTGTCTCAGTAACATCAGGTGTCTCAGTAACATCAGGTGTCTCAGTAACATCAGTAATATCAGGTGTCTCAGCAACATCAGGTGTCTCAGTAACATTAGGTGTCTCAGCAACATCAGGTGTCTCAGTAACATCAGGTGTCTCAGTAACATCAGTAACATCAGGTGTCTCAGTAACATCAGGTGCCTCAGTAACATCAGGTATCTCAGCAACATCAGGTGTCTCAGTAACATCAGGTGTCTCAGCAACAGCAGGTGTCTCAGTGACATCAGGTGTCTCAGTAACATCAGGTGTCTCAGTAACATCAGTAACATCAGGTGTCTCAGTAACATCATGTGTCTCAGTAACATCAGGTGTTTTAGCAACATCAGGTGTTTCAGTAACATCAGGTGTCTCAGTAACATCAGGTGTCTCAGTAACATCAGGTGTCTCAGTAACATCAGTAACGTCAGGTGTCTCAGTAACATCAGGTGCCTCAGTAACATCAGGTGTCTCAGCAACATCAGGTGTCTCAGTAACATCAGGTGTCGAAGTAAAATCAGGTGTCTCAGCAACATCAGGTGTCTCAGTAACATCAGGTGTCTCAGTAACATCAGGTGTCACAGCAACATCAGGTGTCTCAGTAACATCAGGTGTCTCAGTAACATCAGTAACATCAGGTGTCTCAGTAACATCAGGGTTCTCAGTAACATCAGGTGTATCAGTAACATCAGGTGTCTCAGTAACATCAGGGTTCTCAGTAACATCAGGTGTCTCAGTAACATTCGCTGTCTCAGTAACATCAGGTGCCTCAGTAACATAAGTTGTCTCAGTAACATCAGGTGTCTCAGTAACATCAGGTGTCTCAGTAATATCAGGTGTCTCAGCAACAGCAGGTGTCTCAGTAACATCAGGTGTCTCAGTAACAGCAGGTGTCTCAGTAACATCAGGTGTCTCAGTAACATCAGTAACATCAGGTGTCTCAGCAACATCAGGTGTCTCAGTAACATCAGTAACATCAGGTGTCTCAGTAACATCAGGTGTCTCAATAACATCAGGTGTCTCAGCAACATCAGGTGTCTCAGCAACAGCAGGTGTCTCAGTAACATCAGGTGTCTCAGTAACATCAGGTGTCTCAGTAACATCAGGTGTCTCAGTAACATCAGTAACATCAGGTGTCTCAGCAACAGCAGGTGTCTCAGTAACATCAGGTGTCTCAGTAACATCAGGTGTCTTAGTAACATCGGGTGTCTCAGCAAAATCAGGTGTCTCAGTAACATTAGCTGTCTCAGTAACATCAGGTGCCTCAGTAACATCAGGTGTCTCAGTGACATCAGCTGTCTTAGTAACATCAAGTGTCTCAGTAACATCAGGTGTCTCAGTAACATCAGGGTTCTCAGTAACATCAGGTGTCTCAGTAAAATCAGGTGTCTTTGTAACATCGGGTGTATCAGCAAAATCAGGTGTCTCAGTAACATTAGCTGTCTCAGTAACATCAGGTGCCTCAGTAACATCAGGTGTGTCAGTAACATCAGGTGTCTCAGCAACATCAGGTGTCTCAGTAACATCAGGTGTCTCAGCAACAGCAGGTGTCTCAGTGACATCAGGTGTCTCAGTAACATCAGGTGTCTCAGTAACATCAGTAACATCAGGTGTCTCAGTAACATCAGGTGCCTCAGTAACATCAGGTGTCTCAGCAACATCAGGTGTCTCAGTAACATCAGGTGTCTCAGTAACATCAGTTGTCTCAGCAACATCAGGTGTCTCAGTAACATCAGGTGTCTCAGTAACATCAGGTGTCTCAGTAACATCAGTAATATCAGGTGTCTCAGCAACATCAGGTGTCTCAGTAACATCAGGTGTCTCAGCAACATCAGGTGTCTCAGTAACATCAGGTGTCTCAGTAACATCAGTAACATCAGGTGTCTCAGTAACATCAGGTGTCTCAGTAACATCAAGTGTCTCAGTAACATCAGGTGTCTCAGTAACATCAGGTGTCTCAGCAACATCAGGTGGCTCAGTAACATCAGGTGTTGCTGCAAAAGCAGGTGTATCAGTAACATCAGGTGTCTCAGTAACATCCGGTGTCTCAATAACATCAGTAACATCAGGTGTCTCAGCAACATCAGGTGTCTCAGAAACATCAGGTGTCTCAGCAACATCAGGTGTCTCAGCAACATCAGGTGTCTCAGTAACATCAGATGTCTCAGCAACATCAGGTGTCTCAGCAACATCAGGTGTCTCAGTAACATCAGGTGTCTCAGTAACATCAGGTGTCTCAGTAACATCAGTAACATCAGGTGTCTCAGTAACATCAGGTGTCTCAGTAACATCAAGTGTCTCAGTAACATCAGGTCTCTCAGTAACATCAGGTGTCTCAGCAACATCAGGTGTCTCAGTAACATCAGGTGTCGCAGCAAAAGCAGGTGTATCAGTAAAATCAGGTGTCTCAGTAACATCAGGTGTCTCAGTAACATCAGGTGTCTCAGTAACATCAGTAACATCAGGTGTCTCAGCAACATCAGGTGTCTCAGAAACATCAGGTGTCTCAGTAACATCAGGTGCCTCAGTAACATCAGGTGTCTCAGTAACATCAGGTGTCTCAGCAACATCAGGTGTCTCAGTAACATCAGGTGTCTCAGCAACAGCAGGTGTCTCAGTGACATCATGTGTCTCAGTAACATCAGGTGTCTCAGTAACATCAGTAACATCAGGTGTCTCAGTAACATCAGGTGCCTCAGTAACATCAGGTATCTCAGCAACATCAGGTGTCTCAGTAACATCAGGTGTCTCAGTAACATCCGGTGTCTCAGCAACATCAGGTGTCTCAGTAACATCAGGTGTCTCAGTAACATCAGGTGTCTCAGTAACATCAGGTGTCTCAGTAACATCAGTAACGTCAGGTGTCTCAGTAACATCAGGTGCCTCAGTAACATCAGGTGTCTCCGCAACATCAGGTGTCTCAGTAACATCAGGTGTCGAAGTAAAATCAGGTGTCTCAGCAACATCAGGTGTCTCAGTAACATCAGGTGTCTCAGTAACATCAGGTGTCACAGCAACATCAGGTGTCTCAGTAACATCAGGTGTCTCAGTAACATCAGTAACATCAGGTGTCTCAGTAACATCAGGGTTCTCAGTAACATCAGGTGTATCAGTAACATCAGGTGTCTTAGTAACATCGAGTGTCTCAGCAAAATCAGGTGTCTTAGTAACATTCGCTGTCTCAGTAACATCAGGTGCCTCAGTAACATCAGGTGTCTCAGTAACATCAGGTGTCTCAGTAACATCAGGTGTCTCAGTAATATCAGGTGTCTCAGCAACAGCAGGTGTCTCAGTAACATCAGGTGTCTCAGTAACAGCAGGTGTCTCAGTAACATCAGGTGTCTCAGTAACATCATTAACATCAGGTGTCTCAGCAACATCAGGTGTCTCAGTAACATCAGTAACATCAGGTGTCTCAGTAACATCAGGTGTCTCAATAACATCAGGTGTATCAGCAACATCAGGTGTCTCAGCAACAGCAGGTGTCTCAGTAACATCAGGTGTCTCAGTAACATCAGGTGTCTCAGTAACATCAGTAACATCAGGTGTCTCAGCAACAGCAGGTGTCTCAGTAATATCAGGTGTCTCAGTAACATCAGGTGTCTTAGTAACATCGGGTGTCTCAGCAAAATCAGGTGTCTCAGTAACATCAGGTGTCTCAGTAACATCAGGGTTCTCAGTAACATCAGGGTTCTCAGTAACATCAGGTGTCTCAGTAAAATCAGGTGTCTTTGTAACATCGGGTGTCTCAGCAAAATCAGGTGTCTCAGTAACATTAGCTGTCTCAGTAACATCAGGTGCCTCAGTAACATCAGGTGTCTCAGTAACATCAGGTGTCTCAGCAACATCAGGTGTCTCAGTAACATCAGGTGTCTCAGTGACATCAGGTGTCTCAGTAACATCAGGTGTCTCAGTAACATCAGTAACATCAGGTGTCTCAGTAACATCAGGTGCCTCAGTAACATCAGGTGTCTCAGCAACATCAGGTGTCTCAGTAACATCAGGTGTCTCAGTAACATCAGGTGTCTCAGCAACATCAGGTGTCTCAGTAACATCAGGTGTCTCAGCAACATCAGGTGTCTCAGTAACATCAGGTGTCTCAGTAACATCAGTAACATCAGGTGTCTCAGTAACATCAGGTGTCTCAGTAACATCAAGTGTCTCAGTAACATCAGGTGTCTCAGTAACATCAGGTGTCTCAGCAACATCAGGTGTCTCAGTAACATCAGGTGTCTCAGTAACATCAGGTGTCTCAGTAACATCAGGTGTCTCAGTAACATCAGTAACATCGGGTGTCTCAGCAACATCAGGTGTCTCAGTAACATCAGATTCCTCAGTAACATCAGGTGTCTCAGTAACATCAGGTGTCTCATCAACATCAGGTGTCTCAGTAACATCAGGTGCCTCAGTAACATCAGGTGTCTCAGTAACATCAGGGTTCTCAGTAACATCAGGTGTCTCAGTAAAATCAGGTGTCTTTGTAACATCGGGTGTCTCAGCAAAATCAGGTGTCTCAGTAACATTAGCTTTCTCAGTAACATCAGGTGCCTCAGTAACATCAGGTGTCTCAGTAACATCAGGTGTCTCAGCAACATCAGTTGTCTCAGCAACATCAGGTGTCTCAGTAACATCAGGTGTCTCAGAAACATCAGGTGTCTCAGTAACATCAGGTGTCTCAGCAACATCAGGTGTCTCAGTAACATCAGTAACATCAGGTGTCTCAGTAACATCAGGTGCCTCAGTAACATCCGGTGTCTCAGCAACATCAGGTGTCTCAGTAACATCAGGTGTCTCAGTAACATCAGGTGTCTCAGCAACATCAGGTGTCTCAGTAACATCAGGTGTCTCAGCAACATCAGGTGTCTCAGTAACATCAGGTGTCTCAGCAAAAGCAGGTGTCTCAGTAACATCAGGTGTCTCAGTAACATCAGGTGTCTCAGTAACATCAGGTGTCTCAGTAACATCAGTAACATCAGGTGTCTCAGCAACATCAGGTGTCTCAGAAACATCAGGTGTCTCAGCAACATCAGGTGTCTCAGAAACATCAGGTGTCTCAGTAACATCAGGTGTCTCAGCAACATCAGGTGTCTCAGTAACATCAGTAACATCAGGTGCCTCAGTAACATCAGGTGTCTCAGTAACATCAGGTGTCTCAGTAACATCAGGTGTCTCAGTAACATCAGTAACATCAGGTGTCGCAGCAAAAGCAGGTGTATCAGTAACATCAGGTGTCTCAGTAACATCAGGTGTCTCAGTATCATCAGGTGTCTCAGTAACATCAGTAACATCAGGTGTCTCAGCAACATCAGGTGTCTCAGAAACATCAGGTGTCTCATCAACATCAGGTGTCTCAGCAACATCAGGTGTCTCAGTAACATCAGGTGTCTCAGTAACATCAGGTGTCTCAGTAACATCAGTAACATCGGGTGTCTCAGCAACATCAGGTGTCTCAGTAACATCAGGTTCCTCAGTAACATCAGGTGTCTCAGTAACATCAGGTGTCACATCAACATCAGGTGTCTCAGTAACATCAGGTGCCTCAGTAACATCAGGTGTCTCAGTAACATCAGGTGTCTCAGTAACATAAGGTGTCTCAGTAACATCAGGTGTCTCAGTAACATCAGTAACATCAGGTGTCTCAGAAACATCAGGTGTCTCAGTAACATCAGTTGTCTCAGTAACATCAGGTGTGTCAGCAACATCAGGTGTCTCAGCAACATCAGATGTCTCAGTAACATCAGGTGTCTCAGCAACATCAGTTGTCTCAGAAACATCAGGTGTGTCAGCAACATCAGGTGTCTCAGCAACATCAGGTGTCTCAGTAACATCAGGTGTCTCAGTAACATCAGTAACATCAGCTGTCTCAGTAACATCAGGTGCCTCAGTAACATCCGGTGTCTCAGCAACATCAGGTGTCTCAGTAACATCAGGTGTCTCAGTAACATCAGGTGTCTCAGCAACATCAGGTGTCTCAGTAACATCAGGTGTCTCAGCAACATCAGGTGTCTCAGTAACATCAGGTGTCTCAGCAAAAGCAGGTGTCTCAGTAACATCAGGTGTCTCAGTAACATCAGGTGTCTCAGTAACATCAGGTGTCTCAGTAACATCAGTAACATCAGGTGTCTCAGCAACATCAGGTGTCTCAGAAACATCAGGTGTCTCAGCAACATCAGGTGTCTCAGAAACATCAGGTGTCTCAGTAACATCAGGTGTCTCAGCAACATCAGGTGTCTCAGTAACATCAGTAACATCAGGTGCCTCAGTAACATCAGGTGTCTCAGTAACATCAGGTGTCTCAGTAACATCAGGTGTCTCAGTAACATCAGTAACATCAGGTGTCGCAGCAAAAGCAGGTGTATCAGTAACATCAGGTGTCTCAGTAACATCAGGTGTCTCAGTATCATCAGGTGTCTCAGTAACATCAGTAACATCAGGTGTCTCAGCAACATCAGGTGTCTCAGAAACATCAGGTGTCTCATCAACATCAGGTGTCTCAGCAACATCAGGTGTCTCAGTAACATCAGGTGTCTCAGTAACATCAGGTGTCTCAGTAACATCAGTAACATCGGGTGTCTCAGCAACATCAGGTGTCTCAGTAACATCAGGTTCCTCAGTAACATCAGGTGTCTCAGTAACATCAGGTGTCTCAGTAACATCAGGTGTCTCAGTAACATCAGGTGTCTCAGTAACATCAGTAATATCAGGTGTCTCAGCAACATCAGGTGTCTCAGCAACATCAGGTGTCTCAGTAACATCAGGTGTCTCAGTAACATCAGTAACATCAGGTGTCTCAGCAACATCAGGTGCCTCAGTAACATCAGGTGTCTCCGTAACATCAGGTGTCTCAGTAACATCAGGTGTCTCAGCAACATTAGGTGTCTCAGTAACATCAGGTGTCTCAGTAACATCAGGTGTCTCAGTAACATCAGTAACATCAGGTGTCTCAGTAACATCAGGTGTCTCAGTAACATCAAGTGTCTCAGTAACATCAGGTGTCTCAGTAACATCAGGTGTCTCAGCAACATCAGGTGTCTCAGCAACATCAGGTGTCTCAGTAACATCAGGTGTCACAGCAAAAGCAGGTGTATCAGTAACATCAGGTGTCTCAGTAACATCAGGTGTCTCAGTAACATCAGGTGTCTCAGTAACATCAGTAACATCAGGTGTCTCAGCAACATCAGGTGTCTCAGAAACATCAGGTGTCTCATCAACATCAGGTGTCTCAGCAACATCAGGTGTCTCAGTAACATCAGGTGTCTCAGTAACATCAGGTGTCTCAGTAACATCAGTAACATCGGGTGTCTCAGCAACATCAGGTGTCTCAGTAACATCAGGTTCCTCAGTAACATCAGGTGTCTCAGTAACATCAGGTGTCTCATCAACATCAGGTGTCTCAGTAACATCAGGTGCCTCAGTAACATCAGGTGTCTCAGTAACATCAGGTGTCTCAGTAACATAAGGTGTCTCAGTAACATCAGTTGTCTCAGTAACATCAGGTGTGTCAGCAACATCAGGTGTCTCAGCAACATCAGATGTCTCAGTAACATCAGGTGTCTCAGCAACATCAGTTGTCTCAGAAACATCAGGTGTGTCAGCAACATCAGGTGTCTCAGCAACATCAGGTGTCTCAGTAACATCAGGTGTCTCAGTAACATCAGTAACATCAGCTGTCTCAGTAACATCAGGTGCCTCAGTAACATCCGGTGTCTCAGCAACATCAGGTGTCTCAGTAACATCAGGTGTCTCAGTAACATCAGGTGTCTCAGCAACATCAGGTGTCTCAGTAACATCAGGTGTCTCAGCAACATCAGGTGTCTCAGTAACATCAGGTGTCTCAGCAAAAGCAGGTGTCTCAATAACATCAGGTGTCTCAGTAACATCAGGTGTCTCAGTAACATCAGGTGTCTCAGTAACATCAGTAACATCAGGTGTCTCAGCAACATCAGGTGTCTCAGAAACATCAGGTGTCTCAGCAACATCAGGTGTCTCAGAAACATCAGGTGTCTCAGTAACATCAGGTGTCTCAGCAACATCAGGTGTCTCAGTAACATCAGTAACATCAGGTGCCTCAGTAACATCAGGTGTCTCAGTAACATCAGGTGTCTCAGTAACATCAGGTGTCTCAGTAACATCAGTAACATCAGGTGTCGCAGCAAAAGCAGGTGTATCAGTAACATCAGGTGTCTCAGTAACATCAGGTGTCTCAGTATCATCAGGTGTCTCAGTAACATCAGTAACATCAGGTGTCTCAGCAACATCAGGTGTCTCAGAAACATCAGGTGTCTCATCAACATCAGGTGTCTCAGAAACATCAGGTGTCTCAGTAACATCAGGTGTCTCAGTAACATCAGGTGTCTCAGTAACATCAGTAACATCGGGTGTCTCAGCAACATCAGGTGTCTCAGTAACATCAGGTTCCTCAGTAACATCAGGTGTCTCAGTAACATCAGGTGTCTCATCAACATCAGTTGTCTCAGTAACATCAGGTGCCTCAGTAACATCAGGTGTCTCAGTAACATCAGGTGTCTCAGTAACATAAGGTGTCTCAGTAACATCAGGTGTCTCAGTAACATCAGTAACATCAGGTGTCTCAGTAACATCAGGTGCCTCAGTAACATCAGGTGTCTCAGAAACATCAGGTGTCTCAGTAACATCAGTTGTCTCAGTAACATCAGGTGTGTCAGCAACATCAGGTGTCTCAGCAACATCAGATGTCTCAGTAACATCAGGTGTCTCAGCAACATCAGTTGTCTCAGAAACATCAGGTGTGTCAGCAACATCAGGTGTCTCAGCAACATCAGGTGTCTCAGTAACATCAGGTGTCTCAGTAACATCAGGTGTCTCAGTAACATCAGGTGTCTCAGTAACATCAGGTGTCTCAGTAACATCAGTAATATCAGGTGTCTCAGCAACATCAGGTGTCTCAGCAACATCAGGTGTCTCAGTAACATCAGGTGTCTCAGTAACATCAGTAACATCAGGTGTCTCAGCAACATCAGGTGCCTCAGTAACATCAGGTGTCTCCGTAACATCAGGTGTCTCAGTAACATCAGGTGTCTCAGCAACATCAGGTGTCTCAGTAACATCAGGTGTCTCAGTAACATCAGGTGTCTCAGTAACATCAGTAACATCAGGTGTCTCAGTAACATCAGGTGTCTCAGTAACATCAAGTGTCTCAGTAACATCAGGTGTCTCAGTAACATCAGGTGTCTCAGCAACATCAGGTGTCTCAGCAACATCAGGTGTCTCAGTAACATCAGGTGTCACAGCAAAAGCAGGTGTATCAGTAACATCAGGTGTCTCAGTAACATCAGGTGTCTCAGTAACATCAGGTGTCTCAGTAACATCAGTAACATCAGGTGTCTCAGCAACATCAGGTGTCTCAGAAACATCAGGTGTCTCATCAACATCAGGTGTCTCAGCAACATCAGGTGTCTCAGTAACATCAGGTGTCTCAGTAACATCAGGTGTCTCAGTAACATCAGTAACATCGGGTGTCTCAGCAACATCAGGTGTCTCAGTAACATCAGGTTCCTCAGTAACATCAGGTGTCTCAGTAACATCAGGTGTCTCATCAACATCAGGTGTCTCAGTAACATCAGGTGCCTCAGTAACATCAGGTGTCTCAGTAACATCAGGTGTCTCAGTAACATCAGGTTCCTCAGTAACATCAGGTGTCTCAGCAACATCAGGTGTCTCAGTAACATCAGGTGTCTCAGAAACATCAGGTGTCTCAGTAACATCAGGTGTCTCAGCAACATCAGGTGTCTCAGTAACATCAGTAACATCAGGTGTCTCAGTAACATCAGGTGCCTCAGTAACATCAGGTGTCTCAGCAACATCAGGTGTCTCAGTAACATCAGGTGTCTCAGTAACATCAGGTGTCTCAGCAACATCAGGTGTCTCAGTAACATCAGGTGTCTCAGCAACATCAGGTGTCTCAGTAACATCAGGTGTCTCAGCAAAAGCAGGTGTCTCAGTAACATCAGGTGTCTCAGTAACATCAGGTGTCTCAGTAACATCAGGTGTCTCAGTAACATCAGTAACATCAGGTGTCTCAGCAACATCAGGTGTCTCAGAAACATCAGGTGTCTCAGCAACATCAGGTGTCTCAGTAACATCAGGGTTCTCAGTAACATCAGGTGTCTCAGTAAAATCAGGTGTCTTTGTAACATCGGGTGTCTCAGCAAAATCAGGTGTCTTAGTAACATTAGCTGTCTCAGTAACATCAGGTGCCTCAGTAACATCAGGTGTCTCAGTAACATCAGGTGTCTCAGCAACATCAGGTGTCTCAGTAACATCAGGTGTCTCAGCAACAGCAGGTGTCTCAGTGACATCAGGTGTCTCAGTAACATCAGGTGTCTCAGTAACATCAGTAACATCAGGTGTCTCAGTAACATCAGGTGCCTCAGTAACATCAGGGTTCTCAGCAACATCAGGTGTCTCAGTAACATCAGGTGTCTCAGTAACATCAGGTGTCTCAGTAACATCAGGTGTCTCAGTAACATCAGGTGTCTCAGTAACATCAGTAATATCAGGTGTCTCAGCAACATCAGGTGTCTCAGCAACATCAGGTGTCTCAGTAACATCAGGTGTCTCAGTAACATCAGTAACATCAGGTGTCTCAGCAACATCAGGTGCCTCAGTAACATCAGGTGTCTCCGTAACATCAGGTATCTCAGTAACATCAGGTGTCTCAGCAACATCAGGTGTCTCAGTAACATCAGGTGTCTCAGTAACATCAGGTGTCTCAGCAACATCAGTTGTCTCAGTAACATCAGGTGTCTCAGTAACATCAGTAATATAAGGTGTCTCAGCAACATCAGGTGTCTCAGCAACATCAGGTGTCTCATTAACATCAGGTGTCTCAGTAACATCAGTAACATCAGGTGTCTCAGCAACATCAGGTGCCTCAGTAACATCAGGTGTCTCCGTAACATCAGGTGTCTCAGTAACATCAGGTGTCTCAGCAACATCAGGTGTCTCAGTAACATCAGGTGTCTCAGTAACATCAGGTGTCTCAGTAACATCAGTAACATCAGGTTTCTCAGTAACATCAGGTGTCTCAGTAACATCAAGTGTCTCAGTAACATCAGGTGTCTCAGCAACATCAGGTGTCTCAGTAACATCAGGTGTCTCAGCAACATCAGGTGTCTCAGTAACATCAGGTGTCACAGCAAAAGCAGGTGTATCAGTAACATCAGGTGTCTCAGTAACATCAGGTGTCTCAGTAACATCAGGTGTCTCAGTAACATCAGTAACATCAGGTGTCTCAGCAACATCAGGTGACTCAGAAACATCAGGTGTCTCATCAACATCAGGTGTCTCAGCAACATCAGGTGTCTCAGTAACATCATGTGTCTCAGTAACATCAGTAACATCGGGTGTCTCAGCAACATCAGGTGTCTCAGTAACATCAGGTTCCTCAGTAACATCAGGTGTCTCAGTAACATCAGGTGTCTCATCAACATCAGGTGTCTCAGTAACATCAGGTGCCTCAGTAACATCAGGTGTCTCAGTAACATCAGGTGTCTCAGTAACATAAGGTGTCTCAGTAACATCAGGTGTCTCAGTAACATCAGTAACATCAGGTGTCTCAGTAACATCAGGTGTCTCAGTAACATCAGGTGCCTCAGTAACATCAGGTGTCTCAGAAACATCAGGTGTCTCAGTAACATCAGTTGTCTCAGTAACATCAGGTGTGTCAGCAACATCAGGTGTCTCAGCAACATCAGATGTCTCAGTAACATCAGGTGTCTCAGCAACATCAGTTGTCTCAGAAACATCAGGTGTGTCAGCAACATCAGGTGTCTCAGCAACATCAGGTGTCTCAGTAACATCAGGTGTCTCAGCAACATCAGGTGTCTCAGTAACATCAGGTGTCTCAGAAACATCAGGTGTCTCAGTAACATCAGGTGTCTCAGCAACATCAGGTGTCTCAGTAACATCAGTAACATCAGGTGTCTCAGTAACATCAGGTGCCTCATTAACATCAGGTGTCTCAGCAACATCAGGTGTCTCAGTAACATCAGGTGTCTCAGTAACATCAGGTGTCTCAGCAACATCAGGTGTCTCAGTAACATCAGCTGTCTCAGCAACATCAGGTGTCTCAGTAACATCAGGTGTCTCAGCAAAAGCAGGTGTCTCAGTAACATCAGGTGTCTCAGTAACATCTTGTGTCTCAGTAACATCAGGTGTCTCAGTAACATCAGTAACATCAGGTGTCTCAGCGACATCAGGTCTCTCAGAAACATCAGGTGTCTCAGCAACATCAGGTGTCTCAGTAACATCAGGTGTCTCAGTAACATCAGGTGTCTCAGTCACATCAGTAACATCGGGTGTCTCAGCAACATCAGGTGTCTCAGTAACATCAGGTTCCTCAGTAACATCAGGTGTCTCAGTAACAACAGGTGTCTCAGCAACATCAGGTGTCTCAGTAACATCAGGTGCCTCAGTAACATCAGGTGTCTCAGTAACATCAGGTGTCTCAGCAACATCAGGTGTCTCAGAAACATAAGGTGTCTCAGCAACATCAGGTGTCTCAGTAACATCAGGTGTCTCAGTAACATCAGGTGTCTCAGTAACATCAGTAACATCGGGTGTCTCAGCAACATCAGGTGTCTCAGTAACATCAGGTTCCTCAGTAACATCAGTTGTCTCAGCAACATCAGGTTCCTCAGTAACATCAGGTGTCTCAGTAACAACAGGTGTCTCAGCAACATCAGGTGTCTCAGTAACATCAGGTGCCTCAGTAACATCAGGTGTCTCAGTAACATCAGGTGTCTCAGCAACATCAGGTGTCTCAGTAACATCAAGTGTCTCAGTAACATCAGGTGTCTCAGCAACATCAGGTGTCTCAGTAACATCAGGTGTCTCAGCAACATCAGGTGTCTCAGTAACATCAGGTGTCACAGCAAAAGCAGGTGTATCAGTAACATCAGGTGTCTCAGTAACATCAGGTGTCTCAGTAACATCAGGTGTCTCAGTAACATCAGTAACATCAGGTGTCTCAGCAACATCAGGTGACTCAGAAACATCAGGTGTCTCATCAACATCAGGTGTCTCAGCAACATCAGGTGTCTCAGTAACATCATGTGTCTCAGTAACATCAGTAACATCGGGTGTCTCAGCAACATCAGGTGTCTCAGTAACATCAGGTTCCTCAGTAACATCAGGTGTCTCAGTAACATCAGGTGTCTCATCAACATCAGGTGTCTCAGTAACATCAGGTGCCTCAGTAACATCAGGTGTCTCAGTAACATCAGGTGTCTCAGTAACATAAGGTGTCTCAGTAACATCAGGTGTCTCAGTAACATCAGTAACATCAGGTGTCTCAGTAACATCAGGTGTCTCAGTAACATCAGGTGCCTCAGTAACATCAGGTGTCTCAGAAACATCAGGTGTCTCAGTAACATCAGTTGTCTCAGTAACATCAGGTGTGTCAGCAACATCAGGTGTCTCAGCAACATCAGATGTCTCAGTAACATCAGGTGTCTCAGCAACATCAGTTGTCTCAGAAACATCAGGTGTGTCAGCAACATCAGGTGTCTCAGCAACATCAGGTGTCTCAGTAACATCAGGTGTCTCAGCAACATCAGGTGTCTCAGTAACATCAGGTGTCTCAGAAACATCAGGTGTCTCAGTAACATCAGGTGTCTCAGCAACATCAGGTGTCTCAGTAACATCAGTAACATCAGGTGTCTCAGTAACATCAGGTGCCTCATTAACATCAGGTGTCTCAGCAACATCAGGTGTCTCAGTAACATCAGGTGTCTCAGTAACATCAGGTGTCTCAGCAACATCAGGTGTCTCAGTAACATCAGCTGTCTCAGCAACATCAGGTGTCTCAGTAACATCAGGTGTCTCAGCAAAAGCAGGTGTCTCAGTAACATCAGGTGTCTCAGTAACATCTTGTGTCTCAGTAACATCAGGTGTCTCAGTAACATCAGTAACATCAGGTGTCTCAGCGACATCAGGTCTCTCAGAAACATCAGGTGTCTCAGCAACATCAGGTGTCTCAGTAACATCAGGTGTCTCAGTAACATCAGGTGTCTCAGTCACATCAGTAACATCGGGTGTCTCAGCAACATCAGGTGTCTCAGTAACATCAGGTTCCTCAGTAACATCAGGTGTCTCAGTAACAACAGGTGTCTCAGCAACATCAGGTGTCTCAGTAACATCAGGTGCCTCAGTAACATCAGGTGTCTCAGTAACATCAGGTGTCTCAGCAACATCAGGTGTCTCAGAAACATAAGGTGTCTCAGCAACATCAGGTGTCTCAGTAACATCAGGTGTCTCAGTAACATCAGGTGTCTCAGTAACATCAGTAACATCGGGTGTCTCAGCAACATCAGGTGTCTCAGTAACATCAGGTTCCTCAGTAACATCAGTTGTCTCAGCAACATCAGGTTCCTCAGTAACATCAGGTGTCTCAGTAACAACAGGTGTCTCAGCAACATCAGGTGTCTCAGTAACATCAGGTGCCTCAGTAACATCAGGTGTCTCAGTAACATCAGGTGTCTCAGCAACATCAGGTGTCTCAGAAACATAAGGTGCCTCAGCAACATCAGGTGTCTCAGTAACATCAGGTGTCTCAGTAACATCAGGTGTCTCAGTAACATCAGTAACATCGGGTGTCTCAGCAACATCAGGTGTCTCAGTAACATCAGGTTCCTCAGTAACATCAGTTGTCTCAGCAACATCAGGTGTCTCAGTAACATCAGGTGTCTCAGAAACATCTGGTGTCTCAGTAACATCAGGTGTCACAGCAAAAGCAGGTGTATCAGTAACATCAGGTGTCTCAGTAACATCAGGTGTCTCAGTAACATCAGGTGTCTCAGTAACATCAGTAACATCAGGTGTCTCAGTAACATCAGGTGTCTCAGTAACATCAGGTGTCTCAGTAACATCAGTAACATCAGGTGTCTCAGCAACATCAGGTGTCTCAGTAACATCAGGTGTCTCAGCAACATCAGGTGTCTCAGTAACATCAGGTGTCACAGCAAAAGCAGGTGTATCAGTAACATCAGGTGTCTCAGTAACATCAGGTGTCTCAGTAACATCAGTAACATCGGGTGTCTCAGCAACATCAGGTGTCTCAGTAACATCAGGTTCCTCAGTAACATCAGTTGTCTCAGCAACATCAGGTTCCTCAGTAACATCAGGTGTCTCAGTAACAACAGGTGTCTCAGCAACATCAGGTGTCTCAGTAACATCAGGTGCCTCAGTAACATCAGGTGTCTCAGTAACATCAGGTGTCTCAGCAACATCAGGTGTCTCAGAAACATAAGGTGCCTCAGCAACATCAGGTGTCTCAGTAACATCAGGTGTCTCAGTAACATCAGGTGTCTCAGTAACATCAGTAACATCGGGTGTCTCAGCAACATCAGGTGTCTCAGTAACATCAGGTTCCTCAGTAACATCAGTTGTCTCAGCAACATCAGGTGTCTCAGTAACATCAGGTGTCTCAGAAACATCTGGTGTCTCAGTAACATCAGGTGTCACAGCAAAAGCAGGTGTATCAGTAACATCAGGTGTCTCAGTAACATCAGGTGTCTCAGTAACATCAGGTGTCTCAGTAACATCAGTAACATCAGGTGTCTCAGTAACATCAGGTGTCTCAGTAACATCAGGTGTCTCAGTAACATCAGTAACATCAGGTGTCTCAGCAACATCAGGTGTCTCAGTAACATCAGGTGTCTCAGCAACATCAGGTGTCTCAGTAACATCAGGTGTCACAGCAAAAGCAGGTGTATCAGTAACATCAGGTGTCTCAGTAACATCAGGTGTCTCAGTAACATCAGGTGTCTCAGTAACATCAGTAACATCAGGTGTCTCAGCAACATCAGGTGTCTCAGAAACATCAGGTGTCTCATCAACATCAGGTGTCTCAGCAACATCAGGTGTCTCAGTAACATCAGGTGTCTCAGTAACATCAGGTGTCTCAGTAACATCAGTAACATCGGGTGTCTCAGCAACATCAGGTGTCTCAGTAACATCAGGTTCCTCAGTAACATCAGGTGTCTCAGAAACATCAGGTGTCTCATCAACATCAGGTGTCTCAGCAACATCAGGTGTCTCAGTAACATCAGGTGTCTCAGCAACATCAGGTGTCTCAGTAACATCAGCTGTCTCAGCAACATCAGGTGTCTCAGTAACATCAGGTGTCTCAGTAACATCAGGTGTCTCAGTAACATCAGGTGTCTCAGTAACATCAGGTGTCTCAGTAACATCAGTAACATCATCTTTCTCAGCAACATCAGGTGTCTCAGTAACATCAGGTTCCTCAGTAACATCAGGTGTCTCAGTAACAACAGGTGTCTCAGCAACATCAGGTGTCTCAGTAACATCAGGTGCCTCAGTAACATCAGGTGTCTCAGTAACATCAGGTGTCTCAGCAACATCAGGTGTCTCAGAAACATAAGGTGTCTCAGCAACATCAGGTGTCTCAGTAACATCAGGTGTCTCAGTAACATCAGGTGTCTCAGTAACATCAGTAACATCGGGTGTCTCAGCAACATCAGGTGTCTCAGTAACATCAGGTTCCTCAGTAACATCAGTTGTCTCAGCAACATCAGGTGTCTCAGTAACATCAGGTGTCTCAGAAACATCAGGTGTCTCAGTAACATCAGGTGTCTCAGCAACATCAGGTGTCTCAGTAACATCAGTAACATCAGGTGTCTCAGTAACATCAGGTGCCTCAGTAACATCAGGTGTCTCAGTAACATCAGGTGTCTCAGCAACATCAGGTGTCTCAGAAACATAAGGTGTCTCAGCAACATCAGGTGTCTCAGTAACATCAGGTGTCTCAGTAACATCAGGTGTCTCAGTAACATCAGTAACATCGGGTGTCTCAGCAACGTCAGGTGTCTCAGTAACATCAGGTTCCTCAGTAACATCAGTTGTCTCAGCAACATCAGGTGTCTCAGTAACATCAGGTGTCTCAGAAACATCAGGTGTCTCAGTAACATCAGGTGTCTCAGCAACATCAGGTGTCTCAGTAACATCAGGTGTCTCAGTAACATCAGGTGTCTCAGTAACATCAGTAACATCAGGTGTCTCAGTAACATCAGGTGTCTCAGTAACATCAAGTGTCTCAGTAACATCAGGTGTCTCAGTAACATCAGGTGTCTCAGCAACATCAGGTGTCTCAGCAACATCAGGTGTCTCAGTAACATCAGGTGTCACAGCAAAAGCAGGTGTATCAGTAACATCAGGTGTCTCAGTAACATCAGGTGTCTCAGTAACATCAGGTGTCTCAGTAACATCAGTAACATCAGGTGTCTCAGCAACATCAGGTGTCTCAGAAACATCAGGTGTCTCATCAACATCAGGTGTCTCAGCAACATCAGGTGTCTCAGTAACATCAGGTGTCTCAGTAACATCAGGTGTCTCAGTAACATCAGTAACATCGGGTGTCTCAGCAACATCAGGTGTCTCAGTAACATCAGGTTCCTCAGTAACATCAGGTGTCTCAGTAACATCAGGTGTCTCATCAACATCAGGTGTCTCAGTAACATCAGGTGCCTCAGTAACATCAGGTGTCTCAGTAACATCAGGTGTCTCAGTAACATCAGGTTCCTCAGTAACATCAGGTGTCTCAGCAACATCAGGTGTCTCAGTAACATCAGGTGTCTCAGAAACATCAGGTGTCTCAGTAACATCAGGTGTCTCAGCAACATCAGGTGTCTCAGTAACATCAGTAACATCAGGTGTCTCAGTAACATCAGGTGCCTCAGTAACATCAGGTGTCTCAGCAACATCAGGTGTCTCAGTAACATCAGGTGTCTCAGTAACATCAGGTGTCTCAGCAACATCAGGTGTCTCAGTAACATCAGGTGTCTCAGCAACATCAGGTGTCTCAGTAACATCAGGTGTCTCAGCAAAAGCAGGTGTCTCAGTAACATCAGGTGTCTCAGTAACATCAGGTGTCTCAGTAACATCAGGTGTCTCAGTAACATCAGTAACATCAGGTGTCTCAGCAACATCAGGTGTCTCAGAAACATCAGGTGTCTCAGCAACATCAGGTGTCTCAGTAACATCAGGGTTCTCAGTAACATCAGGTGTCTCAGTAAAATCAGGTGTCTTTGTAACATCGGGTGTCTCAGCAAAATCAGGTGTCTTAGTAACATTAGCTGTCTCAGTAACATCAGGTGCCTCAGTAACATCAGGTGTCTCAGTAACATCAGGTGTCTCAGCAACATCAGGTGTCTCAGTAACATCAGGTGTCTCAGCAACAGCAGGTGTCTCAGTGACATCAGGTGTCTCAGTAACATCAGGTGTCTCAGTAACATCAGTAACATCAGGTGTCTCAGTAACATCAGGTGCCTCAGTAACATCAGGGTTCTCAGCAACATCAGGTGTCTCAGTAACATCAGGTGTCTCAGTAACATCAGGTGTCTCAGTAACATCAGGTGTCTCAGTAACATCAGGTGTCTCAGTAACATCAGTAATATCAGGTGTCTCAGCAACATCAGGTGTCTCAGCAACATCAGGTGTCTCAGTAACATCAGGTGTCTCAGTAACATCAGTAACATCAGGTGTCTCAGCAACATCAGGTGCCTCAGTAACATCAGGTGTCTCCGTAACATCAGGTATCTCAGTAACATCAGGTGTCTCAGCAACATCAGGTGTCTCAGTAACATCAGGTGTCTCAGTAACATCAGGTGTCTCAGCAACATCAGTTGTCTCAGTAACATCAGGTGTCTCAGTAACATCAGTAATATAAGGTGTCTCAGCAACATCAGGTGTCTCAGCAACATCAGGTGTCTCATTAACATCAGGTGTCTCAGTAACATCAGTAACATCAGGTGTCTCAGCAACATCAGGTGCCTCAGTAACATCAAGTGTCTCAGATCAGGTGTCTCAGTAACATAGGTGTCTCCGTAACATCAGGTGTCTCAGTAACATCAGGTGTCTCAGCAACATCAGGTGTCTCAGTAACATCAGGTGTCTCAGTAACATCAGGTGTCTCAGTAACATCAGTAACATCAGGTTTCTCAGTAACATCAGGTGTCTCAGTAACATCAAGTGTCTCAGTAACATCAGGTGTCTCAGCAACATCAGGTGTCTCAGTAACATCAGGTGTCTCAGCAACATCAGGTGTCTCAGTAACATCAGGTGTCACAGCAAAAGCAGGTGTATCAGTAACATCAGGTGTCTCAGTAACATCAGGTGTCTCAGTAACATCAGGTGTCTCAGTAACATCAGTAACATCAGGTGTCTCAGCAACATCAGGTGACTCAGAAACATCAGGTGTCTCATCAACATCAGGTGTCTCAGCAACATCAGGTGTCTCAGTAACATCATGTGTCTCAGTAACATCAGTAACATCGGGTGTCTCAGCAACATCAGGTGTCTCAGTAACATCAGGTTCCTCAGTAACATCAGGTGTCTCAGTAACATCAGGTGTCTCATCAACATCAGGTGTCTCAGTAACATCAGGTGCCTCAGTAACATCAGGTGTCTCAGTAACATCAGGTGTCTCAGTAACATAAGGTGTCTCAGTAACATCAGGTGTCTCAGTAACATCAGTAACATCAGGTGTCTCAGTAACATCAGGTGTCTCAGTAACATCAGGTGCCTCAGTAACATCAGGTGTCTCAGAAACATCAGGTGTCTCAGTAACATCAGTTGTCTCAGTAACATCAGGTGTGTCAGCAACATCAGGTGTCTCAGCAACATCAGATGTCTCAGTAACATCAGGTGTCTCAGCAACATCAGTTGTCTCAGAAACATCAGGTGTGTCAGCAACATCAGGTGTCTCAGCAACATCAGGTGTCTCAGTAACATCAGGTGTCTCAGCAACATCAGGTGTCTCAGTAACATCAGGTGTCTCAGAAACATCAGGTGTCTCAGTAACATCAGGTGTCTCAGCAACATCAGGTGTCTCAGTAACATCAGTAACATCAGGTGTCTCAGTAACATCAGGTGCCTCATTAACATCAGGTGTCTCAGCAACATCAGGTGTCTCAGTAACATCAGGTGTCTCAGTAACATCAGGTGTCTCAGCAACATCAGGTGTCTCAGTAACATCAGCTGTCTCAGCAACATCAGGTGTCTCAGTAACATCAGGTGTCTCAGCAAAAGCAGGTGTCTCAGTAACATCAGGTGTCTCAGTAACATCTTGTGTCTCAGTAACATCAGGTGTCTCAGTAACATCAGTAACATCAGGTGTCTCAGCAACATCAGGTCTCTCAGAAACATCAGGTGTCTCAGCAACATCAGGTGTCTCAGTAACATCAGGTGTCTCAGTAACATCAGGTGTCTCAGTCACATCAGTAACATCGGGTGTCTCAGCAACATCAGGTGTCTCAGTAACATCAGGTTCCTCAGTAACATCAGTTGTCTCAGCAACATCAGGTTCCTCAGTAACATCAGGTGTCTCAGTAACAACAGGTGTCTCAGCAACATCAGGTGTCTCAGTAACATCAGGTGCCTCAGTAACATCAGGTGTCTCAGTAACATCAGGTGTCTCAGCAACATCAGGTGTCTCAGAAACATAAGGTGCCTCAGCAACATCAGGTGTCTCAGTAACATCAGGTGTCTCAGTAACATCAGGTGTCTCAGTAACATCAGTAACATCGGGTGTCTCAGCAACATCAGGTGTCTCAGTAACATCAGGTTCCTCAGTAACATCAGTTGTCTCAGCAACATCAGGTGTCTCAGTAACATCAGGTGTCTCAGAAACATCTGGTGTCTCAGTAACATCAGGTGTCTCAGCAACATCAGGTGTCTCAGTAACATCAGTAACATCAGGTGTCTCAGTAACATCAGGTGCCTCAGTAACATCAGGTGTCTCAGCAACATCAGGTGTCTCAGTAACATCAGGTGTCTCAGTAACATCAGGTGTCTCAGCAACATCAGGTGTCTCAGTAACATCAGGTGTCTCAGCAACATCAGGTGTCTCAGCAACATCAGGTGTCTCAGTAACATCAGGTGTCTCAGTAACATCAGGTGTCTCAGTAACATCAGGTGTCTCAGTAACATCAGTAATATCAGGTGTCTAGGCAACATCAGGTGTCTCAGCAACATCAGGTGTCTCAGTAACATCAGGTGTCTCAGTAACATCAGTAACATCAGGTGTCTCAGCAACATCAGGTGCCTCAGTAACATCAGGTGTCTCCGTAACATCAGGTGTCTCAGTAACATCAGGTGTCTCAGCAACATCAGGTGTCTCAGTAACATCAGGTGTCTCAGTAACATCAGGTGTCTCAGTAACATCAGTAACATCAGGTGTCTCAGTAACATCAGGTGTCTCAGTAACATCAAGTGTCTCAGTAACATCAGGTGTCTCAGTAACATCAGGTGTCTCAGCAACATCAGGTGTCTCAGTAACATCAGGTGTCTCAGCAACATCAGGTGTCTCAGTAACATCAGGTGTCACAGCAAAAGCAGGTGTATCAGTAACATCAGGTGTCTCAGTAACATCAGGTGTCTCAGTAACATCAGGTGTCTCAGTAACATCAGTAACATCAGGTGTCTCAGCAACATCAGGTGTCTCAGAAACATCAGGTGTCTCATCAACATCAGGTGTCTCAGCAACATCAGGTGTCTCAGTAACATCAGGTGTCTCAGTAACATCAGGTGTCTCAGTAACATCAGTAACATCGGGTGTCTCAGCAACATCAGGTGTCTCAGTAACATCAGGTTCCTCAGTAACATCAGGTGTCTCAGAAACATCAGGTGTCTCATCAACATCAGGTGTCTCAGCAACATCAGGTGTCTCAGTAACATCAGGTGTCTCAGCAACATCAGGTGTCTCAGTAACATCAGCTGTCTCAGCAACATCAGGTGTCTCAGTAACATCAGGTGTCTCAGTAACATCAGGTGTCTCAGTAACATCAGGTGTCTCAGTAACATCAGGTGTCTCAGTAACATCAGTAACATCATCTTTCTCAGCAACATCAGGTGTCTCAGTAACATCAGGTTCCTCAGTAACATCAGGTGTCTCAGTAACAACAGGTGTCTCAGCAACATCAGGTGTCTCAGTAACATCAGGTGCCTCAGTAACATCAGGTGTCTCAGTAACATCAGGTGTCTCAGCAACATCAGGTGTCTCAGAAACATAAGGTGTCTCAGCAACATCAGGTGTCTCAGTAACATCAGGTGTCTCAGTAACATCAGGTGTCTCAGTAACATCAGTAACATCGGGTGTCTCAGCAACATCAGGTGTCTCAGTAACATCAGGTTCCTCAGTAACATCAGTTGTCTCAGCAACATCAGGTGTCTCAGTAACATCAGGTGTCTCAGAAACATCAGGTGTCTCAGTAACATCAGGTGTCTCAGCAACATCAGGTGTCTCAGTAACATCAGTAACATCAGGTGTCTCAGTAACATCAGGTGCCTCAGTAACATCAGGTGTCTCAGTAACATCAGGTGTCTCAGCAACATCAGGTGTCTCAGAAACATAAGGTGTCTCAGCAACATCAGGTGTCTCAGTAACATCAGGTGTCTCAGTAACATCAGGTGTCTCAGTAACATCAGTAACATCGGGTGTCTCAGCAACGTCAGGTGTCTCAGTAACATCAGGTTCCTCAGTAACATCAGTTGTCTCAGCAACATCAGGTGTCTCAGTAACATCAGGTGTCTCAGAAACATCAGGTGTCTCAGTAACATCAGGTGTCTCAGCAACATCAGGTGTCTCAGTAACATCAGTAACATCAGGTGTCTCAGTAACATCAGGTGCCTCAGTAACATCAGGTGTCTCAGCAACATCAGGTGTCTCAGTAACATCAGGTGTCTCAGTAACATCAGGTGTCTCAGCAACATCAGGTGTCTCAGTAACATCAGGTGTCTCAGCAACATCAGGTGTCTCAGTAACATCAGGTGTCTCAGTAACATCAGGTGTCTCAGTAACATCAGGTGTCTCAGTAACATCAGGTGTCTCAGTAACATCAGTAACATCAGGTGTCTCAGTAACATCAGGTGTCTCAGTAACATCAGGTGCCTCAGTAACATCAGGTGTCTCAGAAACATCAGGTGTATCAGTAACATCAGTTGTCTCAGTAACATCAGGTGTGTCAGGAACATCAGGTGTCTCAGCAACATCAGATGTCTCAGTAACATCAGGTGTCTCAGCAACATCAGTTGTCTCAGAAACATCAGGTGTGTCAGCAACATCAGGTGTCTCAGCAACATCAGGTGTCTCAGTAACATCAGGTGTCTCAGCAACATCAGGTGTCTCAGTAACATCAGGTGTCTCAGAAACATCAGGTGTCTCAGTAACATCAGGTGTCTCAGCAACATCAGGTGTCTCAGTAACATCAGTAACATCAGGTGTCTCAGTAACATCAGGTGCCTCAGTAACATCAGGTGTCTCAGCAACGTCAGGTGTCTCAGTAACATCAGGTGTCTCAGTAACATCAGGTGTCTCAGCAACATCAGGTGTCTCAGTAACATCAGCTGTCTCAGCAACATCAGGTGTCTCAGTAACATCAGGTGTCTCAGCAAAAGCAGGTGTCTCAGTAACATCAGGTGTCTCAGTAACATCAGGTGTCTCAGTAACATCAGGTGTCTCAGTAACATCAGTAACATCAGGTGTCTCAGCAACATCAGGTCTCTCAGAAACATCAGGTGTCTCAGCAACATCAGGTGTCTCAGTAACATCAGGTGCCTCAGTAACATCAGGTGTCTCAGCAACATCAGGTGTCTCAGTAACATCAGGTGTCTCAGTAACATCAGGTGTCTCAGCAACATCAGGTGCCTCAGTAACATCAGCTGTCTCAGCAACATCAGGTGTCTCAGTAACATCAGGTGTCTCAGCAAAAGCAGGTGTCTCAGTAACATCAGGTGTCTCAGTAACATCAGGTGTCTCAGTAACATCAGGTGTCTCAGTAACATCAGTAACATCAGGTGTCTCAGCAACATCAGGTGTCTCAGTAACATCAGGTTCCTCAGTAACATCAGGTGTCTCAGTAACAACAGGTGTCTCAGCAACATCAGGTGTCTCAGTAACATCAGGTGCCTCAGTAACATCAGGTGTCTCAGTAACATCAGGTGTCTCAGCAACATCAGGTGTCTCAGAAACATAAGGTGTCTCAGCAACATCAGGTGTCTCAGTAACATCAGGTGTCTCAGTAACATCAGGTGTCTCAGTAACATCAGTAACATCGGGTGTCTCAGCAACATCAGGTGTCTCAGTAACATCAGGTTCCTCAGTAACATCAGTTGTCTCAGCAACATCAGGTGTCTCAGTAACATCAGGTGTCTCAGCAAAAGCAGGTGTCTCAGTAACATCAGGTGTCTCAGTAACATCAGGTGTCTCAGTAACATCAGGTGTCTCAGTAACATCAGTAACATCAGGTGTCTCAGCAACATCAGGTGTCTCAGTAACATCAGGTTCCTCAGTAACATCAGGTGTCTCAGTAACAACAGGTGTCTCAGCAACATCAGGTGTCTCAGTAACATCAGGTGCCTCAGTAACATCAGGTGTCTCAGTAACATCAGGTGTCTCAGCAACATCAGGTGTCTCAGAAACATAAGGTGTCTCAGCAACATCAGGTGTCTCAGTAACATCAGGTGTCTCAGTAACATCAGGTGTCTCAGTAACATCAGTAACATCGGGTGTCTCAGCAACATCAGGTGTCTCAGTAACATCAGGTTCCTCAGTAACATCAGTTGTCTCAGCAACATCAGGTGTCTCAGTAACATCAGGTGTCTCAGCAAAAGCAGGTGTCTCAGTAACATCAGGTGTCTCAGTAACATCAGGTGTCTCAGTAACATCAGGTGTCTCAGTAACATCAGTAACATCAGGTGTCTCAGCAACATCAGGTGTCTCAGTAACATCAGGTTCCTCAGTAACATCAGGTGTCTCAGTAACAACAGGTGTCTCAGCAACATCAGGTGTCTCAGTAACATCAGGTGCCTCAGTAACATCAGGTGTCTCAGTAACATCAGGTGTCTCAGCAACATCAGGTGTCTCAGAAACATAAGGTGTCTCAGCAACATCAGGTGTCTCAGTAACATCAGGTGTCTCAGTAACATCAGGTGTCTCAGTAACATCAGTAACATCGGGTGTCTCAGCAACATCAGGTGTCTCAGTAACATCAGGTTCCTCAGTAACATCAGTTGTCTCAGCAACATCAGGTGTCTCAGTAACATCAGGTGTCTCAGCAAAAGCAGGTGTCTCAGTAACATCAGGTGTCTCAGTAACATCAGGTGTCTCAGTAACATCAGGTGTCTCAGTAACATCAGTAACATCAGGTGTCTCAGCAACATCAGGTGTCTCAGTAACATCAGGTTCCTCAGTAACATCAGGTGTCTCAGTAACAACAGGTGTCTCAGCAACATCAGGTGTCTCAGTAACATCAGGTGCCTCAGTAACATCAGGTGTCTCAGTAACATCAGGTGTCTCAGCAACATCAGGTGTCTCAGAAACATAAGGTGTCTCAGCAACATCAGGTGTCTCAGTAACATCAGGTGTCTCAGTAACATCAGTAACATCGGGTGTCTCAGCAACATCAGGTGTCTCAGTAACATCAGGTTCCTCAGTAACATCAGTTGTCTCAGCAACATCAGGTGTCTCAGTAACATCAGGTGTCTCAGCAAAAGCAGGTGTCTCAGTAACATCAGGTGTCTCAGTAACATCAGGTGTCTCAGTAACATCAGTAACATCAGGTGTCTCAGCAACATCAGGTGTCTCAGTAACATCAGGTTCCTCAGTAACATCAGGTGTCTCAGTAACAACAGGTGTCTCAGCAACATCAGGTGTCTCAGTAACATCAGGTGCCTCAGTAACATCAGGTGTCTCAGTAACATCAGGTGTCTCAGCAACATCAGGTGTCTCAGAAACATAAGGTGTCTCAGCAACATCAGGTGTCTCAGTAACATCAGGTGTCTCAGTAACATCAGGTGTCTCAGTAACATCAGTAACATCGGGTGTCTCAGCAACATCAGGTGTCTCAGTAACATCAGGTTCCTCAGTAACATCAGTTGTCTCAGCAACATCAGGTGTCTCAGTAACATCAGGTGTCTCAGAAACATCAGGTGTCTCAGTAACATCAGGTGTCTCAGCAACATCAGGTGTCTCAGTAACATCAGTAACATCAGGTGTCTCAGTAACATCAGGTGCCTCAGTAACATCAGGTGTCTCAGTAACATCAGGTGTCTCAGCAACATCAGGTGTCTCAGAAACATAAGGTGTCTCAGCAACATCAGGTGTCTCAGTAACATCAGGTGTCTCAGTAACATCAGGTGTCTCAGTAACATCAGTAACATCGGGTGTCTCAGCAACATCAGGTGTCTCAGTAACATCAGGTTCCTCAGTAACATCAGTTGTCTCAGCAACATCAGGTGTCTCAGTAACATCAGGTGTCTCAGAAACATCTGGTGTCTCAGTAACATCAGGTGTCTCAGCAACATCAGGTGTCTCAGTAACATCAGTAACATCAGGTGTCTCAGTAACATCAGGTGCCTCAGTAACATCAGGTGTCTCAGCAACATCAGGTGTCTCAGCAACATCAGGTGTCTCAGTAACATCAGGTGTCTCAGTAACATCAGGTGTCTCAGTAACATCAGGTGTCTCAGTAACATCAGGTGTCTCAGTAACATCAGTAATATCAGGTGTCTAGGCAACATCAGGTGTCTCAGCAACATCAGGTGTCTCAGTAACATCAGGTGTCTCAGTAACATCAGTAACATCAGGTGTCTCAGCAACATCAGGTGCCTCAGTAACATCAGGTGTCTCCGTAACATCAGGTGTCTCAGTAACATCAGGTGTCTCAGCAACATCAGGTGTCTCAGTAACATCAGGTGTCTCAGTAACATCAGGTGTCTCAGTAACATCAGTAACATCAGGTGTCTCAGTAACATCAGGTGTCTCAGTAACATCAAGTGTCTCAGTAACATCAGGTGTCTCAGTAACATCAGGTGTCTCAGCAACATCAGGTGTCTCAGTAACATCAGGTGTCTCAGCAACATCAGGTGTCTCAGTAACATCAGGTGTCACAGCAAAAGCAGGTGTATCAGTAACATCAGGTGTCTCAGTAACATCAGGTGTCTCAGTAACATCAGGTGTCTCAGTAACATCAGTAACATCAGGTGTCTCAGCAACATCAGGTGTCTCAGAAACATCAGGTGTCTCATCAACATCAGGTGTCTCAGCAACATCAGGTGTCTCAGTAACATCAGGTGTCTCAGTAACATCAGGTGTCTCAGTAACATCAGTAACATCGGGTGTCTCAGCAACATCAGGTGTCTCAGTAACATCAGGTTCCTCAGTAACATCAGGTGTCTCAGAAACATCAGGTGTCTCATCAACATCAGGTGTCTCAGCAACATCAGGTGTCTCAGTAACATCAGGTGTCTCAGCAACATCAGGTGTCTCAGTAACATCAGCTGTCTCAGCAACATCAGGTGTCTCAGTAACATCAGGTGTCTCAGCAAAAGCAGGTGTCTCAGTAACATCAGGTGTCTCAGTAACATCAGGTGTCTCAGTAACATCAGGTGTCTCAGTAACATCAGTAACATCAGGTTTCTCAGCAACATCAGGTGTCTCAGTAACATCAGGTTCCTCAGTAACATCAGGTGTCTCAGTAACAACAGGTGTCTCAGCAACATCAGGTGTCTCAGTAACATCAGGTGCCTCAGTAACATCAGGTGTCTCAGTAACATCAGGTGTCTCAGCAACATCAGGTGTCTCAGAAACATAAGGTGTCTCAGCAACATCAGGTGTCTCAGTAACATCAGGTGTCTCAGTAACATCAGGTGTCTCAGTAACATCAGTAACATCGGGTGTCTCAGCAACATCAGGTGTCTCAGTAACATCAGGTTCCTCAGTAACATCAGTTGTCTCAGCAACATCAGGTGTCTCAGTAACATCAGGTGTCTCAGAAACATCAGGTGTCTCAGTAACATCAGGTGTCTCAGCAACATCAGGTGTCTCAGTAACATCAGTAACATCAGGTGTCTCAGTAACATCAGGTGCCTCAGTAACATCAGGTGTCTCAGTAACATCAGGTGTCTCAGCAACATCAGGTGTCTCAGAAACATAAGGTGTCTCAGCAACATCAGGTGTCTCAGTAACATCAGGTGTCTCAGTAACATCAGGTGTCTCAGTAACATCAGTAACATCGGGTGTCTCAGCAACATCAGGTGTCTCAGTAACATCAGGTTCCTCAGTAACATCAGTTGTCTCAGCAACATCAGGTGTCTCAGTAACATCAGGTGTCTCAGAAACATCAGGTGTCTCAGTAACATCAGGTGTCTCAGCAACATCAGGTGTCTCAGTAACATCAGTAACATCAGGTGTCTCAGTAACATCAGGTGCCTCAGTAACATCAGGTGTCTCAGCAACATCAGGTGTCTCAGTAACATCAGGTGTCTCAGTAACATCAGGTGTCTCAGCAACATCAGGTGTCTCAGTAACATCAGGTGTCTCAGCAACATCAGGTGTCTCAGCAACATCAGGTGTCTCAGTAACATCAGGTGTCTCAGTAACATCAGGTGTCTCAGTAACATCAGGTGTCTCAGTAACATCAGGTGTCTCAGCAACATCAGGTGTCTCAGTAACATCAGCTGTCTCAGCAACATCAGGTGTCTCAGTAACATCAGGTGTCTCAGCAAAAGCAGGTGTCTCAGTAACATCAGGTGTCTCAG
Organism: Salmo salar; assembly: GCF_905237065.1. NCBI lineage: Eukaryota > Metazoa > Chordata > Actinopteri > Salmoniformes > Salmonidae > Salmo > Salmo salar. The sequence goes on from NC_059450.1 coordinate 105,207,262, forward strand.
TAACATCAGGTGTCTCAGTAACATCAGGTGTCTCAGTAACATCAGTAACATCAGGTGTCTCAGCAACATCAGGTCTCTCAGAAACATCAGGTGTCTCAGCAACATCAGGTGTCTCAGTAACATCAGGTGCCTCAGTAACATCAGGTGTCTCAGCAACATCAGGTGTCTCAGTAACATCAGGTGTCTCAGTAACATCAGGTGTCTCAGCAACATCAGGTGTCTCAGTAACATCAGCTGTCTCAGCAACATCAGGTGTCTCAGTAACATCAGGTGTCTCAGCAAAAGCAGGTGTCTCAGTAACATCAGGTGTCTCAGTAACATCAGGTGTCTCAGTAACATCAGGTGTCTCAGTAACATCAGTAACATCAGGTGTCTCAGCAACATCAGGTGTCTCAGTAACATCAGGTTCCTCAGTAACATCAGGTGTCTCAGTAACAACAGGTGTCTCAGCAACATCAGGTGTCTCAGTAACATCAGGTGCCTCAGTAACATCAGGTGTCTCAGTAACATCAGGTGTCTCAGCAACATCAGGTGTCTCAGAAACATAAGGTGTCTCAGCAACATCAGGTGTCTCAGTAACATCAGGTGTCTCAGTAACATCAGGTGTCTCAGTAACATCAGTAACATCGGGTGTCTCAGCAACATCAGGTGTCTCAGTAACATCAGGTTCCTCAGTAACATCAGTTGTCTCAGCAACATCAGGTGTCTCAGTAACATCAGGTGTCTCAGAAACATCAGGTGTCTCAGTAACATCAGGTGTCTCAGCAACATCAGGTGTCTCAGTAACATCAGTAACATCAGGTGTCTCAGTAACATCAGGTGCCTCAGTAACATCAGGTGTCTCAGTAACATCAGGTGTCTCAGCAACATCAGGTGTCTCAGAAACATAAGGTGTCTCAGCAACATCAGGTGTCTCAGTAACATCAGGTGTCTCAGTAACATCAGTAACATCGGGTGTCTCAGCAACATCAGGTGTCTCAGTAACATCAGGTTCCTCAGTAACATCAGTTGTCTCAGCAACATCAGGTGTCTCAGTAACATCAGGTGTCTCAGAAACATCTGGTGTCTCAGTAACATCAGGTGTCTCAGCAACATCAGGTGTCTCAGTAACATCAGTAACATCAGGTGTCTCAGTAACATCAGGTGCCTCAGTAACATCAGGTGTCTCAGCAACATCAGGTGTCTCAGTAACATCAGGTGTCTCAGTAACATCAGGTGTCTCAGCAACATCAGGTGTCTCAGTAACATCAGGTGTCTCAGCAACATCAGGTGTCTCAGCAACATCAGGTGTCTCAGTAACATCAGGTGTCTCAGTAACATCAGGTGTCTCAGTAACATCAGGTGTCTCAGTAACATCAGGTGTCTCAGTAACATCAGTAATATCAGGTGTCTAGGCAACATCAGGTGTCTCAGCAACATCAGGTGTCTCAGTAACATCAGGTGTCTCAGTAACATCAGTAACATCAGGTGTCTCAGCAACATCAGGTGCCTCAGTAACATCAGGTGTCTCCGTAACATCAGGTGTCTCAGTAACATCAGGTGTCTCAGCAACATCAGGTGTCTCAGTAACATCAGGTGTCTCAGTAACATCAGGTGTCTCAGTAACATCAGTAACATCAGGTGTCTCAGTAACATCAGGTGTCTCAGTAACATCAAGTGTCTCAGTAACATCAGGTGTCTCAGTAACATCAGGTGTCTCAGCAACATCAGGTGTCTCAGTAGCATCAGGTGTCTCAGCAACATCAGGTGTCTCAGTAACATCAGGTGTCACAGCAAAAGCAGGTGTATCAGTAACATCAGGTGTCTCAGTAACATCAGGTGTCTCAGTAACATCATGTGTCTCAGTAACATCAGTAACATCAGGTGTCTCAGCAACATCAGGTGTCTCAGAAACATCAGGTGTCTCATCAACATCAGGTGTCTCAGCAACATCAGGTGTCTCAGTAACATCAGGTGTCTCAGTAACATCAGGTGTCTCAGTAACATCAGTAACATCGGGTGTCTCAGCAACATCAGGTGTCTCAGTAACATCAGGTTCCTCAGTAACATCAGGTGTCTCAGTAACATCAGGTGTCTCATCAACATCAGGTGTCTCAGTAACATCAGGTGCCTCAGTAACATCAGTTGTCTCAGTAACATCAGGTGTCTCAGTAACATAAGGTGTCTCAGTAACATCAGGTGTCTCAGTAACATCAGCAACATCAGGTGTCTCAGTAACATCAGGTGTCTCAGTAACATCAGGTGCCTCATTAACATCAGGTGTCTCAGAAACATCAGGTGTATCAGTAACATCAGTTGTCTCAGTAACATCAGGTGTGTCAGCAACATCAGGTGTCTCAGCAACATCAGATGTCTCAGTAACATCAGGTGTCTCAGCAACATCAGTTTTCTCAGAAACATCAGGTGTGTCAGCAACATCAGGTGTCTCAGCAACATCAGGTGTCTCAGTAACATCAGGTGTCTCAGCAACATCAGGTGTCTCAGTAACATCAGGTGTCTCAGAAACATCAGGTGTCTCAGTAACATCAGGTGTCTCAGTAACATCAGTAACATCAGGTGTCTCAGCAACATCAGGTGCCTCAGTAACATCAGGTGTCTCAGTAACATCAGTAACATCAGGTGTCTCAGCAACATCAGGTGTCTCAGCAACATCAGGTGTCTCAGTAACATCAGGTGTCTCAGTAACATCAGTAACATCAGGTGTCTCAGCAACATCAGGTGCCTCAGTAACATCAGGTGTCTCCGTAACATCAGGTGTCTCAGTAACATCAGGTGTCTCAGCAACATCAGGTGTCTCAGTAACATCAGGTGTCTCAGTAACATCAGGTGTCTCAGTAACATCAGTAACATCAGGTGTCTCAGTAACATCAGGTGTCTCAGTAACATCAAGTGTCTCAGTAACATCAGGTGTCTCAGTAACATCAGGTGTCTCAGCAACATCAGGTGTCTCAGTAACATCAGGTGTCTCAGCAACATCAGGTGTCTCAGTAACATCAGGTGTCACAGCAAAAGCAGGTGTATCAATAACATCAGGTGTCTCAGTAACATCAGGTGTCTCAGTAACATCAGGTGTCTCAGTAACATCAGTAACATCAGGTGTCTCAGCAACATCAGGTGTCTCAGAAACATCAGGTGTCTCATCAACATCAGGTGTCTCAGCAACATCAGGTGTCTCAGTAACATCAGGTGTCTCAGTAACATCAGGTGTCTCAGTAACATCAGTAACATCGGGTGTCTCAGCAACATCAGGTGTCTCAGTAACATCAGGTTCCTCAGTAACATCAGGTGTCTCAGTAACATCAGGTGTCTCATCAACATCAGGTGTCTCAGTAACATCAGGTGCCTCAGTAACATCAGTTGTCTCAGTAACATCAGGTGTCTCAGTAACATAAGGTGTCTCAGTAACATCAGGTGTCTCAGTAACATCAGTAACGTCAGGTGTCTCAGTAACATCAGGTGTCTCAGTAACATCAGGTGCCTCAGTAACATCAGGTGTCTCAGAAACATCAGGTGTATCAGTAACATCAGTTGTCTCAGTAACATCAGGTGTGTCAGCAACATCAGGTGTCTCAGCAACAGCAGATGTCTCAGTAACATCAGGTGTCTCAGCAACATCAGTTGTCTCAGAAACATCAGGTGTGTCAGCAACATCAGGTGTCTCAGCAACATCAGGTGTCTCAGTAACATCAGGTGTCTCAGTAACATCAGGTGTCTCAGCAACATCAGGTGTCTCAGAAACATAAGGTGTCTCAGCAACATCAGGTGTCTCAGTAACATCAGGTGTCTCAGTAACATCAGGTGTCTCAGTAACATCAGTAACATCGGGTGTCTCAGCAACATCAGGTGTCTCAGTAACATCAGGTTCCTCAGTAACATCAGTTGTCTCAGCAACATCAGGTGTCTCAGTAACATCAGGTGTCTCAGAAACATCAGGTGTCTCAGTAACATCAGGTGTCTCAGCAACATCAGGTGTCTCAGTAACATCAGTAACATCAGGTGTCTCAGTAACATCAGGTGCCTCAGTAACATCAGGTGTCTCAGCAACATCAGGTGTCTCAGTAACATCAGGTGTCTCAGTAACATCAGGTGTCTCAGCAACATCAGGTGTCTCAGTAACATCAGGTGTCTCAGCAACATCAGGTGTCTCAGCAACATCAGGTGTCTCAGTAACATCAGGTGTCTCAGTAACATCAGGTGTCTCAGCAACATCAGGTGTCTCAGTAACATCAGCTGTCTCAGCAACATCAGGTGTCTCAGTAACATCAGGTGTCTCAGCAAAAGCAGGTGTCTCAGTAACATCAGGTGTCTCAGTAACATCAGGTGTCTCAGTAACATCAGGTGTCTCAGTAACATCAGTAACATCAGGTGTCTCAGCAACATCAGGTCTCTCAGAAACATCAGGTGTCTCAGCAACATCAGGTGTCTCAGTAACATCAGGTGCCTCAGTAACATCAGGTGTCTCAGCAACATCAGGTGTCTCAGTAACATCAGGTGTCTCAGTAACATCAGGTGTCTCAGCAACATCAGGTGTCTCAGTAACATCAGCTGTCTCAGCAACATCAGGTGTCTCAGTAACATCAGGTGTCTCAGCAAAAGCAGGTGTCTCAGTAACATCAGGTGTCTCAGTAACATCAGGTGTCTCAGTAACATCAGGTGTCTCAGTAACATCAGTAACATCAGGTGTCTCAGCAACATCAGGTGTCTCAGTAACATCAGGTTCCTCAGTAACATCAGGTGTCTCAGTAACAACAGGTGTCTCAGCAACATCAGGTGTCTCAGTAACATCAGGTGCCTCAGTAACATCAGGTGTCTCAGTAACATCAGGTGTCTCAGCAACATCAGGTGTCTCAGAAACATAAGGTGTCTCAGCAACATCAGGTGTCTCAGTAACATCAGGTGTCTCAGTAACATCAGGTGTCTCAGTAACATCAGTAACATCGGGTGTCTCAGCAACATCAGGTGTCTCAGTAACATCAGGTTCCTCAGTAACATCAGTTGTCTCAGCAACATCAGGTGTCTCAGTAACATCAGGTGTCTCAGAAACATCAGGTGTCTCAGTAACATCAGGTGTCTCAGCAACATCAGGTGTCTCAGTAACATCAGTAACATCAGGTGTCTCAGTAACATCAGGTGCCTCAGTAACATCAGGTGTCTCAGTAACATCAGGTGTCTCAGCAACATCAGGTGTCTCAGAAACATAAGGTGTCTCAGCAACATCAGGTGTCTCAGTAACATCAGGTGTCTCAGTAACATCAGTAACATCGGGTGTCTCAGCAACATCAGGTGTCTCAGTAACATCAGGTTCCTCAGTAACATCAGTTGTCTCAGCAACATCAGGTGTCTCAGTAACATCAGGTGTCTCAGAAACATCTGGTGTCTCAGTAACATCAGGTGTCTCAGCAACATCAGGTGTCTCAGTAACATCAGTAACATCAGGTGTCTCAGTAACATCAGGTGCCTCAGTAACATCAGGTGTCTCAGCAACATCAGGTGTCTCAGTAACATCAGGTGTCTCAGTAACATCAGGTGTCTCAGCAACATCAGGTGTCTCAGTAACATCAGGTGTCTCAGCAACATCAGGTGTCTCAGCAACATCAGGTGTCTCAGTAACATCAGGTGTCTCAGTAACATCAGGTGTCTCAGTAACATCAGGTGTCTCAGTAACATCAGGTGTCTCAGTAACATCAGTAATATCAGGTGTCTAGGCAACATCAGGTGTCTCAGCAACATCAGGTGTCTCAGTAACATCAGGTGTCTCAGTAACATCAGTAACATCAGGTGTCTCAGCAACATCAGGTGCCTCAGTAACATCAGGTGTCTCCGTAACATCAGGTGTCTCAGTAACATCAGGTGTCTCAGCAACATCAGGTGTCTCAGTAACATCAGGTGTCTCAGTAACATCAGGTGTCTCAGTAACATCAGTAACATCAGGTGTCTCAGTAACATCAGGTGTCTCAGTAACATCAAGTGTCTCAGTAACATCAGGTGTCTCAGTAACATCAGGTGTCTCAGCAACATCAGGTGTCTCAGTAGCATCAGGTGTCTCAGCAACATCAGGTGTCTCAGTAACATCAGGTGTCACAGCAAAAGCAGGTGTATCAGTAACATCAGGTGTCTCAGTAACATCAGGTGTCTCAGTAACATCATGTGTCTCAGTAACATCAGTAACATCAGGTGTCTCAGCAACATCAGGTGTCTCAGAAACATCAGGTGTCTCATCAACATCAGGTGTCTCAGCAACATCAGGTGTCTCAGTAACATCAGGTGTCTCAGTAACATCAGGTGTCTCAGTAACATCAGTAACATCGGGTGTCTCAGCAACATCAGGTGTCTCAGTAACATCAGGTTCCTCAGTAACATCAGGTGTCTCAGTAACATCAGGTGTCTCATCAACATCAGGTGTCTCAGTAACATCAGGTGCCTCAGTAACATCAGTTGTCTCAGTAACATCAGGTGTCTCAGTAACATAAGGTGTCTCAGTAACATCAGGTGTCTCAGTAACATCAGCAACATCAGGTGTCTCAGTAACATCAGGTGTCTCAGTAACATCAGGTGCCTCATTAACATCAGGTGTCTCAGAAACATCAGGTGTATCAGTAACATCAGTTGTCTCAGTAACATCAGGTGTGTCAGCAACATCAGGTGTCTCAGCAACATCAGATGTCTCAGTAACATCAGGTGTCTCAGCAACATCAGTTTTCTCAGAAACATCAGGTGTGTCAGCAACATCAGGTGTCTCAGCAACATCAGGTGTCTCAGTAACATCAGGTGTCTCAGCAACATCAGGTGTCTCAGTAACATCAGGTGTCTCAGAAACATCAGGTGTCTCAGTAACATCAGGTGTCTCAGTAACATCAGTAACATCAGGTGTCTCAGCAACATCAGGTGCCTCAGTAACATCAGGTGTCTCAGTAACATCAGTAACATCAGGTGTCTCAGCAACATCAGGTGTCTCAGCAACATCAGGTGTCTCAGTAACATCAGGTGTCTCAGTAACATCAGTAACATCAGGTGTCTCAGCAACATCAGGTGCCTCAGTAACATCAGGTGTCTCCGTAACATCAGGTGTCTCAGTAACATCAGGTGTCTCAGCAACATCAGGTGTCTCAGTAACATCAGGTGTCTCAGTAACATCAGGTGTCTCAGTAACATCAGTAACATCAGGTGTCTCAGTAACATCAGGTGTCTCAGTAACATCAAGTGTCTCAGTAACATCAGGTGTCTCAGTAACATCAGGTGTCTCAGCAACATCAGGTGTCTCAGTAACATCAGGTGTCTCAGCAACATCAGGTGTCTCAGTAACATCAGGTGTCACAGCAAAAGCAGGTGTATCAGTAACATCAGGTGTCTCAGTAACATCAGGTGTCTCAGTAACATCAGGTGTCTCAGTAACATCAGTAACATCAGGTGTCTCAGCAACATCAGGTGTCTCAGAAACATCAGGTGTCTCATCAACATCAGGTGTCTCAGCAACATCAGGTGTCTCAGTAACATCAGGTGTCTCAGTAACATCAGGTGTCTCAGTAACATCAGTAACATCGGGTGTCTCAGCAACATCAGGTGTCTCAGTAACATCAGGTTCCTCAGTAACATCAGGTGTCTCAGTAACATCAGGTGTCTCATCAACATCAGGTGTCTCAGTAACATCAGGTGCCTCAGTAACATCAGTTGTCTCAGTAACATCAGGTGTCTCAGTAACATAAGGTGTCTCAGTAACATCAGGTGTCTCAGTAACATCAGTAACGTCAGGTGTCTCAGTAACATCAGGTGTCTCAGTAACATCAGGTGCCTCAGTAACATCAGGTGTCTCAGAAACATCAGGTGTATCAGTAACATCAGTTGTCTCAGTAACATCAGGTGTGTCAGCAACATCAGGTGTCTCAGCAACATCAGATGTCTCAGTAACATCAGGTGTCTCAGCAACATCAGTTGTCTCAGAAACATCAGGTGTGTCAGCAACATCAGGTGTCTCAGCAACATCAGGTGTCTCAGTAACATCAGGTGTCTCAGCAACATCAGGTGTCTCAGTAACATCAGGTGTCTCAGAAACATCAGGTGTCTCAGTAACATCAGGTGTCTCAGCAACATCAGGTGTCTCAGTAACATCAGTAACATCAGGTGTCTCAGTAACATCAGGTGCCTCAGTAACATCAGGTGTCTCAGCAACATCAGGTGTCTCAGTAACATCAGGTGTCTCAGTAACATCAGGTGTCTCAGCAACATCAGGTGTCTCAGTAACATCAGCTGTCTCAGCAACATCAGGTGTCTCAGTAACATCAGGTGTCTCAGCAAAAGCAGGTGTCTCAGTAACATCAGGTGTCTCAGTAACATCAGGTGTCTCAGTAACATCAGTAACATCAGGTGTCTCAGCAACATCAGGTCTCTCAGAAACATCAGGTGTCTCAGCAACATCAGGTGTCTCAGTAACATCAGGTGCCTCAGTAACATCAGGTGTCTCAGCAACATCAGGTGTCTCAGTAACATCAGGTGTCTCAGTAACATCAGGTGTCTCAGCAACATCAGGTGTCTCAATAACATCAGCTGTCTCAGCAACATCAGGTGTCTCAGTAACATCAGGTGTCTCAGCAAAAGCAGGTGTCTCAGTAACATCAGGTGTCTCAGTAACATCAGGTGTCTCAGTAACATCAGGTGTCTCAGTAACATCAGTAACATCAGGTGTCTCAGCAACATCAGGTCTCTCAAAAACATCAGGTGTCTCAGCAACATCAGGTGTCTCAGTAACATCAGGTGTCTCAGTAACATCAGGTGTCTCAGTCACATCAGTAACATCGGGTGTCTCAGCAACATCAGGTGTCTCAGTAACATCAGGTTCCTCAGTAACATCAGGTGTCTCAGTAACAACAGGTGTCTCAGCAACATCAGGTGTCTCAGTAACATCAGGTGCCTCAGTAACATCAGGTGTCTCAGTAACATCAGGTGTCTCAGCAACATCAGGTGTCTCAGAAACATAAGGTGTCTCAGCAACATCAGGTGTCTCAGTAACATCAGGTGTCTCAGTAACATCAGGTGTCTCAGTAACATCAGTAACATCGGGTGTCTCAGCAACATCAGGTGTCTCAGTAACATCAGGTTCCTCAGTAACATCAGTTGTCTCAGCAACATCAGGTGTCTCAGTAACATCAGGTGTCTCAGAAACATCAGGTGTCTCAGTAACATCAGGTGTCTCAGCAACATCAGGTGTCTCAGTAACATCAGTAACATCAGGTGTCTCAGTAACATCAGGTGCCTCAGTAACATCAGGTGTCTCAGTAACATCAGGTGTCTCAGCAACATCAGGTGTCTCAGAAACATAAGGTGTCTCAGCAACATCAGGTGTCTCAGTAACATCAGGTGTCTCAGTAACATCAGGTGTCTCAGTAACATCAGTAACATCGGGTGTCTCAGCAACATCAGGTGTCTCAGTAACATCAGGTTCCTCAGTAACATCCGTTGTCTCAGCAACATCAGGTGTCTCAGTAACATCAGGTGTCTCAGAAACATCAGGTGTCTCAGTAACATCAGGTGTCTCAGCAACATCAGGTGTCTCAGTAACATCAGTAACATCAGGTGTCTCAGTAACATCAGGTGCCTCAGTAACATCAGGTGTCTCACCAACATCAGGTGTCTCAGTAACATCAGGTGTCTCAGTAACATCAGGTGTCTCAGCAACATCAGGTGTCTCAGTAACATCAGGTGTCTCAGCAACATCAGGTGTCTCAGTAACATCAGGTGTCTCACTAACATCAGGTGTCTCAGTAACATCAGGTGTCTCAGTAACATCAGTAACATCAGGTGTCTCAGCAACATCAGGTGTCTCAGAAACATCAGGTGTCTCAGCAACATCAGGTGTCTCAGAAACATCAGGTGTCTCAGTAACATCAGGTGTCTCAGCAACATCAGGTGTCTCAGTAACATCAGTAACATCAGGTGCCTCAGTAACATCAGGTGTCTCAGTAACATCAGGTGTCTCAGTAACATCAGGTGTCTCAGTAACATCCGTAACATCAGGTGTCTCAGTAACATCAGGTGCCTCAGTAACATCAGGTGTCTCAGCAACATCAGGTGTCTCAGTAACATCAGTTGTCTCAGTAACATCAGGTGTGTCAGCAACATCAGGTGTCTCAGCAACATCAGATGTCTCAGTAACATCAGGTGTCTCAGCAACATCAGTTGTCTCAGTAACATCAGGTGTGTCAGCAACATCAGGTGTCTCAGCAACATCAGTTGTCTCAGTAACATCAGGTGTCTCAGCAACATCAGGTGTCTCAGTAACATCAGGTGTCTCAGAAACATCAGGTGTCTCAGTAACATCAGGTGTCTCAGCAACATCAGGTGTATCAGTAACATCAGTAACATCAGGTGTCTCAGTAACATCAGGTTCCTCAGTAACATCAGGTGTCTCAGCAACATCAGGTGTCTCAGTAACATCAGGTGTCTCAGTAACATCAGGTGTCTCAGCAACATCAGGTGTCTCAGTAACATCAGGTGTCTCAGCAACATCAGGTGTCTCAGTAACATCAGGTGTCTCAGCAAAAGCAGGTGTCTCAGTAACTTCAGGTGTCTCAGTAACATCAGGTGTCTCAGTAACATCAGGTGTCTCAGTAACATCAGTAACATCAGGTGTCTCAGCAACATCAGGTCTCTCAGAAACATCAGGTGTCTCAGAAACATCAGTTGTCTCAGTAACATCAGGTGTCTCAGTAACATCAGGTGTCTCAGTCACATCAGTAACATCGGGTGTCTCAGCAACATCAGGTGTCTCAGTAACATCAGGTTCCTCAGTAACATCAGGTGTCTCAGTAACAACAGGTGTCTCAGTAACATCAGGTGTCTCAGTAACATCAGGTGCCTCAGTAACATCAGGTGTCTCAGTAACATCAGGTGTCTCAGCAACATCAGGTGTCTCAGAAACATAAGGTGTCTCAGCAACATCAGGTGTCTCAGTAACATCAGGTGTCTCAGTAACATCAGTAACATCGGGTGTCTCAGCAACATCAGGTGTCTCAGTAACAACAGGTTCCTCAGTAACATCAGGTGTCTCAGCAACATCAGGTGTCTCAGTAACATCAGGTGTCTCAGAAACATCAGGTGTCTCAGTAACATCAGGTGTCTCAGCAACATCAGGTGTCTCAGTAACATCAGTAACATCAGGTGCCTCAGTAACATCAGGTGTCTCAGCAACATCAGGTGTCTCAGTAACATCAGGTGTCTCAGTAACATCAGGTGTCTCAGCAACATCAGGTGTCTCAGTAACATCAGGTGTCTCAGCAACATCAGGTGTCTCAGTAACATCAGGTGTCTCAGCAAAAGCAGGTGTCTCAGTAACATCAGGTGTCTCAGTAACATCAGGTGTCTCAGTAACATCAGGTGTCTCAGTAACATCAGTAACATCAGGTGTCTCAGCAACATCAGGTGTCTCAGAAACATCAGGTGTCTCAGCAACATCAGGTGTCTCAGTAACATCAGGTGTCTCAGTAACATCAGGTGTCTCAGTAACATCAGTAACATCGGGTGTCTCAGCAACATCAGGTGTCTCAGTAACATCAGGTTCCTCAGTAACATCAGGTGTCTCAGTAACATCAGGTGCCTCAGTAACATCAGGTGTCTCAGTAACATCAGGTGTCTCAGTAACATCAGGTGTCTCAGTAATATCAGGTGTCTCAGCAACAGCAGGTGTCTCAGTAACATCAGGTGTATCAGTAACAGCAGGTGTCTCAGTAACATCAGGTGTCTCAGTAACATCAGTAACATCAGGGGTCTCAGCAACAGCAGGTGTCTCAGTAACATCAGTAACATCAGGTGTCTCAGTAACATCAGGTGTCTCAATAACATCAGGTGTCTCAGCAACATCAGGTGTCTCAGCAACAGCAGGTGTCTCAGTAACATCAGGTGTCTCAGTAACATCAGGTGTCTCAGTAACATCAGGTGTCTCAGTAACATCAGTAACATCAGGTGTCTCAGCAACATCAGGTGTCTCAGAAACATCAGGTGTCTCATCAACATCAGGTGTCTCAGCAACATCAGGTGTCTCAGTAAAATCAGTTGTCTCAGTAACATCAGGTGTCTCAGTAACATCAGTAACATCGGGTGTCTCAGCAACATCAGGTGTCTCAGTAACATCAGGTTCCTCAGTAACATCAGGTGTCTCAGTAACATCAGGTGTCTCATCAACATCAGGTGTCTCAGTAACATAAGGTGTCTCAGTAACATCAGGTGTCTCAGTAACATCAGTAACATCAGGTGTCTCAGTAACATCAGTAACATCAGGTGTCTCAGTAACATCAGTAACATCAGGTGTCTCAGTAACATCAGGTGCCTCAGTAACATCAGGTGTCTCAGAAACATCAGGTGTCTCAGTAACATCAGTTGTCTCAGTAACATCAGGTGTGTCAGCAACATCAGGTGTCTCAGCAACATCAGATGTCTCAGTAACATCAGGTGTCTCAGCAACATCAGTTGTCTCAGAAACATCAGGTGTGTCAGCAACATCAGGTGTCTCAGCAACATCAGGTGTCTCAGTAACATCAGGTGTCTCAGCAACATCAGGTGTCTCAGTAACATCAGGTGTCTCAGAAACATCAGGTGTCTCAGTAACATCAGGTGTCTCAGCAACATCAGGTGTCTCAGTAACATCAGTAACATCAGGTGTCTCAGTAACATCAGGTGCCTCAGTAACATCAGGTGTCTCAGCAACATCAGGTGTCTCAGTAACATCAGGTGTCTCAGGAACATCAGGTGTCTCAGCAACATCAGGTGTCTCAGTAACATCAGCTGTCTCAGCAACATCAGGTGTCTCAGTAACATCAGGTGTCTCAGCAAAAGCAGGTGTCTCAGTAACATCAGGTGTCTCAGTAACATCAGGTGCCTCAGTAACATCAGGTGTCTCAGAAACATCAGGTGCCTCAGTAACATCAGTTGTCTCAGTAACATCAGGTGTGTCAGCAACATCAGGTGTCTCAGCAACATCAGATGTCTCAGTAACATCAGGTGTCTCAGCAACATCAGTTGTCTCAGAAACATCAGGTGTGTCAGCAACATCAGGTGTCTCAGCAACATCAGGTGTCTCAGTAACATCAGGTGTCTCAGCAACATCAGGTGTCTCAGTAACATCAGGTGTCTCAGAAACATCAGGTGTCTCAGTAACATCAGGTGTCTCAGTAACATCAGGTGTCTCAGCAAAAGCAGGTGTCTCAGTAACACCAGGTGTCTCAGTAACATCAGGTGTCTCAGTAACATCAGGTGTCTCAGTAACATCAGTAACATCAGGTGTCTCAGCAACATCAGGTCTCTCAGAAACATCAGGTGTCTCAGCAACAACAGGTGTCTCAGTAACATCAGGTGTCTCAGTAACATCAGGTGTCTCAGTCACATCAGTAACATCGGGTGTCTCAGCAACATCAGGTGTCTCAGTAACATCAGGTTCCTCAGTAACATCAGGTGTCTCAGTAACAACAGGTGTCTCAGCAACATCAGGTGTCTCAGTAACATCAGGTGCCTCAGTAACATCAGGTGTCTCAGTAACATCAGGTGTCTCAGCAACATCAGGTGTCTCAGAAACATAAGGTGTCTCAGCAACATCAGGTGTCTCAGTAACATCAGGTGTCTCAGTAACATCAGGTGTCTCAGTAACATCAGTAACATCGGGTGTCTCAGCAACATCAGGTGTCTCAGTAACATCAGGTTCCTCAGTAACATCAGTTGTCTCAGCAACATCAGGTTTCTCAGTAACATCAGGTGTCTCAGAAACATCAGGTGTCTCAGTAACATCAGGTGTCTCAGCAACATCAGGTGTCTCAGTAACATCAGTAACATCAGGTGTCTCAGTAACATCAGGTGCCTCAGTAACATCAGGTGTCTCAGCAACATCAGGTGTCTCAGTAACATCAGGTGTCTCAGTAACATCAGGTGTCTCAGCAACATCAGGTGTCTCAGTAACATCAGGTGTCTCAGCAACATCAGGTGTCTCAGTAACATCAGGTGTCTCAGTAACATCAGGTGTCTCAGTAACATCAGGTGTCTCAGTAACATCAGTAACATCAGGTGTCTCAGTAACATCAGGTGTCTCAGAAACATCAGGTGTCTCAGTAACATCAGGTGTCTCAGCAACATCAGGTGTCTCAGTAACATCAGTAACATCAGGTGCCTCAGTAACATCAGGTGTCTCAGTAACATCAGGTGTCTCAGTAACATCAGGTGTCTCAGTAACATCAGTAACATCAGGTGTCTCAGTAACATCAGGTGCCTCAGTAACATCAGGTGTCTCAGCAACATCAGGTGTCTCAGTAACATCAGTTGTCTCAGTAACATCAGGTGTGTCAGCAACATCAGGTGTCTCAGCAACATCAGATGTCTCAGTAACATCAGGTGTCTCAGCAACATCAGTTGTCTCAGTAACATCAGGTGTGTCAGCAACATCAGGTGTCTCAGCAACATCAGTTGTCTCAGTAACATCAGGTGTCTCAGCAACATCAGGTGTCTCAGTAACATCAGGTGTCTCAGAAACAACAGGTGTCTCAGTAACATCAGGTGTCTCAGAAACATCAGGTGTCTCAGTAACATCAGGTGTCTCAGCAACATCAGGTGTCTCAGTAACATCAGTAACATCAGGTGTCTCAGTAACATCAGGTTCCTCAGTAACATCAGGTGTCTCAGCAACATCAGGTGTCTCAGTAACATCAGGTGTCTCAGCAAAAGCAGGTGTCTCAGTAACATCAGATGTCTCAGTAACATCAGGTGTCTCAGTAACATCAGGTGTCTCAGTAACATCAGTAACATCAGGTGTCTCAGCAACATCAGGTCTCTCAGAAACATCAGGTGTCTCAGCAACATCAGTTGTCTCAGTAACATCAGGTGTCTCAGTAACATCAGGTGTCTCAGTCACATCAGTAACATCGGGTGTCTCAGCAACATCAGGTGTCTCAGTAACATCAGGTTCCTCAGTAACATCAGGTGTCTCAGTAACAACAGGTGTCTCAGTAACATCAGTAACATCGGATGTCTCAGCAACATCAGGTGTCTCAGTAACATCAGGTTCCTCAGTAACATCAGTTGTCTCAGCAACATCAGGTGTCTCAGTAACATCAGGTGTCTCAGAAACATCAGGTGTCTCAGTAACATCAGTAACATCAGGTGTCTCAGTAACATCAGGTGCCTCAGTAACATCAGGTGTCTCAGCAACATCAGGTGTCTCAGTAACATCAGGTGTCTCAGTAACATCAGGTGTCTCAGCAACATCAGGTGTCTCAGTAACATCAGGTGTCTCAGCAACATCAGGTGTCTCAGTAACATCAGGTGTCTCAGCAAAAGCAGGTGTCTCAGTAACATCAGGTGTCTCATTAACATCAGGTGTCTCAGTAACATCAGGTGTCTCAGTAACATCAGTAACATCAGGTGTCTCAGAAACATCAGGTGTCTCAGAAACATCAGGTGTCTCAGCAACATCAGGTGTCTCAGAAACATCAGGTGTCTCAGTAACATCAGGTGTCTCAGCAACATCAGGTGTCTCAGTAACATCAGTAACATCAGGGGTCTCAGCAACAGCAGGTGTCTCAGTAACATCAGTAACATCAGGTGTCTCAGTAACATCAGGTGTCTCAATAACATCAGGTGTCTCAGCAACATCAGGTGTCTCAGCAACAGCAGGTGTCTCAGTAACATCAGGTGTCTCAGTAACATCAGGTGTCTCAGTAACATCAGGTGTCTCAGTAACATCAGTAACATCAGGTGTCTCAGCAACAGCAGGTGTCTTAGTAACATCAGGTGTCTCAGTAACATCAGGTGTCTCAGTAACATCAGGTGTCTCAGCAACATCAGGTGTCTCAGTAACATCAGGTGTCTCAGCAACATCAGGTGTCTCAGTAACATCAGGTGTCTCAGCAAAAGCAGGTGTCTCAGTAACATCAGGTGTCTCAGTAACATCAGGTGTCTCAGTAACATCAGGTGTCTCAGTAACATCAGTAACATCAGGTGTCTCAGTAACATCAGGTGTCTCAGAAACATCAGGTGTCTCAGTAACATCAGGTGTCTCAGCAACATCAGGTGTCTCAGTAACATCAGTAACATCAGGTGCCTCAGTAACATCAGGTGTCTCAGTAACATCAGGTGTCTCAGTAACATCAGGTGTCTCAGTAACATCAGTAACATCAGGTGTCTCAGTAACATCAGGTGCCTCAGTAACATCAGGTGTCTCAGCAACATCAGGTGTCTCAGTAACATCAGTTGTCTCAGTAACATCAGGTGTGTCAGCAACATCAGGTGTCTCAGCAACATCAGATGTCTCAGTAACATCAGGTGTCTCAGCAACATCAGTTGTCTCAGTAACATCAGGTGTGTCAGCAACATCAGGTGTCTCAGCAACATCAGTTGTCTCAGTAACATCAGGTGTCTCAGCAACATCAGGTGTCTCAGTAACATCAGGTGTCTCAGAAACATCAGGTGTCTCAGTAACATCAGGTGTCTCAGAAACATCAGGTGTCTCAGTAACATCAGGTGTCTCAGCAACATCAGGTGTCTCAGTAACATCAGTAACATCAGGTGTCTCAGTAACATCAGGTTCCTCAGTAACATCAGGTGTCTCAGCAACATCAGGTGTCTCAGTAACATCAGGTGTCTCAGCAAAAGCAGGTGTCTCAGTAACATCAGATGTCTCAGTAACATCAGGTGTCTCAGTAACATCAGGTGTCTCAGTAACATCAGTAACATCAGGTGTCTCAGCAACATCAGGTCTCTCAGAAACATCAGGTGTCTCAGCAACATCAGTTGTCTCAGTAACATCAGGTGTCTCAGTAACATCAGGTGTCTCAGTCACATCAGTAACATCGGGTGTCTCAGCAACATCAGGTGTCTCAGTAACATCAGGTTCCTCAGTAACATCAGGTGTCTCAGTAACAACAGGTGTCTCAGTAACATCAGTAACATCGGATGTCTCAGCAACATCAGGTGTCTCAGTAACATCAGGTTCCTCAGTAACATCAGTTGTCTCAGCAACATCAGGTGTCTCAGTAACATCAGGTGTCTCAGAAACATCAGGTGTCTCAGTAACATCAGTAACATCAGGTGTCTCAGTAACATCAGGTGCCTCAGTAACATCAGGTGTCTCAGCAACATCAGGTGTCTCAGTAACATCAGGTGTCTCAGTAACATCAGGTGTCTCAGCAACATCAGGTGTCTCAGTAACATCAGGTGTCTCAGCAACATCAGGTGTCTCAGTAACATCAGGTGTCTCAGCAAAAGCAGGTGTCTCAGTAACATCAGGTGTCTCATTAACATCAGGTGTCTCAGTAACATCAGGTGTCTCAGCAACATCAGGTGTCTCAGTAACATCAGTAACATCAGGTGTCTCAGTAACATCAGGTGCCTCAGTAACATCAGGTGTCTCAGCAACATCAGGTGTCTCAGTAACATCAGGTGTCTCAGTAACATCAGGTGTCTCAGCAACATCAGGTGTCTCAGTAACATCAGGTGTCTCAGCAACATCAGGTGTCTCAGTAACATCAGGTGTCTCAGTAACATCAGGTGTCTCAGTAACATCAGGTGTCTCAGTAACATCAGTAACATCAGGTGTCTCAGTAACATCAGGTGTCTCAGAAACATCAGGTGTCTCAGTAACATCAGGTGTCTCAGCAACATCAGGTGTCTCAGTAACATCAGTAACATCAGGTGCCTCAGTAACATCAGGTGTCTCAGTAACATCAGGTGTCTCAGTAACATCAGGTGTCTCAGTAACATCAGTAACATCAGGTGTCTCAGTAACATCAGGTGCCTCAGTAACATCAGGTGTCTCAGCAACATCAGGTGTCTCAGTAACATCAGTTGTCTCAGTAACATCAGGTGTGTCAGCAACATCAGGTGTCTCAGCAACATCAGATGTCTCAGTAACATCAGGTGTCTCAGCAACATCAGTTGTCTCAGTAACATCAGGTGTGTCAGCAACATCAGGTGTCTCAGCAACATCAGTTGTCTCAGTAACATCAGGTGTCTCAGCAACATCAGGTGTCTCAGTAACATCAGGTGTCTCAGAAACAACAGGTGTCTCAGTAACATCAGGTGTCTCAGAAACATCAGGTGTCTCAGTAACATCAGGTGTCTCAGCAACATCAGGTGTCTCAGTAACATCAGTAACATCAGGTGTCTCAGTAACATCAGGTTCCTCAGTAACATCAGGTGTCTCAGCAACATCAGGTGTCTCAGTAACATCAGGTGTCTCAGCAAAAGCAGGTGTCTCAGTAACATCAGATGTCTCAGTAACATCAGGTGTCTCAGTAACATCAGGTGTCTCAGTAACATCAGTAACATCAGGTGTCTCAGCAACATCAGGTCTCTCAGAAACATCAGGTGTCTCAGCAACATCAGTTGTCTCAGTAACATCAGGTGTCTCAGTAACATCAGGTGTCTCAGTCACATCAGTAACATCGGGTGTCTCAGCAACATCAGGTGTCTCAGTAACATCAGGTTCCTCAGTAACATCAGGTGTCTCAGTAACAACAGGTGTCTCAGTAACATCAGTAACATCGGATGTCTCAGCAACATCAGGTGTCTCAGTAACATCAGGTTCCTCAGTAACATCAGTTGTCTCAGCAACATCAGGTGTCTCAGTAACATCAGGTGTCTCAGAAACATCAGGTGTCTCAGTAACATCAGTAACATCAGGTGTCTCAGTAACATCAGGTGCCTCAGTAACATCAGGTGTCTCAGCAACATCAGGTGTCTCAGTAACATCAGGTGTCTCAGTAACATCAGGTGTCTCAGCAACATCAGGTGTCTCAGTAACATCAGGTGTCTCAGCAACATCAGGTGTCTCAGTAACATCAGGTGTCTCAGCAAAAGCAGGTGTCTCAGTAACATCAGGTGTCTCATTAACATCAGGTGTCTCAGTAACATCAGGTGTCTCAGTAACATCAGTAACATCAGGTGTCTCAGAAACATCAGGTGTCTCAGAAACATCAGGTGTCTCAGCAACATCAGGTGTCTCAGAAACATCAGGTGTCTCAGTAACATCAGGTGTCTCAGCAACATCAGGTGTCTCAGTAACATCAGTAACATCAGGGGTCTCAGCAACAGCAGGTGTCTCAGTAACATCAGTAACATCAGGTGTCTCAGTAACATCAGGTGTCTCAATAACATCAGGTGTCTCAGCAACATCAGGTGTCTCAGCAACAGCAGGTGTCTCAGTAACATCAGGTGTCTCAGTAACATCAGGTGTCTCAGTAACATCAGGTGTCTCAGTAACATCAGTAACATCAGGTGTCTCAGCAACAGCAGGTGTCTTAGTAACATCAGGTGTCTCAGTAACATCAGGTGTCTCAGTAACATCAGGTGTCTCAGCAACATCAGGTGTCTCAGTAACATCAGGTGTCTCAGCAACATCAGGTGTCTCAGTAACATCAGGTGTCTCAGCAAAAGCAGGTGTCTCAGTAACATCAGGTGTCTCAGTAACATCAGGTGTCTCAGTAACATCAGGTGTCTCAGTAACATCAGTAACATCAGGTGTCTCAGTAACATCAGGTGTCTCAGAAACATCAGGTGTCTCAGTAACATCAGGTGTCTCAGCAACATCAGGTGTCTCAGTAACATCAGTAACATCAGGTGCCTCAGTAACATCAGGTGTCTCAGTAACATCAGGTGTCTCAGTAACATCAGGTGTCTCAGTAACATCAGTAACATCAGGTGTCTCAGTAACATCAGGTGCCTCAGTAACATCAGGTGTCTCAGCAACATCAGGTGTCTCAGTAACATCAGTTGTCTCAGTAACATCAGGTGTGTCAGCAACATCAGGTGTCTCAGCAACATCAGATGTCTCAGTAACATCAGGTGTCTCAGCAACATCAGTTGTCTCAGTAACATCAGGTGTGTCAGCAACATCAGGTGTCTCAGCAACATCAGTTGTCTCAGTAACATCAGGTGTCTCAGCAACATCAGGTGTCTCAGTAACATCAGGTGTCTCAGAAACATCAGGTGTCTCAGTAACATCAGGTGTCTCAGAAACATCAGGTGTCTCAGTAACATCAGGTGTCTCAGCAACATCAGGTGTCTCAGTAACATCAGTAACATCAGGTGTCTCAGTAACATCAGGTTCCTCAGTAACATCAGGTGTCTCAGCAACATCAGGTGTCTCAGTAACATCAGGTGTCTCAGCAAAAGCAGGTGTCTCAGTAACATCAGATGTCTCAGTAACATCAGGTGTCTCAGTAACATCAGGTGTCTCAGTAACATCAGTAACATCAGGTGTCTCAGCAACATCAGGTCTCTCAGAAACATCAGGTGTCTCAGCAACATCAGTTGTCTCAGTAACATCAGGTGTCTCAGTAACATCAGGTGTCTCAGTCACATCAGTAACATCGGGTGTCTCAGCAACATCAGGTGTCTCAGTAACATCAGGTTCCTCAGTAACATCAGGTGTCTCAGTAACAACAGGTGTCTCAGTAACATCAGTAACATCGGATGTCTCAGCAACATCAGGTGTCTCAGTAACATCAGGTTCCTCAGTAACATCAGTTGTCTCAGCAACATCAGGTGTCTCAGTAACATCAGGTGTCTCAGAAACATCAGGTGTCTCAGTAACATCAGTAACATCAGGTGTCTCAGTAACATCAGGTGCCTCAGTAACATCAGGTGTCTCAGCAACATCAGGTGTCTCAGTAACATCAGGTGTCTCAGTAACATCAGGTGTCTCAGCAACATCAGGTGTCTCAGTAACATCAGGTGTCTCAGCAACATCAGGTGTCTCAGTAACATCAGGTGTCTCAGCAAAAGCAGGTGTCTCAGTAACATCAGGTGTCTCATTAACATCAGGTGTCTCAGTAACATCAGGTGTCTCAGTAACATCAGTAACATCAGGTGTCTCAGAAACATCAGGTGTCTCAGAAACATCAGGTGTCTCAGCAACATCAGGTGTCTCAGAAACATCAGGTGTCTCAGTAACATCAGGTGTCTCAGCAACATCAGGTGTCTCAGTAACATCAGTAACATCAGGGGTCTCAGCAACAGCAGGTGTCTCAGTAACATCAGCAACAGCAGGTGTCTTAGTAACATCAGGTGTCTCAGTAACATCAGGTGTCTCAGTAACATCAGGTGTCTCAGCAACATCAGGTGTCTCAGTAACATCAGGTGTCTCAGCAACATCAGGTGTCTCAGTAACATCAGGTGTCTCAGCAAAAGCAGGTGTCTCAGTAACATCAGGTGTCTCAGTAACATCAGGTGTCTCAGTAACATCAGGTGTCTCAGTAACATCAGTAACATCAGGTGTCTCAGTAACATCAGGTGTCTCAGAAACATCAGGTGTCTCAGTAACATCAGGTGTCTCAGCAACATCAGGTGTCTCAGTAACATCAGTAACATCAGGTGCCTCAGTAACATCAGGTGTCTCAGTAACATCAGGTGTCTCAGTAACATCAGGTGTCTCAGTAACATCAGTAACATCAGGTGTCTCAGTAACATCAGGTGCCTCAGTAACATCAGGTGTCTCAGCAACATCAGGTGTCTCAGTAACATCAGTTGTCTCAGTAACATCAGGTGTGTCAGCAACATCAGGTGTCTCAGCAACATCAGATGTCTCAGTAACATCAGGTGTCTCAGCAACATCAGTTGTCTCAGTAACATCAGGTGTGTCAGCAACATCAGGTGTCTCAGCAACATCAGTTGTCTCAGTAACATCAGGTGTCTCAGCAACATCAGGTGTCTCAGTAACATCAGGTGTCTCAGAAACATCAGGTGTCTCAGTAACATCAGGTGTCTCAGAAACATCAGGTGTCTCAGTAACATCAGGTGTCTCAGCAACATCAGGTGTCTCAGTAACATCAGTAACATCAGGTGTCTCAGTAACATCAGGTTCCTCAGTAACATCAGGTGTCTCAGCAACATCAGGTGTCTCAGTAACATCAGGTGTCTCAGCAAAAGCAGGTGTCTCAGTAACATCAGATGTCTCAGTAACATCAGGTGTCTCAGTAACATCAGGTGTCTCAGTAACATCAGTAACATCAGGTGTCTCAGCAACATCAGGTCTCTCAGAAACATCAGGTGTCTCAGCAACATCAGTTGTCTCAGTAACATCAGGTGTCTCAGTAACATCAGGTGTCTCAGTCACATCAGTAACATCGGGTGTCTCAGCAACATCAGGTGTCTCAGCAAAAGCAGGTGTCTCAGTAACATCAGGTGTCTCATTAACATCAGGTGTCTCAGTAACATCAGGTGTCTCAGTAACATCAGTAACATCAGGTGTCTCAGAAACATCAGGTGTCTCAGAAACATCAGGTGTCTCAGCAACATCAGGTGTCTCAGAAACATCAGGTGTCTCAGTAACATCAGGTGTCTCAGCAACATCAGGTGTCTCAGTAACATCAGTAACATCAGGGGTCTCAGCAACAGCAGGTGTCTCAGTAACATCAGCAACAGCAGGTGTCTTAGTAACATCAGGTGTCTCAGTAACATCAGGTGTCTCAGTAACATCAGGTGTCTCAGCAACATCAGGTGTCTCAGTAACATCAGGTGTCTCAGCAACATCAGGTGTCTCAGTAACATCAGGTGTCTCAGCAAAAGCAGGTGTCTCAGTAACATCAGGTGTCTCAGTAACATCAGGTGTCTCAGTAACATCAGGTGTCTCAGTAACATCAGTAACATCAGGTGTCTCAGTAACATCAGGTGTCTCAGAAACATCAGGTGTCTCAGTAACATCAGGTGTCTCAGCAACATCAGGTGTCTCAGTAACATCAGTAACATCAGGTGCCTCAGTAACATCAGGTGTCTCAGTAACATCAGGTGTCTCAGTAACATCAGGTGTCTCAGTAACATCAGTAACATCAGGTGTCTCAGTAACATCAGGTGCCTCAGTAACATCAGGTGTCTCAGCAACATCAGGTGTCTCAGTAACATCAGTTGTCTCAGTAACATCAGGTGTGTCAGCAACATCAGGTGTCTCAGCAACATCAGATGTCTCAGTAACATCAGGTGTCTCAGCAACATCAGTTGTCTCAGTAACATCAGGTGTGTCAGCAACATCAGGTGTCTCAGCAACATCAGTTGTCTCAGTAACATCAGGTGTCTCAGCAACATCAGGTGTCTCAGTAACATCAGGTGTCTCAGAAACATCAGGTGTCTCAGTAACATCAGGTGTCTCAGAAACATCAGGTGTCTCAGTAACATCAGGTGTCTCAGCAACATCAGGTGTCTCAGTAACATCAGTAACATCAGGTGTCTCAGTAACATCAGGTTCCTCAGTAACATCAGGTGTCTCAGCAACATCAGGTGTCTCAGTAACATCAGGTGTCTCAGCAAAAGCAGGTGTCTCAGTAACATCAGATGTCTCAGTAACATCAGGTGTCTCAGTAACATCAGGTGTCTCAGTAACATCAGTAACATCAGGTGTCTCAGCAACATCAGGTCTCTCAGAAACATCAGGTGTCTCAGCAACATCAGTTGTCTCAGTAACATCAGGTGTCTCAGTAACATCAGGTGTCTCAGTCACATCAGTAACATCGGGTGTCTCAGCAACATCAGGTGTCTCAGTAACATCAGGTTCCTCAGTAACATCAGGTGTCTCAGTAACAACAGGTGTCTCAGTAACATCAGTAACATCGGATGTCTCAGCAACATCAGGTGTCTCAGTAACATCAGGTTCCTCAGTAACATCAGTTGTCTCAGCAACATCAGGTGTCTCAGTAACATCAGGTGTCTCAGAAACATCAGGTGTCTCAGTAACATCAGTAACATCAGGTGTCTCAGTAACATCAGGTGCCTCAGTAACATCAGGTGTCTCAGCAACATCAGGTGTCTCAGTAACATCAGGTGTCTCAGTAACATCAGGTGTCTCAGCAACATCAGGTGTCTCAGTAACATCAGGTGTCTCAGCAACATCAGGTGTCTCAGTAACATCAGGTGTCTCAGCAAAAGCAGGTGTCTCAGTAACATCAGGTGTCTCATTAACATCAGGTGTCTCAGTAACATCAGGTGTCTCAGTAACATCAGTAACATCAGGTGTCTCAGAAACATCAGGTGTCTCAGAAACATCAGGTGTCTCAGCAACATCAGGTGTCTCAGAAACATCAGGTGTCTCAGTAACATCAGGTGTCTCAGCAACATCAGGTGTCTCAGTAACATCAGTAACATCAGGGGTCTCAGCAACAGCAGGTGTCTCAGTAACATCAGTAACATCAGGTGTCTCAGTAACATCAGGTGTCTCAATAACATCAGGTGTCTCAGCAACATCAGGTGTCTCAGCAACAGCAGGTGTCTCAGTAACATCAGGTGTCTCAGTAACATCAGGTGTCTCAGTAACATCAGGTGTCTCAGTAACATCAGTAACATCAGGTGTCTCAGCAACAGCAGGTGTCTTAGTAACATCAGGTGTCTCAGTAACATCAGGTGTCTCAGTAACATCAGGGTTCTCAGTAACATCAGGTGTCTCAGTAACATCAGGTGTCTCAGTAACATCAGGTGTCTCAGTAACATCAGCAACATCAGGTGTCTCAGAAACATCAGGTGTCTCATCAACATCAGGTGTCTCAGCAACATCAGGTGTCTCAGTAACATCAGGTGTCTCAGTAACATCAGGTGTCTCAGTAACATCAGTAACATCGGGTGTCTCAGCAACATCAGGTGTCTCAGTAACATCAGGTGTCTCAGCAACATCAGGTGTCTCAGTAACATCAGGTGTCTCAGTAACATCAGGTGTCTCAGCAACATCAGGTGTCTCAGTAACATCAGGTGTCTCAGAAACATCAGGTGTCTCAGTAACATCAGTAACATCAGGTGTCTCAGTAACATCAGGTGCCTCAGTAACATCAGGTGTCTCAGCAACATCAGGTGTCTCAGTAACATCAGGTGTCTCAGTAACATCAGGTGTCTCAGCAACATCAGGTGTCTCAGTAACATCAGGTGTCTCAGCAACATCAGGTGTCTCAGTAACATCAGGTGTCTCAGCAAAAGCAGGTGTCTCAGTAACATCAGGTGTCTCATTAACATCAGGTGTCTCAGTAACATCAGGTGTCTCAGTAACATCAGTAACATCAGGTGTCTCAGAAACATCAGGTGTCTCAGAAACATCAGGTGTCTCAGCAACATCAGGTGTCTCAGAAACATCAGGTGTCTCAGTAACATCAGGTGTCTCAGCAACATCAGGTGTCTCAGTAACATCAGTAACATCAGGGGTCTCAGCAACAGCAGGTGTCTCAGTAACATCAGTAACATCAGGTGTCTCAGTAACATCAGGTGTCTCAATAACATCAGGTGTCTCAGCAACATCAGGTGTCTCAGCAACAGCAGGTGTCTCAGTAACATCAGGTGTCTCAGTAACATCAGGTGTCTCAGTAACATCAGGTGTCTCAGTAACATCAGTAACATCAGGTGTCTCAGCAACAGCAGGTGTCTTAGTAACATCAGGTGTCTCAGTAACATCAGGTGTCTCAGTAACATCAGGTGTCTCAGCAACATCAGGTGTCTCAGTAACATCAGGTGTCTCAGCAACATCAGGTGTCTCAGTAACATCAGGTGTCTCAGTAACATCAGGTGTCTCAGCAACATCAGGTGTCTCAGACAGTAACATCAGGTGCCTCAGCAACATCAGGTGTCTCAGTAACATCAGGTGTCTCAGTAACATCAGGTGTCTCAGTAACATCAGTAACATGTGTCTCAGAAACATCAGGTGCCTCAGTAACATCAGGTGTCTCAGCAACATCAGGTGTCTCAGTAACATCAGTTGTCATAACATCAGGTGCCTCAGCAACATCAGGTGTCTCAGTAACATCAGGTGTCTCAGCAACATCAGGTGTCTCAGTAACATCAGTGCTCGTAACATCAGGTGTCTCAGCAACATCAGGTGCCTCAGTAACATCAGGTGTCTCAGCAACATCAGGTGTCTCAGTAACATCAGTTGTCTCAGTAACATCAGGTGTGTCAGCAACATCAGGTGTCTCAGCAACATCAGATGTCTCAGTAACATCAGGTGTCTCAGCAACATCAGTTGTCTCAGTAACATCAGGTGTCTCAGCAACATCAGGTGTCTCAGCAACATCAGTTGTCTCAGTAACATCAGGTGTCTCAGCAACATCAGGTGTCTCAGTAACATCAGTAACATCAGGTGTCTCAGTAACATCAGGTGTCCTCAGTAACATCAGGTGTCTCAGCAACATCAGGTGTCTCAGTAACATCAGGTGTCTCAGCAACATCAGGTGTCTCAGTAACATCAGGTGTCTCAGTAACATCAGGTGTCTCGCATCAGTAACATCAGGTGTCTCAGCAACATCAGGTGTCTCAGAAACATCAGGTGTCTCAGCAACATCAGGTGTCTCAGTAACATCAGGTGTCTCAGTAACATCAGGTGTCTCAGTCACTCAGTAACATCGGGTGTCTCAGCAACATCAGGTGTCTCAGTAACATCAGGTTCCTCAGTAACATCAGGTGTCTCAGTAACAACAGGTGTCTCAGTAACATCAGTAACATCGGATGTCTCAGCAACATCAGGTGTCTCAGTAACATCAGGTTCCTCAGTAACATCAGTTGTCTCAGCAACATCAGGTGTCTCAGTAACATCAGGTGTCTCAGAAACATCAGGTGTCTCAGTAACATCAGTAACATCAGGTGTCTCAGTAACATCAGGTGCCTCAGTAACATCAGGTGTCTCAGCAACATCAGGTGTCTCAGTAACATCAGGTGTCTCAGTAACATCAGGTGTCTCAGCAACATCAGGTGTCTCAGTAACATCAGGTGTCTCAGCAACATCAGGTGTCTCAGTAACATCAGGTGTCTCAGCAAAAGCAGGTGTCTCAGTAACATCAGGTGTCTCATTAACATCAGGTGTCTCAGTAACATCAGGTGTCTCAGTAACATCAGTAACATCAGGTGTCTCAGAAACATCAGGTGTCTCAGAAACATCAGGTGTCTCAGCAACATCAGGTGTCTCAGAAACATCAGGTGTCTCAGTAACATCAGGTGTCTCAGCAACATCAGGTGTCTCAGTAACATCAGTAACATCAGGGGTCTCAGCAACAGCAGGTGTCTCAGTAACATCAGCATCGGTGTCTCAGTAACATCAGGTGTCTCAATAACATCAGGTGTCTCAGCAACATCAGGTGTCTCAGCAACAGCAGGTGTCTCAGTAACATCAGGTGTCTCAGTAACATCAGGTGTCTCAGTAACATCAGGTGTCTCAGTAACATCAGTAACATCAGGTGTCTCAGCAACAGCAGGTGTCTTAGTAACATCAGGTGTCTCAGTAACATCAGGTGTCTCAGTAACATCAGGGTTCTCAGTAACATCAGGTGTCTCAGTAACATCAGGTGTCTCAGTAACATCAGGTGTCTCAGTAACATCAGCAACATCAGGTGTCTCAGAAACATCAGGTGTCTCATCAACATCAGGTGTCTCAGCAACATCAGTAACTCAGTGTCTCAGTAACATCAGGTGCCTCAGTAACATCAGGTGTCTCAGCAACATCAGTTCAGTAACATCAGGTGTCTCAGCAACATCAGGTGTCTCAGTAACATCAGGTGTCTCAGCAACATCAGGTGTCTCAGTAACATCAGGTGTCTCAGTAACAGCAGGTGTCTCAGCA
This sequence comes from Salmo salar, assembly GCF_905237065.1. Taxonomy (NCBI): domain Eukaryota; kingdom Metazoa; phylum Chordata; class Actinopteri; order Salmoniformes; family Salmonidae; genus Salmo; species Salmo salar. The sequence continues at coordinate 105,234,803 of NC_059450.1, forward strand.
ACATCAGGTGTCTCAGTAACATCAGGTGTCTCAGTAACATCAGGTGTCTCAGTAACATCAGGGTTCTCGTAACATCAGGTGTCTCAGTAACATCAGGTGCCTCAGTAACATCGGGTGTCTCAGCAACATCAGGTGTCTCAGTAACATCAGCTGTCTCAGTAACATCAGGTGTCTCAGCAACATCAGGTGTCTCAGTAACATCAGGTGTCTCAGCAACATCAGGTGTCTCAGCAACATCAGGTGTCTCAGTAACATCAGATCAGGTGCCTCAGTAACATCAGGTGTCTCAGTAACATCAGGTGTCTCAGTAACATCAGGTGTCTCAGTAACATCAGTAACATCAGGTGTCTCAGTAACATCAGGTGCCTCAGTAACATCAGGTGTCTCAGCAACATCAGGTGTCTCAGTAACATCAGTTGTCTCAGTAACATCAGGTGTCTCAGCAACATCAGGTGTCTCAGCAACATCAGGTGTCTCAGTAACATCAGGTGTGTCAGCAACATCAGTTGTCTCAGTAACATCAGGTGTGTCAGCAACATCAGGTGTCTCAGCAACATCAGGTGTCTCAGTAACATCAGGTGTCTCAGCAACATCAGGTGTCTCAGTAACATCAGGTGTCTCAGAAACATCAGGTGTCTCAGTAACATCAGTAACATCAGGTGTCTCAGTAACATCAGGTGTCTCAGTAACATCAGGTGTCTCAGCAACATCAGGTGTCTCAGTAACATCAGGTGTCTCAGTAACATCAGGTGTCTCAGCAACATCAGGTGTCTCAGTAACATCAGGTGTCTCAGCAACATCAGGTGTCTCAGTAACATCAGGTGTCTCAGCAAAAGCAGGTGTCTCAGTAACATCAGGTGTCTCAGTAACATCAGGTGTCTCAGTAACATCAGGTGTCTCAGTAACATCAGTAACATCAGGTGTCTCAGCAACATCAGGTCTCTCAGAAACATCAGGTGTCTCAGCAACATCAGTTGTCTCAGTAACATCAGGTGTCTCAGTAACATCAGGTGTCTCAGTCACATCAGTAACATCGGGTGTCTCAGCAACATCAGGTGTCTCAGTAACATCAGGTTCCTCAGTAACATCAGGTGTCTCAGTAACATCAGGTGTCTCAGTAACATCAGTAACATCGGGTGTCTCAGCAACATCAGGTGTCTCAGTAACATCAGGTTCCTCAGTAACATCAGGTGTCTCAGCAACATCAGGTGTCTCAGTAACATCAGGTGTCTCAGTAACATCAGTAACATCAGGTGTCTCAGTAACATCAGGTGCCTCAGTAACATCAGGTGTCTCAGCAACATCAGGTGTCTCAGTAACATCAGGTGTCTCAGTAACATCAGGTGTCTCAGCAACATCAGGTGTCTCAGTAACATCAGGTGTCTCAGCAACATCAGGTGTCTCAGTAACATCAGGTGTCTCAGCAAAAGCAGGTGTCTCAGTAACATCAGGTGTCTCATTAACATCAGGTGTCTCAGTAACATCAGGTGTCTCAGTAACATCAGTAACATCAGGTGTCTCAGAAACATCAGGTGTCTCAGAAACATCAGGTGTCTCAGCAACATCAGGTGTCTCAGAAACATCAGGTGTCTCAGTAACATCAGGTGTCTCAGCAACATCAGGTGTCTCAGTAACATCAGTAACATCAGGGGTCTCAGCAACAGCAGGTGTCTCAGTAACATCAGTAACATCAGGTGTCTCAGTAACATCAGGTGTCTCAGTAACATCAGGTGTCTCAGCAACATCAGTTGTCTCAGTAACATCAGGTGTCTCAGTAACATCAGCATCGGGTGTCTCAGCAACATCAGGTGTCTCAGTAACATCAGGTTTCTCAGTAACATCAGGTGTCTCAGTAACATCAGGTGTCTCAGCAACATCAGGTGTCTCAGCAACATCAGGTGTCTCAGTAACATCAGGTGTCTCAGTAACATCAGTAACATCAGGTGTCTCAGTAACATCAGTAACATCAGGTGTCTCAGTAACATCAGTAACATCAGGTGTCTCAGTAACATCAGGTGCCTCAGTAACATCAGGTGTCTCAGAAACATCAGGTGTCTCAGTAACATCAGTTGTCTCAGTAACATCAGGTGTGTCAGCAACATCAGGTGTCTCAGCAACATCAGATGTCTCAGTAACATCAGGTGTCTCAGCAACATCAGTTGTCTCAGAAACATCAGGTGTGTCAGCAACATCAGGTGTCTCAGCAACATCAGGTGTCTCAGTAACATCAGGTGTCTCAGCAACATCAGGTGTCTCAGTAACATCAGGTGTCTCAGAAACATCAGGTGTCTCAGTAACATCAGGTGTCTCAGCAACATCAGGTGTCTCAGTAACATCAGTAACATCAGGTGTCTCAGTAACATCAGGTGCCTCAGTAACATCAGGTGTCTCAGCAACATCAGGTGTCTCAGTAACATCAGGTGTCTCAGTAACATCAGGTGTCTCAGCAACATCAGGTGTCTCAGTAACATCAGCTGTCTCAGCAACATCAGGTGTCTCAGTAACATCAGGTGTCTCAGCAACATCAGGTGTCTCAGTAACATCAGGTGTCTCAGTAACATCAGGTGCCTCAGTAACATCAGGTGTCTCAGAAACATCAGGTGTCTCAGTAACATCAGTTGTCTCAGTAACATCAGGTGTCTCAGCAACATCAGGTGTCTCAGCAACATCAGTTGTCTCAGTAACATCAGGTGTCTCAGCAACATCAGTTGTCTCAGAAACATCAGGTGTGTCAGCAACATCAGGTGTCTCAGCAACATCAGGTGTCTCAGTAACATCAGGTGTCTCAGCAACATCAGGTGTCTCAGTAACATCAGGTGTCTCAGCAACATCAGGTGTCTCAGTAACATCAGGTGTCTCAGTAACATCAGGTGTCTCAGCAACATCAGGTGTCTCAGTAACATCAGGTGTCTCAGTAACATCAGGTGTCTCAGTAACATCAGGTGTCTCAGTAACATCAGTAACATCAGGTGTCTCAGCAACATCAGGTCTCTCAGAAACATCAGGTGTCTCAGCAACAACAGGTGTCTCAGTAACATCAGGTGTCTCAGTAACATCAGGTGTCTCAGTCACATCAGTAACATCGGGTGTCTCAGCAACATCAGGTGTCTCAGTAACATCAGGTTCCTCAGTAACATCAGGTGTCTCAGTAACATCAGGTGTCTCAGCAACATCAGGTGTCTCAGTAACATCAGGTGCCTCAGTAACATCAGGTGTCTCAGTAACATCAGGTGTCTCAGCAACATCAGGTGTCTCAGAAACATCAGGTGTCTCAGCAACATCAGGTGTCTCAGTAACATCAGGTGTCTCAGTAACATCAGGTGTCTCAGTAACATCAGTAACATCGGGTGTCTCAGCAACATCAGGTGTCTCAGTAACATCAGGTTCCTCAGTAACATCAGTTGTCTCAGCAACATCAGGTGTCTCAGTAACATCAGGTGTCTCAGAAACATCAGGTGTCTCAGTAACATCAGGTGTCTCAGCAACATCAGGTGTCTCAGTAACATCAGTAACATCAGGTGTCTCAGTAACATCAGGTGCCTCAGTAACATCAGGTGTCTCAGCAACATCAGGTGTCTCAGTAACATCAGGTGTCTCAGTAACATCAGGTGTCTCAGCAACATCAGGTGTCTCAGTAACATCAGGTGTCTCAGCAACATCAGGTGTCTCAGTAACATCAGGTGTCTCAGCAACATCAGGTGTCTCAGTAACATCAGGTGTCTCAGTAACATCAGGTGTCTCAGTAACATCAGGTGTCTCAGTAACATCAGTAACATCAGGTGTCTCAGTAACATCAGGTGTCTCAGAAACATCAGGTGTCTCAGTAACATCAGGTGTCTCAGCAACATCAGGTGTCTCAGTAACATCAGGTGTCTCAGCAACATCAGGTGTCTCAGTAACATCAGTAACATCAGGTGTCTCAGTAACATCAGGTGCCTCAGTAACATCAGGTGTCTCAGCAACATCAGGTGTCTCAGTAACATCAGGTGTCTCAGTAACATCAGGTGTCTCAGCAACATCAGGTGTCTCAGTAACATCAGGTGTCTCAGCAACATCAGGTGTCTCAGTAACATCAGGTGTCTCAGCAAAAGCAGGTGTCTCAGTAACATCAGGTGTCTCAGTAACATCAGGTGTCTCAGTAACATCAGGTGTCTCAGTAACATCAGTAACATCAGGTGTCTCAGTAACATCAGGTGTCTCAGAAACATCAGGTGTCTCAGTAACATCAGGTGTCTCAGCAACATCAGGTGTCTCAGTAACATCAGTAACATCAGGTGCCTCAGCAACATCAGGTGTCTCAGTAACATCAGGTGTCTCAGTAACATCAGGTGTCTCAGTAACATCAGTAACATCAGGTGTCTCAGTAACATCAGGTGCCTCAGTAACATCAGGTGTCTCAGCAACATCAGGTGTCTCAGTAACATCAGTTGTCTCAGTAACATCAGGTGTGTCAGCAACATCAGGTGTCTCAGCAACATCAGATGTCTCAGTAACATCAGGTGTCTCAGCAACATCAGGTGTCTCAGTAACATCAGGTGTGTCAGCAACATCAGGTGTCTCAGCAACATCAGTTGTCTCAGTAACATCAGGTGTCTCAGCAACATCAGGTGTCTCAGTAACATCAGGTGTCTCAGAAACATCAGGTGTCTCAGTAACATCAGGTGTCTCAGAAACATCAGGTGTCTCAGTAACATCAGGTGTCTCAGCAACATCAGGTGTCTCAGTAACATCAGTAACATCAGGTGTCTCAGTAACATCAGGTTCCTCAGTAACATCAGGTGTCTCAGCAACATCAGGTGTCTCAGTAACATCAGGTGTCTCAGCAAAAGCAGGTGTCTCAGTAACATCAGATGTCTCAGTAACATCAGGTGTCTCAGTAACATCAGGTGTCTCAGTAACATCAGTAACATCAGGTGTCTCAGCAACATCAGGTCTCTCAGAAACATCAGGTGTCTCAGCAACATCAGTTGTCTCAGTAACATCAGGTGTCTCAGTAACATCAGGTGTCTCAGTCACATCAGTAACATCGGGTGTCTCAGCAACATCAGGTGTCTCAGTAACATCAGGTTCCTCAGTAACATCAGGTGTCTCAGTAACATCAGGTGTCTCAGTAACATCAGTAACATCGGATGTCTCAGCAACATCAGGTTCTCAGTAACATCAGTTGTCTCAGCAACATCAGGTGTCTCAGTAACATCAGGTGTCTCAGAAACATCAGGTGTCTCAGTAACATCAGGTGCCTCAGTAACATCAGTTGTCTCAGCAACATCAGGTGTCTCAGTAACATCAGGTGTCTCAGAAACATCAGGTGTCTCAGTAACATCAGTAACATCAGGTGTCTCAGTAACATCAGGTGCCTCAGTAACATCAGGTGTCTCAGCAACATCAGGTGTCTCAGTAACATCAGGTGTCTCAGTAACATCAGGTGTCTCAGCAACATCAGGTGTCTCAGTAACATCAGGTGTCTCAGCAACATCAGGTGTCTCAGTAACATCAGGTGTCTCAGCAAAAGCAGGTGTCTCAGTAACATCAGGTGTCTCATTAACATCAGGTGTCTCAGTAACATCAGGTGTCTCAGTAACATCAGTAACATCAGGTGTCTCAGAAACATCAGGTGTCTCAGAAACATCAGGTGTCTCAGCAACATCAGGTGTCTCAGAAACATCAGGTGTCTCAGTAACATCAGGTGTCTCAGCAACATCAGGTGTCTCAGTAACATCAGTAACATCAGGGGTCTCAGCAACAGCAGGTGTCTCAGTAACATCAGTAACATCAGGTGTCTCAGTAACATCAGGTGTCTCAATAACATCAGGTGTCTCAGCAACATCAGGTGTCTCAGCAACAGCAGGTGTCTCAGTAACATCAGGTGTCTCAGTAACATCAGGTGTCTCAGTAACATCAGGTGTCTCAGTAACATCAGTAACATCAGGTGTCTCAGCAACAGCAGGTGTCTTAGTAACATCAGGTGTCTCAGTAACATCAGGTGTCTCAGTAACATCAGGGTTCTCAGTAACATCAGGTGTCTCAGTAACACCAGGTGTCTCAGTAACATCAGGTGTCTCAGTAACATCAGCAACATCAGGTGTCTCAGAAACATCAGGTGTCTCATCAACATCAGGTGTCTCAGCAACATCAGGTGTCTCAGTAACATCAGGTGTCTCAGTAACATCAGGTGTCTCAGCAACATCAGTAACATCGGGTGTCTCAGCAACATCAGGTGTCTCAGTAACATCAGGTGTCTCAGCAACATCAGGTGTCTCAGTAACATCAGGTGTCTCAGTAACAACAGGTGTCTCAGCAACATCAGGTGTCTCAGTAACATCAGGTGTCTCAGTAACATCAGGTGTCTCAGTAACATCAGGTGTTCTCAGTAACATCAGGTGTCTCAGTAACATCAGGTGTCTCAGTAACATCAGGTGTCTCAGCAACATCAGGTGTCTCAGTAACATCAGTAACATCAGGTGTCTCAGTAACATCAGGTGTCCTCAGTAACATCAGGTGTCTCAGCAACATCAGGTGTCTCAGTAACATCAGGTGTCTCAGCAACATCAGGTGTCTCAGTAACATCAGGTGTCTCAGTAACATCAGGTGTCTCAGTAACATCAGGTGTCTCAGTAACATCAGTAACATCAGGTGTCTCAGCAACATCAGGTGTCTCAGAAACATCAGGTGTCTCAGCAACATCAGGTGTCTCAGTAACATCAGGTGTCTCAGTAACATCAGGTGTCTCAGTCACATCAGTAACATCAGGTGTCTCAGCAACATCAGGTGTCTCAGTAACATCAGGTGCCTCAGTAACATCAGGTGTCTCAGCAACATCAGGTGTCTCAGTAACATCAGCTCGGGTGTCTCAGCAACATCAGGTGCCTCAGTAACATCAGGTGTCTCAGCAACATCAGGTGTCTCAGCAACATCAGGTGTCTCAGAAACATCAGGTGTCTCAGCAACATCAGGTGTCCTCAGTAACATCAGGTGTCTCAGCAACATCAGGTGTCTCAGTAACATCAGGTGTCTCAGCAACATCAGGTGTCTCAGTAACATCAGTAACATCAGGTGTCTCAGTAACATCAGGTGCCTCAGTAACATCAGGTGTCTCAGCAACATCAGGTGTCTCAGTAACATCAGGTGTCTCAGTAACATCAGGTGTCTCAGCAACATCAGGTGTCTCAGTAACATCAGGTGTCTCAGCAACATCAGGTGTCTCAGTAACATCAGGTGTCTCAGCAAAAGCAGGTGTCTCAGTAACATCAGGTGTCTCAGTAACATCAGGTGTCTCAGTAACATCAGGTGTCTCAGTAACATCAGTAACATCAGGTGTCTCAGAAACATCAGGTGTCTCAGAAACATCAGGTGTCTCAGCAACATCAGGTGTCTCAGAAACATCAGGTGTCTCAGTAACATCAGGTGTCTCAGCAACATCAGGTGTCTCAGTAACATCAGTAACATCGGGTGTCTCAGCAACATCAGGTGTCTCAGTAACATCAGCTAACATCAGGTGTCTCAGTAACATCAGGTGTCTCAGTAACATCAGGTGTCTCAGCAACATCAGGTGTCTCAGCAACATCAGGTGTCTCAGTAACATCAGGTGTCTCAGCAACATCAGGTGTCTCAGTAACATCAGGTGTCTCAGTAACATCAGTAACATCAGGTGTCTCAGCAACATCAGGTGTCTCAGTAACATCAGGTGTCTCAGTAACATCAGGTGTCTCAGTAACATCAGGGTTCTCAGTAACATCAGGTGTCTCAGTAACATCAGGTGTCTCAGTAACATCAGGTGTCTCAGTAACATCAGCAACAGTGTCTCAGAAACATCAGGTGTCTCATCAACATCAGGTGTCTCAGCAACATCAGGTGTCTCAGTAACATCAGGTGTCTCAGTAACATCAGGTGTCTCAGTAACATCAGTAACATCAGGTGTCTCAGAAACATCAGGTGTCTCAGTAACATCAGGTGTCTCAGCAACATCAGGTGTCTCAGTAACATCAGGTGTCTCAGTAACATCAGGTGTCTCAGCAACATCAGGTGTCTCAGTAACATCAGGTGTCTCAGCAACATCAGGTGTCTCAGTAACATCAGGTGTCTCAGTAACATCAGGTGTCTCAGTAACATCAGGTGTCTCAGTAACATCGGGTGTCTCAGCAACATCAGGTGTCTCAGTAACATCAGGTGTCTCAGTAACATCAGGTGCCTCAGTAACATCAGGTGTCTCAGTAACATCAGGTGTCTCAGTAACATCAGGTGTCTCAGCAACATCAGGTGTCTCAGTAACATCAGTAACATCAGGTGCCTCAGTAACATCAGGTGTCTCAGTAACATCAGGTGTCTCAGTAACATCAGGTGTCTCAGTAACATCAGTAACATCAGGTGTCTCAGTAACATCAGGTGCCTCAGTAACATCAGGTGTCTCAGCAACATCAGGTGTCTCAGTAACATCAGTTGTCTCAGTAACATCAGGTGTGTCAGCAACATCAGGTGTCTCAGCAACATCAGATGTCTCAGTAACATCAGGTGTCTCAGCAACATCAGTTGTCTCAGTAACATCAGGTGTGTCAGCAACATCAGGTGTCTCAGCAACATCAGTTGTCTCAGTAACATCAGGTGTCTCAGCAACATCAGGTGTCTCAGTAACATCAGGTGTCTCAGAAACATCAGGTGTCTCAGTAACATCAGGTGTCTCAGCAACATCAGGTGTCTCAGTAACATCAGTAACATCAGGTGTCTCAGCAACATCAGGTGCCTCAGTAACATCAGGTGTCTCAGCAACATCAGGTGTCTCAGTAACATCAGGTGTCTCAGCAACATCAGGTGTCTCAGTAACATCAGGTGTCTCAGCAACATCAGGTGTCTCAGTAACATCAGGTGTCTCAGCAACATCAGGTGTCTCAGTAACATCAGGTGTCTCAGCAAAAGCAGGTGTCTCAGTAACATCAGGTGTCTCAGTAACATCAGGTGCCTCAGTAACATCAGGTGTCTCAGAAACATCAGGTGCCTCAGTAACATCAGTTGTCTCAGTAACATCAGGTGTGTCAGCAACATCAGGTGTCTCAGCAACATCAGATGTCTCAGTAACATCAGGTGTCTCAGCAACATCAGGTGTCTCAGAAACATCAGGTGTGTCAGCAACATCAGGTGTCTCAGCAACATCAGGTGTCTCAGTAACATCAGGTGTCTCAGCAACATCAGGTGTCTCAGTAACATCAGGTGTCTCAGAAACATCAGGTGTCTCAGTAACATCAGGTGTCTCAGTAACATCAGGTGTCTCAGCAACAGCAGGTGTCTCAGTAACATCAGGTGTCTCAGTAACATCAGGTGTCTCAGTAACATCAGGTGTCTCAGTAACATCAGTAACATCAGGTGTCTCAGCAACATCAGGTCTCTCAGAAACATCAGGTGTCTCAGCAACATCAGGTGTCTCAGTAACATCAGGTGTCTCAGTAACATCAGGTGTCTCAGTCACCAAACATCGGGTGTCTCAGCAACATCAGGTGTCTCAGTAACATCAGGTTCCTCAGTAACATCAGGTGTCTCAGTAACATCAGGTGTCTCAGCAACATCAGGTGTCTCAGTAACATCAGGTGCCTCAGTAACATCAGGTGTCTCAGTAACATCAGGTGTCTCAGCAACATCAGGTGTCTCAGAAACATCAGGTGTCTCAGCAACATCAGGTGTCTCAGTAACATCAGGTGTCTCAGTAACATCAGGTGTCTCAGTAACATCAGTAACATCGGGTGTCTCAGCAACATCAGGTGTCTCAGTAACATCAGGTGCCTCAGTAACATCAGGTGTCTCAGCAACATCAGGTTTCTCAGTAACATCAGGTGTCTCAGAAACATCAGGTGTCTCAGTAACATCAGGTGTCTCAGCAACATCAGGTGTCTCAGTAACATCAGTAACATCAGGTGTCTCAGTAACATCAGGTGCCTCAGTAACATCAGGTGTCTCAGCAACATCAGGTGTCTCAGTAACATCAGGTGTCTCAGTAACATCAGGTGTCTCAGCAACATCAGGTGTCTCAGTAACATCAGGTGTCTCAGCAACATCAGGTGTCTCAGTAACATCAGGTGTCTCAGCAAAAGCAGGTGTCTCAGTAACATCAGGTGTCTCAGTAACATCAGGTGTCTCAGTAACATCAGGTGTCTCAGTAACATCAGTAACATCAGGTGTCTCAGTAACATCAGGTGTCTCAGAAACATCAGGTGTCTCAGTAACATCAGGTGTCTCAGCAACATCAGGTGTCTCAGTAACATCAGTACATCAGGTGCCTCAGTAACATCAGGTGTCTCAGTAACATCAGGTGTCTCAGTAACATCAGGTGTCTCAGTAACATCAGTAACATCAGGTGTCTCAGTAACATCAGGTGCCTCAGTAACATCAGGTGTCTCAGCAACATCAGGTGTCTCAGTAACATCAGTTGTCTCAGTAACATCAGGTGTGTCAGCAACATCAGGTGTCTCAGCAACATCAGGTGTCTCAGTAACATCAGGTGTCTCAGCAACATCAGTTGTCTCAGTAACATCAGGTGTGTCAGCAACATCAGGTGTCTCAGCAACATCAGGTGTCTCAGTAACATCAGGTGTCTCAGCAACATCAGGTGTCTCAGTAACATCAGGTGTCTCAGAAACATCAGGTGTCTCAGTAACATCAGGTGTCTCAGAAACATCAGGTGTCTCAGTAACATCAGGTGTCTCAGCAACATCAGGTGTCTCAGTAACATCAGTAACATCAGGTGTCTCAGTAACATCTGGTTCCTCAGTAACATCAGGTGTCTCAGCAACATCAGGTGTCTCAGTAACATCAGGTGTCTCAGCAAAAGCAGGTGTCTCAGTAACATCAGGTGTCTCAGTAACATCAGGTGTCTCAGTAACATCAGGTGTCTCAGTAACATCAGTAACATCAGGTGTCTCAGCAACATCAGGTCTCTCAGAAACATCAGGTGTCTCAGCAACATCAGTTGTCTCAGTAACATCAGGTGTCTCAGTAACATCAGGTGTCTCAGTCACATCAGTAACATCGGGTGTCTCAGCAACATCAGGTGTCTCAGTAACATCAGGTTCCTCAGTAACATCAGGTGTCTCAGTAACAACAGGTGTCTCAGTAACATCAGTAACATCGGATGTCTCAGCAACATCAGGTTCCTCAGTAACATCAGTTGTCTCAGCAACATCAGGTGTCTCAGTAACATCAGGTGTCTCAGAAACATCAGGTGTCTCAGTAACATCAGGTTCCTCAGTAACATCAGTTGTCTCAGCAACATCAGGTGTCTCAGTAACATCAGGTGTCTCAGAAACATCAGGTGTCTCAGTAACATCAGTAACATCAGGTGTCTCAGTAACATCAGGTGCCTCAGTAACATCAGGTGTCTCAGCAACATCAGGTGTCTCAGTAACATCAGGTGTCTCAGTAACATCAGGTGTCTCAGCAACATCAGGTGTCTCAGTAACATCAGGTGTCTCAGCAACATCAGGTGTCTCAGTAACATCAGGTGTCTCAGCAAAAGCAGGTGTCTCAGTAACATCAGGTGTCTCATTAACATCAGGTGTCTCAGTAACATCAGGTGTCTCAGTAACATCAGTAACATCAGGTGTCTCAGAAACATCAGGTGTCTCAGAAACATCAGGTGTCTCAGCAACATCAGGTGTCTCAGAAACATCAGGTGTCTCAGTAACATCAGGTGTCTCAGCAACATCAGGTGTCTCAGTAACATCAGTAACATCAGGGGTCTCAGCAACAGCAGGTGTCTCAGTAACATCAGTAACATCAGGTGTCTCAGTAACATCAGGTGTCTCAATAACATCAGGTGTCTCAGCAACATCAGGTGTCTCAGCAACAGCAGGTGTCTCAGTAACATCAGGTGTCTCAGTAACATCAGGTGTCTCAGTAACATCAGGTGTCTCAGTAACATCAGTAACATCAGGTGTCTCAGCAACATCAGGTGTCTTAGTAACATCAGGTGTCTCAGTAACATCAGGTGTCTCAGTAACATCAGGGTTCTCAGTAACATCAGGTGTCTCAGTAACACCAGGTGTCTCAGTAACATCAGGTGTCTCAGTAACATCAGCCACATCAGGTGTCTCAGAAACATCAGGTGTCTCATCAACATCAGGTGTCTCAGCAACATCAGGTGTCTCAGTAACATCAGGTGTCTCAGTAACATCAGGTGTCTCAGTAACATCAGTAACATCGGGTGTCTCAGCAACATCAGGTGTCTCAGTAACATCAGGTGTCTCAGCAACATCAGGTGTCTCAGTAACATCAGGTGTCTCAGTAACAACAGGTGTCTCAGCAACATCAGGTGTCTCAGTAACATCAGGTGTCTCAGTAACATCAGGTGTCTCAGTAACATCAGGGTTCTCAGTAACATCAGGTGTCTCAGTAACATCAGGTGTCTGAGTAACATCGGGTGTCTCAGCAAAATCAGGTGTCTCAGTAACATTAGCTGTCTCAGTAACATCATGTGCCTCAGTAACATCAGGTGTCTCAGTAACATCAGGTGTCTCAGTAACATCAGGTGTCTCAGCAACATCTGGTGTCTCAGTAACATCAGTAACATCAGGTGCCTCAGTAACATCAGGTGTCTAAGTAACATCAGGTGTCTCAGTAACATCAGGTGTCTCAGTAACATCAGTAACATCAGGTGTCTCAGTAACATCAGGTGCCTCAGTAACATCAGGTGTCTCAGCAACATCAGGTGTCTCAGTAACATCAGTTGTCTCAATAACATCAGGTGTGTCAGCAACATCAGGTGTCTCAGCAACATCAGATGTCTCAGTAACATCAGGTGTGTCAGCAACATCAGTTGTCTCAGTAACATCAGGTGTGTCAGCAACATCAGGTGTCTCAGCAACATCAGTTGTCTCAGTAACATCAGGTGTCTCAGCAACATCAGGTGTCTCAGTAACATCAGGTGTCTCAGAAACATCAGGTGTCTCAGTAACATCAGGTGTCTCAGCAACATCAGGTGTCTCAGTAACATCAGTAACATCAGGTGTCTCAGTAACATCAGGTTCCACAGTAACATCAGGTGTCTCAGCAACATCAGGTGTCTCAGTAACATCAGGTGTCTCAGCAAAAGCAGGTGTCTCAGTAACATCAGGTGTCTCAGTAACATCAGGTGCCTCAGTAACATCAGCTGTCTCAGCAACATCAGGTGTCTCAGTAACATCAGGTGTCTCAGCAAAAGCAGGTGTCTCAGTAACATCAGGTGTCTCAGTAACATCAGGTGCCTCAGTAACATCAGGTGTCTCAGAAACATCAGGTGCCTCAGTAACATCAGTTGTCTCAGTAACATCAGGTGTGTCAGCAACATCAGGTGTCTCAGCAACATCAGATGTCTCAGTAACATCAGGTGTCTCAGCAACATCAGTTGTCTCAGAAACATCAGGTGTGTCAGCAACATCAGGTGTCTCAGCAACATCAGGTGTCTCAGTAACATCAGGTGTCTCAGCAACATCAGGTGTCTCAGTAACATCAGGTGTCTCAGAAACATCAGGTGTCTCAGTAACATCAGGTGTCTCAGTAACATCAGGTGTCTCAGCAAAAGCAGGTGTCTCAGTAACATCAGGTGTCTCAGTAACATCAGGTGTCTCAGTAACATCAGGTGTCTCAGTAACATCAGTAACATCAGGTGTCTCAGCAACATCAGGTCTCTCAGAAACATCAGGTGTCTCAGCAACAACAGGTGTCTCAGTAACATCAGGTGTCTCAGTAACATCAGGTGTCTCAGTCACATCAGTAACATCGGGTGTCTCAGCAACATCAGGTGTCTCAGTAACATCAGGTTCCTCAGTAACATCAGGTGTCTCAGTAACAACAGGTGTCTCAGCAACATCAGGTGTCTCAGTAACATCAGGTGCCTCAGTAACATCAGGTGTCTCAGTAACATCAGGTGTCTCAGCAACATCAGGTGTCTCAGAAACATAAGGTGTCTCAGCAACATAAGGTGTCTCAGTAACATCAGGTGTCTCAGTAACATCAGGTGTCTCAGTAACATCAGTAACATCGGGTGTCTCAGCAACATCAGGTGTCTCAGTAACATCAGGTTCCTCAGTAACATCAGTTGTCTCAGCAACATCAGGTTTCTCAGTAACATCAGGTGTCTCAGAAACATCAGGTGTCTCAGTAACATCAGGTGTCTCAGCAACATCAGGTGTCTCAGTAACATCAGTAACATCAGGTGTCTCAGTAACATCAGGTGCCTCAGTAACATCAGGTGTCTCAGCAACATCAGGTGTCTCAGTAACATCAGGTGTCTCAGTAACATCAGGTGTCTCAGCAACATCAGGTGTCTCAGTAACATCAGGTGTCTCAGCAACATCAGGTGTCTCAGTAACATCAGGTGTCTCAGCAAAAGCAGGTGTCTCAGTAACATCAGGTGTCTCAGTAACATCAGGTGTCTCAGTAACATCAGGTGTCTCAGTAACATCAGTAACATCAGGTGTCTCAGTAACATCAGGTGTCTCAGAAACATCAGGTGTCTCAGTAACATCAGGTGTCTCAGCAACATCAGGTGTCTCAGTAACATCAGTAACATCAGGTGCCTCAGTAACATCAGGTGTCTCAGTAACATCAGGTGTCTCAGCAACATCAGGTGTCTCAGTAACATCAGTAACATCAGGTGTCTCAGTAACATCAGGTGCCTCAGTAACATCAGGTGTCTCAGCAACATCAGGTGTCTCAGTAACATCAGTTGTCTCAGTAACATCAGGTGTGTCAGCAACATCAGGTGTCTCAGCAACATCAGATGTCTCAGTAACATCAGGTGTCTCAGCAACATCAGTTGTCTCAGTAACATCAGGTGTGTCAGCAACATCAGGTGTCTCAGCAACATCAGTTGTCTCAGTAACATCAGGTGTCTCAGCAACATCAGGTGTCTCAGTAACATCAGGTGTCTCAGAAACATCAGGTGTCTCAGTAACATCAGGTGTCTCAGAAACATCAGGTGTCTCAGTAACATCAGGTGTCTCAGCAACATCAGGTGTCTCAGTAACATCAGTAACATCAGGTGTCTCAGTAACATCAGGTTCCTCAGTAACATCAGGTGTCTCAGCAACATCAGGTGTCTCAGTAACATCAGGTGTCTCAGCAAAAGCAGGTGTCTCAGTAACATCAGATGTCTCAGTAACATCAGGTGTCTCAGTAACATCAGGTGTCTCAGTAACATCAGTAACATCAGGTGTCTCAGCAACATCAGGTCTCTCAGAAACATCAGGTGTCTCAGCAACATCAGTTGTCTCAGTAACATCAGGTGTCTCAGTAACATCAGGTGTCTCAGTCACATCAGTAACATCGGGTGTCTCAGCAACATCAGGTGTCTCAGTAACATCAGGTTCCTCAGTAACATCAGGTGTCTCAGTAACAACAGGTGTCTCAGTAACATCAGTAACATCGGATGTCTCAGCAACATCAGGTTCCTCAGTAACATCAGTTGTCTCAGCAACATCAGGTGTCTCAGTAACATCAGGTGTCTCAGAAACATCAGGTGTCTCAGTAACATCAGGTTCCTCAGCAACATCAGTTGTCTCAGCAACATCAGGTGTCTCAGTAACATCAGGTGTCTCAGAAACATCAGGTGTCTCAGTAACATCAGTAACATCAGGTGTCTCAGTAACATCAGGTGCCTCAGTAACATCAGGTGTCTCAGCAACATCAGGTGTCTCAGTAACATCAGGTGTCTCAGTAACATCAGGTGTCTCAGCAACATCAGGTGTCTCAGTAACATCAGGTGTCTCAGCAACATCAGGTGTCTCAGTAACATCAGGTGTCTCAGCAAAAGCAGGTGTCTCAGTAACATCAGGTGTCTCATTAACATCAGGTGTCTCAGCAACATCAGGTGTCTCAGAAACATCAGGTGTCTCAGTAACATCAGGTGTCTCAGCAACATCAGGTGTCTCAGTAACATCAGTAACATCAGGGGTCTCAGCAACAGCAGGTGTCTCAGTAACATCAGTAACATCAGGTGTCTCAGTAACATCAGGTGTCTCAATAACATCAGGTGTCTCAGCAACATCAGGTGTCTCAGCAACAGCAGGTGTCTCAGTAACATCAGGTGTCTCAGTAACATCAGGTGTCTCAGTAACATCAGGTGTCTCAGTAACATCAGTAACATCAGGTGTCTCAGCAACAGCAGGTGTCTTAGTAACATCAGGTGTCTCAGTAACATCAGGTGTCTCAGTAACATCAGGGTTCTCAGTAACATCAGGTGTCTCAGTAACACCAGGTGTCTCAGTAACATCAGGTGTCTCAGTAACATCAGCAACATCAGGTGTCTCAGAAACATCAGGTGTCTCATCAACATCAGGTGTCTCAGCAACATCAGGTGTCTCAGTAACATCAGGTGTCTCAGTAACATCAGGTGTCTCAGTAACATCAGTAACATCGGGTGTCTCAGCAACATCAGGTGTCTCAGTAACATCAGGTGTCTCAGCAACATCAGGTGTCTCAGTAACATCAGGTGTCTCAGTAACAACAGGTGTCTCAGCAACATCAGGTGTCTCAGTAACATCAGGTGTCTCAGTAACATCAGGTGTCTCAGTAACATCAGGGTTCTCAGTAACATCAGGTGTCTCAGTAACATCAGGTGTCTTAGTAACATCGGGTGTCTCAGCAAAATCAGGTGTCTCAGTAACATTAGCTGTCTCAGTAACATCATGTGCCTCAGTAACATCAGGTGTCTCAGTAACATCAGGTGTCTCAGTAACATCAGGTGTCTCAGCAACATCTGGTGTCTCAGTAACATCAGTAACATCAGGTGCCTCAGTAACATCAGGTGTCTCAGTAACATCAGGTGTCTCAGTAACATCAGGTGTCTCAGTAACATCAGTAACATCAGGTGTCTCAGTAACATCAGGTGCCTCAGTAACATCAGGTGTCTCAGCAACATCAGGTGTCTCAGTAACATCAGTTGTCTCAGTAACATCAGGTGTGTCAGCAACATCAGGTGTCTCAGCAACATCAGATGTCTCAGTAACATCAGGTGTCTCAGCAACATCAGTTGTCTCAGTAACATCAGGTGTGTCAGCAACATCAGGTGTCTCAGCAACATCAGTTGTCTCAGTAACATCAGGTGTCTCAGCAACATCAGGTGTCTCAGTAACATCAGGTGTCTCAGAAACATCAGGTGTCTCAGTAACATCAGGTGTCTCAGCAACATCAGGTGTCTCAGTAACATCAGTAACATCAGGTGTCTCAGTAACATCAGGTTCCACAGTAACATCAGGTGTCTCATCAACATCAGGTGTCTCAGTAACATCAGGTGTCTCAGTAACATCAGGTGTCTCAGCAACATCAGGTGTCTCAGTAACATCAGGTGTCTCAGCAACATCAGGTGTCTCAGTAACATCAGGTGTCTCAGCAAAAGCAGGTGGCTCAGTAACATCAGATGTCTCAGTAACATCAGGTGTCTCAGTAACATCAGGTGTCTCAGTAACATCAGTAACATCAGGTGTCTCAGCAACATCAGGTCTCTCAGAAACATCAGGTGTCTCAGCAACATCAGTTGTCTCAGTAACATCAGGTGTCTCAGTAACATCAGGTGTCTCAGTCACATCAGTAACATCGGGTGTCTCAGCAACATCAGGTGTCTCAGTAACATCAGGTTCCTCAGTAACATCAGGTGTCTCAGTAACAACAGGTGTCTAAGTAACATCAGTAACATCGGGTGTCTCAGCAACATCAGGTGTCTCAGTAACATCAGGTTCCTCAGTAACATCAGTTGTCTCAGCAACATCAGGTGTCTCAGTAACATCAGGTGTCTCAGTAACATCAGTAACATCAGGTGTCTCAGTAACATCAGGTGCCTCAGTAACATCAGTTGTCTCAGCAACATCAGGTGTCTCAGTAACATCAGGTGTCTCAGTAACATCAGTAACATCAGGTGTCTCAGTAACATCAGGTGCCTCAGTAACATCAGGTGTCTCAGCAACATCAGGTGTCTCAGTAACATCAGGTGTCTCAGTAACATCAGGTGTCTCAGCAACATCAGGTGTCTCAGTAACATCAGGTGTCTCAGCAACATCAGGTGTCTCAGTAACATCAGGTGTCTCAGCAAAAGCAGGTGTCTCAGTAACATCAGGTGTCTCATTAACATCAGGTGTCTCAGTAACATCAGGTGTCTCAGTAACATCAGTAACATCAGGCGTCTCAGAAACATCAGGTGTCTCAGAAACATCAGGTGTCTCAGCAACATCAGGTGTCTCAGAAACATCAGGTGTCTCTGTAACATCAGGTGTCTCAGCAACATCAGGTGTCTCAGTATCATCAGTAACATCAGGGGTCTCAGCAACAGCAGGTGTCTCAGTAACATCAGTAACATCAGGTGTCTCAGTAACATCAGGTGTCTCAATAACATCAGGTGTCTCAGCAACATCAGGTGTCTCAGCAACAGCAGGTGTCTCAGTAACATCAGGTGTCTCAGTAACATCAGGTGTCTCAGTAACATCAGGTGTCTCAGTAACATCAGTAACATCAGGTGTCTCAGCAACAGCAGGTGTCTTAGTAACATCAGGTGTCTCAGTAACATCAGGTGTCTCAGTAACATCAGGGTTCTCAGTAACATCAGGTGTCTCAGTAACATCAGGTGTCTCAGTAACATCAGGTGTCTCAGTAACATCAGTAACATCAGGTGTCTCAGCAACATCAGGTGTCTCAGAAACATCAGGTGTCTCATCAACATCAGGTGTCTCAGCAACATCAGGTGTCTCAGTAACATCAGGTGTCTCAGTAACATCAGGTGTCTCAGTAACATCAGTAACATCGGGTGTCTCAGCAACATCAGGTGTCTCAGTAACATCAGGTTCCTCAGTAACATCAGGTGTCTCAGTAACATCAGGTGTCTCATCAACATCAGGTGTCTCAGTAACATCAGGTGTCTCAGTAACATAAGGTGTCTCAGTAACATCAGGTGTCTCAGTAACATCAGTAACATCAGGTGTCTCAGTAACATCACTAACATCAGGTGTCTCAGTAACATCAGGTGCCTCAGTAACATCAGGTGTCTCAGAAACATCAGGTGTCTCAGTAACATCAGTTGTCTCAGTAACATCAGGTGTGTCAGCAACATCAGGTGTCTCAGCAACATCAGATGTCTCAGTAACATCAGGTGTCTCAGCAACATCAGTTGTCTCAGAAACATCAGGTGTGTCAGCAACATCAGGTGTCTCAGCAACATCAGGTGTCTCAGAAACATCAGGTGTCTCAGTAACATCAGGTGTCTCAGCAACATCAGGTGTCTCAGTAACATCAGTAACATCAGGTGTCTCAGTAACATCAGGTGCCTCAGTAACATCAGGTGTCTCAGCAACATCAGGTGTCTCAGTAACATCAGGTGTCTCAGCAACATCAGGTGTCTCAGTAACATCAGGTGTCTCAGCAAAAGCAGGTGTCTCAGTAACATCAGGTGTCTCATTAACATCAGGTGTCTCAGTAACATCAGGTGTCTCAGTAACATCAGTAACATCAGGTGTCTCAGCAACATCAGGTGTCTCAGAAACATCAGGTGTCTCAGCAACATCAGGTGTCTCAGAAACATCAGGTGTCTCAGTAACATCAGGTGTCTCAGCAACATCAGGTGTCTCAGTAACATCAGTAACATCAGGGGTCTCAGCAACAGCAGGTGTCTCAGTAACATCAGTAACATCAGGTGTCTCAGTAACATCAGGTGTCTCAATAACATCAGGTGTCTCAGCAACATCAGGTGTCTCAGCAACAGCAGGTGTCTCAGTAACATCAGGTGTCTCAGTAACATCAGGTGTCTCAGTAACATCAGGTGTCTCAGTAACATCAGTAACATCAGGTGTCTCAGCAACAGCAGGTGTCTTAGTAACATCAGGTGTCTCAGTAACATCAGGTGTCTCAGTAACATCAGGGTTCTCAGTAACATCAGGTGTCTCAGTAACATCAGGTGTCTCAGTAACATCAGGTGTCTCAGTAACATCAGTAACATCAGGTGTCTCAGCAACATCAGGTGTCTCAGAAACATCAGGTGTCTCATCAACATCAGGTGTCTCAGCAACATCAGGTGTCTCAGTAACATCAGGTGTCTCAGTAACATCAGGTGTCTCAGTAACATCAGTAACATCGGGTGTCTCAGCAACATCAGGTGTCTCAGTAACATCAGGTTCCTCATTAACATCAGGTGTCTCAGTAACATCAGGTGTCTCATCAACATCAGGTGTCTCAGTAACATCAGGTGCCTCAGTAACATCAGGTGTCTCAGTAACATCAGGTGTCTCAGTAACATAAGGTGTCTCAGTAACATCAGGTGTCTCAGTAACATCAGTAACATCAGGTGTCTCAGTAACATCACTAACATCAGGTGTCTCAGTAACATCAGGTGCCTCAGTAACATCAGGTGTCTCAGAAACATCAGGTGTCTCAGTAACATCAGTTGTCTCAGTAACACCAGGTGTGTCAGCAACATCAGGTGTCTCAGCAACATCAGATGTCTCAGTAACATCAGGTGTCTCAGCAACATCAGTTGTCTCAGAAACATCAGGTGTGTCAGCAACATCAGGTGTCTCAGCAACATCAGGTGTCTCAGTAACATCAGGTGTCTCAGCAACATCAGGTGTCTCAGTAACATCAGGTGTCTCAGAAACATCAGGTGTCTCAGTAACATCAGGTGTCTCAGCAACATCAGGTGTCTCAGTAACATCAGTAACATCAGGTGTCTCAGTAACATCAGGTGCCTCAGTAACATCAGGTGTCTCAGCAACATCAGGTGTCTCAGCAACATCAGGTGTCTCAGTAACATCAGGTGTCTCAGCAACATCAGGTGTCTCAGTAACATCAGCTGTCTCAGCAACATCAGGTGTCTCAGTAACATCAGGTGTCTCAGCAAAAGCAGGTGTCTCAGTAACATCAGGTGTCTCAGTAACATCAGGTGCCTCAGTAACATCAGGTGTCTCAGAAACATCAGGTGTCTCAGTAACATCAGTTGTCTCAGTAACATCAGGTGTGTCAGCAACATCAGGTGTCTCAGCAACAGCAGATGTCTCAGTAACATCAGGTGTCTCAGCAACATCAGTTGTCTCAGAAACATCAGGTGTGTCAGCAACATCAGGTGTCTCAGCAACATCAGGTGTCTCAGTAACATCAGGTGTCTCAGCAACATCAGGTGTCTCAGTAACATCAGGTGTCTCAGAAACATCAGGTGTCTCAGTAACATCAGGTGTCTCAGCAACAGCAGATGTCTCAGTAACATCAGGTGTCTCAGCAACATCAGTTGTCTCAGAAACATCAGGTGTGTCAGCAACATCAGGTGTCTCAGCAACATCAGGTGTCTCAGTAACATCAGGTGTCTCACCAACATCAGGTGTCTCAGTAACATCAGGTGTCTCAGAAACATCAGGTGTCTCAGTAACATCAGGTGTCTCAGCAACATCAGATGTCTCAGCAACATCAGGTGTCTCAGTAACATCAGGTGTCTCAGTAACATCAGGTGTCTCAGCAACATCAGGTGTCTCAGCAACATCAGTAACATCAGGTGTCTCAGTAACATCAGGTGCCTCAGCAACATCAGGTGTCTCAGTAACATCAGGTGTCTCAGTAACATCAGGTGTCTCAGCAACATCAGGTGTCTCAGTAACATCAGTAACATCAGGTGCCTCAGTAACATCAGGTGTCTCAGTAACATCAGGTGTCTCAGTAACATCAGGTGTCTCAGTAACATCAGTAACATCAGGTGTCTCAGTAACATCAGGTGCCTCAGTAACATCAGGTGTCTCAGCAACATCAGGTGTCTCAGTAACATCAGTTGTCTCAGTAACATCAGGTGTGTCAGCAACATCAGGTGTCTCAGCAACATCAGATGTCTCAGTAACATCAGGTGTCTCAGCAACATCAGTTGTCTCAGTAACATCAGGTGTGTCAGCAACATCAGGTGTCTCAGCAACATCAGTTGTCTCAGTAACATCAGGTGTCTCAGCAACATCAGGTGTCTCAGTAACATCAGGTGTCTCAGAAACATCAGGTGTCTCAGTAACATCAGGTGTCTCAGCAACATCAGGTGTCTCAGTAACATCAGTAACATCAGGTGTCTCAGTAACATCAGGTGCCTCAGTAACATCAGGTGTCTCAGCAACATCAGGTGTCTCAGTAACATCAGGTGTCTCAGTAACATCAGGTGTCTCAGCAACATCAGGTGTCTCAGTAACATCAGGTGTCTCAGCAACATCAGGTGTCTCAGTAACATCAGGTGTCTCAGCAAAAGCAGGTGTCTCAGTAACATCAGATGTCTCAGTAACATCAGGTGTCTCAGTAACATCAGGTGTCTCAGTAACATCAGTAACATCAGGTGTCTCAGCAACATCAGGTCTCTCAGAAACATCAGGTGTCTCAGCAACATCAGTTGTCTCAGTAACATCAGGTGTCTCAGTAACATCAGGTGTCTCAGTCAAATCAGTAACATCGGGTGTCTCAGCAACATCAGGTGTCTCAGTAACATCAGGTTCCTCAGTAACATCAGGTGTCTCAGTAACATCAGGTGTCTCAGTAACATCAGTAACATCGGGTGTCTCAGCAACATCAGGTGTCTCAGTAACATCAGGTTCCTCAGTAACATCAGTTGTCTCAGCAACATCAGGTGTCTCAGTAACATCAGGTGTCTCAGTAACATCAGTAACATCAGGTGTCTCAGTAACATCAGGTGCCTCAGTAACATCAGGTGTCTCAGCAACATCTGGTGTCTCAGTAACATCAGGTGTCTCAGTAACATCAGGTGTCTCAGCAACATCAGGTGTCTCAGTAACATCAGGTGTCTCAGCAACATCAGGTGTCTCAGTAACATCAGGTGTCTCAGCAAAAGCAGGTGTCTCAGTAACATCAGGTGTCTCATTAACATCAGGTGTCTCAGTAACATCAGGTGTCTCAGTAACATCAGTAACATCAGGTGTCTCAGAAACATCAGGTGTCTCAGAAACATCAGGTGTCTCAGCAACATCAGGTGTCTCAGAAACATCAGGTGTCTCTGTAACATCAGGTGTCTCAGCAACATCAGGTGTCTCAGTAACATCAGTAACATCAGGGGTCTCAGCAACAGCAGGTGTCTCAGTAACATCAGTAACATCAGGTGTCTCAGTAACATCAGGTGTCTCAATAACATCAGGTGTCTCAGCAACATCAGGTGTCTCAGCAACAGCAGGTGTCTCAGTAACATCAGGTGTCTCAGTAACATCAGGTGTCTCAGTAACATCAGGTGTCTCAGTAACATCAGTAACATCAGGTGTCTCAGCAACAGCAGGTGTCTTAGTAACATCAGGTGTCTCAGTAACATCAGGTGTCTCAGTAACATCAGGGTTCTCAGTAACATCAGGTGTCTCAGTAACATCAGGTGTCTCAGTAACATCAGGTGTCTCAGTAACATCAGTAACATCAGGTGTCTCAGCAACATCAGGTGTCTCAGAAACATCAGGTGTCTCATCAACATCAGGTGTCTCAGCAACATCAGGTGTCTCAGTAACATCAGGTGTCTCAGTAACATCAGGTGTCTCAGTAACATCAGTAACATCGGGTGTCTCAGCAACATCAGGTGTCTCAGTAACATCAGGTTCCTCAGTAACATCAGGTGTCTCAGTAACATCAGGTGTCTCATCAACATCAGGTGTCTCAGTAACATCAGGTGCCTCAGTAACATCAGGTGTCTCAGTAACATCAGGTGTCTCAGTAACATAAGGTGTCTCAGTAACATCAGGTGTCTCAGTAACATCAGTAACATCAGGTGTCTCAGTAACATCACTAACATCAGGTGTCTCAGTAACATCAGGTGCCTCAGTAACATCAGGTGTCTCAGAAACATCAGGTGTCTCAGTAACATCAGTTGTCTCAGTAACATCAGGTGTGTCAGCAACATCAGGTGTCTCAGCAACATCAGATGTCTCAGTAACATCAGGTGTCTCAGCAACATCAGTTGTCTCAGAAACATCAGGTGTGTCAGCAACATCAGGTGTCTCAGCAACATCAGGTGTCTCAGAAACATCAGGTGTCTCAGTAACATCAGGTGTCTCAGCAACATCAGGTGTCTCAGTAACATCAGTAACATCAGGTGTCTCAGTAACATCAGGTGCCTCAGTAACATCAGGTGTCTCAGCAACATCAGGTGTCTCAGTAACATCAGGTGTCTCAGCAACATCAGGTGTCTCAGTAACATCAGGTGTCTCAGCAAAAGCAGGTGTCTCAGTAACATCAGGTGTCTCATTAACATCAGGTGTCTCAGTAACATCAGGTGTCTCAGTAACATCAGTAACATCAGGTGTCTCAGCAACATCAGGTGTCTCAGAAACATCAGGTGTCTCAGCAACATCAGGTGTCTCAGAAACATCAGGTGTCTCAGTAACATCAGGTGTCTCAGCAACATCAGGTGTCTCAGTAACATCAGTAACATCAGGGGTCTCAGCAACAGCAGGTGTCTCAGTAACATCAGTAACATCAGGTGTCTCAGTAACATCAGGTGTCTCAATAACATCAGGTGTCTCAGCAACATCAGGTGTCTCAGCAACAGCAGGTGTCTCAGTAACATCAGGTGTCTCAGTAACATCAGGTGTCTCAGTAACATCAGGTGTCTCAGTAACATCAGTAACATCAGGTGTCTCAGCAACAGCAGGTGTCTTAGTAACATCAGGTGTCTCAGTAACATCAGGTGTCTCAGTAACATCAGGGTTCTCAGTAACATCAGGTGTCTCAGTAACATCAGGTGTCTCAGTAACATCAGTAACATCAGGTGTCTCAGCAACATCAGGTGTCTCAGAAACATCAGGTGTCTCAGCAACATCAGGTGTCTCAGCAACATCAGGTGTCTCAGTAACATCAGGTGTCTCAGTAACATCAGGTGTCTCAGTAACATCAGTAACATCGGGTGTCTCAGCAACATCAGGTGTCTCAGTAACATCAGGTTCCTCAGTAACATCAGGTGTCTCAGTAACATCAGGTGTCTCATCAACATCAGGTGTCTCAGTAACATCAGGTGCCTCAGTAACATCAGGTGTCTCAGTAACATCAGGTGTCTCAGTAACATAAGGTGTCTCAGTAACATCAGGTGTCTCAGTAACATCAGTAACATCAGGTGTCTCAGTAACATCACTAACATCAGGTGTCTCAGTAACATCAGGTGCCTCAGTAACATCAGGTGTCTCAGAAACATCAGGTGTCTCAGTAACATCAGTTGTCTCAGTAACACCAGGTGTGTCAGCAACATCAGGTGTCTCAGCAACATCAGATGTCTCAGTAACATCAGGTGTCTCAGCAACATCAGTTGTCTCAGAAACATCAGGTGTGTCAGCAACATCAGGTGTCTCAGCAACATCAGGTGTCTCAGTAACATCAGGTGTCTCAGCAACATCAGGTGTCTCAGTAACATCAGGTGTCTCAGAAACATCAGGTGTCTCAGTAACATCAGGTGTCTCAGCAACATCAGGTGTCTCAGTAACATCAGTAACATCAGGTGTCTCAGTAACATCAGGTGCCTCAGTAACATCAGGTGTCTCAGCAACATCAGGTGTCTCAGTAACATCAGGTGTCTCAGTAACATCAGGTGTCTCAGCAACATCAGGTGTCTCAGTAACATCAGCTGTCTCAGCAACATCAGGTGTCTCAGTAACATCAGGTGTCTCAGCAAAAGCAGGTGTCTCAGTAACATCAGGTGTCTCAGTAACATCAGGTGCCTCAGTAACATCAGGTGTCTCAGAAACATCAGGTGTCTCAGTAACATCAGTTGTCTCAGTAACATCAGGTGTGTCAGCAACATCAGGTGTCTCAGCAACAGCAGATGTCTCAGTAACATCAGGTGTCTCAGCAACATCAGTTGTCTCAGAAACATCAGGTGTGTCAGCAACATCAGGTGTCTCAGTAACATCAGGTGTCTCAGTAACATCAGGGTTCTCAGTAACATCAGGTGTCTCAGTAACATCAGGTGTCTCAGTAACATCAGTAAAATCAGGTGTCTCAGCAACATCAGGTGTCTCAGAAACATCAGGTGTCTCATCAACATCAGGTGTCTCAGCAACATCAGGTGTCTCAGTAACATCAGGTGTCTCAGTAACATCAGGTGTCTCAGTAACATCAGTAACATCGGGTGTCTCAGCAACATTAGGTGTCTCAGTAACATCAGGTTCCTCATTAACATCAGGTGTCTCAGTAACATCAGGTGTCTCATCAACATCAGGTGTCTCAGTAACATCAGGTGCCTCAGTAACATCAGGTGTCTCAGTAACATCAGGTGTCTCAGTAACATAAGGTGTCTCATCAACATCAGGTGTCTCAGTAACATCAGGTGCCTCAGTAACATCAGGTGTCTCAGTAACATCAGGTGTCTCAGCAACATCAGTTGTCTCAGAAACATCAGGTGTGTCAGCAACATCAGGTGTCTCAGCAACATCAGGTGTCTCAGTAACATCAGGTGTCTCAGCAACATCAGGTGTCTCAGTAACATCAGGTGTCTCAGAAACATCAGGTGTCTCAGTAACATCAGGTGTCTCAGCAACAGCAGATGTCTCAGTAACATCAGGTGTCTCAGCAACATCAGTTGTCTCAGAAACATCAGGTGTGTCAGCAACATCAGGTGTCTCAGCAACATCAGGTGTCTCAGTAACATCAGGTGTCTCACCAACATCAGGTGTCTCAGTAACATCAGGTGTCTCAGAAACATCAGGTGTCTCAGTAACATCAGGTGTCTCAGTAACATCAGGTGTCTCAGCAAAAGCAGGTGTCTCAGTAACATCAGGTGTCTCAGTAACATCAGGTGTCTCAGTAACATCAGGTGTCTCAGTAACATCAGTAACATCAGGTGTCTCAGTAACATCAGGTGCCTCAGTAACATCAGGTGTCTCAGTAACATCAGGTGTCTCAGTAACATCAGGTGTCTCAGCAACATCAGGTGTCTCAGTAACATCAGTAACATCAGGTGCCTCAGTAACATCAGGTGTCTCAGTAACATCAGGTGTCTCAGTAACATCAGGTGTCTCAGTAACATCAGTAACATCAGGTGTCTCAGTAACATCAGGTGCCTCAGTAACATCAGGTGTCTCAGCAACATCAGGTGTCTCAGTAACATCAGTTGTCTCAGTAACATCAGGTGTGTCAGCAACATCAGGTGTCTCAGCAACATCAGATGTCTCAGTAACATCAGGTGTCTCAGCAACATCAGTTGTCTCAGTAACATCAGGTGTGTCAGCAACATCAGGTGTCTCAGCAACATCAGGTGTCTCAGTAACATCAGGTGTCTCAGCAACATCAGGTGTCTCAGTAACATCAGGTGTCTCAGAAACATCAGGTGTCTCAGTAACATCAGGTGTCTCAGCAACATCAGGTGTCTCAGTAACATCAGTAACATCAGGTGTCTCAGTAACATCAGGTTCCTCAGTAACATCAGGTGTCTCAGCAACATCAGGTGTCTCAGTAACATCAGGTGTCTCAGTAACATCAGGTGTCTCAGCAACATCAGGTGTCTCAGTAACATCAGGTGTCTCAGCAACATCAGGTGTCTCAGTAACATCAGGTGTCTCAGCAAAAGCAGGTGTCTCAGTAACATCAGATGTCTCAGTAACATCAGGTGTCTCAGTAACATCAGGTGTCTCAGTAACATCAGTAACATCAGGTGTCTCAGCAACATCAGGTCTCTCAGAAACATCAGGTGTCTCAGCAACATCAGTTGTCTCAGTAACATCAGGTGTCTCAGTAACATCAGGTGTCTCAGTCAAATCAGTAACATCGGGTGTCTCAGCAACATCAGGTGTCTCAGTAACATCAGGTTCCTCAGTAACATCAGGTGTCTCAGTAACAACAGGTGTCTCAGTAACATCAGTAACATCGGGTGTCTCAGCAACATCAGGTGTCTCAGTAACATCAGGTTCCTCAGTAACATCAGGTGTCTCAGCAACATCAGGTGTCTCAGTAACATCAGGTGTCTCAGTAACATCAGTAACATCAGGTGTCTCAGTAACATCAGGTGCCTCAGTAACATCAGGTGTCTCAGCAACATCTGGTGTCTCAGTAACATCAGGTGTCTCAGTAACATCAGGTGTCTCAGCAACATCAGGTGTCTCAGTAACATCAGGTGTCTCAGCAACATCAGGTGTCTCAGTAACATCAGGTGTCTCAGCAAAAGCAGGTGTCTCAGTAACATCAGGTGTCTCATTAACATCAGGTGTCTCAGTAACATCAGGTGTCTCAGTAACATCAGTAACATCAGGTGTCTCAGAAACATCAGGTGTCTCAGAAACATCAGGTGTCTCAGCAACATCAGGTGTCTCAGAAACATCAGGTGTCTCTGTAACATCAGGTGTCTCAGCAACATCAGGTGTCTCAGTAACATCAGTAACATCAGGGGTCTCAGCAACAGCAGGTGTCTCAGTAACATCAGTAACATCAGGTGTCTCAGTAACATCAGGTGTCTCAATAACATCAGGTGTCTCAGCAACATCAGGTGTCTCAGCAACAGCAGGTGTCTCAGTAACATCAGGTGTCTCAGTAACATCAGGTGTCTCAGTAACATCAGGTGTCTCAGTAACATCAGTAACATCAGGTGTCTCAGCAACAGCAGGTGTCTTAGTAACATCAGGTGTCTCAGTAACATCAGGTGTCTCAGTAACATCAGGGTTCTCAGTAACATCAGGTGTCTCAGTAACATCAGGTGTCTCAGTAACATCAGGTGTCTCAGTAACATCAGTAACATCAGGTGTCTCAGCAACATCAGGTGTCTCAGAAACATCAGGTGTCTCATCAACATCAGGTGTCTCAGCAACATCAGGTGTCTCAGTAACATCAGGTGTCTCAGTAACATCAGGTGTCTCAGTAACATCAGTAACATCGGGTGTCTCAGCAACATCAGGTGTCTCAGTAACATCAGGTTCCTCAGTAACATCAGGTGTCTCAGTAACATCAGGTGTCTCATCAACATCAGGTGTCTCAGTAACATCAGGTGCCTCAGTAACATCAGGTGTCTCAGTAACATCAGGTGTCTCAGTAACATAAGGTGTCTCAGTAACATCAGGTGTCTCAGTAACATCAGTAACATCAGGTGTCTCAGTAACATCACTAACATCAGGTGTCTCAGTAACATCAGGTGCCTCAGTAACATCAGGTGTCTCAGAAACATCAGGTGTCTCAGTAACATCAGTTGTCTCAGTAACATCAGGTGTGTCAGCAACATCAGGTGTCTCAGCAACATCAGATGTCTCAGTAACATCAGGTGTCTCAGCAACATCAGTTGTCTCAGAAACATCAGGTGTGTCAGCAACATCAGGTGTCTCAGCAACATCAGGTGTCTCAGAAACATCAGGTGTCTCAGTAACATCAGGTGTCTCAGCAACATCAGGTGTCTCAGTAACATCAGTAACATCAGGTGTCTCAGTAACATCAGGTGCCTCAGTAACATCAGGTGTCTCAGCAACATCAGGTGTCTCAGTAACATCAGGTGTCTCAGCAACATCAGGTGTCTCAGTAACATCAGGTGTCTCAGCAAAAGCAGGTGTCTCAGTAACATCAGGTGTCTCATTAACATCAGGTGTCTCAGTAACATCAGGTGTCTCAGTAACATCAGTAACATCAGGTGTCTCAGCAACATCAGGTGTCTCAGAAACATCAGGTGTCTCAGCAACATCAGGTGTCTCAGAAACATCAGGTGTCTCAGTAACATCAGGTGTCTCAGCAACATCAGGTGTCTCAGTAACATCAGTAACATCAGGGGTCTCAGCAACAGCAGGTGTCTCAGTAACATCAGTAACATCAGGTGTCTCAGTAACATCAGGTGTCTCAATAACATCAGGTGTCTCAGCAACATCAGGTGTCTCAGCAACAGCAGGTGTCTCAGTAACATCAGGTGTCTCAGTAACATCAGGTGTCTCAGTAACATCAGGTGTCTCAGTAACATCAGTAACATCAGGTGTCTCAGCAACAGCAGGTGTCTTAGTAACATCAGGTGTCTCAGTAACATCAGGTGTCTCAGTAACATCAGGGTTCTCAGTAACATCAGGTGTCTCAGTAACATCAGGTGTCTCAGTAACATCAGTAACATCAGGTGTCTCAGCAACATCAGGTGTCTCAGAAACATCAGGTGTCTCATCAACATCAGGTGTCTCAGCAACATCAGGTGTCTCAGTAACATCAGGTGTCTCAGTAACATCAGGTGTCTCAGTAACATCAGTAACATCGGGTGTCTCAGCAACATCAGGTGTCTCAGTAACATCAGGTTCCTCATTAACATCAGGTGTCTCAGTAACATCAGGTGTCTCATCAACATCAGGTGTCTCAGTAACATCAGGTGCCTCAGTAACATCAGGTGTCTCAGTAACATCAGGTGTCTCAGTAACATAAGGTGTCTCAGTAACATCAGGTGTCTCAGTAACATCAGTAACATCAGGTGTCTCAGTAACATCACTAACATCAGGTGTCTCAGTAACATCAGGTGCCTCAGTAACATCAGGTGTCTCAGAAACATCAGGTGTCTCAGTAACATCAGTTGTCTCAGTAACATCAGGTGTGTCAGCAACATCAGGTGTCTCAGCAACATCAGATGTCTCAGTAACATCAGGTGTCTCAGCAACATCAGTTGTCTCAGAAACATCAGGTGTGTCAGCAACATCAGGTGTCTCAGCAACATCAGGTGTCTCAGTAACATCAGGTGTCTCAGCAACATCAGGTGTCTCAGTAACATCAGGTGTCTCAGAAACATCAGGTGTCTCAGTAACATCAGGTGTCTCAGCAACATCAGGTGTCTCAGTAACATCAGTAACATCAGGTGTCTCAGTAACATCAGGTGCCTCAGTAACATCAGGTGTCTCAGCAACATCAGGTGTCTCAGTAACATCAGGTGTCTCAGTAACATCAGGTGTCTCAGCAACATCAGGTGTCTCAGTAACATCAGCTGTCTCAGCAACATCAGGTGTCTCAGTAACATCAGGTGTCTCAGCAAAAGCAGGTGTCTCAGTAACATCAGGTGTCTCAGTAACATCAGGTGCCTCAGTAACATCAGGTGTCTCAGAAACATCAGGTGTCTCAGTAACATCAGTTGTCTCAGTAACATCAGGTGTGTCAGCAACATCAGGTGTCTCAGCAACAGCAGATGTCTCAGTAACATCAGGTGTCTCAGCAACATCAGTTGTCTCAGAAACATCAGGTGTGTCAGCAACATCAGGTGTCTCAGTAACATCAGGTGTCTCAGTAACATCAGGGTTCTCAGTAACATCAGGTGTCTCAGTAACATCAGGTGTCTCAGTAACATCAGTAAAATCAGGTGTCTCAGCAACATCAGGTGTCTCAGAAACATCAGGTGTCTCATCAACATCAGGTGTCTCAGCAACATCAGGTGTCTCAGTAACATCAGGTGTCTCAGTAACATCAGGTGTCTCAGTAACATCAGTAACATCGGGTGTCTCAGCAACATTAGGTGTCTCAGTAACATCAGGTTCCTCATTAACATCAGGTGTCTCAGTAACATCAGGTGTCTCATCAACATCAGGTGTCTCAGTAACATCAGGTGCCTCAGTAACATCAGGTGTCTCAGTAACATCAGGTGTCTCAGTAACATAAGGTGTCTCAGTAACATCAGGTGTCTCAGTAACATCAGTAACATCAGGTGTCTCAGTAACATCACTAACATCAGGTGTCTCAGTAACATCAGGTGCCTCAGTAACATCAGGTGTCTCAGAAACATCAGGTGTCTCAGTAACATCAGTTCTCTCAGTAACATCAGGTGTGTCAGCAACATCAGGTGTCTCAGCAACATCAGATGTCTCAGTAACATCAGGTGTCTCAGCAACATCAGTTGTCTCAGAAACATCAGGTGTCTCAGCAACATCAGGTGTCTCAGCAACATCAGGTGTCTCAGTAACATCAGGTGTCTCAGCAACATCAGGTGTCTCAGTAACATCAGGTGTCTCAGAAACATCAGGTGTCTCAGTAACATCAGGTGTCTCAGCAACATCAGGTGTCTCAGTAACATCAGTAACATCAGGTGTCTCAGTAACATCAGGTGCCTCAGTAACATCAGGTGTCTCAGCAACATCAGGTGTCTCAGTAACATCAGGTGTCTCAGTAACATCAGGTGTCTCAGCAACATCAGGTGTCTCAGTAACATCAGCTGTCTCAGCAACATCAGGTGTCTCAGTAACATCAGGTGTCTCAGCAAAAGCAGGTGTCTCAGTAACATCAGGTGTCTCAGTAACATCAGGTGCCTCAGTAACATCAGGTGTCTCAGAAACATCAGGTGTCTCAGTAACATCAGTTGTCTCAGTAACATCAGGTGTGTCAGCAACATCAGGTGTCTCAGCAACAGCAGATGTCTCAGTAACATCAGGTGTCTCAGCAACATCAGTTGTCTCAGAAACATCAGGTGTGTCAGCAACATCAGGTGTCTCAGCAACATCAGGTGTCTCAGTAACATCAGGTGTCTCAGCAACATCAGGTGTCTCAGTAACATCAGGTGTCTCAGAAACATCAGGTGTCTCAGTAACATCAGGTGTCTCAGCAACAGCAGATGTCTCAGTAACATCAGGTGTCTCAGCAACATCAGTTGTCTCAGAAACATCAGGTGTGTCAGCAACATCAGGTGTCTCAGCAACATCAGGTGTCTCAGTAACATCAGGTGTCTCACCAACATCAGGTGTCTCAGTAACATCAGGTGTCTCAGAAACATCAGGTGTCTCAGTAACATCAGGTGTCTCAGTAACATCAGGTGTCTCAGCAAAAGCAGGTGTCTCAGTAACATCAGGTGTCTCAGTAACATCAGGTGTCTCAGTAACATCAGGTGTCTCAGTAACATCAGTAACATCAGGTGTCTCAGTAACATCAGGTGCCTCAGTAACATCAGGTGTCTCAGCAACATCAGGTGTCTCAGTAACATCAGTTGTCTCAGTAACATCAGGTGTGTCAGCAACATCAGGTGTCTCAGCAACATCAGATGTCTCAGTAACATCAGGTGTCTCAGCAACATCAGTTGTCTCAGTAACATCAGGTGTGTCAGCAACATCAGGTGTCTCAGCAACATCAGTTGTCTCAGTAACATCAGGTGTCTCAGCAACATCAGGTGTCTCAGTAACATCAGGTGTCTCAGTAACATCAGGTGTCTCAGCAACATCAGGTGTCTCAGTAACATCAGGTGTCTCAGCAACATCAGGTGTCTCAGTAACATCAGGTGTCTCAGCAAAAGCAGGTGTCTCAGTAACATCAGGTGTCTCAGTAACATCAGGTGTCTCAGTAACATCAGGTGTCTCAGTAACATCAGTAACATCAGGTGTCTCAGCAACATCAGGTCTCTCAGAAACATCAGGTGTCTCAGCAACATCAGTTGTCTCAGTAACATCAGGTGTCTCAGTAACATCAGGTGTCTCAGTCACATCAGTAACATCGGGTGTCTCAGCAACATCAGGTGTCTCAGTAACATCAGGTTCCTCAGTAACATCAGGTGTCTCAGTAACAACAGGTGTCTCAGTAACATCAGTAACATCGGGTGTCTCAGCAACATCAGGTGTCTCAGTAACATCAGGTTCCTCAGTAACATCAGGTGTCTCAGCAACATCAGGTGTCTCAGTAACATCAGGTGTCTCAGTAACATCAGGTGTCTCAGCAACATCAGGTGTCTCAGTAACATCAGGTGTCTCAGCAACATCAGGTGTCTCAGTAACATCAGGTTTCTCAGCAAAAGCAGGTGTCTCAGTAACATCAGGTGTCTCAGTAACATCAGGTGTCTCAGTAACATCAGGTGTCTCAGTAACATCAGTAACATCAGGTGTCTCAGCAACATCAGGTCTCTCAGAAACATCAGGTGTCTCAGCAACATCAGTTGTCTCAGTAACATCAGGTGTCTCAGTAACATCAGGTGTCTCAGTCACATCAGTAACATCGGGTGTCTCAGCAACATCAGGTGTCTCAGTAACATCAGGTTCCTCAGTAACATCAGGTGTCTCAGTAACAACAGGTGTCTCAGTAACATCAGTAACATCGGGTGTCTCAGCAACATCAGGTGTCTCAGTAACATCAGGTTCCTCAGTAACATCAGGTGTCTCAGCAACATCAGGTGTCTCAGTAACATCAGGTGTCTCAGAAACATTAGGTGTCTCAGTAACATCAGGTGTCTCAGCAACATCAGGTGTCTCAGTAACATCAGTAACATCAGGTGTCTCAGTAACATCAGGTGCCTCAGTAACATCAGGTGTCTCAGCAACATCAGGTGTCTCAGTAACATCAGGTGTCTCAGTAACATCAGGTGTCTCAGCAACATCAGGTGTCTCAGTAACATCAGGTGTCTCAGCAACATCAGGTGTCTCAGTAACATCAGGTGTCTCAGCAAAAGCAGGTGTCTCAGTAACATCAGGTGTCTCAGTAACATCAGGTGTCTCAGTAACATCAGTAACATCAGGTGTCTCAGCAACATCAGGTCTCTCAGAAACATCAGGTGTCTCAGCAACAACAGGTGTCTCAGTAACATCAGGTGTCTCAGTAACATCAGGTGTCTCAGTCACATCAGTAACATCGGGTGTCTCAGGAACATCAGGTGTCTCAGTAACATCAGGTTCCTCAGTAACATCAGGTGTCTCAGTAACAACAGGTGTCTCAGCAACATCAGGTGTCTCAGTAACATCAGGTGCCTCAGTAACATCAGGTGTCTCAGTAACATCAGGTGTCTCAGCAACATCAGGTGTCTCAGAAACATAAGGTGTCTCAGCAACATCAGGTGTCTCAGTAACATCAGGTGTCTCAGTAACATCAGGTGTCTCAGTAACATCAGTAACATCGGGTGTCTCAGCAACATCAGGTGTCTCAGTAACATCAGGTTCCTCAGTAACATCAGTTGTCTCAGCAACATCAGGTGTCTCAGTAACATCAGGTGTCTCAGAAACATCAGGTGTCTCAGTAACATCAGGTCTCTCAGCAACATCAGGTGTCTCAGTAACATCAGTAACATCAGGTGTCTCAGTAACATCAGGTGCCTCAGTAACATCAGGTGTCTCAGCAACATCAGGTGTCTCAGTAACATCAGGTGTCTCAGTAACATCAGGTGTCTCAGCAACATCAGGTGTCTCAGTAACATCAGGTGTCTCAGCAACATCAGGTGTCTCAGTAACATCAGGTGTCTCAGCAAAAGCAGGTGTCTCAGTAACATCAGGTGTCTCAGTAACATCAGGTGTCTCAGTAACATCAGGTGTCTCAGTAACATCAGTAACATCAGGTGTCTCAGCAACATCAGGTGTCTCAGAAACATCAGGCGTCTCAGCAACATCAGGTGTCTCAGAAACATCAGGTGTCTCAGTAACATCAGGTGTCTCAGAAACATCAGGTGTCTCAGTAACATCAGTAACATCAGGTGCCTCAGTAACATCAGGTGTCTCAGTAACATCAGGTGTCTCAGTAACATCAGGTGTCTCAGTAACATCAGTAACATCAGGTGTCTCAGTAACATCAGGTGCCTCAGTAACATCAGGTGTCTCAGCAACATCAGGTGTCTCAGTAACATCAGTTGTCTCAGTAACATCAGGTGTGTCAGCAACATCAGGTGTCTCAGCAACATCAGATGTCTCAGTAACATCAGGTGTCTCAGCAACATCAGTTGTCTCAGTAACATCAGGTGTGTCAGCAACATCAGGTGTCTCAGCAACATCAGTTGTCTCAGTAACATCAGGTGTCTCAGCAACATCAGGTGTCTCAGTAACATCAGGTGTCTCAGAAACATCAGGTGTCTCAGTAACATCAGGTGTCTCAGCAACATCAGGTTCTCAGTAACATCAGTAACATCAGGTGTCTCAGTAACATCAGGTTCCTCAGTAACATCAGGTGTCTCAGCAACATCAGGTGTCTCAGTAACATCAGGTGTCTCAGTAACATCAGGTGTCTCAGCAACATCAGGTGTCTCAGCAACATCAGGTGTCTCAGCAACATCAGGTGTCTCAGTAACATCAGGTGTCTCAGCAAAAGCAGGTGTCTCAGTAACATCAGGTGTCTCAGTAACATCAGGTGTCTCAGTAACATCAGGTGTCTCAGTAACATCAGTAACATCAGGTGTCTCAGCAACATCAGGTCTCTCAGAAACATCAGGTGTCTCAGCAACATCAGTTGTCTCAGTAACATCAGGTGTCTCAGTAACATCAGGTGTCTCAGTCACATCAGTAACATCGGGTGTCTCAGCAACATCAGGTGTCTCAGTAACATCAGGTTCCTCAGTAACAACAGGTGTCTCAGTAACATCAGTAACATCGGGTGTCTCAGCAACATCAGGTGTCTCAGTAACATAAGGTTCCTCAGTAACATCAGTTGTCTCAGCAACATCAGGTGTCTCAGTAACATCAGGTGTCTCAGAAACATCAGGTGTCTCAGTAACATCAGGTGTCTCTGCAACATCAGGTGTCTAAGTAACATCAGTAACATCAGTTGTCTCAGTAACATCAGGTGCCTCAGTAACATCAGCTGTCTCAGCAACATCAGGTGTCTCAGTAACATCAGGTGTCTCAGTAACATCAGGTTTCTCAGCAACATCAGGTGTCTCAGTAACATCAGGTGTCTCAGCAACATCAGGTGTCTCAGTAACATCAGGTGTCTCAGTAACATCAGTAACATCGGGTGTCTCAGCAACATCAGGTGTCTCAGTAACATCAGGTTCCTCAGTAACATCAGTTGTCTCAGCAACATCAGGTGTCTCAGTAACATCAGGTGTCTCAGAAACATCAGGTGTCTCAGTAACATCAGGTGTCTCAGCAACATCAGGTGTCTCAGTAACATCAGTAACATCAGTTGTCTCAGTAACATCAGGTGCCTCAGTAACATCAGGTGTCTCAGCAACATCAGGTGTCTCAGTAACATCAGGTGTCTCAGTAACATCAGGTGTCTCAGCAACATCAGGTGTCTCAGTAACATCAGGTGTCTCAGCAACATCAGGTGTCTCAGTAACATCAGGTGTCTCAGCAAAAGCAGGTGTCTCAGTAACATCAGGTGTCTCATTAACATCAGGTGTCTCAGTAACATCAGGTGTCTCAGTAACATCAGTAACATCAGGTGTCTCAGCAACATCAGGTGTCTCAGAAACATCAGGTGTCTCAGCAACATCAGGTGTCTCAGAAACATCAGGTGTCTCAGTAACATCAGGTGTCTCAGCAACATCAGGTGTCTCAGTAACATCAGTAACATCAGGTGCCTCAGTAACATCAGGTGTCTCAGTAACATCAGGTGTCTCAGTAACATCAGGTGTCTCAGTAACATCAGTAACATCAGGTGTCTCAGTAACATCAGGTGCCTCAGTAACATCAGGTGTCTCAGCAACATCAGGTGTCTCAGTAACATCAGTTGTCTCAGTAACATCAGGTGTGTCAGCAACATCAGGTGTCTCAGCAACATCAGATGTCTCAGTAACATCAGGTGTCTCAGCAACATCAGTTGTCTCAGTAACATCAGGTGTGTCAGCAACATCAGGTGTCTCAGCAACTTCAGTTGTCTCAGTAACATCAGGTGTCTCAGCAACATCAGGTGTCTCAGTAACATCAGGTGTCTCAGAAACATCAGGTGTCTCAGTAACATCAGGTGTCTCAGCAACATCAGGTGTCTCAGTAACATCAGTAACATCAGGTGTCTCAGTAACATCAGGTTCCTCAGTAACATCAGGTGTCTCAGCAACATCAGGTGTCTCAGTAACATCAGGTGTCTCAGTAACATCAGGTGTCTCAGCAACATCAGGTGTCTCAGTAACATCAGGTGTCTCAGCAACATCAGGTGTCTCAGTAACATCAGGTGTCTCAGCAAAAGCAGGTGTCTCAGTAACATCAGGTGTCTCAGTAACATCAGGTGTCTCAGTAACATCAGGTGTCTCAGTAACATCAGTAATATCAGGTGTCTCAGCAACATCAGGTCTCTCAGAAACATCAGGTGTCTCAGCAACATCAGTTGTCTCAGTAACATCAGGTGTCTCAGTAACATCAGGTGTCTCAGTCACATCAGTAACATCGGGTGTCTCAGCAACATCAGGTGTCTCAGTAACATCAGGTTCCTCAGTAACATCAGGTGTCTCAGTAACAACAGGTGTCTCAGTAACATCAGTAACATCGGGTGTCTCAGCAACATCAGGTGTCTCAGTAACATCAGGTTCCTCAGTAACATCAGTTGTCTCAGCAACATCAGGTGTCTCAGTAACATCAGGTGTCTCAGAAACATCAGGTGTCTCAGTAACATCAGGTGTCTCAGCAACATCAGGTGTCTCAGTAACATCAGTAACATCAGGTGTCTCAGTAACATCAGGTGCCTCAGTAACATCAGGTGTCTCAGCAACATCAGGTGTCTCAGTAACATCAGGTGTCTCAGCAACATCAGGTGTCTCAGTAACATCAGGTGTCTCAGCAAAAGCAGGTGTCTCAGTAACATCAGGTGTCTCAGTAACATCAGGTGTCTCAGTAACATCAGGTGTCTCAGTAACATCAGTAACATCAGGTGTCTCAGCAACATCAGGTCTCTCAGAAACATCAGGTGTCTCAGCAACAACAGGTGTCTCAGTAACATCAGGTGTCTCAGTAACATCAGGTGTCTCAGTCACATCAGTAACATCGGGTGTCTCAGGAACATCAGGTGTCTCAGTAACATCAGGTTCCTCAGTAACATCAGGTGTCTCAGTAACAACAGGTGTCTCAGCAACATCAGGTGTCTCAGTAACATCAGCTGTCTCAGTAACATCAGGTGTCTCAGCAACATCAGGTGTCTCATAAACATAAGGTGTCTCAGCAACATCAGGTGTCTCAGTAACATCAGGTGTCTCAGTAACATCAGTAACATCGGGTGTCTCAGCAACATCAGGTGTCTCAGTAACATCAGGTTCCTCAGTAAAATCAGTTGTCTCAGCAACATCAGGTGTCTCAGTAACATCAGGTGTCTCAGAAACATCAGGTGTCTCAGTAACATCAGGTCTCTCAGCAACATCAGGTGTCTCAGTAACATCAGTAACATCAGGTGTCTCAGTAACATCAGGTGCCTCAGTAACATCAGGTGTCTCAGCAACATCAGGTGTCTCAGTAACATCAGGTGTCTCAGTAACATCAGGTGTCTCAGCAACATCAGGTGTCTCAGTAACATCAGGTGTCTCAGCAACATCAGGTGTCTCAGTAACATCAGGTGTCTCAGAAACATCAGGTGTCTCAGTAACATCAGGTGTCTCAGCAACATCAGGTGTCTCAGTAACATCAGTAACATCAGGTGTCTCAGTAACATCAGGTGCCTCAGTAACATCAGGTGTCTCAGCAACATCAGGTGTCTCAGTAACATCAGGTGTCTCAGCAAAAGCAGGTGTCTCAGTAACATCAGGTGTCTCAGTAACATCAGGTGTCTCAGTAACATCAGTAACATCAGGTGTCTCAGCAACATCAGGTCTCTCAGAAACATCAGGTGTCTCAGCAACAACAGGTGTCTCAGTAACATCAGGTGTCTCAGTAACATCAGGTGTCTCAGTCACATCAGTAACATCGGGTGTCTCAGGAACATCAGGTGTCTCAGTAACATCAGGTTCCTCAGTAACATCAGGTGTCTCAGTAACAACAGGTGTCTCAGCAACATCAGGTGTCTCAGTAACATCAGGTGCCTCAGCAACATCAGGTGTCTCAGTAACATCAGGTGTCTCAGCAACATCAGGTGTCTCAGAAACATAAGGTGTCTCAGCAACATCAGGTGTCTCAGTAACATCAGGTGTCTCAGTAACATCAGGTGTCTCAGTAACATCAGTAACATCGGGTGTCTCAGCAACATCAGGTGTCTCAGTAACATCAGGTTCCTCAGTAACATCAGTTGTCTCAGCAACATCAGGTGTCTCAGTAACATCAGGTGTCTCAGAAACATCAGGTGTCTCAGTAACATCAGGTCTCTCAGCAACATCAGGTGTCTCAGTAACATCAGTAACATCAGGTGTCTCAGTAACATCAGGTGCCTCAGTAACATCAGGTGTCTCAGCAACATCAGGTGTCTCAGTAACATCAGGTGTCTCAGTAACATCAGGTGTCTCAGCAACATCAGGTGTCTCAGTAACATCAGGTGTCTCAGCAACATCAGGTGTCTCAGTAACATCAGGTGTCTCAGCAAAAGCAGGTGTCTCAGTAACATCAGGTGTCTCAGTAACATCAGGTGTCTCAGTAACTTCAGGTGTCTCAGTAACATCAGTAACATCAGGTGTCTCAGCAACATCAGGTGTCTCAGAAACATCAGGTGTCTCAGCAACATCAGGTGTCTCAGAAACATCAGGTGTCTCAGTAACATCAGGTGTCTCAGCAACATCAGGTGTCTCAGTAACATCAGTAACATCAGGTGCCTCAGTAACATCAGGTGTCTCAGTAACATCAGGTGTCTCAGTAACATCAGGTGTCTCAGTAACATCAGTAACATCAGGTGTCTCAGTAACATCAGGTGCCTCAGTAACATCAGGTGTCTCAGCAACATCAGGTGTCTCAGTAACATCAGTTGTCTCAGTAACATCAGGTGTGTCAGCAACATCAGGTGTCTCAGCAACATCAGATGTCTCAGTAACATCAGGTGTCTCAGCAACATCAGTTGTCTCAGTAACATCAGGTGTGTCAGCAACATCAGGTGTCTCAGCAACATCAGTTGTCTCAGTAACATCAGGTGTCTCAGCAACATCAGGTGTCTCAGTAACATCAGGTGTCTCAGAAACATCAGGTGTCTCAGTAACATCAGGTGTCTCAGCAACATCAGGTGTCTCAGTAACATCAGTAACATCAGGTGTCTCAGTAACATCAGGTTCCTCAGTAACATCAGGTGTCTCAGCAACATCAGGTGTCTCAGTAACATCAGGTGTCTCAGTAACATCAGGTGTCTCAGCAACATCAGGTGTCTCAGTAACATCAGGTGTCTCAGCAACATCAGGTGTCTCAGTAACATCAGGTGTCTCAGCAAAAGCAGGTGTCTCAGTAACATCAGGTGTCTCAGTAACATCAGGTGTCTCAGTAACATCAGGTGTCTCAGTAACATCAGTAACATCAGGTGTCTCAGCAACATCAGGTCTCTCAGAAACATCAGGTGTCTCAGCAACATCAGTTGTCTCAGTAACATCAGGTGTCTCAGTAACATCAGGTGTCTCAGTCACATCAGTAACATCGGGTGTCTCAGCAACATCAGGTGTCTCAGTAACATCAGGTTCCTCAGTAACATCAGGTGTCTCAGTAACAACAGGTGTCTCAGTAACATCAGTAACATCGGGTGTCTCAGCAACATCAGGTGTCTCAGTAACATCAGGTTCCTCAGTAACATAAGTTGTCTCAGCAACATCAGGTGTCTCAGTAACATCAGGTGTCTCAGAAACATCAGGTGTCTCAGTAACATCAGGTGTCTCAGCAACATCAGGTGTCTCAGTAACATCAGTAACATCAGGTGTCTCAGTAACATCAGGTGCCTCAGTAACATCAGGTGTCTCAGCAACATCAGGTGTCTCAGTAACATCAGGTGTCTCAGTAACATCAGGTGTCTCAGCAACATCAGGTGTCTCAGTAACATCAGGTGTCTCAGCAACATCAGGTGTCTCAGTAACATCAGGTGTCTCAGCAAAAGCAGGTGTCTCAGTAACATCAGGTGTCTCATTAACATCAGGTGTCTCAGTAACATCAGGTGTCTCAGTAACATCAGTAACATCAGGTGTCTCAGCAACATCAGGTGTCTCAGAAACATCAGGTGTCTCAGCAACATCAGGTGTCTCAGAAACATCAGGTGTCTCAGTAACATCAGGTGTCTCAGCAACATCAGGTGTCTCAGTAACATCAGTAACATCAGGTGCCTCAGTAACATCAGGTGTCTCAGTAACATCAGGTGTCTCAGTAACATCAGGTGTCTCAGCAACATCAGGTGTCTCATAAACATAAGGTGTCTCAGCAACATCAGGTGTCTCAGTAACATCAGGTGTCTCAGTAACATCAGTAACATCGGGTGTCTCAGCAACATCAGGTGTCTCAGTAACATCAGGTTCCTCAGTAAAATCAGTTGTCTCAGCAACATCAGGTGTCTCAGTAACATCAGGTGTCTCAGAAACATCAGGTGTCTCAGTAACATCAGGTCTCTCAGCAACATCAGGTGTCTCAGTAACATCAGTAACATCAGGTGTCTCAGTAACATCAGGTGCCTCAGTAACATCAGGTGTCTCAGCAACATCAGGTGTCTCAGTAACATCAGGTGTCTCAGCAAAAGCAGGTGTCTCAGTAACATCAGGTGTCTCAGTAACATCAGGTGTCTCAGTAACATCAGTAACATCAGGTGTCTCAGCAACATCAGGTCTCTCAGAAACATCAGGTCTCTCAGCAACATCAGGTGTCTCAGTAACATCAGTAACATCAGGTGTCTCAGTAACATCAGGTGCCTCAGTAACATCAGGTGTCTCAGTAACATCAGGTGTCTCAGTAACATCAGGTGTCTCAGTCACATCAGTAACATCGGGTGTCTCAGGAACATCAGGTGTCTCAGTAACATCAGGTTCCTCAGTAACATCAGGTGTCTCAGTAACAACAGGTGTCTCAGCAACATCAGGTGTCTCAGTAACATCAGGTGCCTCAGTAACATCAGGTGTCTCAGTAACATCAGGTGTCTCAGCAACATCAGGTGTCTCAGAAACATAAGGTGTCTCAGCAACATCAGGTGTCTCAGTAACATCAGGTGTCTCAGTAACATCAGGTGTCGCAGTAACATCAGTAACATCGGGTGTCTCAGCAACATCAGGTGTCTCAGTAACATCAGGTTCCTCAGTAACATCAGTTGTCTCAGCAACATCAGGTGTCTCAGTAACATCAGGTGTCTCAGAAACATCAGGTGTCTCAGTAACATCAGGTCTCTCAGCAACATCAGGTGTCTCAGTAACATCAGTAACATCAGGTGTCTCAGTAACATCAGGTGCCTCAGTAACATCAGGTGTCTCAGCAACATCAGGTGTCTCAGTAACATCAGGTGTCTCAGTAACATCAGGTGTCTCAGCAACATCAGGTGTCTCAGTAACATCAGGTGTCTCAGCAACATCAGGTGCCTCAGTAACATCAGGTGTCTCAGCAACATCAGGTGTCTCAGTAACATCAGTTGTCTCAGTAACATCAGGTGTCTCAGTAACATCAGGTGTCTCAGTAACATCAGTAACATCAGGTGTCTCAGCAACATCAGGTGTCTCAGAAACATCAGGTGTCTCAGCAACATCAGGTGTCTCAGAAACATCAGGTGTCTCAGTAACATCAGGTGTCTCAGCAACATCAGGTGTCTCAGTAACATCAGTAACATCAGGTGCCTCAGTAACATCAGGTGTCTCAGTAACATCAGGTGTCTCAGTAACATCAGGTGTCTCAGTAACATCAGTAACATCAGGTGTCTCAGTAACATCAGGTGCCTCAGTAACATCAGGTGTCTCAGCAACATCAGGTGTCTCAGTAACATCAGTTGTCTCAGTAACATCAGGTGTGTCAGCAACATCAGGTGTCTCAGCAACATCAGATGTCTCAGTAACATCAGGTGTCTCAGCAACATCAGTTGTCTCAGTAACATCAGGTGTGTCAGCAACATCAGGTGTCTCAGCAACATCAGTTGTCTCAGTAACATCAGGTGTCTCAGCAACATCAGGTGTCTCAGTAACATCAGGTGTCTCAGAAACATCAGGTGTCTCAGTAACATCAGGTGTCTCAGCAACATCAGGTGTCTCAGTAACATCAGTAACATCAGGTGTCTCAGTAACATCAGGTTCCTCAGTAACATCAGGTGTCTCAGCAACATCAGGTGTCTCAGTAACATCAGGTGTCTCAGTAACATCAGGTGTCTCAGCAACATCAGGTGTCTCAGTAACATCAGGTGTCTCAGCAACATCAGGTGTCTCAGTAACATCAGGTGTCTCAGCAAAAGCAGGTGTCTCAGTAACATCAGGTGTCTCAGTAACATC
Source organism: Salmo salar (assembly GCF_905237065.1). NCBI lineage: Eukaryota > Metazoa > Chordata > Actinopteri > Salmoniformes > Salmonidae > Salmo > Salmo salar. The sequence goes on from NC_059450.1 coordinate 105,278,655, forward strand.
AGGTGTCTCAGTAACATCAGGTGTCTCAGTAACATCAGTAACATCAGGTGTCTCAGCAACATCAGGTCTCTCAGAAACATCAGGTGTCTCAGCAACATCAGTTGTCTCAGTAACATCAGGTGTCTCAGTAACATCAGGTGTCTCAGTCACATCAGTAACATCGGGTGTCTCAGCAACATCAGGTGTCTCAGTAACATCAGGTTCCTCAGTAACATCAGGTGTCTCAGTAACAACAGGTGTCTCAGTAACATCAGTAACATCAGGTGCCTCAGTAACATCAGGTGTCTCAGTAACATCAGGTGTCTCAGTAACATCAGGTGTCTCAGTAACATCAGTAACATCAGGTGTCTCAGTAACATCAGGTGCCTCAGTAACATCAGGTGTCTCAGCAACATCAGGTGTCTCAGTAACATCAGTTGTCTCAGTAACATCAGGTGTGTCAGCAACATCAGGTGTCTCAGCAACATCAGTTGTCTCAGTAACATCAGGTGTCTCAGCAACATCAGGTGTCTCAGTAACATCAGGTGTCTCAGAAACATCAGGTGTCTCAGTAACATCAGGTGTCTCAGCAACATCAGGTGTCTCAGTAACATCAGTAACATCAGGTGTCTCAGTAACATCAGGTTCCTCAGTAACATCAGGTGTCTCAGCAACATCAGGTGTCTCAGTAACATCAGGTGTCTCAGTAACATCAGGTGTCTCAGCAACATCAGGTGTCTCAGTAACATCAGGTGTCTCAGCAACATCAGGTGTCTCAGTAACATCAGGTGTCTCAGCAAAAGCAGGTGTCTCAGTAACATCAGGTGTCTCAGTAACATCAGGTGTCTCAGTAACATCAGGTGTCTCAGTAACATCAGTAACATCAGGTGTCTCAGCAACATCAGGTCTCTCAGAAACATCAGGTGTCTCAGCAACATCAGTTGTCTCAGTAACATCAGGTGTCTCAGTAACATCAGGTGTCTCAGTCACATCAGTAACATCGGGTGTCTCAGCAACATCAGGTGTCTCAGTAACATCAGGTTCCTCAGTAACATCAGGTGTCTCAGTAACAACAGGTGTCTCAGTAACATCAGTAACATCGGGTGTCTCAGCAACATCAGGTGTCTCAGTAACATCAGGTTCCTCAGTAACATCAGTTGTCTCAGCAACATCAGGTGTCTCAGTAACATCAGGTGTCTCAGAAACATCAGGTGTCTCAGTAACATCAGGTGTCTCAGCAACATCAGGTGTCTCAGTAACATCAGTAACATCAGGTGTCTCAGTAACATCAGGTGCCTCAGTAACATCAGGTGTCTCAGCAACATCAGGTGTCTCAGTAACATCAGGTGTCTCAGTAACATCAGGTGTCTCAGCAACATCAGGTGTCTCAGTAACATCAGGTGTCTCAGCAACATCAGGTGTCTCAGTAACATCAGGTGTCTCAGCAACATCAGGTGTCTCAGTAACATCAGGTGTCTCATTAACATCAGGTGTCTCAGTAACATCAGGTGTCTCAGTAACATCAGTAACATCAGGTGTCTCAGCAACATCAGGTGTCTCAGAAACATCAGGTGTCTCAGCAACATCAGGTGTCTCAGAAACATCAGGTGTCTCAGTAACATCAGGTGTCTCAGCAACATCAGGTGTCTCAGTAACATCAGTAACATCAGGTGCCTCAGTAACATCAGGTGTCTCAGTAACATCAGGTGTCTCAGTAACATCAGGTGTCTCAGCAACATCAGGTGTCTCATAAACATAAGGTGTCTCAGCAACATCAGGTGTCTCAGTAACATCAGGTGTCTCAGTAACATCAGTAACATCGGGTGTCTCAGCAACATCAGGTGTCTCAGTAACATCAGGTTCCTCAGTAAAATCAGTTGTCTCAGCAACATCAGGTGTCTCAGTAACATCAGGTGTCTCAGAAACATCAGGTGTCTCAGTAACATCAGGTCTCTCAGCAACATCAGGTGTCTCAGTAACATCAGTAACATCAGGTGTCTCAGTAACATCAGGTGCCTCAGTAACATCAGGTGTCTCAGCAACATCAGGTGTCTCAGTAACATCAGGTGTCTCAGTAACATCAGGTGTCTCAGCAACATCAGGTGTCTCAGTAACATCAGGTGTCTCAGCAACATCAGGTGTCTCAGTAACATCAGGTGTCTCAGAAACATCAGGTGTCTCAGTAACATCAGGTGTCTCAGCAACATCAGGTGTCTCAGTAACATCAGTAACATCAGGTGTCTCAGTAACATCAGGTGCCTCAGTAACATCAGGTGTCTCAGCAACATCAGGTGTCTCAGTAACATCAGGTGTCTCAGCAAAAGCAGGTGTCTCAGTAACATCAGGTGTCTCAGTAACATCAGGTGTCTCAGTAACATCAGTAACATCAGGTGTCTCAGCAACATCAGGTCTCTCAGAAACATCAGGTGTCTCAGCAACAACAGGTGTCTCAGTAACATCAGGTGTCTCAGTAACATCAGGTGTCTCAGTCACATCAGTAACATCGGGTGTCTCAGGAACATCAGGTGTCTCAGTAACAACAGGTGTCTCAGTAACATCAGTAACATCGGGTGTCTCAGCAACATCAGGTGTCTCAGTAACATCAGGTTCCTCAGTAACATCAGTTGTCTCAGCAACATCAGGTGTCTCAGTAACATCAGGTGTCTCAGAAACATCAGGTGTCTCAGTAACATCAGGTGTCTCAGCAACATCAGGTGTCTCAGTAACATCAGTAACATCAGGTGTCTCAGTAACATCAGGTGCCTCAGTAACATCAGGTGTCTCAGCAACATCAGGTGTCTCAGTAACATCAGGTGTCTCAGTAACATCAGGTGTCTCAGCAACATCAGGTGTCTCAGTAACATCAGGTGTCTCAGCAACATCAGGTGTCTCAGTAACATCAGGTGTCTCAGCAACATCAGGTGTCTCAGTAACATCAGGTGTCTCATTAACATCAGGTGTCTCAGTAACATCAGGTGTCTCAGTAACATCAGTAACATCAGGTGTCTCAGCAACATCAGGTGTCTCAGAAACATCAGGTGTCTCAGCAACATCAGGTGTCTCAGAAACATCAGGTGTCTCAGTAACATCAGGTGTCTCAGCAACATCAGGTGTCTCAGTAACATCAGTAACATCAGGTGCCTCAGTAACATCAGGTGTCTCAGTAACATCAGGTGTCTCAGTAACATCAGGTGTCTCAGCAACATCAGGTGTCTCATAAACATAAGGTGTCTCAGCAACATCAGGTGTCTCAGTAACATCAGGTGTCTCAGTAACATCAGTAACATCGGGTGTCTCAGCAACATCAGGTGTCTCAGTAACATCAGGTTCCTCAGTAAAATCAGTTGTCTCAGCAACATCAGGTGTCTCAGTAACATCAGGTGTCTCAGAAACATCAGGTGTCTCAGTAACATCAGGTCTCTCAGCAACATCAGGTGTCTCAGTAACATCAGTAACATCAGGTGTCTCAGTAACATCAGGTGCCTCAGTAACATCAGGTGTCTCAGCAACATCAGGTGTCTCAGTAACATCAGGTGTCTCAGTAACATCAGGTGTCTCAGCAACATCAGGTGTCTCAGTAACATCAGGTGTCTCAGCAACATCAGGTGTCTCAGTAACATCAGGTGTCTCAGAAACATCAGGTGTCTCAGTAACATCAGGTGTCTCAGCAACATCAGGTGTCTCAGTAACATCAGTAACATCAGGTGTCTCAGTAACATCAGGTGCCTCAGTAACATCAGGTGTCTCAGCAACATCAGGTGTCTCAGTAACATCAGGTGTCTCAGCAAAAGCAGGTGTCTCAGTAACATCAGGTGTCTCAGTAACATCAGGTGTCTCAGTAACATCAGTAACATCAGGTGTCTCAGCAACATCAGGTCTCTCAGAAACATCAGGTGTCTCAGCAACAACAGGTGTCTCAGTAACATCAGGTGTCTCAGTAACATCAGGTGTCTCAGTCACATCAGTAACATCGGGTGTCTCAGGAACATCAGGTGTCTCAGTAACATCAGGTTCCTCAGTAACATCAGGTGTCTCAGTAACAACAGGTGTCTCAGCAACATCAGGTGTCTCAGTAACATCAGGTGCCTCAGTAACATCAGGTGTCTCAGTAACATCAGGTGTCTCAGCAACATCAGGTGTCTCAGAAACATAAGGTGTCTCAGCAACATCAGGTGTCTCAGTAACATCAGGTGTCTCAGTAACATCAGGTGTCTCAGTAACATCAGTAACATCGGGTGTCTCAGCAACATCAGGTGTCTCAGTAACATCAGGTTCCTCAGTAACATCAGTTGTCTCAGCAACATCAGGTGTCTCAGTAACATCAGGTGTCTCAGAAACATCAGGTGTCTCAGTAACATCAGGTCTCTCAGCAACATCAGGTGTCTCAGTAACATCAGTAACATCAGGTGTCTCAGTAACATCAGGTGCCTCAGTAACATCAGGTGTCTCAGCAACATCAGGTGTCTCAGTAACATCAGGTGTCTCAGTAACATCAGGTGTCTCAGCAACATCAGGTGTCTCAGTAACATCAGGTGTCTCAGCAACATCAGGTGTCTCAGTAACATCAGGTGTCTCAGCAAAAGCAGGTGTCTCAGTAACATCAGGTGTCTCAGTAACATCAGGTGTCTCAGTAACATCAGGTGTCTCAGTAACATCAGTAACATCAGGTGTCTCAGCAACATCAGGTGTCTCAGAAACATCAGGTGTCTCAGCAACATCAGGTGTCTCAGAAACATCAGGTGTCTCAGTAACATCAGGTGTCTCAGCAACATCAGGTGTCTCAGTAACATCAGTAACATCAGGTGCCTCAGTAACATCAGGTGTCTCAGTAACATCAGGTGTCTCAGTAACATCAGGTGTCTCAGTAACATCAGTAACATCAGGTGTCTCAGTAACATCAGGTGCCTCAGTAACATCAGGTGTCTCAGCAACATCAGGTGTCTCAGTAACATCAGTTGTCTCAGTAACATCAGGTGTGTCAGCAACATCAGGTGTCTCAGCAACATCAGATGTCTCAGTAACATCAGGTGTCTCAGCAACATCAGTTGTCTCAGTAACATCAGGTGTGTCAGCAACATCAGGTGTCTCAGCAACATCAGTTGTCTCAGTAACATCAGGTGTCTCAGCAACATCAGGTGTCTCAGTAACATCAGGTGTCTCAGAAACATCAGGTGTCTCAGTAACATCAGGTGTCTCAGCAACATCAGGTGTCTCAGTAACATCAGTAACATCAGGTGTCTCAGTAACATCAGGTTCCTCAGTAACATCAGGTGTCTCAGCAACATCAGGTGTCTCAGTAACATCAGGTGTCTCAGTAACATCAGGTGTCTCAGCAACATCAGGTGTCTCAGTAACATCAGGTGTCTCAGCAACATCAGGTGTCTCAGTAACATCAGGTGTCTCAGCAAAAGCAGGTGTCTCAGTAACATCAGGTGTCTCAGTAACATCAGGTGTCTCAGTAACATCAGGTGTCTCAGTAACATCAGTAACATCAGGTGTCTCAGCAACATCAGGTCTCTCAGAAACATCAGGTGTCTCAGCAACATCAGTTGTCTCAGTAACATCAGGTGTCTCAGTAACATCAGGTGTCTCAGTCACATCAGTAACATCGGGTGTCTCAGCAACATCAGGTGTCTCAGTAACATCAGGTTCCTCAGTAACATCAGGTGTCTCAGTAACAACAGGTGTCTCAGTAACATCAGTAACATCGGGTGTCTCAGCAACATCAGGTGTCTCAGTAACATCAGGTTCCTCAGTAACATCAGTTGTCTCAGCAACATCAGGTGTCTCAGTAACATCAGGTGTCTCAGAAACATCAGGTGTCTCAGTAACATCAGGTGTCTCAGCAACATCAGGTGTCTCAGTAACATCAGTAACATCAGGTGTCTCAGTAACATCAGGTGCCTCAGTAACATCAGGTGTCTCAGCAACATCAGGTGTCTCAGTAACATCAGCTGTCTCAGTAACATCAGGTGTCTCAGCAACATCAGGTGTCTCAGTAACATCAGGTGTCTCAGCAACATCAGGTGTCTCAGTAACATCAGGTGTCTCAGCAAAAGCAGGTGTCTCAGTAACATCAGGTGTCTCATTAACATCAGGTGTCTCAGTAACATCAGGTGTCTCAGTAACATCAGTAACATCAGGTGTCTCAGCAACATCAGGTGTCTCAGAAACATCAGGTGTCTCAGCAACATCAGGTGTCTCAGAAACATCAGGTGTCTCAGTAACATCAGGTGTCTCAGCAACATCAGGTGTCTCAGTAACATCAGTAACATCAGGTGCCTCAGTAACATCAGGTGTCTCAGTAACATCAGGTGTCTCAGTAACATCAGGTGTCTCAGTAACATCAGTAACATCAGGTGTCTCAGTAACATCAGGTGCCTCAGTAACATCAGGTGTCTCAGCAACATCAGGTGTCTCAGTAACATCAGTTGTCTCAGTAACATCAGGTGTGTCAGCAACATCAGGTGTCTCAGCAACATCAGATGTCTCAGTAACATCAGGTGTCTCAGCAACATCAGTTGTCTCAGTAACATCAGGTGTGTCAGCAACATCAGGTGTCTCAGCAACATCAGTTGTCTCAGTAACATCAGGTGTCTCAGCAACATCAGGTGTCTCAGTAACATCAGGTGTCTCAGAAACATCAGGTGTCTCAGTAACATCAGGTGTCTCAGCAACATCAGGTGTCTCAGTAACATCAGTAACATCAGGTGTCTCAGTAACATCAGGTTCCTCAGTAACATCAGGTGTCTCAGCAACATCAGGTGTCTCAGTAACATCAGGTGTCTCAGTAACATCAGGTGTCTCAGCAACATCAGGTGTCTCAGTAACATCAGGTGTCTCAGCAACATCAGGTGTCTCAGTAACATCAGGTGTCTCAGCAAAAGCAGGTGTCTCAGTAACATCAGGTGTCTCAGTAACATCAGGTGTCTCAGTAACATCAGGTGTCTCAGTAACATCAGTAAAATCAGGTGTCTCAGCAACATCAGGTCTCTCAGAAACATCAGGTGTCTCAGCAACATCAGTTGTCTCAGTAACATCAGGTGTCTCAGTAACATCAGGTGTCTCAGTCACATCAGTAACATCGGGTGTCTCAGCAACATCAGGTGTCTCAGTAACATCAGGTTCCTCAGTAACATCAGGTGTCTCAGTAACAACAGGTGTCTCAGTAACAACAGTAACATCGGGTGTCTCAGCAACATCAGGTGTCTCAGTAACATCAGGTTCCTCAGTAACATCAGTTGTCTCAGCAACATCAGGTGTCTCAGTAACATCAGGTGTCTCAGAAACATCAGGTGTCTCAATAACATCAGGTGTCTCAGCAACATCAGGTGTCTCAGTAACATCAGTAACATCAGGTGTCTCAGTAACATCAGGTGCCTCAGTAACATCAGGTGTCTCAGCAACATCAGGTGTCTCAGTAACATCAGGTGTCTCAGCAACATCAGGTGTCTCAGTAACATCAGGTGTCTCAGCAAAAGCAGGTGTCTCAGTAACATCAGGTGTCTCAGTAACATCAGGTGTCTCAGTAACATCAGGTGTCTCAGTAACATCAGTAACATCAGGTGTCTCAGCAACATCAGGTCTCTCAGAAACATCAGGTGTCTCAGCAACAACAGGTGTCTCAGTAACATCAGGTGTCTCAGCAACATCAGGTGTCTCAGTAACATCAGGTTCCTCAGTAAAATCAGTTGTCTCAGCAACATCAGGTGTCTCAGTAACATCAGGTGTCTCAGAAACATCAGGTGTCTCAGTAACATCAGGTCTCTCAGCAACATCAGGTGTCTCAGTAACATCAGTAACATCAGGTGTCTCAGTAACATCAGGTGCCTCAGTAACATCAGGTGTCTCAGCAACATCAGGTGTCTCAGTAACATCAGGTGTCTCAGTAACATCAGGTGTCTCAGCAACATCAGGTGTCTCAGTAACATCAGGTGTCTCAGCAACATCAGGTGTCTCAGTAACATCAGGTGTCTCAGCAAAAGCAGGTGTCTCAGTAACATCAGGTGTCTCAGTAACATCAGGTGTCTCAGTAACATCAGTAACATCGGGTGTCTCAGCAACATCAGGTGTCTCAGTAACATCAGGTTCCTCAGTAACATCAGGTGTCTCAGTAACAACAGGTGTCTCAGTAACAACAGTAACATCGGGTGTCTCAGCAACATCAGGTGTCTCAGTAACATCAGGTTCCTCAGTAACATCAGTTGTCTCAGCAACATCAGGTGTCTCAGTAACATCAGGTGTCTCAGAAACATCAGGTGTCTCAATAACATCAGGTGTCTCAGCAACATCAGGTGTCTCAGTAACATCAGTAACATCAGGTGTCTCAGTAACATCAGGTGCCTCAGTAACATCAGGTGTCTCAGCAACATCAGGTGTCTCAGTAACATCAGGTGTCTCAGCAACATCAGGTGTCTCAGTAACATCAGGTGTCTCAGCAAAAGCAGGTGTCTCAGTAACATCAGGTGTCTCAGTAACATCAGGTGTCTCAGTAACATCAGGTGTCTCAGTAACATCAGTAACATCAGGTGTCTCAGCAACATCAGGTCTCTCAGAAACATCAGGTGTCTCAGCAACAACAGGTGTCTCAGTAACATCAGGTGTCTCAGCAACATCAGGTGTCTCAGTAACATCAGGTTCCTCAGTAAAATCAGTTGTCTCAGCAACATCAGGTGTCTCAGTAACATCAGGTGTCTCAGAAACATCAGGTGTCTCAGTAACATCAGGTCTCTCAGCAACATCAGGTGTCTCAGTAACATCAGTAACATCAGGTGTCTCAGTAACATCAGGTGCCTCAGTAACATCAGGTGTCTCAGCAACATCAGGTGTCTCAGTAACATCAGGTGTCTCAGTAACATCAGGTGTCTCAGCAACATCAGGTGTCTCAGTAACATCAGGTGTCTCAGCAACATCAGGTGTCTCAGTAACATCAGGTGTCTCAGCAAAAGCAGGTGTCTCAGTAACATCAGGTGTCTCAGTAACATCAGGTGTCTCAGTAACATCAGTAACATCAGGTGTCTCAGCAACATCAGGTGTCTCAGAAACATCAGGTGTCTCAGCAACATCAGGTGTCTCAGAAACATCAGGTGTCTCAGAAACATCAGGTGTCTCAGCAACATCAGGTGTCTCAGTAACATCAGTAACATCAGGTGCCTCAGTAACATCAGGTGTCTCAGTAACATCAGGTGTCTCAGTAACATCAGGTGTCTCAGTAACATCAGTAACATCAGGTGTCTCAGTAACATCAGGTGCCTCAGTAACATCAGGTGTCTCAGCAACATCAGGTGTCTCAGTAACATCAGTTGTCTCAGTAACATCAGGTGTGTCAGCAACATCAGGTGTCTCAGTAACATCAGGTTCCTCAGTAACATCAGGTGTCTCAGCAACATCAGGTGTCTCAGTAACATCAGGTGTCTCAGTAACATCAGGTGTCTCAGCAACATCAGGTGTCTCAGTAACATCAGGTGTCTCAGCAACATCAGGTGTCTCAGTAACATCAGGTGTCTCAGCAAAAGCAGGTGTCTCAGTAACATCAGGTGTCTCAGTAACATCAGGTGTCTCAGTAACATCAGGTGTCTCAGTAACATCAGTAACATCAGGTGTCTCAGCAACATCAGGTCTCTCAGAAACATCAGGTGTCTCAGCAACATCAGTTGTCTCAGTAACATCAGGTGTCTCAGTAACATCAGGTGTCTCAGTCACATCAGTAACATCGGGTGTCTCAGCAACATCAGGTGTCTCAGTAACATCAGGTTCCTCAGTAACATCAGGTGTCTCAGTAACAACAGGTGTCTCAGTAACATCAGTAACATCGGGTGTCTCAGCAACATCAGGTGTCTCAGTAACATCAGGTTCCTCAGTAACATCAGTTGTCTCAGCAACATCAGGTGTCTCAGTAACATCAGGTGTCTCAGAAACATCAGGTGTCTCAGTAACATCAGGTGTCTCAGCAACATCAGGTGTCTCAGTAACATCAGTAACATCAGGTGCCTCAGTAACATCAGGTGTCTCAGCAACATCAGGTGTCTCAGTAACATCAGGTGTCTCAGTAACATCAGGTGTCTCAGCAACATCAGGTGTCTCAGTAACATCAGGTGTCTCAGCAACATCAGGTGTCTCAGTAACATCAGGTGTCTCAGCAAAAGCAGGTGTCTCAGTAACATCAGGTGTCTCATTAACATCAGGTGTCTCAGTAACATCAGGTGTCTCAGTAACATCAGTAACATCAGGTGTCTCAGCAACATCAGGTGTCTCAGAAACATCAGGTGTCTCAGCAACATCAGGTGTCTCAGAAACATCAGGTGTCTCAGTAACATCAGGTGTCTCAGCAACATCAGGTGTCTCAGTAACATCAGTAACATCAGGTGCCTCAGTAACATCAGGTGTCTCAGTAACATCAGGTGTCTCAGTAACATCAGGTGTCTCAGTAACATCAGTAACATCAGGTGTCTCAGTAACATCAGGTGCCTCAGTAACATCAGGTGTCTCAGCAACATCAGGTGTCTCAGTAACATCAGTTGTCTCAGTAACATCAGGTGTGTCAGCAACATCAGGTGTCTCAGCAACATCAGATGTCTCAGTAACATCAGGTGTCTCAGCAACATCAGTTGTCTCAGTAACATCAGGTGTGTCAGCAACATCAGGTGTCTCAGCAACATCAGTTGTCTCAGTAACATCAGGTGTCTCAGCAACATCAGGTGTCTCAGAAACATCAGGTGTCTCAGCAACATCAGGTGTCTCAGAAACATCAGGTGTCTCAGTAACATCAGGTGTCTCAGCAACATCAGGTGTCTCAGTAACATCAGTAACATCAGGTGCCTCAGTAACATCAGGTGTCTCAGTAACATCAGGTGTCTCAGTAACATCAGGTGTCTCAGCAACATCAGGTGTCTCATAAACATAAGGTGTCTCAGCAACATCAGGTGTCTCAGTAACATCAGGTGTCTCAGTAACATCAGTAACATCGGGTGTCTCAGCAACATCAGGTGTCTCAGTAACATCAGGTTCCTCAGTAAAATCAGTTGTCTCAGCAACATCAGGTGTCTCAGTAACATCAGGTGTCTCAGAAACATCAGGTGTCTCAGTAACATCAGGTCTCTCAGCAACATCAGGTGTCTCAGTAACATCAGTAACATCAGGTGTCTCAGTAACATCAGGTGCCTCAGTAACATCAGGTGTCTCAGCAACATCAGGTGTCTCAGTAACATCAGGTGTCTCAGTAACATCAGGTGTCTCAGCAACATCAGGTGTCTCAGTAACATCAGGTGTCTCAGCAACATCAGGTGTCTCAGTAACATCAGGTGTCTCAGAAACATCAGGTGTCTCAGTAACATCAGTAACATCAGGTGTCTCAGTAACATCAGGTGCCTCAGTAACATCAGGTGTCTCAGCAACATCAGGTGTCTCAGTAACATCAGGTGTCTCAGCAAAAGCAGGTGTCTCAGTAACATCAGGTGTCTCAGTAACATCAGGTGTCTCAGTAACATCAGTAACATCAGGTGTCTCAGCAACATCAGGTCTCTCAGAAACATCAGGTGTCTCAGCAACAACAGGTGTCTCAGTAACATCAGGTGTCTCAGTAACATCAGGTGTCTCAGTCACATCAGTAACATCGGGTGTCTCAGGAACATCAGGTGTCTCAGTAACATCAGGTTCCTCAGTAACATCAGGTGTCTAAGTAAAAACAGGTGTCTCAGCAACATCAGGTGTCTCAGTAACATCAGGTGCCTCAGTAACATCAGGTGTCTCAGTAACATCAGGTGTCTCAGCAACATCAGGTGTCTCAGAAACATAAGGTGTCTCAGCAACATCAGGTGTCTCAGTAACATCAGGTGTCTCAGTAACATCAGGTGTCTCAGTAACATCAGTAACATCGGGTGTCTCAGCAACATCAGGTGTCTCAGTAACATCAGGTTCCTCAGTAAAATCAGTTGTCTCAGCAACATCAGGTGTCTCAGTAACATCAGGTGTCTCAGAAACATCAGGTGTCTCAGTAACATCAGGTCTCTCAGCAACATCAGGTGTCTCAGTAACATCAGTAACATCAGGTGTCTCAGTAACATCAGGTGCCTCAGTAACATCAGGTGTCTCAGCAACATCAGGTGTCTCAGTAACATCAGGTGTCTCAGTAACATCAGGTGTCTCAGCAACATCAGGTGTCTCAGTAACATCAGGTGTCTCAGCAACATCAGGTGTCTCAGTAACATCAGGTGTCTCAGCAAAAGCAGGTGTCTCAGTAACATCAGGTGTCTCAGTAACATCAGGTGTCTCAGTAACATCAGGTGTCTCAGTAACATCAGTAACATCAGGTGTCTCAGCAACATCAGGTGTCTCAGAAACATCAGGTGTCTCAGCAACATCAGGTGTCTCAGAAACATCAGGTGTCTCAGTAACATCAGGTGTCTCAGCAACATCAGGTGTCTCAGTAACATCAGTAACATCAGGTGCCTCAGTAACATCAGGTGTCTCAGTAACATCAGGTGTCTCAGTAACATCAGGTGTCTCAGTAACATCAGTAACATCAGGTGTCTCAGTAACATCAGGTGCCTCAGTAACATCAGGTGTCTCAGCAACATCAGGTGTCTCAGTAACATCAGTTGTCTCAGTAACATCAGGTGTGTCAGCAACATCAGGTGTCTCAGCAACATCAGATGTCTCAGTAACATCAGGTGTCTCAGCAACATCAGTTGTCTCAGTAACATCAGGTGTGTCAGCAACATCAGGTGTCTCAGCAACATCAGTTGTCTCAGTAACATCAGGTGTCTCAGCAACATCAGGTGTCTCAGTAACATCAGGTGTCTCAGAAACATCAGGTGTCTCAGTAACATCAGGTGTCTCAGCAACATCAGGTGTCTCAGTAACATCAGTAACATCAGGTGTCTCAGTAACATCAGGTTCCTCAGTAACATCAGGTGTCTCAGCAACATCAGGTGTCTCAGTAACATCAGGTGTCTCAGTAACATCAGGTGTCTCAGCAACATCAGGTGTCTCAGTAACATCAGGTGTCTCAGCAACATCAGGTGTCTCAGTAACATCAGGTGGCCCTGCAAAAGCAGGTGTCTCAGTAACATCAGGTGTCTCAGTAACATCAGGTGTCTCAGTAACATCAGGTGTCTCAGTAACATCAGTAACATCAGGTGTCTCAGCAACATCAGGTCTCTCAGAAACATCAGGTGTCTCAGCAACATCAGTTGTCTCAGTAACATCAGGTGTCTCAGTAACATCAGGTGTCTCAGTCACATCAGTAACATCGGGTGTCTCAGCAACATCAGGTGTCTCAGTAACATCAGGTTCCTCAGTAACATCAGGTGTCTCAGTAACAACAGGTGTCTCAGTAACATCAGTAACATCGGGTGTCTCAGCAACATCAGGTGTCTCAGTAACATCAGGTTCCTCAGTAACATCAGTTGTCTCAGCAACATCAGGTGTCTCAGTAACATCAGGTGTCTCAGAAACATCAGGTGTCTCAGTAACATCAGGTGTCTCAGCAACATCAGGTGTCTCAGTAACATCAGTAACATCAGGTGTCTCAGTAACATCAGGTGCCTCAGTAACATCAGGTGTCTCAGCAACATCAGGTGTCTCAGTAACATCAGGTGTCTCAGTAACATCAGGTGTCTCAGCAACATCAGGTGTCTCAGTAACATCAGGTGTCTCAGCAACATCAGGTGTCTCAGTAACATCAGGTGTCTCAGCAAAAGCAGGTGTCTCAGTAACATCAGGTGTCTCATTAACATCAGGTGTCTCAGTAACATCAGGTGTCTCAGTAACATCAGTAACATCAGGTGTCTCAGCAACATCAGGTGTCTCAGAAACATCAGGTGTCTCAGCAACATCAGGTGTCTCAGAAACATCAGGTGTCTCAGTAACATCAGGTGTCTCAGCAACATCAGGTGTCTCAGTAACATCAGTAACATCAGGTGCCTCAGTAACATCAGGTGTCTCAGTAACATCAGGTGTCTCAGTAACATCAGGTGTCTCAGTAACATCAGTAACATCAGGTGTCTCAGTAACATCAGGTGCCTCAGTAACATCAGGTGTCTCAGCAACATCAGGTGTCTCAGTAACATCAGTTGTCTCAGTAACATCAGGTGTGTCAGCAACATCAGGTGTCTCAGCAACATCAGATGTCTCAGTAACATCAGGTGTCTCAGCAACATCAGTTGTCTCAGTAACATCAGGTGTGTCAGCAACATCAGGTGTCTCAGCAACATCAGTTGTCTCAGTAACATCAGGTGTCTCAGCAACATCAGGTGTCTCAGTAACATCAGGTGTCTCAGAAACATCAGGTGTCTCAGTAACATCAGGTGTCTCAGCAACATCAGGTGTCTCAGTAACATCAGTAACATCAGGTGTCTCAGTAACATCAGGTTCCTCAGTAACATCAGGTGTCTCAGCAACATCAGGTGTCTCAGTAACATCAGGTGTCTCAGTAACATCAGGTGTCTCAGCAACATCAGGTGTCTCAGTAACATCAGGTGTCTCAGCAACATCAGGTGTCTCAGTAACATCAGGTGTCTCAGCAAAAGCAGGTGTCTCAGTAACATCAGGTGTCTCAGTAACATCAGGTGTCTCAGTAACATCAGGTGTCTCAGTAACATCAGTAACATCAGGTGTCTCAGCAACATCAGGTCTCTCAGAAACATCAGGTGTCTCAGCAACATCAGTTGTCTCAGTAACATCAGGTGTCTCAGTAACATCAGGTGTCTCAGTCACATCAGTAACATCGGGTGTCTCAGCAACATCAGGTGTCTCAGTAACATCAGGTTCCTCAGTAACATCAGGTGTCTCAGTAACAACAGGTGTCTCAGTAACATCAGTAACATCGGGTGTCTCAGCAACATCAGGTGTCTCAGTAACATCAGGTTCCTCAGTAACATCAGTTGTCTCAGCAACATCAGGTGTCTCAGTAACATCAGGTGTCTCAGAAACATCAGGTGTCTCAGTAACATCAGGTGTCTCAGCAACATCAGGTGTCTCAGTAACATCAGTAACATCAGGTGTCTCAGTAACATCAGGTGCCTCAGTAACATCAGGTGTCTCAGCAACATCAGGTGTCTCAGTAACATCAGGTGTCTCAGCAACATCAGGTGTCTCAGTAACATCAGGTGTCTCAGCAAAAGCAGGTGTCTCAGTAACATCAGGTGTCTCAGTAACATCAGGTGTCTCAGTAACATCAGGTGTCTCAGTAACATCAGTAACATCAGGTGTCTCAGCAACATCAGGTCTCTCAGAAACATCAGGTGTCTCAGCAACAACAGGTGTCTCAGTAACATCAGGTGTCTCAGTAACATCAGGTGTCTCAGTCACATCAGTAACATCGGGTGTCTCAGGAACATCAGGTGTCTCAGTAACATCAGGTTCCTCAGTAACATCAGGTGTCTCAGTAACAACAGGTGTCTCAGCAACATCAGGTGTCTCAGTAACATCAGGTGCCTCAGTAACATCAGGTGTCTCAGCAACATCAGGTGTCTCAGTAACATCAGGTGTCTCAGTAACATCAGGTGTCTCAGCAACATCAGGTGTCTCAGTAACATCAGGTGTCTCAGCAACATCAGGTGTCTCAGTAACATCAGGTGTCTCAGCAAAAGCAGGTGTCTCAGTAACATCAGGTGTCTCAGTAACATCAGGTGTCTCAGTAACATCAGGTGTCTCAGTAACATCAGTAACATCAGGTGTCTCAGCAACATCAGGTGTCTCAGAAACATCAGGTGTCTCAGCAACATCAGGTGTCTCAGAAACATCAGGTGTCTCAGTAACATCAGGTGTCTCAGCAACATCAGGTGTCTCAGTAACATCAGTAACATCAGGTGCCTCAGTAACATCAGGTGTCTCAGTAACATCAGGTGTCTCAGTAACATCAGGTGTCTCAGTAACATCAGTAACATCAGGTGTCTCAGTAACATCAGGTGCCTCAGTAACATCAGGTGTCTCAGCAACATCAGGTGTCTCAGTAACATCAGTTGTCTCAGTAACATCAGGTGTGTCAGCAACATCAGGTGTCTCAGCAACATCAGATGTCTCAGTAACATCAGGTGTCTCAGCAACATCAGTTGTCTCAGTAACATCAGGTGTGTCAGCAACATCAGGTGTCTCAGCAACATCAGTTGTCTCAGTAACATCAGGTGTCTCAGCAACATCAGGTGTCTCAGTAACATCAGGTGTCTCAGAAACATCAGGTGTCTCAGTAACATCAGGTGTCTCAGCAACATCAGGTGTCTCAGTAACATCAGTAACATCAGGTGTCTCAGTAACATCAGGTTCCTCAGTAACATCAGGTGTCTCAGCAACATCAGGTGTCTCAGTAACATCAGGTGTCTCAGTAACATCAGGTGTCTCAGCAACATCAGGTGTCTCAGTAACATCAGGTGTCTCAGCAACATCAGGTGTCTCAGTAACATCAGGTGGCCCTGCAAAAGCAGGTGTCTCAGTAACATCAGGTGTCTCAGTAACATCAGGTGTCTCAGTAACATCAGGTGTCTCAGTAACATCAGTAACATCAGGTGTCTCAGCAACATCAGGTCTCTCAGAAACATCAGGTGTCTCAGCAACATCAGTTGTCTCAGTAACATCAGGTGTCTCAGTAACATCAGGTGTCTCAGTCACATCAGTAACATCGGGTGTCTCAGCAACATCAGGTGTCTCAGTAACATCAGGTTCCTCAGTAACATCAGGTGTCTCAGTAACAACAGGTGTCTCAGTAACATCAGTAACATCGGGTGTCTCAGCAACATCAGGTGTCTCAGTAACATCAGGTTCCTCAGTAACATCAGTTGTCTCAGCAACATCAGGTGTCTCAGTAACATCAGGTGTCTCAGAAACATCAGGTGTCTCAGTAACATCAGGTGTCTCAGCAACATCAGGTGTCTCAGTAACATCAGTAACATCAGGTGTCTCAGTAACATCAGGTGCCTCAGTAACATCAGGTGTCTCAGCAACATCAGGTGTCTCAGTAACATCAGGTGTCTCAGTAACATCAGGTGTCTCAGCAACATCAGGTGTCTCAGTAACATCAGGTGTCTCAGCAACATCAGGTGTCTCAGTAACATCAGGTGTCTCAGCAAAAGCAGGTGTCTCAGTAACATCAGGTGTCTCATTAACATCAGGTGTCTCAGTAACATCAGGTGTCTCAGTAACATCAGTAACATCAGGTGTCTCAGCAACATCAGGTGTCTCAGAAACATCAGGTGTCTCAGCAACATCAGGTGTCTCAGAAACATCAGGTGTCTCAGTAACATCAGGTGTCTCAGCAACATCAGGTGTCTCAGTAACATCAGTAACATCAGGTGCCTCAGTAACATCAGGTGTCTCAGTAACATCAGGTGTCTCAGTAACATCAGGTGTCTCAGTAACATCAGTAACATCAGGTGTCTCAGTAACATCAGGTGCCTCAGTAACATCAGGTGTCTCAGCAACATCAGGTGTCTCAGTAACATCAGTTGTCTCAGTAACATCAGGTGTGTCAGCAACATCAGGTGTCTCAGCAACATCAGATGTCTCAGTAACATCAGGTGTCTCAGCAACATCAGTTGTCTCAGTAACATCAGGTGTGTCAGCAACATCAGGTGTCTCAGCAACATCAGTTGTCTCAGTAACATCAGGTGTCTCAGCAACATCAGGTGTCTCAGTAACATCAGGTGTCTCAGAAACATCAGGTGTCTCAGTAACATCAGGTGTCTCAGCAACATCAGGTGTCTCAGTAACATCAGTAACATCAGGTGTCTCAGTAACATCAGGTTCCTCAGTAACATCAGGTGTCTCAGCAACATCAGGTGTCTCAGTAACATCAGGTGTCTCAGTAACATCAGGTGTCTCAGCAACATCAGGTGTCTCAGTAACATCAGGTGTCTCAGCAACATCAGGTGTCTCAGTAACATCAGGTGTCTCAGCAAAAGCAGGTGTCTCAGTAACATCAGGTGTCTCAGTAACATCAGGTGTCTCAGTAACATCAGGTGTCTCAGTAACATCAGTAACATCAGGTGTCTCAGCAACATCAGGTCTCTCAGAAACATCAGGTGTCTCAGCAACATCAGTTGTCTCAGTAACATCAGGTGTCTCAGTAACATCAGGTGTCTCAGTCACATCAGTAACATCGGGTGTCTCAGCAACATCAGGTGTCTCAGTAACATCAGGTTCCTCAGTAACATCAGGTGTCTCAGTAACAACAGGTGTCTCAGTAACATCAGTAACATCGGGTGTCTCAGCAACATCAGGTGTCTCAGTAACATCAGGTTCCTCAGTAACATCAGTTGTCTCAGCAACATCAGGTGTCTCAGTAACATCAGGTGTCTCAGAAACATCAGGTGTCTCAGTAACATCAGGTGTCTCAGCAACATCAGGTGTCTCAGTAACATCAGTAACATCAGGTGTCTCAGTAACATCAGGTGCCTCAGTAACATCAGGTGTCTCAGCAACATCAGGTGTCTCAGTAACATCAGGTGTCTCAGCAACATCAGGTGTCTCAGTAACATCAGGTGTCTCAGCAAAAGCAGGTGTCTCAGTAACATCAGGTGTCTCAGTAACATCAGGTGTCTCAGTAACATCAGGTGTCTCAGTAACATCAGTAACATCAGGTGTCTCAGCAACATCAGGTCTCTCAGAAACATCAGGTGTCTCAGCAACAACAGGTGTCTCAGTAACATCAGGTGTCTCAGTAACATCAGGTGTCTCAGTCACATCAGTAACATCGGGTGTCTCAGGAACATCAGGTGTCTCAGTAACATCAGGTTCCTCAGTAACATCAGGTGTCTCAGTAACAACAGGTGTCTCAGCAACATCAGGTGTCTCAGTAACATCAGGTGCCTCAGTAACATCAGGTGTCTCAGTAACATCAGGTGTCTCAGCAACATCAGGTGTCTCAGAAACATAAGGTGTCTCAGCAACATCAGGTGTCTCAGTAACATCAGGTGTCTCAGTAACATCAGTAACATCGGGTGTCTCAGCAACATCAGGTGTCTCAGTAACATCAGGTTCCTCAGTAAAATCAGTTGTCTCAGCAACATCAGGTGTCTCAGTAACATCAGGTGTCTCAGAAACATCAGGTGTCTCAGTAACATCAGGTCTCTCAGCAACATCAGGTGTCTCAGTAACATCAGTAACATCAGGTGTCTCAGTAACATCAGGTGCCTCAGTAACATCAGGTGTCTCAGCAACATCAGGTGTCTCAGTAACATCAGGTGTCTCAGTAACATCAGGTGTCTCAGCAACATCAGGTGTCTCAGTAACATCAGGTGTCTCAGCAACATCAGGTGTCTCAGTAACATCAGGTGTCTCAGCAAAAGCAGGTGTCTCAGTAACATCAGGTGTCTCAGTAACATCAGGTGTCTCAGTAACATCAGTAACATCAGGTGTCTCAGCAACATCAGGTGTCTCAGAAACATCAGGTGTCTCAGCAACATCAGGTGTCTCAGAAACATCAGGTGTCTCAGAAACATCAGGTGTCTCAGCAACATCAGGTGTCTCAGTAACATCAGTAACATCAGGTGCCTCAGTAACATCAGGTGTCTCAGTAACATCAGGTGTCTCAGTAACATCAGGTGTCTCAGTAACATCAGTAACATCAGGTGTCTCAGTAACATCAGGTGCCTCAGTAACATCAGGTGTCTCAGCAACATCAGGTGTCTCAGTAACATCAGTTGTCTCAGTAACATCAGGTGTGTCAGCAACATAAGGTGTCTCAGCAACATCAGATGTCTCAGTAACATCAGGTGTCTCAGCAACATCAGTTGTCTCAGTAACATCAGGTGTGTCAGCAACATCAGGTGTCTCAGCAACATCAGTTGTCTCAGTAACATCAGGTGTCTCAGCAACATCAGGTGTCTCAGTAACATCAGGTGTCTCAGAAACATCAGGTGTCTCAGTAACATCAGGTGTCTCAGCAACATCAGGTGTCTCAGTAACATCAGTAACATCAGGTGTCTCAGTAACATCAGGTTCCTCAGTAACATCAGGTGTCTCAGCAACATCAGGTGTCTCAGTAACATCAGGTGTCTCAGTAACATCAGGTGTCTCAGCAACATCAGGTGTCTCAGTAACATCAGGTGTCTCAGCAACATCAGGTGTCTCAGTAACATCAGGTGTCTCAGCAAAAGCAGGTGTCTCAGTAACATCAGGTGTCTCAGTAACATCAGGTGTCTCAGTAACATCAGGTGTCTCAGTAACATCAGTAACATCAGGTGTCTCAGCAACATCAGGTCTCTCAGAAACATCAGGTGTCTCAGCAACATCAGTTGTCTCAGTAACATCAGGTGTCTCAGTAACATCAGGTGTCTCAGTCACATCAGTAACATCGGGTGTCTCAGCAACATCAGGTGTCTCAGTAACATCAGGTTCCTCAGTAACATCAGGTGTCTCAGTAACAACAGGTGTCTCAGTAACATCAGTAACATCGGGTGTCTCAGCAACATCAGGTGTCTCAGTAACATCAGGTTCCTCAGTAACATCAGTTGTCTCAGCAACATCAGGTGTCTCAGTAACATCAGGTGTCTCAGAAACATCAGGTGTCTCAGTAACATCAGGTGTCTCAGCAACATCAGGTGTCTCAGTAACATCAGTAACATCAGGTGTCTCAGTAACATCAGGTGCCTCAGTAACATCAGGTGTCTCAGCAACATCAGGTGTCTCAGTAACATCAGGTGTCTCAGTAACATCAGGTGTCTCAGCAACATCAGGTGTCTCAGTAACATCAGGTGTCTCAGCAACATCAGGTGTCTCAGTAACATCAGGTGTCTCAGCAAAAGCAGGTGTCTCAGTAACATCAGGTGTCTCATTAACATCAGGTGTCTCAGTAACATCAGGTGTCTCAGTAACATCAGTAACATCAGGTGTCTCAGCAACATCAGGTGTCTCAGAAACATCAGGTGTCTCAGCAACATCAGGTGTCTCAGAAACATCAGGTGTCTCAGTAACATCAGGTGTCTCAGCAACATCAGGTGTCTCAGTAACATCAGTAACATCAGGTGCCTCAGTAACATCAGGTGTCTCAGTAACATCAGGTGTCTCAGTAACATCAGGTGTCTCAGTAACATCAGTAACATCAGGTGTCTCAGTAACATCAGGTGCCTCAGTAACATCAGGTGTCTCAGCAACATCAGGTGTCTCAGTAACATCAGTTGTCTCAGTAACATCAGGTGTGTCAGCAACATCAGGTGTCTCAGCAACATCAGATGTCTCAGTAACATCAGGTGTCTCAGCAACATCAGTTGTCTCAGTAACATCAGGTGTGTCAGCAACATCAGGTGTCTCAGCAACATCAGTTGTCTCAGTAACATCAGGTGTCTCAGCAACATCAGGTGTCTCAGTAACATCAGGTGTCTCAGAAACATCAGGTGTCTCAGTAACATCAGGTGTCTCAGCAACATCAGGTGTCTCAGTAACATCAGTAACATCAGGTGTCTCAGTAACATCAGGTTCCTCAGTAACATCAGGTGTCTCAGCAACATCAGGTGTCTCAGTAACATCAGGTGTCTCAGTAACATCAGGTGTCTCAGCAACATCAGGTGTCTCAGTAACATCAGGTGTCTCAGCAAAAGCAGGTGTCTCAGTAACATCAGGTGTCTCAGTAACATCAGGTGTCTCAGTAACATCAGGTGTCTCAGTAACATCAGTAACATCAGGTGTCTCAGCAACATCAGGTCTCTCAGAAACATCAGGTGTCTCAGCAACATCAGTTGTCTCAGTAACATCAGGTGTCTCAGTAACATCAGGTGTCTCAGTCACATCAGTAACATCGGGTGTCTCAGCAACATCAGGTGTCTCAGTAACATCAGGTTCCTCAGTAACATCAGGTGTCTCAGTAACAACAGGTGTCTCAGTAACATCAGGTGTCTCAGTAACATCAGGTGCCTCAGTAACATCAGGTGTCTCAGTAACATCAGGTGTCTCAGCAACATCAGGTGTCTCAGTAACATCAGGTGTCTCAGCAACATCAGGTGTCTCAGTAACATCAGGTGTCTCAGCAAAAGCAGGTGTCTCAGTAACATCAGGTGTCTCAGTAACATCAGGTGTCTCAGTAACATCAGGTGTCTCAGTAACATCAGTAACATCAGGTGTCTCAGCAACATCAGGTCTCTCAGAAACATCAGGTGTCTCAGCAACATCAGTTGTCTCAGTAACATCAGGTGTCTCAGTAACATCAGGTGTCTCAGTCACATCAGTAACATCGGGTGTCTCAGCAACATCAGGTGTCTCAGTAACATCAGGTTCCTCAGTAACATCAGGTGTCTCAGTAACAACAGGTGTCTCAGTAACATCAGTAACATCGGGTGTCTCAGCAACATCAGGTGTCTCAGTAACATCAGGTTCCTCAGTAACATCAGTTGTCTCAGCAACATCAGGTGTCTCAGTAACATCAGGTGTCTCAGAAACATCAGGTGTCTCAGTAACATCAGGTGTCTCAGCAACATCAGGTGTCTCAGTAACATCAGTAACATCAGGTGTCTCAGTAACATCAGGTGCCTCAGTAACATCAGGTGTCTCAGCAACATCAGGTGTCTCAGTAACATCAGGTGTCTCAGCAACATCAGGTGTCTCAGTAACATCAGGTGTCTCAGCAAAAGCAGGTGTCTCAGTAACATCAGGTGTCTCAGTAACATCAGGTGTCTCAGTAACATCAGGTGTCTCAGTAACATCAGTAACATCAGGTGTCTCAGCAACATCAGGTCTCTCAGAAACATCAGGTGTCTCAGCAACAACAGGTGTCTCAGTAACATCAGGTGTCTCAGTAACATCAGGTGTCTCAGTCACATCAGTAACATCGGGTGTCTCAGGAACATCAGGTGTCTCAGTAACATCAGGTTCCTCAGTAACATCAGGTGTCTCAGTAACAACAGGTGTCTCAGCAACATCAGGTGTCTCAGTAACATCAGGTGCCTCAGTAACATCAGGTGTCTCAGTAACATCAGGTGTCTCAGCAACATCAGGTGTCTCAGAAACATAAGGTGTCTCAGCAACATCAGGTGTCTCAGTAACATCAGGTGTCTCAGTAACATCAGTAACATCGGGTGTCTCAGCAACATCAGGTGTCTCAGTAACATCAGGTTCCTCAGTAAAATCAGTTGTCTCAGCAACATCAGGTGTCTCAGTAACATCAGGTGTCTCAGAAACATCAGGTGTCTCAGTAACATCAGGACTCTCAGCAACATCAGGTGTCTCAGTAACATCAGTAACATCAGGTGTCTCAGTAACATCAGGTGCCTCAGTAACATCAGGTGTCTCAGCAACATCAGGTGTCTCAGTAACATCAGGTGTCTCAGTAACATCAGGTGTCTCAGCAACATCAGGTGTCTCAGTAACATCAGGTGTCTCAGCAACATCAGGTGTCTCAGTAACATCAGGTGTCTCAGCAAAAGCAGGTGTCTCAGTAACATCAGGTGTCTCAGTAACATCAGGTGTCTCAGTAACATCAGTAACATCAGGTGTCTCAGCAACATCAGGTGTCTCAGAAACATCAGGTGTCTCAGCAACATCAGGTGTCTCAGAAACATCAGGTGTCTCAGAAACATCAGGTGTCTCAGCAACATCAGGTGTCTCAGTAACATCAGTAACATCAGGTGCCTCAGTAACATCAGGTGTCTCAGTAACATCAGGTGTCTCAGTAACATCAGGTGTCTCAGTAACATCAGTAACATCAGGTGTCTCAGTAACATCAGGTGCCTCAGTAACATCAGGTGTCTCAGCAACATCAGGTGTCTCAGTAACATCAGTTGTCTCAGTAACATCAGGTGTGTCAGCAACATCAGGTGTCTCAGCAACATCAGATGTCTCAGTAACATCAGGTGTCTCAGCAACATCAGTTGTCTCAGTAACATCAGGTGTGTCAGCAACATCAGGTGTCTCAGCAACATCAGTTGTCTCAGTAACATCAGGTGTCTCAGCAACATCAGGTGTCTCAGTAACATCAGGTGTCTCAGAAACATCAGGTGTCTCAGTAACATCAGGTGTCTCAGCAACATCAGGTGTCTCAGTAACATCAGTAACATCAGGTGTCTCAGTAACATCAGGTTCCTCAGTAACATCAGGTGTCTCAGCAACATCAGGTGTCTCAGTAACATCAGGTGTCTCAGTAACATCAGGTGTCTCAGCAACATCAGGTGTCTCAGTAACATCAGGTGTCTCAGCAACATCAGGTGTCTCAGTAACATCAGGTGTCTCAGCAAAAGCAGGTGTCTCAGTAACATCAGGTGTCTCAGTAACATCAGGTGTCTCAGTAACATCAGGTGTCTCAGTAACATCAGTAACATCAGGTGTCTCAGCAACATCAGGTCTCTCAGAAACATCAGGTGTCTCAGCAACATCAGTTGTCTCAGTAACATCAGGTGTCTCAGTAACATCAGGTGTCTCAGTCACATCAGTAACATCGGGTGTCTCAGCAACATCAGGTGTCTCAGTAACATCAGGTTCCTCAGTAACATCAGGTGTCTCAGTAACAACAGGTGTCTCAGTAACATCAGTAACATCGGGTGTCTCAGCAACATCAGGTGTCTCAGTAACATCAGGTTCCTCAGTAACATCAGTTGTCTCAGCAACATCAGGTGTCTCAGTAACATCAGGTGTCTCAGAAACATCAGGTGTCTCAGTAACATCAGGTGTCTCAGCAACATCAGGTGTCTCAGTAACATCAGTAACATCAGGTGTCTCAGTAACATCAGGTGCCTCAGTAACATCAGGTGTCTCAGCAACATCAGGTGTCTCAGTAACATCAGGTGTCTCAGTAACATCAGGTGTCTCAGCAACATCAGGTGTCTCAGTAACATCAGGTGTCTCAGCAACATCAGGTGTCTCAGTAACATCAGGTGTCTCAGCAAAAGCAGGTGTCTCAGTAACATCAGGTGTCTCATTAACATCAGGTGTCTCAGTAACATCAGGTGTCTCAGTAACATCAGTAACATCAGGTGTCTCAGCAACATCAGGTGTCTCAGAAACATCAGGTAACTCAGCAACATCAGGTGTCTCAGAAACATCAGGTGTCTCAGTAACATCAGGTGTCTCAGCAACATCAGGTGTCTCAGTAACATCAGTAACATCAGGTGCCTCAGTAACATCAGGTGTCTCAGTAACATCAGGTGTCTCAGTAACATCAGGTGTCTCAGTAACATCAGTAACATCAGGTGTCTCAGTAACATCAGGTGCCTCAGTAACATCAGGTGTCTCAGCAACATCAGGTGTCTCAGTAACATCAGTTGTCTCAGTAACATCAGGTGTGTCAGCAACATCAGGTGTCTCAGCAACATCAGATGTCTCAGTAACATCAGGTGTCTCAGCAACATCAGTTGTCTCAGTAACATCAGGTGTGTCAGCAACATCAGGTGTCTCAGCAACATCAGTTGTCTCAGTAACATCAGGTGTCTCAGCAACATCAGGTGTCTCAGTAACATCAGGTGTCTCAGAAACATCAGGTGTCTCAGTAACATCAGGTGTCTCAGCAACATCAGGTGTCTCAGTAACATCAGTAACATCAGGTGTCTCAGTAACATCAGGTTCCTCAGTAACATCAGGTGTCTCAGCAACATCAGGTGTCTCAGTAACATCAGGTGTCTCAGTAACATCAGGTGTCTCAGCAACATCAGGTGTCTCAGTAACATCAGGTGTCTCAGCAAAAGCAGGTGTCTCAGTAACATCAGGTCTCTCAGTAACATCAGGTGTCTCAGTAACATCAGGTGTCTCAGTAACATCAGTAACATCAGGTGTCTCAGCAACATCAGGTCTCTCAGAAACATCAGGTGTCTCAGCAACATCAGTTGTCTCAGTAACATCAGGTGTCTCAGTAACATCAGGTGTCTCAGTCACATCAGTAACATCGGGTGTCTCAGCAACATCAGGTGTCTCAGTAACATCAGGTTCCTCAGTAACATCAGGTGTCTCAGTAACAACAGGTGTCTCAGTAACATCAGGTGTCTCAGTAACATCAGGTGCCTCAGTAACATCAGGTGTCTCAGTAACATCAGGTGTCTCAGCAACATCAGGTGTCTCAGCAACATCAGGTGTCTCAGTAACATCAGGTGTCTCAGTAACATCAGGTGTCTCAGTAACATCAGTAACATCGGGTGTCTCAGCAACATCAGGTGTCTCAGTAACATCAGGTTCCTCAGTAACATCAGGTGTCTCAGCAACATCAGGTGTCTCAGTAACATCAGGTGTCTCAGAAACATCAGGTGTCTCAGTAACATCAGGTGTCTCAGCAACATCAGGTGTCTCAGTAACATCAGTAACATCAGGTGTCTCAGTAACATCAGGTGCCTCAGTAACATCAGGTGTCTCAGCAACATCAGGTGTCTCAGTAACATCAGGTGTCTCAGTAACATCAGGTGTCTCAGCAACATCAGGTGTCTCAGTAACATCAGGTGTCTCAGCAACATCAGGTGTCTCAGTAACATCAGGTGTCTCAGCAAAAGCAGGTGTCTCAGTAACATCAGGTGTCTCAGTAACATCAGGTGTCTCAGTAACATCAGGTGTCTCAGTAACATCAGTAACATCAGGTGTCTCAGCAACATCAGGTGTCTCAGAAACATCAGGTGTCTCAGCAACATCAGGTGTCTCAGTAACATCAGGTGTCTCAGTAACATCAGGTGTCTCAGTAACATCAGTAACATCGGGTGTCTCAGCAACATCAGGTGTCTCAGTAACATCAGGTTCCTCAGTAACATCAGGTGTCTCAGTAACATCAGGTGCCTCAGTAACATCAGGTGTCTCAGTAACATCAGGTGTCTCAGTAACATCAGGTGTCTCAGTAATATCAGGTGTCTCAGCAACAGCAGGTGTCTCAGTAACATCAGGTGTATCAGTAACAGCAGGTGTCTCAGTAACATCAGGTGTCTCAGTAACATCAGTAACATCAGGGGTCTCAGCAACAGCAGGTGTCTCAGTAACATCAGTAACATCAGGTGTCTCAGTAACATCAGGTGTCTCAATAACATCAGGTGTCTCAGCAACATCAGGTGTCTCAGCAACAGCAGGTGTCTCAGTAACATCAGGTGTCTCAGTAACATCAGGTGTCTCAGTAACATCAGTAACATCAGGTGTCTCAGCAACAGCAGGTGTCTTAGTAACATCAGGTGTCTCAGTAACATCAGGTGTCTCAGTAACATCAGGGTTCTCAGTAACATCAGGTGTCTCAGTAACATCAGGTGTCTCAGTAACATCAGGTGTCTCAGTAACATCAGTAACATCAGGTGTCTCAGCAACATCAGGTGTCTCAGAAACATCAGGTGTCTCATCAACATCAGGTGTCTCAGCAACATCAGGTGTCTCAGTAACATCAGGTGTCTCAGTAACATCAGGTGTCTCAGTAACATCAGTAACATCGGGTGTCTCAGCAACATCAGGTGTCTCAGTAACATCAGGTTCCTCAGTAACATCAGGTGTCTCAGTAACATCAGGTGTCTCATCAACATCAGGTGTCTCAGTAACATCAGGTGCCTCAGTAACATCAGGTGTCTCAGTAACATCAGGTGTCTCAGTAACATAAGGTGTCTCAGTAACATCAGGTGTCTCAGTAACATCAGTAACATCAGGTGTCTCAGTAACATCAGTAACATCAGGTGTCTCAGTAACATCAGGTGCCTCAGTAACATCAGGTGTCTCAGAAACATCAGGTGTCTCAGTAACATCAGTTGTCTCAGTAACATCAGCTGTGTCAGCAACATCAGGTGTCTCAGCAACATCAGATGTCTCAGTAACATCAGGTGTCTCAGCAACATCAGTTGTCTCAGAAACATCAGGTGTGTCAGCAACATCAGGTGTCTCAGCAACATCAGGTGTCTCAGTAACATCAGGTGTCTCAGTAACATCAGGGTTCTCAGTAACATCAGGTGTCTCAGTAACATCAGGTGTCTCAGTAACATCAGGTGTCTCAGTAACATCAGTAACATCAGGTGTCTCAGCAACATCAGGTGTCTCAGAAACATCAGGTGTCTCATCAACATCAGGTGTCTCAGCAACATCAGGTGTCTCAGTAACATCAGGTGTCTCAGTAACATCAGGTGTCTCAGTAACATCAGTAACATCGGGTGTCTCAGCAACATCAGGTGTCTCAGTAACATCAGGTTCCTCAGTAACATCAGGTGTCTCAGTAACATCAGGTGTCTCATCAACATCAGGTGTCTCAGTAACATCAGGTGCCTCAGTAACATCAGGTGTCTCAGTAACATCAGGTGTCTCAGTAACATAAGGTGTCTCAGTAACATCAGTAACATCAGGTGTCTCAGTAACATCAGGTGCCTCAGTAACATCAGGTGTCTCAGAAACATCAGGTGTCTCAGTAACATCAGTTGTCTCAGTAACATCAGCTGTGTCAGCAACATCAGGTGTCTCAGCAACATCAGATGTCTCAGTAACATCAGGTGTCTCAGCAACATCAGTTGTCTCAGAAACATCAGGTGTGTCAGCAACATCAGGTGTCTCAGCAACATCAGGTGTCTCAGTAACATCAGGTGTCTCAGCAACATCAGGTGTCTCAGTAACATCAGGTGTCTCAGAAACATCAGGTGTCTCAGTATCATCAGGTGTCTCAGCAACATCAGGTGTCTCAGTAACATCAGTAACATCAGGTGTCTCAGTAACATCAGGTGCCTCAGTAACATCAGGTGTCTCAGCAACATCAGGTGTCTCAGTAACATCAGGTGTCTCAGTAACATCAGGTGTCTCAGCAACAATCGGTGTCTCAGTAACATCAGCTGTCTCAGCAACATCAGGTGTCTCAGTAACATCAGGTGTCTCAGCAAAAGCAGGTGTCTCAGTAACATCAGGTGTCTCAGTAACATCAGGTGCCTCAGTAACATCAGGTGTCTCAGAAACATCAGGTGTCTCAGTAACATCAGTTGTCTCAGTAACATCAGGTGTGTCAGCAACATCAGGTGTCTCAGCAACATCAGATGTCTCAGTAACATCAGGTGTCTCAGCAACATCAGTTGTCTCAGAAACATCAGGTGTGTCAGCAACATCAGGTGTCTCAGCAACATCAGGTGTCTCAGTAACATCAGGTGTCTCAGCAACATCAGGTGTCTCAGTAACATCAGGTGTCTCAGAAACATCAGGTGTCTCAGTAACATCAGGTGTCTCAGTAACATCAGGTGTCTCAGCAAAAGCAGGTGTCTCAGTAACATCAGGTGTCTCAGTAACATCAGGTGTCTCAGTAACATCAGGTGTCTCAGTAACATCAGTAACATCAGGTGTCTCAGCAACATCAGGTCTCTCAGAAACATCAGGTGTCTCAGCAACAACAGGTGTCTCAGTAACATCAGGTGTCTCAGTAACATCAGGTGTCTCAGTCACATCAGTAACATCGGGTGTCTCAGCAACATCAGGTGTCTCAGTAACATCAGGTTCCTCAGTAACATCAGGTGTCTCAGTAACAACAGGTGTCTCAGCAACATCAGGTGTCTCAGTAACATCAGGTGCCTCAGTAACATCAGGTGTCTCAGTAACATCAGGTGTCTCAGCAACATCAGGTGTCTCAGCAACATCAGATGTCTCAGTAACATCAGGTGTCTCAGCAACATCAGTTGTCTCAGAAACATCAGGTGTGTCAGCAACATCAGGTGTCTCAGCAACATCAGGTGTCTCAGTAACATCAGGTGTCTCAGCAACATCAGGTGTCTCAGTAACATCAGGTGTCTCAGAAACATCAGGTGTCTCAGTATCATCAGGTGTCTCAGCAACATCAGGTGTCTCAGTAACATCAGTAACATCAGGTGTCTCAGTAACATCAGGTGCCTCAGTAACATCAGGTGTCTCAGCAACATCAGGTGTCTCAGTAACATCAGGTGTCTCAGTAACATCAGGTGTCTCAGCAACAATCGGTGTCTCAGTAACATCAGCTGTCTCAGCAACATCAGGTGTCTCAGTAACATCAGGTGTCTCAGCAAAAGCAGGTGTCTCAGTAACATCAGGTGTCTCAGTAACATCAGGTGCCTCAGTAACATCAGGTGTCTCAGAAACATCAGGTGTCTCAGTAACATCAGTTGTCTCAGTAACATCAGGTGTGTCAGCAACATCAGGTGTCTCAGCAACATCAGATGTCTCAGTAACATCAGGTGTCTCAGCAACATCAGTTGTCTCAGAAACATCAGGTGTGTCAGCAACATCAGGTGTCTCAGCAACATCAGGTGTCTCAGTAACATCAGGTGTCTCAGCAACATCAGGTGTCTCAGTAACATCAGGTGTCTCAGAAACATCAGGTGTCTCAGTAACATCAGGTGTCTCAGTAACATCAGGTGTCTCAGCAAAAGCAGGTGTCTCAGTAACATCAGGTGTCTCAGTAACATCAGGTGTCTCAGTAACATCAGGTGTCTCAGTAACATCAGTAACATCAGGTGTCTCAGCAACATCAGGTCTCTCAGAAACATCAGGTGTCTCAGCAACAACAGGTGTCTCAGTAACATCAGGTGTCTCAGTAACATCAGGTGTCTCAGTCACATCAGTAACATCGGGTGTCTCAGCAACATCAGGTGTCTCAGTAACATCAGGTTCCTCAGTAACATCAGGTGTCTCAGTAACAACAGGTGTCTCAGCAACATCAGGTGTCTCAGTAACATCAGGTGCCTCAGTAACATCAGGTGTCTCAGCAACATCAGTTGTCTCAGAAACATCAGGTGTGTCAGCAACATCAGGTGTCTCAGCAACATCAGGTGTCTCAGTAACATCAGGTGTCTCAGCAACATCAGGTGTCTCAGTAACATCAGGTGTCTCAGAAACATCAGGTGTCTCAGTATCATCAGGTGTCTCAGCAACATCAGGTGTCTCAGTAACATCAGTAACATCAGGTGTCTCAGTAACATCAGGTGCCTCAGTAACATCAGGTGTCTCAGCAACATCAGGTGTCTCAGTAACATCAGGTGTCTCAGTAACATCAGGTGTCTCAGCAACAATCGGTGTCTCAGTAACATCAGCTGTCTCAGCAACATCAGGTGTCTCAGTAACATCAGGTGTCTCAGCAAAAGCAGGTGTCTCAGTAACATCAGGTGTCTCAGTAACATCAGGTGCCTCAGTAACATCAGGTGTCTCAGAAACATCAGGTGTCTCAGTAACATCAGTTGTCTCAGTAACATCAGGTGTGTCAGCAACATCAGGTGTCTCAGCAACATCAGATGTCTCAGTAACATCAGGTGTCTCAGCAACATCAGTTGTCTCAGAAACATCAGGTGTGTCAGCAACATCAGGTGTCTCAGTAACATCAGGTGTCTCAGTAACATCAGGTGTCTCAGCAACATCAGGTGTCTCAGTAACATCAGGTGTCTCAGAAACATCAGGTGTCTCAGTAACATCAGGTGTCTCAGTAACATCAGGTGTCTCAGCAAAAGCAGGTGTCTCAGTAACATCAGGTGTCTCAGTAACATCAGGTGTCTCAGTAACATCAGGTGTCTCAGTAACATCAGTAACATCAGGTGTCTCAGCAACATCAGGTCTCTCAGAAACATCAGGTGTCTCAGCAACAACAGGTGTCTCAGTAACATCAGGTGTCTCAGTAACATCAGGTGTCTCAGTCACATCAGTAACATCGGGTGTCTCAGCAACATCAGGTGTCTCAGTAACATCAGGTTCCTCAGTAACATCAGGTGTCTCAGTAACAACAGGTGTCTCAGCAACATCAGGTGTCTCAGTAACATCAGGTGCCTCAGTAACATCAGGTGTCTCAGTAACATCAGGTGTCTCAGCAACATCAGGTGTCTCAGAAACATAAGGTGTCTCAGCAACATCAGGTGTCTCAGTAACATCAGGTGTCTCAGTAACATCAGGTGTCTCAGTAACATCAGTAACATCGGGTGTCTCAGCAACATCAGGTGTCTCAGTAACATCAGGTGTCTCAGTAACATCAGGTGTCTCAGAAACATCAGGTTCCTCAGTAACATCAGTAACATCAGGTGTCTCAGCAACATCAGGTCTCTCAGAAACATCAGGTGTCTCAGCAACAACAGGTGTCTCAGTAACATCAGGTGTCTCAGTAACATCAGGTGTCTCAGTCACATCAGTAACATCGGGTGTCTCAGCAACATCAGGTGTCTCAGTAACATCAGGTTCCTCAGTAACATCAGGTGTCTCAGTAACATCAGGTGTCTCAGCAACATCAGGTGTCTCAGTAACATCAGGTGTCTCAGTAACATCAGGTGTCTCAGCAACAATCGGTGTCTCAGTAACATCAGCTGTCTCAGCAACATCAGGTGTCTCAGTAACATCAGGTGTCTCAGCAAAAGCAGGTGTCTCAGTAACATCAGGTGTCTCAGTAACATCAGGTGCCTCAGTAACATCAGGTGTCTCAGAAACATCAGGTGTCTCAGTAACATCAGTTGTCTCAGTAACATCAGGTGTGTCAGCAACATCAGGTGTCTCAGCAACATCAGATGTCTCAGTAACATCAGGTGTCTCAGCAACATCAGTTGTCTCAGAAACATCAGGTGTGTCAGCAACATCAGGTGTCTCAGCAACATCAGGTGTCTCAGTAACATCAGGTGTCTCAGCAACATCAGGTGTCTCAGTAACATCAGGTGTCTCAGAAACATCAGGTGTCTCAGTAACATCAGGTGTCTCAGTAACATCAGGTGTCTCAGCAAAAGCAGGTGTCTCAGTAACATCAGGTGTCTCAGTAACATCAGGTGTCTCAGTAACATCAGTAACATCAGGTGTCTCAGCAACATCAGGTCTCTCAGAAACATCAGGTGTCTCAGCAACAACAGGTGTCTCAGCAACATCAGGTGTCTCAGTAACATCAGGTTCCTCAGTAACATCAGGTGTCTCAGTAACAACAGGTGTCTCAGCAACATCAGGTGTCTCAGTAACATCAGGTGCCTCAGTAACATCAGGTGTCTCAGTAACATCAGGTGTCTCAGCAACATCAGGTGTCTCAGAAACATAAGGTGTCTCAGCAACATCAGGTGTCTCAGTAACATCAGGTGTCTCAGTAACATCAGGTGTCTCAGTAACATCAGTAACATCGGGTGTCTCAGCAACATCAGGTGTCTCAGTAACATCAGGTGTCTCAGTAACATCAGGTGTCTCAGAAACATCAGGTGTCTCAGTAACATCAGTAACATCAGGTGTCTCAGCAACATCAGGTCTCTCAGAAACATCAGGTGTCTCAGCAACAACAGGTGTCTCAGTAACATCAGGTGTCTCAGTAACATCAGGTGTCTCAGTCACATCAGTAACATCGGGTGTCTCAGCAACATCAGGTGTCTCAGTAACATCAGGTTCCTCAGTAACATCAGGTGTCTCAGTAACATCAGGTGTCTCAGCAACATCAGGTGTCTCAGTAACATCAGGTGTCTCAGTAACATCAGGTGTCTCAGCAACAATCGGTGTCTCAGTAACATCAGCTGTCTCAGCAACATCAGGTGTCTCAGTAACATCAGGTGTCTCAGCAAAAGCAGGTGTCTCAGTAACATCAGGTGTCTCAGTAACATCAGGTGCCTCAGTAACATCAGGTGTCTCAGAAACATCAGGTGTCTCAGTAACATCAGTTGTCTCAGTAACATCAGGTGTGTCAGCAACATCAGGTGTCTCAGCAACATCAGATGTCTCAGTAACATCAGGTGTCTCAGCAACATCAGTTGTCTCAGAAACATCAGGTGTGTCAGCAACATCAGGTGTCTCAGCAACATCAGGTGTCTCAGTAACATCAGGTGTCTCAGCAACATCAGGTGTCTCAGTAACATCAGGTGTCTCAGTAACATCAGGTGTCTCAGCAACATCAGGTGTCTCAGTAACATCAGGTGTCTCAGTAACATCAGGTGTCTCAGTAACATCAGGTGCCTCAGTAACATCAGGTGTCTCAGCAACATCAGGTGTCTCAGTAACATCAGGTGTCTCAGTAACATCAGGTGTCTCAGCAACAATCGGTGTCTCAGTAACATCAGCTGTCTCAGCAACATCAGGTGTCTCAGTAACATCAGGTGTCTCAGCAAAAGCAGGTGTCTCAGTAACATCAGGTGTCTCAGTAACATCAGGTGCCTCAGTAACATCAGGTGTCTCAGAAACATCAGGTGTCTCAGTAACATCAGTTGTCTCAGTAACATCAGGTGTGTCAGCAACATCAGGTGTCTCAGCAACATCAGATGTCTCAGTAACATCAGGTGTCTCAGCAACATCAGTTGTCTCAGAAACATCAGGTGTGTCAGCAACATCAGGTGTCTCAGCAACATCAGGTGTCTCAGTAACATCAGGTGTCTCAGCAACATCAGGTGTCTCAGTAACATCAGGTGTCTCAGAAACATCAGGTGTCTCAGTAACATCAGGTGTCTCAGTAACATCAGGTGTCTCAGCAAAAGCAGGTGTCTCAGTAACATCAGGTGTCTCAGTAACATCAGGTGTCTCAGTAACATCAGGTGTCTCAGTAACATCAGTAACATCAGGTGTCTCAGCAACATCAGGTCTCTCAGAAACATCAGGTGTCTCAGCAACAACAGGTGTCTCAGTATCATCAGGTGTCTCAGTAACATCAGGTGTCTCAGTCACATCAGTAACATCGGGTGTCTCAGCAACATCAGGTGTCTCAGTAACATCAGGTTCCTCAGTAACATCAGGTGTCTCAGTAACAACAGGTGTCTCAGCAACATCAGGTGTCTCAGTAACATCAGGTGCCTCAGTAACATCAGGTGTCTCAGTAACATCAGGTGTCTCAGCAACATCAGGTGTCTCAGAAACATAAGGTGTCTCAGCAACATCAGGTGTCTCAGTAACATCAGGTGTCTCAGTAACATCAGGTGTCTCAGTAACATCAGTAACATCGGGTGTCTCAGCAACATCAGGTGTCTCAGTAACATCAGGTGTCTCAGTAACATCAGGTGTCTCAGAAACATCAGGTGTCTCAGTAACATCAGTAACATCAGGTGTCTCAGCAACATCAGGTCTCTCAGAAACATCAGGTGTCTCAGCAACAACAGGTGTCTCAGTAACATCAGGTGTCTCAGTAACATCAGGTGTCTCAGTCACATCAGTAACATCGGGTGTCTCAGCAACATCAGGTGTCTCAGTAACATCAGGTTCCTCAGTAACATCAGGTGTCTCAGTAACAACAGGTGTCTCAGCAACATCAGGTGTCTCAGTAACATCAGGTGCCTCAGTAACATCAGGTGTCTCAGTAACATCAGGTGTCTCAGCAACATCAGGTGTCTCAGAAACATAAGGTGTCTCAGCAACATCAGGTGTCTCAGTAACATCAGGTGTCTCAGTAACATCAGGTGTCTCAGTAACATCAGTAACATCGGGTGTCTCAGCAACATCAGTTGTCTCAGTAACATCAGGTTCCTCAGTAACATCAGTTGTCTCAGCAACATCAGGTGTCTCAGTAACATCAGGTGTCTCAGAAACATCAGGTGTCTCAGTAACATCAGGTGTCTCAGCAACATCAGGTGTCTCAGTAACATCAGTAACATCAGGTGTCTCAGTAACATCAGGTGCCTCAGTAACATCAGGTGTCTCAGCAACATCAGGTGTCTCAGTAACATCAGGTGTCTCAGTAACATCAGGTGTCTCAGCAACATCAGGTGTCTCAGTAACATCAGGTGTCTCAGCAACATCAGGTGTCTCAGTAACATCAGGTGTCTCAGCAAAAGCAGGTGTCTCAGTAACATCAGGTGTCTCAGTAACATCAGGTGTCTCAGTAACATCAGGTGTCTCAGTAACATCAGTAACATCAGGTGTCTCAGCAACATCAGGTGTCTCAGAAACATCAGGTGTCTCAGCAACATCAGGTGTCTCAGAAACATCAGGTGTCTCAGTAACATCAGGTGTCTCAGCAACATCAGGTGTCTCAGTAACATCAGTAACATCAGGTGCCTCAGTAACATCAGGTGTCTCAGTAACATCAGGTGTCTCAGTAACATCAGGTGTCTCAGTAACATCAGTAACATCAGGTGTCTCAGTAACATCAGGTGCCTCAGTAACATCAGGTGTCTCAGCAACATCAGGTGTCTCAGTAACATCAGTTGTCTCAGTAACATCAGGTGTGTCAGCAACATCAGGTGTCTCAGTAACATCAGGTGTCTCAGCAACATCAGTTGTCTCAGTAACATCAGGTGTGTCAGCAACATCAGGTGTCTCAGCAACATCAGTTGTCTCAGTAACATCAGGTGTCTCAGCAACATCAGGTGTCTCAGTAACATCAGGTGTCTCAGAAACATCAGGTGTCTCAGTAACATCAGGTGTCTCAGCAACATCAGGTGTCTCAGTAACATCAGTAACATCAGGTGTCTCAGTAACATCAGGTTCCTCAGTAACATCAGGTGTCTCAGCAACATCAGGTGTCTCAATAACATCAGGTGTCTCAGTAACATCAGGTGTCTCAGCAACATCAGGTGTCTCAGTAACATCAGGTGTCTCAGCAACATCAGGTGTCTCAGTAACATCAGGTGTCTCAGCAAAAGCAGGTGTCTCAGTAACATCAGGTGTCTCAGTAACATCAGGTGTCTCAGTAACATCAGGTGTCTCAGTAACATCAGTAACATCAGGTGTCTCAGCAACATCAGGTCTCTCAGAAACATCAGGTGTCTCAGCAACATCAGTTGTCTCAGTAACATCAGGTGTCTCAGTAACATCAGGTGTCTCAGTCACATCAGTAACATCGGGTGTCTCAGCAACATCAGGTGTCTCAGTAACATCAGGTTCCTCAGTAACATCAGGTGTCTCAGTAACAACAGGTGTCTCAGTAACATCAGGTGTCTCAGTAACATCAGGTGCCTCAGTAACATCAGGTGTCTCAGTAACATCAGGTGTCTCAGCAACATCAGGTGTCTCAGAAACATAAGGTGTCTCAGCAACATCAGGTGTCTCAGTAACATCAGGTGTCTCAGTAACATCAGGTGTCTCAGTAACATCAGTAACATCGGGTGTCTCAGCAACATCAGGTGTCTCAGTAACATCAGGTTCCTCAGTAACATCAGGTGTCTCAGCAACATCAGGTGTCTCAGTAACATCAGGTGTCTCAGAAACATCAGGTGTCTCAGTAACATCAGGTGTCTCAGCAACATCAGGTGTCTCAGTAACATCAGTAACATCAGGTGTCTCAGTAACATCAGGTGCCTCAGTAACATCAGGTGTCTCAGCAACATCAGGTGTCTCAGTAACATCAGGTGTCTCAGTAACATCAGGTGTCTCAGCAACATCAGGTGTCTCAGTAACATCAGGTGTCTCAGCAACATCAGGTGTCTCAGTAACATCAGGTGTCTCAGCAAAAGCAGGTGTCTCAGTAACATCAGGTGTCTCAGTAACATCAGGTGTCTCAGTAACATCAGGTGTCTCAGCAACATCAGGTGTCTCAGTAACATCAGTAACATCAGGTGTCTCAGTAACATCAGGTTCCTCAGTAACATCAGGTGTCTCAGCAACATCAGGTGTCTCAATAACATCAGGTGTCTCAGTAACATCAGGTGTCTCAGCAACATCAGGTGTCTCAGTAACATCAGGTGTCTCAGCAACATCAGGTGTCTCAGTAACATCAGGTGTCTCAGCAAAAGCAGGTGTCTCAGTAACATCAGGTGTCTCAGTAACATCAGGTGTCTCAGTAACATCAGGTGTCTCAGTAACATCAGTAACATCAGGTGTCTCAGCAACATCAGGTCTCTCAGAAACATCAGGTGTCTCAGCAACATCAGTTGTCTCAGTAACATCAGGTGTCTCAGTAACATCAGGTGTCTCAGTCACATCAGTAACATCGGGTGTCTCAGCAACATCAGGTGTCTCAGTAACATCAGGTTCCTCAGTAACATCAGGTGTCTCAGTAACAACAGGTGTCTCAGTAACATCAGGTGTCTCAGTAACATCAGGTGCCTCAGTAACATCAGGTGTCTCAGTAACATCAGGTGTCTCAGCAACATCAGGTGTCTCAGAAACATAAGGTGTCTCAGCAACATCAGGTGTCTCAGTAACATCAGGTGTCTCAGTAACATCAGGTGTCTCAGTAACATCAGTAACATCGGGTGTCTCAGCAACATCAGGTGTCTCAGTAACATCAGGTTCCTCAGTAACATCAGGTGTCTCAGCAACATCAGGTGTCTCAGTAACATCAGGTGTCTCAGAAACATCAGGTGTCTCAGTAACATCAGGTGTCTCAGCAACATCAGGTGTCTCAGTAACATCAGTAACATCAGGTGTCTCAGTAACATCAGGTGCCTCAGTAACATCAGGTGTCTCAGCAACATCAGGTGTCTCAGTAACATCAGGTTTCTCAGTAACATCAGGTGTCTCAGCAACATCAGGTGTCTCAGTAACATCAGGTGTCTCAGCAACATCAGGTGTCTCAGTAACATCAGGTGTCTCAGCAAAAGCAGGTGTCTCAGTAACATCAGGTGTCTCAGTAACATCAGGTGTCTCAGTAACATCAGGTGTCTCAGTAACATCAGTAACATCAGGTGTCTCAGCAACATCAGCTGTCTCAGAAACATCAGGTGTCTCAGCAACATCAGGTGTCTCAGTAACATCAGGTGCCTCAGTAACATCAGGTGTCTCAGTAACATCAGTAACATCGGGTGTCTCAGCAACATCAGGTGTCTCAGTAACATCAGGTTCCTCAGTAACATCAGGTGTCTCAGTAACATCAGGTGCCTCAGTAACATCAGGTGTCTCAGTAACATCAGGTGTCTCAGTAACATCAGGTGTCTCAGTAACATCAGGTGTCTCAGCAACATCAGGTGTCTCAGTAACATCAGGTGTCTCAGCAAAAGCAGGTGTCTCAGTAACATCAGGTGTCTCAGTAACATCAGGTGTCTCAGTAACATCAGGTGTCTCAGTAACATCAGTAACATCAGGTGTCTCAGCAACATCAGGTGTCTCAGAAACATCAGGTGTCTCAGCAACATCAGGTGTCTCAGTAACATCAGGTGTCTCAGTAACATCAGGTGTCTCAGTAACATCAGTAACATCGGGTGTCTCAGCAACATCAGGTGTCTCAGTAACATCAGGTTCCTCAGTAACATCAGGTGTCTCAGTAACATCAGGTGCCTCAGTAACATCAGGTGTCTCAGTAACATCAGGTGTCTCAGTAAAATCAGGTGTCTCAGTAACATCAGTAACATCAGGTGTCTCAGTAACATCAGGTGTCTCAATAACATCAGGTGTCTCAGCAACATCAGGTGTCTCAGCAACAGCAGGTGTCTCAGTAACATCAGGTGTCTCAGTAACATCAGGTGTCTCAGCAACATCAGGTGTCTCAGTAATATCAGGTGTCTCAGTAACATCAGGTGTCTCAGCAACATCAGTTGTCTCAGTAACATCAGGTGTCTCAGCAACATCAGGTGTCTCAGTAACATCAGGTGTCTCAGCAACATCAGGTGTCTCAGTAACATCAGGTGTCTCAGCAACAGCAGGTGTCTCAGTAACATCAGGTGTCTCAGTAACATCAGGTGTCTCAGTAACATCAGTAATATCAGGTGTCTCAGCAACATCAGGTGTCTCAGTAACATCAGGTGTCTCAGCAAGATCAGGTGTCTCAGTAACATCAGGTGTCTCAGTAACATCAGGTGTCTCAGTAACATCAGTAACATCAGGTGTCTCAGCAACATCAGGTGCCTCAGTAACATCAGGTGTCTCCGTAACATCAGGTGTCTCGGCAACATCAGGTGTCTCAGTAACATCAGCTGCCTCAATAACATCAGGTGTCTCAGTAACATCAGGTTTCTCAGTAACATAAGGTGTCTCAGTAACATCAGGTGTCTCAGCAACATCAGGTGTCTCAGTAACATCAGTAACAACAGGTGTCTCAGTAACATCAGGTGCCTCAGTAACATCAGGTGTCTCAGCAACATCAGGTGTCTCAGTAATATCAGGTGTCTCAGTAACATCAGGTGTCTCAGCAACATCAGTTGTCTCAGTAACATCAGGTGTCTCAGCAACATCAGGTGTCTCAGTAACATCAGGTGTCTCAGCAAAAGCAGGTGTATCAGTAACATCAGGTGTCTCAGTAACATCAGGTGTCTCAGTAACATCAGGTGTCTCAGTAACATCAGTAACATCAGGTGTCTCAGCAACATCAGGTGTCTCAGAAACATCAGGTGTCTCAGCAACATCAGGTGTCTCAGTAACATCAGGTGTCTCAGTAACATCAGGTGTCTCAGTAATATCAGTAACATCGGGTGTCTCAGCAACATCAGGTGTCTCAGATACATCAGGTTCCTCACTAACATCAGGTGTCTCAGTAACATCAGGTGTCTCAGCAACATCAGGTGTGTCAGTAACATAAGGTGTCTCAGTAACATCAGGTGTCTCAGCAACATCAGGTGTCTCAGTAACATCAGGTGTCCCAGCAACATCAGGTGTCTCAGTAACATCAGGTGTCTCAGCAAAAGCAGGTGTATCAGTAACATCAGGTGTCTCAGTAACATCAGGTGTCTCAGTAACATCAGGTGTCTCAGCAAAAGCAGGTGTATCAGTAACATCAGGTGTCTCAGTAACATCAGGTGTCTCAGTAACATCAGGTGTCTCAGTAACATCAGTAACATCAGGTGTCTCAGTAACATCAGTAACATCAGGTGTCTCAGCAACATCAGGTGTCTCAGAAACATCAGGTGTCTCAGCAACATCAGGTGTCTCAGTAACATCAGGTGTCTCAGTAACATCAGGTGTCTCAGTAACATCAGTAACATCGGGTGTCTCAGCAACATCAGGTGTCTCAGATACATCAGGTTCCTCACTAACATCAGGTGTCTCAGTAACATCAGGTGTCTCAGCAACATCAGGTGTGTCAGTAACATAAGGTGTCTCAGTAACATCAGGTGTCTCAGCAACATCAGGTGTCTCAGTAACATCAGGTGTCCCAGCAACATCAGGTGTCTCAGTAACATCAGGTGTCTCAGCAAAAGCAGGTGTATCAGTAACATCAGGTGTCTCAGTAACATCAGGTGTCTCAGTAACATCAGTAACATCAGGTGTCTCAGCAACATCAGGTGTCTCAGAAACATCAGGTGTCTCAGTAACATCAGGTGTCTCAGTAACATCAGGTGTCTCAGTAACATCAGTAACATCGGGTGTCTCAGCAACATCAGGTGTCTCAGATACATCAGGTTCCTCACTAACATCTGGTGTCTCAGTAACATCAGGTGTCTCAGCAACATCAGGTGTCTCAGTAACATCAGGTGTCTCAGTAACATCAGGTGTCTCAGTAACATCAGGTGTCTCAGTAACATAAGGTGTCTCAGTAACATCAGGTGTCTCAGTAACATCAGTAACATCAGTTGTCTCAGTAACATCAGGTGTCTCAGTAACAGCAGGTGTCTCAGTAACATCAGGGTTCTCAGTAACATCAGGTGTCTCAGTAACATCAGCTGTCTTAGTAACATCATGTGTCTTAATAACATCAGGTGTCTCAGTAACATCAGGTGTCTCAGTAACATCAGGGTTCTCAGTAACATCAGGTGTCTCAGTAACATCAGCTGTCTTAGTAACATCATGTGTCTCAGAAAAATCAGGTGTCTCAGTAACATTAGCTGTCTCAGTAACATCAGGTGTCTCAGTAACATCAGGTGCCTCAGTAACATCAGGTGTCTCAGCAACATCAGGTGTCTCAGTAACATCAGTTGTCTCAGTAACATCAGGTGTGTCAGCAACATCAGGTGTCTCAGCAACATCAGATGTCTCAGTAACATCAGGTGTCTCAGCAACATCATTTGTCTCAGTAACATCAGGTGTGTCAGCAACATCAGGTGTCTCAGCAACATCAGGTGTCTCAGTAACATCAGGTGTCTCAGCAACATCAGGTGTCTCAGTGACATCAGGTGTCTCAGAAACATCAGGTGTCTCAGTAACATCAGGTGTCTCAGCAACATCAGGTGTCTCAGTAACATCAGTAACATCAGGTGTCTCAGTAACATCAGGTGTCTCAGTAAGATCAGGTGTCTCAGTAATATCAGGTGTCTCAGCAACAGCAGGTGTCTCAGTAACATCAGGTGTATAAGTAACAGCAGGTGTCTCAGTAACATCAGGTGTCTAAGTAACATCAGTAACATCAGGTGTCTCAGCAACATCAGGTGTCTCAGTAACATCAGTAACATCAGGTGTCTCAGTAACATCAGGTGTCTCAATAACATCAGGTG
The DNA here is from genome assembly GCF_905237065.1 of Salmo salar. Lineage (NCBI taxonomy): Eukaryota > Metazoa > Chordata > Actinopteri > Salmoniformes > Salmonidae > Salmo > Salmo salar. The sequence goes on from NC_059450.1 coordinate 105,320,645, forward strand.
TCTCAGCAACATCAGGTGTCTCAGCAACAGCAGGTGTCTCAGTAACATCAGGTGTCTCAGTAACATCAGGTGTCTCAGTAACATCAGGTGTCTCAGTAACATCAGGTGTCTCAGTAACATCAGTAACATCAGGTGTCTCAGCAACAGCAGGTGTCTCAGTAACATCCGGTGTCTCAGTAACATCAGGTGTCTCAGTAACATCAGGGTTCTCAGTAACATCAGGTGTCTCAGTAACATCAGGTGTCTTAGTAACATCGGGTGTCTCAGCAAAAAATCAGGTGTCTCAGTAACATTAGCTGTCTCAGTAACATCAGGTGCCTCAGTAACATCAGGTGTCTCAGTGACATCAGCTGTCTTAGTAACATCAAGTGTCTCAGTAACATCAGGTGTTTCAGTAACATCAGGGTTCTCAGTAACATCAGGTGTCTCAGTAAAATCAGGTGTCTTAGTAACATCGGGTGTCTCAGCAAAATCAGGTGTCTCAGTAACATTAGCTGTCTCAGTAACATCAGGTGCCTCAGTAACATCAGGTGTCTCAGTAACATCAGGTGTCTCAGCAACATCAGGTGTCTCAGTAACATCAGGTGTCTCAGCAACTGCAGGTGTCTCAGTGACATCAGGTGTCTCAGTAACTTCAGGTGTCTCAGTAACATCAGTAACATCAGGTGTCTCAGTAACATCAGGTGCCTCAGTAACATCAGGTGTCTCAGCAACATCAGGTGTCTCAGTAACATCAGGTGTCTCAGTACATCAGGTGTCTCAGCAACATCAGGTGTCTCAGTAACATCAGGTGTCTCAGCAACAGCAGGTGTCTCAGTAACATCAGGTGTCTCAGTAACATCAGGTGTCTCAGTAACATTAGTAATATCAGGTGTCTCAGCAACATCAGGTGTCTCAGTAACATCAGGTGTCTCAGCAACATCAGGTGTCTCAGTAACATCAGGTGTATCAGTAACAGCAGGTGTCTCAGTAACATCAGGTGTCTCAGTAACATCAGTAACATCAGGTGTCTCAGCAACATCAGGTGTCTCAGTAACATCAGTAACATCAGGTGTCTCAGTAACATCAGGTGTCTCAATAACATCAGGTGTCTCAGCAACATCAGGTGTCTCAGCAACAGCAGGTGTCTCAGTAACATCAGGTGTCTCAGTAACATCAGGTGTCTCAGTAACATCATGTGTCTCAGTAACATCAGTAACATCAGGTGTCTCAGCAACAGCAGGTGTCTCAGTAACATCAGGTGTCTCAGTAACATCAGGTGTCTCAGTAACATCAGGGTTCTCAGTAACATCAGGTGTCTCAGTAACATCAGGTGTCTTAGTAACGTCGGGTGTCTCAGCAAAATCAGGTGTCTCAGTAACATTAGCTGTCTCAGTAACATCAGGTGCCTCAGTAACATCAGGTGTCTCAGTAACATCAGGTGTCTCAGCAACATCAGGTGTCTCAGTAACATCAGGTGTCTCAGCAACAGCAGGTGTCTCAGTGACATCAGGTGTCTCAGTAACATCAGGTGTCTCAGTAACATCAGTAACATCAGGTGTCTCAGTAACATCAGGTGCCTCAGTAACATCAGGTAACTCAGCAACATCAGGTTTCTCAGTAACATCAGATGTCTCAGTAACATCAGGTGTCTCAGCAACATCAGGTGTCTCAGTAACATCAGGTGTCTCAGCAACAGCAGGTGTCTCAGTAACATCAGGTGTCTCAGTAACATCAGGTGTCTCAGTAACATCAGTAATATCAGGTGTCTCAGCAACATCAGGTGTCTCAGTAACATCAGGTGTCTCAGCAACATCAGGTGTCTCAGTAACATCAGGTGTCTCAGTAACATCAGGTGTCTCAGTAACATCAGTAACATCAGGTGTCTCAGCAACATCAGGTGCCTCAGTAACATCAGGTGTCTCCGTAACATCAGGTGTCTCAGCAACATCAGGTGTCTCAGTAACATCAGGTGCCTCAATAACATCAGGTGTCTCAGTAACATCAGGTTTCTTAGTAACATAAGGTGTCTCAGTAACATCAGGTGTCTCAGCAACAGCAGGTGTCTCAGTAACATCAGTAACATCAGGTGTCTCAGTAACATCATGTGCCTCAGTAACATCAGGTGTCTCAGCAACATCAGGTGTCTCAGTAACATCAGGTGTCTCAGTAACATCAGGTGTCTCAGCAACATCAGGTGTCTCAGTAACATCAGGTGTCTCAGCAACATCAGGTGTCTCAGTAACATCAGGTGTCTCAGCAAAAGCAGGTGTATCAGTAACATCAGGTGTCTCAGTAACATCAGGTGTCTCAGTAACATCAGGTGTCTCAGTAACATCAGTAACATCAGGTGTCTCAGCAACATCAGGTGTCTCAGAAACATCAGGTGTCTCAGCAACATCAGGTGTCTCAGTAACATCAGGTGTCTCAGTAACATCAGGTGTCTCAGTAACATCAGTAACATCGGGTGTCTCAGCAACATCAAGTGTCTCAGATACATCAGGTTCCTCACTAACATCAGGTGTCTCAGTAACATCAGGTGTCTCAGCAACATCAGGTGTCTCAGTAACATCAGGTGTCTCAGTAACATCAGGGTTCTCAGCAACATCAGGTGTCTCAGTAACATCAGGTGTCTCAGCAACATCAGGTGTCTCAGTAACATCAGGTGTCTCATCAAAAGCAGGTGTATCAGTAACATCAGGTTTCTCAGTAACATCAGGTGTCTCAGTAACATCAGGTGTCTCAGTAACATCAGTAACATCAGGTGTCTCAGCAACATCAGGTGTCTCAGAAACATCAGGTGTCTCAGCAACATCAGGTGTCTCAGTAACATCAGGTGTCTCAGTAACATCAGGTGTCTCAGTAACATCAGTAACATCGGGTGTCTCAGCAACATCAGGTGTCTCAGATACATCAGGTTCCTCACTAACATCAGGTGTCTCAGTAACATCAGGTGTCTCAGCAACATCAGGTGTCTCAGTAACATCAGGTGCCTCAGTAACATCAGGTGTCTCAGTAACATCAGGTGTCTCAGTAACATCAGTAACATCAGGTGTCTCAGCAACATCAGTTGTCTCAGTAACATCAGGTGTCTCAGTAACAGCAGGTGTCTCAGCAACATCAGGTGTCTCAGTAACATCAGGTGTCTCAGACACATCAGGTGTCTCAGTGACATCAGGTGTCTTAGGAACATCAGGTGTCTCACTAACATCAGGTGCCTCAGTAACATCAGGTGTCTCAGTAACATCAGGTGTCTCAGTAACATCAGTAACATCAGGTGTCTCAGTAACATCAGGTGTCTCAGTAACATCAGGTGTCTCAGTAACATCAGGTGTCTCAGCATCATCAGGTGTCTCAGTAACATCAGGTTTCTCAGCAACAGCAGGTGTCTCAGTGACATCAGGTGTCTCAGTAACATCAGGTGTCTCAGTAACATCAGTAACATCAGGTGTCTCAGTAACATCAGGTGCCTCAGTAACATCAGGTAACTCAGCAACATCAGGTTTCTCAGTAACATCAGATGTCTCAGTAACATCAGGTGTCTCAGCAACATCAGGTGTCTCAGTAACATCAGGTGTCTCAGCAACAGCAGGTGTCTCAGTAACATCAGGTGTCTCAGTAACATCAGGTGTCTCAGTAACATCAGTAATATCAGGTGTCTCAGCAACATCAGGTGTCTCAGTAACATCAGGTGTCTCAGCAACATCAGGTGTCTCAGCAACATCAGGTGTCTCAGTAACATCAGGTGTCTCAGTAACATCAGGTGTCTCAGTAACATCAGTAACATCAGGTGTCTCAGCAACATCAGGTGCCTCAGTAACATCAGGTGTCTCCGTAACATCAGGTGTCTCAGCAACATCAGGTGCCTCAATAACATCAGGTGTCTCAGTAACATCAGGTTTCTCAGTAACATAAGGTGTCTCAGTAACATCAGGTGTCTCAGCAACATCAGGTGTCTCAGTAACATCAGTAACATCAGGTGTCTCAGTAACATCAGGTGCCTCAGTAACATCAGGTGTCTCAGCAACATCAGGTGTCTCAGTAACATCAGGTGTCTCAGTAACATCAGGTGTCTCAGCAACATCAGGTGTCTCAGCAACATCAGGTGTCTCAGTAACATCAGGTGTCTCAGCAAAAGCAGGTGTATCAGTAACATCAGGTGTCTCAGTAACATCAGGTGTCTCAGTAACATCAGGTGTCTCAGTAACATCAGTAACATCAGGTGTCTCAGCAACATCAGGTGTCTCAGAAACATCACGTGTCTCAGCAACATCAGGTGTCTCAGTAACATCAGGTGTCTCAGTAACATCAGGTGTCTCAGTAACATCAGTAACATCGGGTGTCTCAGCAACATCAGGTGTCTCAGATACATCAGGTTCCTCACTAACATCAGGTGTCTCAGTAACATCAGGTGTCTCAGCAACATCAGGTGTCTCAGTAACATCAGGTGTCTCAGTAACATCAGGTGTCTCAGCAACATCAGGTGTCTCAGTAACATCAGGTGTCTCAGCAACATCAGGTGTCTCAGTAACATCAGGTGTCTCAGAAAAAGCAGGTGTCTCAGTAACATCAGGTGTCTCAGTAACATCAGTAACATCAGGTGTCTCAGCAACATCAGGTGTCTCAGAAACATCAGGTGTCTCAGCAACATCAGGTGTCTCAGTAACATCAGGTGTCTCAGTAACATCAGGTGTCTCAGTAACATCAGTAACATCGGGTGTCTCAGCTACATCAGGTGTCTCAGATACATCAGGTTCCTCACTAACATCAGGTGTCTCAGTAACATCAGGTGTCTCAGCAACATCAGGTGTCTCAGTAACATCAGGTGCCTCAGTAACATCAGGTGTCTCAGCAACATCAGATGTCTCAGTAACATAAGGTGTCTCAGTAACATCAGGTGTCTCAGTAACATCAGTAATATCAGGTGTCTCAGCAACATCAGGTGTCTCAGTAACATCAGGTGTCTCAGCAACATCAGGTGTCTCAGCAACATCAGGTGTCTCAGTAACATCAGGTGTCTCAGTAACATCAGGTGTCTCAGTAACATCAGTAACATCAGGTGTCTCAGCAACATCAGGTGCCTCAGTAACATCAGGTGTCTCCGTAACATCAGGTGTCTCAGCAACATCAGGTGCCTCAATAACATCAGGTGTCTCAGTAACATCAGGTTTCTCAGTAACATAAGGTGTCTCAGTAACATCAGGTGTCTCAGCAACATCAGGTGTCTCAGTAACATCAGTAACATCAGGTGTCTCAGTAACATCAGGTGCCTCAGTAACATCAGGTGTCTCAGCAACATCAGGTGTCTCAGTAACATCAGGTGTCTCAGTAACATCAGGTGTCTCAGCAACATCAGGTGTCTCAGCAACATCAGGTGTCTCAGTAACATCAGGTGTCTCAGCAAAAGCAGGTGTATCAGTAACATCAGGTGTCTCAGTAACATCAGGTGTCTCAGTAACATCAGGTGTCTCAGTAACATCAGTAACATCAGGTGTCTCAGCAACATCAGGTGTCTCAGAAACATCACGTGTCTCAGCAACATCAGGTGTCTCAGTAACATCAGGTGTCTCAGTAACATCAGGTGTCTCAGTAACATCAGTAACATCGGGTGTCTCAGCAACATCAGGTGTCTCAGATACATCAGGTTCCTCACTAACATCAGGTGTCTCAGTAACATCAGGTGTCTCAGCAACATCAGGTGTCTCAGTAACATCAGGTGTCTCAGTAACATCAGGTGTCTCAGCAACATCAGGTGTCTCAGTAACATCAGGTGTCTCAGCAACATCAGGTGTCTCAGTAACATCAGGTGTCTCAGAAAAAGCAGGTGTCTCAGTAACATCAGGTGTCTCAGTAACATCAGTAACATCAGGTGTCTCAGCAACATCAGGTGTCTCAGAAACATCAGGTGTCTCAGCAACATCAGGTGTCTCAGTAACATCAGGTGTCTCAGTAACATCAGGTGTCTCAGTAACATCAGTAACATCGGGTGTCTCAGCTACATCAGGTGTCTCAGATACATCAGGTTCCTCACTAACATCAGGTGTCTCAGTAACATCAGGTGTCTCAGCAACATCAGGTGTCTCAGTAACATCAGGTGCCTCAGTAACATCAGGTGTCTCAGCAACATCAGATGTCTCAGTAACATAAGGTGTCTCAGTAACATCAGGTGTCTCAGTAACATCAGTAACATCAGGTGTCTCAGCAACATCAGTTGTCTCAGTAACATAAGGTGTCTCAGTAACAGCAGGTGTCTCAGGAAAATCAGGTGTCTCAGTAACATCAGGTGTCTCAGACACATCAGGTGTCTCAGTGACATCAGGTGTCTTAGTAACATCAGGTGTCTCAGTAACATCAGGTGTCTCAGTAACATCAGGGTTCTCAGTAACATCAGGTGTCTCAGTAACATCAGGTGTCTTAGTAACATCATGTGTCTCAGAAAAATCAGGTGTATCAGTAACATTAGCTGTCTCAGTAACACCATGTGCCTCAGTAACATCAGGTGTCGCAGTAACATCAGGTGTCTCAGTAACATCAGTAACATCAGGTGCCTCAGTAACATCAGGTGTCTCAGCAACATCAGGTGTCTCAGTAACATCAGTTGTCTCAGTAACATCAGGTGTGTCAGCAACATCAGGTGTCTCAGCAACATCAGATGTCTCAGTAACATCAGGTGTCTCAGCAACATCAGTTGTCTCAGTAACATCAGGTGTGTCAGCAACATCAGGTGTCTCAGTAACATCAGGTGTCTCAGCAACATCAGGTGTCTCAGTAACATCAGGTGTCTCAGAAACATCAGGTGTCTCAGTAACATCAGGTGTCTCAGCAACATCAGGTGTCTCAGTAACATCAGTAACATCAGGTGTCTCAGTAACATCAGGTGTCTCAGTAACATCAGGTGTCTCAGTAATATCAGGTGTCTCAGCAACAGCAGGTGTCTCAGTAACATCAGGTGTATCAGTAACAGCAGGTGTCTCAGTAACATCAGGTGTCTCAGTAACATCAGTAACATCAGGTGTCTCAGCAACATCAGGTTTCTCAGTAACATCAGTAACATCAGGTGTCTCAGTAACATCAGGTGTCTCAATAACATCAGGTGTCTCAGCAACATCAGGTGTCTCAGCAACAGCAGGTGTCTCAGTAACATCAGGTGTCTCAGTAACATCAGGTGTCTCAGTAACATCAGGTGTCTCAGTAACATCAGTAACATCAGGTGTCTCAGCAACAGCAGGTGTCTCAGTAACATCAGGTGTCTCAGTAACATCAGGTGTCTCAGTAACATCAGGGTTCTCAGTAACATCAGGTGTCTCAGTAACATCAGGTGTCTTAGTAACATCGGGTGTCTCAGCAAAATCAGGTGTCTCAGTAACATTTGCTGTCTCAGTAACATCAGGTGCCTCAGTAACATCAGGTGTCTCAGTGACATCAGCTGTCTTAGTAACATCAAGTGTCTCAGTAACATCAGCTGTCTTAGTAACATCAAGTGTCTCAGTAACATCAGGTGTTTCAGTAACATCAGGTGTCTCAGTAAAATCAGGTGTCTTAGTAACATCGGGTGTCTCAGCAAAATCAGGTGTCTCAGTAACATTAGCTGTCTCAGTAACATCAGGTGCCTCAGTAACATCAGGTGTCTCAGTAACATCAGGTGTCTCAGCAACATCAGGTGTCTCAGTAACAACAGGTGTCTCAGCAACAGCAGGTGTCTCAGTGACATCAGGTGTCTCAGTAACATCAGGTGTCTCAGTAACATCAGTAACATCAGGTGTCTCAGTAACATCAGGTGCCTCAGTAACATCAGGTGTCTCAGCAACATCAGGTGTCTCAGTAACATCAGGTGTCTCAGTAACATCAGGTGTCTCAGCAACATCAGGTGTCTCAGTAACATCAGGTGTCTCAGCAACAGCAGGTGTCTCAGTAACATCAGGTGTCTCAGTAACATCAGGTGTCTCAGTAACATCAGTAATATCAGGTGTCTCAGCAACATCAGGTTTCTCAGTAACATCAGGTGTCTCAGCATTATCAGGTGTCTCAGTAACATCAGGTGTCTCAGTAACATCAGGTGTCTCAGTAACATCAGGTGTCTCAGCAACATCAGGTGCCTCAGTAACATCAGGTGTCTCCGTAACATCAGGTGTCTCAGCAACATCAGGTGTCTGATTAACATCAGGTGCGTCAGTAACATCAGTAACATCGGGTGTCTCAGCTACATCAGGTGTCTCAGATACATCAGGTTCCTCACTAACATCAGGTGTCTCAGTAACATCAGGTGTCTCAGCAACATCAGGTGTCTCAGTAACATCAGGTGCCTCAGTAACATCAGGTGTCTCAGTAACATCAGGTGTCTCAGTAACATAAGGTGTCTCAGTAACATCAGGTGTCTCAGTAACATCAGTAACATCAGGTGTCTCAGTAACATCAGGTGCCTCAGTAACATCAGGTGTCTACGCAACAGCAGGTGTCTCAGTAACATCAGGTGTATCAGTAACAGCAGGTGTCTCAGTAACATCAGGTGTCTCAGTAACATCAGTAACATCAGGTGTCTCAGCAACATCAGGTTTCTCAGTAACATCAGTAACATCAGGTGTCTCAGTAACATCAGGTGTCTCAATAACATCAGGTGTCTCAGCAACATCAGGTGTCTCAGCAACAGCAGGTGTCTCAGTAACATCAGGTGTCTCAGTAACATCAGGTGTCTCAGTAACATCAGGTGTCTCAGTAACATCAGTAACATCAGGTGTCTCAGCAACATTAGGTGTCTCATGTAACATCAGGTGTCTCAGTAACATCAGGTGTCTCAGTAACATCAGGGTTCTCAGTAACATCAGGTGTCTCAGTAACATCAGGTGTCTTAGTAACATCGGGTGTCTCAGCAAAATCAGGTGTCTCAGTAACATTAGCTGTCTCAGTAACATCAGGTGCCTCAGTAACATCAGGTGTCTCAGTGACATCAGCTGTCTTAGTAACATCAAGTGTCTCAGTAACATCAGCTGTCTTAGTAACATCAAGTGTCTCAGTAACATCAGGTGTTTCAGTAACATCAGGTGTCTCAGTAAAATCAGGTGTCTTAGTAACATCGGGTGTCTCAGCAAAATCAGGTGTCTAAGTAACATTAGCTGTCTCAGTAACATCAGGTGCCTTAGTAACATCAGGTGTCTCAGTAACATCAGGTGTCTCAGAAACATAAGGTGTCTCAGCAACATCAGGTGTCTAAGTAACATCAGGTGTCTCAGTAACATCAGGTGTCTCAGTAACATCAGTAACATCGGGTGTCTCAGCTACATCAGGTGTCTCAGATACATCAGGTTCCTCACTAACATCAGGTGTCTCAGTAACATCAGGTGTCTCAGCAACATCAGGTGTCTCAGTAACATCAGGTGCCTCAGTAACATCAGGTGTCTCAGTAACATCAGGTGTCTCAGTAACATAAGGTGTCTCAGTAACATCAGGTGTCTCAGTAACATCAGTAACATCAGGTGTCTCAGTAACATCAGGTGCCTCAGTAACATCAGGTGTCTACGCAACAGCAGGTGTCTCAGTAACATCAGGTGTATCAGTAACAGCAGGTGTCTCAGTAACATCAGGTGTCTCAGTAACATCAGTAACATCAGGTGTCTCAGCAACATCATGTTTCTCAGTAACATCAGTAACATCAGGTGTCTCAGTAACATCAGGTGTCTCAATAACATCAGGTGTCTCAGCAACATCAGGTGTCTCAGCAACAGCAGGTGTCTCAGTAACCTCAGGTGTCTCAGTAACATCAGGTGTCTCAGTAACATCAGGTGTCTCAGTAACATCAGTAACATCAGGTGTCTCAGCAACAGCAGGTGTCTCAGTAACATCAGGTGTCTCAGTAACATCAGGTGTCTCAGTAACATCAGGGTTCTCAGTAACATCAGGTGTCTCAGTAACATCAGGTGTCTTAGTAACATCGGGTGTCTCAGCAAAATCAGGTGTCTCAGTAACATTAGCTGTCTCAGTAACATCAGGTGCCTCAGTAACATCAGGTGTCTCAGTGACATCAGCTGTCTTAGTAACATCAAGTGTCTCAGTAACATCAGCTGTCTTAGTAACATCAAGTGTCTCAGTAACATCAGGTGTTTCAGTAACATCAGGTGTCTCAGTAAAATCAGGTGTCTTAGTAACATCGGGTGTCTCAGCAAAATCAGGTGTCTAAGTAACATTAGCTGTCTCAGTAACATCAGGTGCCTTAGTAACATCAGGTGTCTCAGTAACATCAGGTGTCTCAGCAACATCAGGTGTCTCAGTAACATCAGGTGTCTCAGCAACAGCAGGTGTCTCAGTGACATCAGGTGTCTCAGTAACATCAGGTGTCTCAGTAACATCAGTAACATCAGGTGTCTCAGTAACATCAGGTGTCTCAGCAACATCAGGTGTCTCAGTAACATCAGGTGTCTCAGTAACATCAGGTGTCTCAGCAACATCAGGTGTCTCAGTAACATCAGGTGTCTCAGCAACAGCAGGTGTCTCAGTAACATCAGGTGTCTCAGTAACATCAGGTGTCTCAGTAACATCAGTAATATCAGGTGTCTCAGCAACATCAGGTGTCTCAGTAACATCAGGTGTCTCAGTAACATCAGGTGTCTCAGTAACATCAGTAATATCAGGTGTCTCAGCAACATCAGGTGTCTCAGTAACATCAGGTGTCTCAGCATTATCAGGTGTCTCAGTAACATCAGGTGTCTCAGTAACATCAGGTGTCTCAGTAACATCAGTAACATCAGGTGTCTCAGCAACATCAGGTGCCTCAGTAACATCAGGTGTCTCCGTAACATCAGGTGTCTCAGCAACATCAGGTGTCTGATTAACATCAGGTGCCTCAATAACATCAGGTGTCTCAGTAACATCAGGTTTCTCAGTAACATAAGGTGTCTCAGTAACATCAGGTGTCTCAGCAACATCAGGTGTCTCAGTAACTTCAGTAACATCAGGTGTCTCAGTAACATCAGGTGCCTCAGTAACATCAGGTGTCTCAGCAACATCAGGTGTCTCAGTAACATCAGGTGTCTCAGTAACATCAGGTGTCTCAGCAACATCAGGTGTCTCAGTAACATCAGGTGTCTCAGCAACATCAGGTGTCTCAGTAACATCAGGTGTCTCAGCAAAAGCAGGTGTATCAGTAACATCAGGTGTCTCAGTAATATCAGGTGTCTCAGTAACATCAGGTGTCTCAGTAACATCAGTAACATCAGGTGTCTCAGCAACATCAGGTTTCTCAGTAACATCAGTAACATCAGGTGTCTCAGTAACATTAGCTGTCTCAGTAACATCAGGTGCCTCAGTAACATCAGGTGTCTCAGTGACATCAGCTGTCTTAGTAACATCAAGTGTCTCAGTAACATCAGCTGTCTTAGTAACATCAAGTGTCTCAGTAACATCAGGTGTTTCAGTAACATCAGGTGTCTCAGTAAAATCAGGTGTCTTAGTAACATCGGGTGTCTCAGCAAAATCAGGTGTCTCAGTAACATTAGCTGTCTCAGTAACATCAGGTGCCTCAGTAACATCAGGTGTCTCAGTAACATCAGGTGTCTCAGCAACATCAGGTGTCTCAGTAACATCAGGTGTCTCAGCAACAGCAGGTGTCTCAGTGACATCAGGTGTCTCAGTAACATCAGGTGTCTCAGTAACATCAGTAACATCAGGTGTCTCAGTAACATCAGGTGCCTCAGTAACATCAGGTGTCTCAGCAACATCAGGTGTCTCAGTAACATCAGGTGTCTCAGTAACATCAGGTGTCTCAGCAACATCAGGTGTCTCAGTAACATCAGGTGTCTCAGCAACAGCAGGTGTCTCAGTAACATCAGGTGTCTCAGTAACATCAGGTGTCTCAGTAACATCAGTAATATCAGGTGTCTCAGCAACATCAGGTGTCTCAGTAACATCAGGTGTCTCAGCATTATCAGGTGTCTCAGTAACATCAGGTGTCTCAGTAACATCAGGTGTCTCAGTAACATCAGGTGTCTCAGTAACATCAGGGTTCTCAGTAACATCAGGTGTCTCATTAACCTGTTAGGGCTAGGGGGCAGCATTGACACGGCTGGATAAAAAACATACCCGATTTAATCTGGTTACCACTCCTACTCAGTAACTAGAATATGCATATACTTATTACATATGGATAGAAAACACCCTAAATTTTCTAAAACTGTTTGAATGGTGTCTGTGAGTATAACAGAACTCAAATGGCAGGTCAAAACCTGAGAGATTCCTTTACAGGAAGTGGCCTGTCTGACCATTTCTGGAACTTCTTTGCCATCTCTATCATTTACTAAGGATCTCTGCTCTAACGTGACACTTCCCACGTCGTCCATAGGCTCTCATAGCCCGGGAAAAAAGAGAATGTCGTCATTCCAGCCCCAGGCTGAAACACATTATCGCCTTTCTCAAGTGGCCCATCAAGAGACACTAGCTGATGCGCGTGACCCCGACCGCCCCCGCCTTTGGGATTTTTTTCCTCTGTTTGCCGAAAAGGAGATTCCCTGTCGGAATTTTATCGCTTTTCTACGAGAAAAATGACGTAAAAATTGATTTTAAACAGCGGTTGACATGCTTCGACGTACGGCAATGGAATACTTTGAATTTTATTGTCAGGAATTGCGCCAAGCGCGACACTTCTTTACTATTTCGGATAGTGTCTGGAACGCATACGAACAAAACGCCGCTATTCGGATATAACGATGGATTATTTTGGACCAAACCAACATTTGTTATTGAAGTAGACGTCCTGGGTGTGCATTCTGACGAAGACAACAAAAGGTAATGACATTTTTATAATAGTAAATATGATTATGGTGAGTGCTAAACTTGCCGGGTGTCTAAATAGCGAGCCCGTGATGCCTGGGCTATGTACTTAGAATATTGCAAAATGTGCTTTCACCAAAAAGCTATTTTAAAATCGGACATATCGAGTGCATAGAGGAGGTCTGTATCTATAATTCTTAAAATAATTGTTATGCTTTTTGTGAACGTTTATCGTGAGTAATTTAGTAAAATGTTAGCGAATTCCCCAATAAGTTTGCGGGGGGTATGCTAGTTCTGAACGTCACATGCTAATGTAAAAAGCTGGTTTTTGATATAAATATGAACTTGATTGAACAAAACATGCATGTATTGTATAACATAATGTCCTAGGGTTGTCATCTGATGAAGATCATCAAAGGTGAGTGCTGCATTTAGCTGTCTTCTGGGTTTTGGTGACATTATATGCTGGCTTGAAAAATGGGTGTCTGATTATTTCTGGCTTGGTACTCTGCTGACATAATCTAATGTTTTGCTTTCGTTGTAAAGCCTTTTTGAAATCGGACAGTGTGGTTAGATTAACGAGAGTCTTATCTTTAAATGGCTGTAAAATAGTCATATGTTTGAGAAATTGAAGTAATAGGATTTTGAAGATTTTGAAAATCGCGCCACAGGCTGGCAGTGGATGTTACGTAGATGGGACGAATTCGTCCCGCCGGTCCCATAGAGGTTAACATCAGGTGTCTTAGTAACATCATGTGTCTCAGAAAAATCAGGTGTCTCAGTAACATTAGCTGTCTCAGTAACATCATGTGCCTCAGTAACATCAGGTGTCGCAGTAACATCAGGTGTCTCAGTAACATCAGTAACATCAGGTGTCTCAGTAACATCAGGTGCCTCAGTAACATCAGGTGTCTCAGCAACAGCAGGTGTCTCAGTAACATCAGGTGTATCAGTAACAGCAGGTGTCTCAGTAACATCAGGTGTCTCAGTAACATCAGTAACATCAGGTGTCTCAGCAACATCAGGTTTCTCAGTAACATCAGTAACATCAGGTGTCTCAGTAACATCAGGTGTCTCAATAACATCAGGTGTCTCAGCAACATCAGGTGTCTCAGCAACAGCAGGTGTCTCAGTAACATCAGGTGTCTCAGTAACATCAGGTGTCTCAGTAACATCAGGTGTCTCAGTAACATCAGTAACATCAGGTGTCTCAGCAACAGCAGGTGTCTCAGTAACATCAGGTGTCTCAGTAACATCAGGTGTCTCAGTAACATCAGGGTTCTCAGTAACATCAGGTGTCTCAGTAACATCAGGTGTCTCAGTAACATCGGGTGTCTCAGCAAAATCAGGTGTCTCAGTAACATTAGCTGTCTCAGTAACATCAGGTGCCTCAGTAACATCAGGTGTCTCAGTGACATCAGCTGTCTTAGTAACATCAAGTGTCTCAGTAACATCAGCTGTCTTAGTAACATCAAGTGTCTCAGTAACATCAGGTGTTTCAGTAACATCAGGTGTCTCAGTAAAATCAGGTGTCTTAGTAACATCGGGTGTCTCAGCAAAATCAGGTGTCTAAGTAACATTAGCTGTCTCAGTAACATCAGGTGCCTTAGTAACATCAGGTGTCTCAGTAACATCAGGTGTCTCAGCAACATCAGGTGTCTCAGTAACATCAGGTGTCTCAGCAACAGCAGGTGTCTCAGTGACATCAGGTGTCTCAGTAACATCAGGTGTCTCAGTAACATCAGTAACATCAGGTGTCTCAGTAACATCAGGTGTCTCAGCAACATCAGGTGTCTCAGTAACATCAGGTGTCTCAGTAACATCAGGTGTCTCAGCAACATCAGGTGTCTCAGTAACATCAGGTGTCTCAGCAACAGCAGGTGTCTCAGTAACATCAGGTGTCTCAGTAACATCAGGTGTCTCAGTAACATCAGTAATATCAGGTGTCTCAGCAACATCAGGTGTCTCAGTAACATCAGGTGTCTCAGCATTATCAGGTGTCTCAGTAACATCAGGTGTCTCAGTAACATCAGGTGTCTCAGTAACATCAGGTGTCTCAGCAACATCAGGTGCCTCAGTAACATCAGGTGTCTCCGTAACATCAGGTGTCTCAGCAACATCAGGTGTCTGATTAACATCAGGTGCCTCAGTAACATCAGTAACATCGGGTGTCTCAGCTACATCAGGTGTCTCAGATACATCAGGTTCCTCACTAACATCAGGTGTCTCAGTAACATCAGGTGTCTCAGCAACATCAGGTGTCTCAGTAACATCAGGTGCCTCAGTAACATCAGGTGTCTCAGTAACATCAGGTGTCTCAGTAACATAAGGTGTCTCAGTAACATCAGGTGTCTCAGTAACATCAGTAACATCAGGTGTCTCAGCAACATCAGTTGTCTCAGTAACATCAGGTGTCTCAGTAACAGCAGGTGTCTCAGCAACATCAGGTGTCTCAGTAACATCAGGTGTCTCAGACACATCAGGTGTCTCAGTGACATCAGGTGTCTTAGTAACATCAGGTGTCTCAGTAACATCAGGTGTCTCAGTAACATCAGGGTTCTCAGTAACATCAGGTGTCTCATTAACATCAGGTGTCTTAGTAACATCATGTGTCTCAGAAAAATCAGGTTTCTCAGTAACATTAGCTGTCTCAGTAACATCATGTGCCTCAGTAACATCAGGTGTCGCAGTAACATCAGGTGTCTCAGTAACATCAGTAACATCAGGTGTCTCAGTAACATCAGGTGCCTCAGTAACATCAGGTGTCTCAGCAACATCAGGTGTCTCAGTAACATCAGTTGTCTCAGTAACATCAGGTGTGTCAGCAACATCAGGTGTCTCAGCAACATCAGATGTCTCAGTAACATCAGGTGTCTCAGCAACATCAGTTGTCTCAGTAACATCAGGTGTGTCAGCAACATCAGGTGTCTCTGCAACATCAGGTGTCTCAGTAACATCAGGTGTCTCAGCAACATCAGGTGTCTCAGTAACATCAGGTGTCTCAGAAACATCAGGTGTCTCAGTAACATCAGGTGTCTCAGCAACATCAGGTGTCTCAGTAACATCAGTAACATCAGGTGTCTCAGTAACATCAGGTGTCTCAGTAACATCAGGTGTCTCAGTAATATCAGGTGTCTCAGCAACAGCAGGTGTCTCAGTAACATCAGGTGTCTCAGTAACATCAGTAACATCAGGTGTCTCAGCAACATCAGGTTTCTCAGTAACATCAGTAACATCAGGTGTCTCAGTAACATCAGGTGTCTCAATAACATCAGGTGTCTCAGCAACATCAGGTGTCTCAGCAACAGCAGGTGTCTCAGTAACATCAGATGTCTCAGTAACATCAGGTGTCTCAGTAACATCAGGTGTCTCAGTAACATCAGTAACATCAGGTGTCTCAGCAACAGCAGGTGTCTCAGTAACATCAGGTGTCTCAGTAACATCAGGTGTCTCAGTAACATCAGGGTTCTCAGTAACATCAGGTGTCTCAGTAACATCAGGTGTCTTAGTAACATTGGGTGTCTCAGCAAAATCAGGTGTCTCAGTAACATTAGCTGTCTCAGTAACATCAGGTGCCTCAGTAACATCAGGTGTCTCAGTGACATCAGCTGTCTTAGTAACATCAAGTGTCTCAGTAACATCAGCTGTCTTAGTAACATCAAGTGTCTCAGTAACATCAGGTGTTTCAGTAACATCAGGTGTCTCAGTAAAATCAGGTGTCTTAGTAACATCGGGTGTCTCAGCAAAATCAGGTGTCTCAGTAACATTAGCTGTCTCAGTAACATCAGGTGCCTCAGTAACATCAGGTGTCTCAGTAACATCAGGTGTCTCAGCAACATCAGGTGTCTCAGTAACATCAGGTGTCTCAGCAACAGCAGGTGTCTCAGTGACATCAGGTGTCTCAGTAACATCAGGTGTCTCAGTAACATCAGTAACATCAGGTGTCTCAGTAACATCAGGTGCCTCAGTAACATCAGGTGTCTCAGCAACATCAGGTGTCTCAGTAACATCAGGTGTCTCAGTAACATCAGGTGTCTCAGCAACATCAGGTGTCTCAGTAACATCAGGTGTCTCAGCAACATCAGGTGTCTCAGTAACATCAGGTGTCTCAGTAACATCAGGTGTCTCAGTAACATCAGTAATATCAGGTGTCTCAGCAACATCAGGTGTCTCAGTAACATCAGGTGTCTCAGCATTATCAGGTGTCTCAGTAACATCAGGTGTCTCAGTAACATCAGGTGTCTCAGTAACATCAGTAACATCAGGTGTCTCAGCAACATCAGGTGCCTCAGTAACATCAGGTGTCTCCGTAACATCAGGTGTCTCAGCAACATCAGGTGTCTGATTAACATCAGGTGCCTCAATAACATCAGGTGTCTCAGTAACATCAGGTTTCTCAGTAACATAAGGTGTCTCAGTAACATCAGGTGTCTCAGCAACATCAGGTGTCTCAGTAACTTCAGGTGTCTCAGCAACATCAGGTGCCTCAATAACATCAGGTGTCTCAGTAACATCAGGTTTCTCAGTAACATAAGGTGTCTCAGTAACATCAGGTGTCTCAGCAACATCAGGTGTCTCAGTAACATCAGGTGTCTCAGCAACATCAGGTGTCTCAGTAACATCAGGTGTCTCAGCATTATCAGGTGTCTCAGTAACATCAGGTGTCTCAGTAACATCAGGTGTCTCAGTAACATCAGTAACATCAGGTGTCTCAGCAACATCAGGTGCCTCAGTAACATCAGGTGTCTCCGTAACATCAGGTGTCTCAGCAACATCAGGTGTCTGATTAACATCAGGTGCCTCAATAACATCAGGTGTCTCAGTAACATCAGGTTTCTCAGTAACATAAGGTGTCTCAGTAACATCAGGTGTCTCAGCAACATCAGGTGTCTCAGTAACTTCAGTAACATCAGGTGTCTCAGTAACATCAGGTGCCTCAGTAACATCAGGTGTCTCAGCAACATCAGGTGTCTCAGCAACATCAGGTGTCTCAGTAACATCAGGTGTCTCAGCAACATCAGGTGTCTCAGTAACATCAGGTGTCTCAGCAAAAGCAGGTGTATCAGTAACATCAGGTGTCTCAGTAACATCAGGTGTCTCAGTAACATCAGGTGTCTCAGTAACATCAGTAACATCAGGTGTCTCAGCAACATCAGGTTTCTCAGTAACATCAGTAACATCAGGTGTCTCAGTAACATTAGCTGTCTCAGTAACATCAGGTGCCTCAGTAACATCAGGTGTCTCAGTGACATCAGCTGTCTTAGTAACATCAAGTGTCTCAGTAACATCAGCTGTCTTAGTAACATCAAGTGTCTCAGTAACATCAGGTGTTTCAGTAACATCAGGTGTCTCAGTAAAATCAGGTGTCTTAGTAACATCGGGTGTCTCAGCAAAATCAGGTGTCTCAGTAACATTAGCTGTCTCAGTAACATCAGGTGCCTCAGTAACATCAGGTGTCTCAGTAACATCAGGTGTCTCAGCAACATCAGGTGTCTCAGTAACATCAGGTGTCTCAGCAACAGCAGGTGTCTCAGTGACATCAGGTGTCTCAGTAACATCAGGTGTCTCAGTAACATCAGTAACATCAGGTGTCTCAGTAACATCAGGTGCCTCAGTAACATCAGGTGTCTCAGCAACATCAGGTGTCTCAGTAACATCAGGTGTCTCAGTAACATCAGGTGTCTCAGCAACATCAGGTGTCTCAGTAACATCAGGTGGCTCAGCAACAGCAGGTGTCTCAGTAACATCAGGTGTCTCAGTAACATCAGGTGTCTCAGTAACATCAGTAATATCAGGTGTCTCAGCAACATCAGGTGTCTCAGTAACATCAGGTGTCTCAGCATTATCAGGTGTCTCAGTAACATCAGGTGTCTCAGTAACATCAGGTGTCTCAGTAACATCAGTAACATCAGGTGTCTCAGCAACATCAGGTGCCTCAGTAACATCAGGTGTCTCAGTAACATCAGGTGGCTCAGCAACAGCAGGTGTCTCAGTAACATCAGGTGTCTCAGTAACATCAGGTGTCTCAGTAACATCAGTAATATCAGGTGTCTCAGCAACATCAGGTGTCTCAGTAACATCAGGTGTCTCAGCATTATCAGGTGTCTCAGTAACATCAGGTGTCTCAGTAACATCAGGTGTCTCAGTAACATCAGTAACATCAGGTGTCTCAGCAACATCAGGTGCCTCAGTAACATCAGGTGTCTCCGTAACATCAGGTGTCTCAGCACCATCAGGTGTCTGATTAACATCAGGTGCCTCAATAACATCAGGTGTCTCAGTAACATCAGGTTTCTCAGTAACATAAGGTGTCTCAGTAACATCAGGTGTCTCAGCAACATCAGGTGTCTCAGTAACTTCAGTAACATCAGGTGTCTCAGTAACATCAGGTGCCTCAGTAACATCAGGTGTCTAAGCAACATCAGGTGTCTCAGTAACATCAGGTGTCTCAGTAACATCAGGTGTCTCAGCAACATCAGGTGTCTCAGTAACATCAGGTGTCTCAGCAACATCAGGTGTCTCAGTAACATCAGGTGTCTCAGCAAAAGCAGGTGTATCAGTAACATCAGGTGTCTCAGTAACATCAGGTGTCTCAGTAACATCAGGTGTCTCAGTAACATCAGTAACATCAGGTGTCTCAGCAACATCAGGTGTCTCAGAAACATCAGGTGTCTCAGCAACATCAGGTGTCTCAGTAACATCAGGAGTCTCAGTAACATCAGGTGTCTCAGTAACATCAGTAACATCGGGTGTCTCAGCAACATCAGGTGTCTCAGATACATCAGGTTCCTCACTAACATCAGGTGTCTCAGTAACATCAGGTGTCTCAGCAACATCAGGTGTCTCAGTAACATCAGGTGCCTCAGTAACATCAGGTGTCTCAGTAACATCAGGTGTCTCAGTAACATAAGGTGTCTCAGTAACAGCAGGTGTCTCAGCAACATCAGGTGTCTCAGTAACATCAGGTGTCTCAGACACATCAGGTGTCTCAGTGACATCAGGTGTCTTAGTAACATCAGGTGTCTCAGTAACATCAGGTGTCTCAGTAACATCAGGGTTCTCAGTAACATCAGGTGTCTCAGTAACATCAGGTGTCTTAGTAACATCGGGTGTCTCAGCAAAATCAGGTGTCTCAGTAACATTAGCTGTCTCAGTAACATCATGTGCCTCAGTAACATCAGGTGTCGCAGTAACATCAGGTGTCTCAGTAACATCAGGTGTCTCAGTAACATCAGTAACATCAGGTGTCTCAGTAACATCAGGTGCCTCAGTAACATCAGGTGTCTCAGCATCATCAGGTGTCTCAGTAACATCAGTTGTCTCAGTAACATCAGGTGTGTCAGCAACATCAGGTGTCTCAGCAACATCAGATGTCTCAGTAACATCAGGTGTCTCAGCAACATCAGTTGTCTCAGTAACATCAGGTGTGTCAGCAACATCAGGTGTCTCAGCAACATCAGGTGTCTCAGTAACATCAGGTGTCTCAGCAACAGCAGGTGTCTCAGTAACATCAGGTGTCTCAGTAACATCAGGTGTCTCAGTAACATCAGTAATATCAGGTGTCTCAGCAACATCAGGTGTCTCAGTAACATCAGGTGTCTCAGCATTATCAGGTGTCTCAGTAACATCAGGTGTCTCAGTAACATCAGGTGTCTCAGTAACATCAGTAACATCAGCTGTCTCAGCAACATCAGGTGCCTCAGTAACATCAGGTGTCTCCGTAACATCAGGTGTCTCAGCAACATCAGGTGTCTGATTAACATCAGGTGCCTCAATAACATCAGGTGTCTCAGTAACATCAGGTTTCTCAGTAACATAAGGTGTCTCAGTAACATCAGGTGTCTCAGCAACATCAGGTGTCTCAGTAACTTCAGTAACATCAGGTGTCTCAGTAACATCAGGTGCCTCAGTAACATCAGGTGTCTCAGCAACATCAGGTGTCTCAGTAACATCAGGTGTCTCAGTAACATCAGGTGTCTCAGCAACATCAGGTGTCTCAGTAACATCAGGTGTCTCAGCAACATCAGGTGTCTCAGTAACATCAGGTGTCTCAGCAAAAGCAGGTGTATCAGTAACATCAGGTGTCTCAGTAACATCAGGTGTCTCAGTAACATCAGGTGTCTCAGTAACATCAGTAACATCAGGTGTCTCAGCAACATCAGGTGTCTCAGAAACATCAGGTGTCTCAGCAACAGCAGGTGTCTCAGTGACATCAGGTGTCTCAGTAACATCAGGTGTCTCAGTAACATCAGTAACATCAGGTGTCTCAGTAACATCAGGTGCCTCAGTAACATCAGGTGTCTCAGCAACATCAGGTGTCTCAGTAACATCAGGTGTCTCAGTAACATCAGGTGTCTCAGCAACATCAGGTGTCTCAGTAACATCAGGTGGCTCAGCAACAGCAGGTGTCTCAGTAACATCAGGTGTCTCAGTAACATCAGGTGTCTCAGTAACATCAGTAATATCAGGTGTCTCAGCAACATCAGGTGTCTCAGTAACATCAGGTGTCTCAGCATTATCAGGTGTCTCAGTAACATCAGGTGTCTCAGTAACATCAGGTGTCTCAGTAACATCAGTAACATCAGGTGTCTCAGCAACATCAGGTGCCTCAGTAACATCAGGTGTCTCAGTAACATCAGGTGGCTCAGCAACAGCAGGTGTCTCAGTAACATCAGGTGTCTCAGTAACATCAGGTGTCTCAGTAACATCAGTAATATCAGGTGTCTCAGCAACATCAGGTGTCTCAGTAACATCAGGTGTCTCAGCATTATCAGGTGTCTCAGTAACATCAGGTGTCTCAGTAACATCAGGTGTCTCAGTAACATCAGTAACATCAGCTGTCTCAGCAACATCAGGTGCCTCAGTAACATCAGGTGTCTCCGTAACATCAGGTGTCTCAGCAACATCAGGTGTCTGATTAACATCAGGTGCCTCAATAACATCAGGTGTCTCAGTAACATCAGGTTTCTCAGTAACATAAGGTGTCTCAGTAACATCAGGTGTCTCAGCAACATCAGGTGTCTCAGTAACTTCAGTAACATCAGGTGTCTCAGTAACATCAGGTGCCTCAGTAACATCAGGTGTCTCAGCAACATCAGGTGTCTCAGTAACATCAGGTGTCTCAGTAACATCAGGTGTCTCAGCAACATCAGGTGTCTCAGTAACATCAGGTGTCTCAGCAACATCAGGTGTCTCAGTAACATCAGGTGTCTCAGCAAAAGCAGGTGTATCAGTAACATCAGGTGTCTCAGTAACATCAGGTGTCTCAGTAACATCAGGTGTCTCAGTAACATCAGTAACATCAGGTGTCTCAGCAACATCAGGTGTCTCAGAAACATCAGGTGTCTCAGCAACATCAGGTGTCTCAGTAACATCAGGAGTCTCAGTAACATCAGGTGTCTCAGTAACATCAGTAACATCGGGTGTCTCAGCAACATCAGGTGTCTCAGATACATCAGGTTCCTCACTAACATCAGGTGTCTCAGTAACATCAGGTGTCTCAGCAACATCAGGTGTCTCAGTAACATCAGGTGCCTCAGTAACATCAGGTGTCTCAGTAACATCAGGTGTCTCAGTAACATAAGGTGTCTCAGTAACATCAGGTGTCTCAGTAACATCAGTAACATCAGGTGTCTCAGCAACATCATTTGTCTCAGTAACATCAGGTGTCTCAGCAACATCAGGTTTCTCAGTAACATCAGGTGTCTCAGTAACAGCAGGTGTCTCAGCAACATCAGGTGTCTCAGTAACATCAGGTGTCTCAGACACATCAGGTGTCTCAGTGACATCAGGTGTCTTAGTAACATCAGGTGTCTCAGTAACATCAGGTGTCTCAGTAACATCAGGGTTCTCAGTAACATCAGGTGTCTCAGTAACATCAGGTGTCTTAGTAACATCGGGTGTCTCAGCAAAATCAGGTGTCTCAGTAACATTAGCTGTCTCAGTAACATCATGTGCCTCAGTAACATCAGGTGTCGCAGTAACATCAGGTGTCTCAGTAACATCAGGTGTCTCAGTAACATCAGTAACATCAGGTGTCTCAGTAACATCAGGTGCCTCAGTAACATCAGGTGTCTCAGCATCATCAGGTGTCTCAGTAACATCAGTTGTCTCAGTAACATCAGGTGTGTCAGCAACATCAGGTGTCTCAGCAACATCAGATGTCTCAGTAACATCAGGTGTCTCAGCAACATCAGTTGTCTCAGTAACATCAGGTGTGTCAGCAACATCAGGTGTCTCAGCAACATCAGTTGTCTCAGTAACATCAGGTGTCTCAGCAACATCAGGTGTCTCAGTAACATCAGGTGTCTCAGAAACATCAGGTGTCTCAGTAACATCAGGTGTCTCAGCATCATCAGGTGTCTCAGTAACATCAGTAACATCAGGTGTCTCAGTAACATCAGGTGCCTCAGTAACATCAGGTTTCTCAGCAACATCAGGTGTCTCAGTAACAACAGGTGTCTCAGTAACATCAGGTGTCTCAGCAACATCAGGTGTCTCAGTAACATCAGGTGTCTCAGCAACATCAGGTGTCTCAGTAACATCAGGTGTCTCAGCAAAAGCAGGTGTCTCAGTAACATCAGGTGTCTCAGTAACATCAGGTGTCTCAGTAACATCAGGTGTCTCAGTAACATCAGTAACATCAGGTGTCTCAGCAACATCAGGTGTCTCAGAAACATCAGGTGTCTCAGTAACATCAGGTGTCTCAGTAACATCAGGTGTCTCAGTAACATCAGTAACATCGGGTGTCTCAGCAACATCAGGTGTCTCAGTAACATCAGGTTCCTCAGTAACATCAGGTGTCTCAGTAACATCAGGTGTCTCAGCAACATCAGGTGTCTCAGTAACATCAGGTGCCTCAGTAACATCAGGTGTCTCAGTAACATCAGGTGTCTCAGCAACATCAGGTGTGTCAGAAACATCAGGTGTCTCAGCAACATCAGGTGTCTCAGTAACATCAGGTGTCTCAGTAACATCAGGTGTCTCAGTAACATCAGTAACATCGGGTGTCTCAGCAACATCAGGTGTCTCAGTCACATCAGGTTCCTCAGTAACATCAGGTGTCTCAGCAACATCAGGTGTCTCAGTAACATCAGGTGTCTCAGAAACATCAGGTGTCTCAGTAACATCAGGTGTCTCAGCAACATCAGGTGTCTCATTAACATCAGTTGTCTCAGTAACATCAGGTGTGTCAGCAACATCAGGTGTCTCAGCAACATCAGATGTCTCAGTAACATCAGGTGTCTAGGCAACATCAGTTGTCTCAGTAACATCAGGTGTGTCAGCAACATCAGGTGTCTCAGCAACATCAGGTGTCTCAGTAACATCAGGTGTCTCAGCAACATCAGGTGTCTCAGTAACATCAAGTGTCTCAGAAACATCAGGTGTCTCATTAACATCAGGTGTCTCAGCAACATCAGGTGTCTCAGTAACATCAGTAACAACAGGTGTCTCAGTAACATCAGGTGCCTCAGTAACATCAGGTGTCTCAGCAACATCAGGTGTCTCAGTAACATCAGGTCAGTAACATCAGGTGTCTCAGCAACATCAGGTGTCTCAGTAACATCAGGTGTCTCAGCAACATCAGGTGTCTCAGTAACATCAGGTGTCTCAGCAAAAGCAGGTGTCTCAGTAACATCAGGTGTCTCAGTAACATCAGGTGTCTCAGTAACATCAGGTGTCTCAGTAACATCAGTAACATCAGGTGTCTCAGCAACATCAGGTGTCTCAGTAACATCAGGTGCCTCAGTAACATCAGGTGTCTCAGTAACATCAGGTGTCTCAGCAACATCAGGTGTCTCAGAAACATCAGGTGTCTCAGCAACATCAGGTGTCTCAGTAACATCAGGTGTCTCAGTAACATCAGGTTCCTCAGTAACATCAGGTGTCTCAACAACATCAGGTGTCTCAGTAACATCAGGTGTCTCAGAAACATCAGGTGTCTCAGTAACATCAGGTGTCTCAGCAACATCAGGTGTCTCAGTAACATCAGTAACATCAGGTGTCTCAGTAACATCAGGTGCCTCAGTAACATCAGGTGTCTCAGCAACATCAGGTGTCTCAGTAACATCAGGTGTCTCAGTAACATCAGGTTTCTCAGCAACATCAGGTGTCTCAGTAACATCAGGTGTCTCAGCAACATCAGGTGTCTCAGTAACATCAGGTGTCTCAGCAACAGCAGGTGTCTCAGTAACATCAGGTGTCTCAGTAACATCAGGTGTCTCAGTAACATCAGTAATATCAGGTGTCTCAGCAACATCAGGTGTCTCAGGAACATCAGGTGTCTCAGCATTATCAGGTGTCTCAGTAACATCAGGTGTCTCAGTAACATCAGGTGTCTCAGTAACATCAGTAACATCAGGTGTCTCAGCAACATCAGGTGCCTCAGTAACATCAGGTGTCTCCGTAACATCAGGTGTCTCAGCAACATCAGGTGTCTGATTAACATCAGGTGCCTCAATAACATCAGGTGTCTCAGTAACATCAGGTTTCTCAGTAACATAAGGTGTCTCAGTAACATCAGGTGTCTCAGCAACATCAGGTGTCTCAGTAACATCAGTAACATCAGGTGTCTCAGTAACATCAGGTGCCTCAGTAACATCAGGTGTCTCAGCAACATCAGGTGTCTCAGTAACATCAGGTGTCTCAGCAACATCAGGTGTCTCAGTAACATCAGGTGTCTCAGCAAC
The DNA here is from genome assembly GCF_905237065.1 of Salmo salar. Taxonomy (NCBI): domain Eukaryota; kingdom Metazoa; phylum Chordata; class Actinopteri; order Salmoniformes; family Salmonidae; genus Salmo; species Salmo salar. The sequence continues at coordinate 105,346,069 of NC_059450.1, forward strand.
ATCAGGTGTCTCAGTAACATCAGGTGTCTCAGCAAAAGCAGGTGTATCAGTAACATCAGGTGTCTCAGTAACATCAGGTGTCTCAGTAACATCAGGTGTCTCAGTAACATCAGTAACATCAGGTGTCTCAGCAACATCAGGTGTCTCAGAAACATCAGGTGTCTCAGCAACATCAGGTGTCTCAGTAACATCAGGAGTCTCAGTAACATCAGGTGTCTCAGTAACATCAGTAACATCGGGTGTCTCAGCAACATCAGGTGTCTCAGATACATCAGGTTCCTCACTAACATCAGGTGTCTCAGTAACATCAGGTGTCTCAGCAACATCAGGTGTCTCAGTAACATCAGGTGCCTCAGTAACATCTGGTGTCTCAGTAACATCAGGTGTCTCAGTAACATAAGGTGTCTCAGTAACATCAGGTGTCTCAGTAACATCAGTAACATCAGGTGTCTCAGCAACATCAGTTGTCTCAGTAACATCAGGTGTCTCAGCAACATCAGGTTTCTCAGTAACATCAGGTGTCTCAGTAACAGCAGGTGTCTCAGCAACATCAGGTGTCTCAGTAACATCAGGTGTCTCAGACACATCAGGTGTCTCAGTGACATCAGGTGTCTTAGTAACATCAGGTGTCTCAGTAACATCAGGTGTCTCAGTAACATCAGGGTTGTCAGTAACATCAGGTGTCTCAGTAACATCAGGTGTCTTAGTAACATCGGGTGTCTCAGCAAAATCAGGTGTCTCAGTAACATTAGCTGTCTCAGTAACATCATGTGCCTCAGTAACATCAGGTGTCGCAGTAACATCAGGTGTCTCAGTAACATCAGGTGTCTCAGTAACATCAGTAACATCAGGAGTCTCAGTAACATCAGGTGCCTCAGTAACATCAGGTGTCTCAGCATCATCAGGTGTCTCAGTAACATCAGTTGTCTCAGTAACATCAGGTGTGTCAGCAACATCAGGTGTCTCAGCAACATCAGATGTCTCAGTAACATCAGGTGTCTCAGCAACATCAGTTGTCTCAGTAACATCAGGTGTCTCAGTAACATCAGGTGTCTCAGCAACATCAGGTGTCTCAGTAACATCAGGTGTCTCAGCATCATCAGGTGTCTCAGTAACATCAGTAACATCAGGTGTCTCAGTAACATCAGGTGCCTCAGTAACATCAGGTTTCTCAGCAACATCAGGTGTCTCAGTAACAACAGGTGTCTCAGTAACATCAGGTGTCTCAGCAACATCAGGTGTCTCAGTAACATCAGGTGTCTCAGCAACATCAGGTGTCTCAGTAACATCAGGTGTCTCAGCAAAAGCAGGTGTCTCAGTAACATCAGGTGTCTCAGTAACATCAGGTGTCTCAGTAACATCAGGTGTCTCAGTAACATCAGTAACATCAGGTGTCTCAGCAACATCAGGTGTCTCAGAAACATCAGGTGTCTCAGTAACATCAGGTGTCTCAGTAACATCAGGTGTCTCAGTAACATCAGTAACATCGGGTGTCTCAGCAACATCAGGTGTCTCAGTAACATCAGGTTCATCAGTAACATCAGGTGTCTCAGTAACATCAGGTGTCTCAGCAACATCAGGTGTCTCAGTAACATCAGGTGCCTCAGTAACATCAGGTGTCTCAGTAACATCAGGTGTCTCAGCAACATCAGGTGTGTCAGAAACATCAGGTGTCTCAGCAACATCAGGTGTCTCAGTAACATTAGGTGTCTCAGTAACATCAGGTGTCTCAGTAACATCAGTAACATCGGGTGTCTCAGCAACATCAGGTGTCTCAGTCACATCAGGTTCCTCAGTAACATCAGGTGTCTCAGCAACATCAGGTGTCTCAGTAACATCAGGTGTCTCAGAAACATCAGGTGTCTCAGTAACATCAGGTGTCTCAGCAACATCAGGTGTCTCAGTAACATCAGTTGTCTCAGTAACATCAGGTGTGTCAGCAACATCAGGTGTCTCAGCAACATCAGATGTCTCAGTAACATCAGGTGTCTAGGCAACATCAGTTGTCTCAGTAACATCAGGTGTGTCAGCAACATCAGGTGTCTCAGCAACATCAGGTGTCTCAGTAACATCAGGTGTCTCAGCAACATCAGGTGTCTCAGTAACATCAAGTGTCTCAGAAACATCAGGTGTCTCATTAACATCAGGTGCCTCAGTAACATCAGGTGTCTCAGCAACATCAGGTGTCTCAGTAACATCAGGTCAGTAACATCAGGTGTCTCAGAAACATCAGGTGTCTCAGCAACATCAGGTGTCTCAGTAACATCAGGTGTCTCAGTAACATCAGGTTCCTCAGTAACATCAGGTGTCTCAACAACATCAGGTGTCTCAGTAACATCAGGTGTCTCAGAAACATCAGGTGTCTCAGTAACATCAGGTGTCTCAGCAACATCAGGTGTCTCAGTAACATCAGTAACATCAGGTGTCTCAGTAACAACAGGTGCCTCAGTAACATCAGGTGTCTCAGCAACATCAGGTGTCTCAGTAACATCAGGTGTCTCAGTAACATCAGGTTTCTCAGCAACATCAGGTGTCTCAGTAACATCAGGTGTCTCAGCAACATCAGGTGTCTCAGTAACATCAGGTGTCTCAGCAACAGCAGGTGTCTCAGTAACATCAGGTGTCTCAGTAACATCAGGTGTCTCAGTAACATCAGTAATATCAGGTGTCTCAGCAACATCAGGTGTCTCAGGAACATCAGGTGTCTCAGCATTATCAGGTGTCTCAGTAACATCAGGTGTCTCAGTAACATCAGGTGTCTCAGTAACATCAGTAACATCAGGTGTCTCAGCAACATCAGGTGCCTCAGTAACATCAGGTGTCTCCGTAACATCAGGTGTCTCAGCAACATCAGGTGTCTGATTAACATCAGGTGCCTCAATAACATCAGGTGTCTCAGTAACATCAGGTTTCTCAGTAACATAAGGTGTCTCAGTAACATCAGGTGTCTCAGCAACATCAGGTGTCTCAGTAACATCAGTAACATCAGGTGTCTCAGTAACATCAGGTGCCTCAGTAACATCAGGTGTCTCAGCAACATCAGGTGTCTCAGTAACATCAGGTGTCTCAGCAACATCAGGTGTCTCAGTAACATCAGGTGTCTCAGCAACATCAGGTGTCTCAGTAACATCAGGTGTCTCAGCAAAAGCAGGTGTATCAGTAACATCAGGTGTCTCAGTAACATCAGGTGTCTCAGTAACATCAGGTGTCTCAGTAACATCAGTAACATCAGGTGTCTCAGCAACATCAGGTGTCTCAGAAACATCAGGTGTCTCAGCAACATCAGGTGTCTCAGTAACATCAGGAGTCTCAGTAACATCAGGTGTCTCAGTAACATCAGTAACATCGGGTGTCTCAGCAACATCAGGTGTCTCAGATACATCAGGTTCCTCACTAACATCAGGTGTCTCAGTAACATCAGGTGTCTCAGCAACATCAGGTGTCTCAGTAACATCAGGTGCCTCAGTAACATCTGGTGTCTCAGTAACATCAGGTGTCTCAGTAACATAAGGTGTCTCAGTAACATCAGGTGTCTCAGTAACATCAGTAACATCAGGTGTCTCAGCAACATCAGTTGTCTCAGTAACATCAGGTGTCTCAGCAACATCAGGTTTCTCAGTAACATCAGGTGTCTCAGTAACAGCAGGTGTCTCAGCAACATCAGGTGTCTCAGTAACATCAGGTGTCTCAGACACATCAGGTGTCTCAGTGACATCAGGTGTCTTAGTAACATCAGGTGTCTCAGTAACATCAGGTGTCTCAGTAACATCAGGGTTGTCAGTAACATCAGGTGTCTCAGTAACATCAGGTGTCTTAGTAACATCGGGTGTCTCAGCAAAATCAGGTGTCTCAGTAACATTAGCTGTCTCAGTAACATCATGTGCCTCGGTAACATCAGGTGTCGCAGTAACATCAGGTGTCTCAGTAACATCAGGTGTCTCAGTAACATCAGTAACATCAGGAGTCTCAGTAACATCAGGTGCCTCAGTAACATCAGGTGTCTCAGCATCATCAGGTGTCTCAGTAACATCAGTTGTCTCAGTAACATCAGGTGTGTCAGCAACATCAGGTGTCTCAGCAACATCAGATGTCTCAGTAACATCAGGTGTCTCAGCAACATCAGGTGTCTCAGTAACATCAGGTGTCTCAGCAAAAGCAGGTGTCTCAGTAACATCAGGTGTCTCAGTAACATCAGGTGTCTCAGTAACATCAGGTGTCTCAGTAACATCAGTAACATCAGGTGTCTCAGCAACATCAGGTGTCTCAGAAACATCAGGTGTCTCAGTAACATCAGGTGTCTCAGTAACATCAGGTGTCTCAGTAACATCAGTAACATCGGGTGTCTCAGCAACATCAGGTGTCTCAGTAACATCAGGTTCATCAGTAACATCAGGTGTCTCAGTAACATCAGGTGTCTCAGCAACATCAGGTGTCTCAGTAACATCAGGTGCCTCAGTAACATCAGGTGTCTCAGTAACATCAGGTGTCTCAGCAACATCAGGTGTGTCAGAAACATCAGGTGTCTCAGCAACATCAGGTGTCTCAGTAACATTAGGTGTCTCAGTAACATCAGGTGTCTCAGTAACATCAGTAACATCGGGTGTCTCAGCAACATCAGGTGTCTCAGTCACATCAGGTTCCTCAGTAACATCAGGTGACTCAGCAACATCAGGTGTCTCAGTAACATCAGGTGTCTCAGAAACATCAGGTGTCTCAGTAACATCAGGTGTCTCAGCAACATCAGGTGTCTCAGTAACATCAGTTGTCTCAGTAACATCAGGTGTGTCAGCAACATCAGGTGTCTCAGCAACATCAGATGTCTCAGTAACATCAGGTGTCTAGGCAACATCAGTTGTCTCAGTAACATCAGGTGTGTCAGCAACATCAGGTGTCTCAGCAACATCAGGTGTCTCAGTAACATCAGGTGTCTCAGCAACATCAGGTGTCTCAGTAACATCAAGTGTCTCAGAAACATCAGGTGTCTCATTAACATCAGGTGCCTCAGTAACATCAGGTGTCTCAGCAACATCAGGTGTCTCAGTAACATCAGGTCAGTAACATCAGGTGTCTCAGAAACATCAGGTGTCTCAGCAACATCAGGTGTCTCAGTAACATCAGGTGTCTCAGTAACATCAGGTTCCTCAGTAACATCAGGTGTCTCAACAACATCAGGTGTCTCAGTAACATCAGGTGTCTCAGAAACATCAGGTGTCTCAGTAACATCAGGTGTCTCAGCAACATCAGGTGTCTCAGTAACATCAGTAACATCAGGTGTCTCAGTAACATCAGGTGCCTCAGTAACATCAGGTGTCTCAGCAACATCAGGTGTCTCAGTAACATCAGGTGTCTCAGTAACATCAGGTTTCTCAGCAACATCAGGTGTCTCAGTAACATCAGGTGTCTCAGCAACATCAGGTGTCTCAGTAACATCAGGTGTCTCAGCAACAGCAGGTGTCTCAGTAACATCAGGTGTCTCAGTAACATCAGGTGTCTCAGTAACATCAGTAATATCAGGTGTCTCAGCAACATCAGGTGTCTCAGGAACATCAGGTGTCTCAGCATTATCAGGTGTCTCAGTAACATCAGGTGTCTCAGTAACATCAGGTGTCTCAGTAACATCAGTAACATCAGGTGTCTCAGCAACATCAGGTGCCTCAGTAACATCAGGTGTCTCCGTAACATCAGGTGTCTCAGCAACATCAGGTGTCTGATTAACATCAGGTGCCTCAATAACATCAGGTGTCTCAGTAACATCAGGTTTCTCAGTAACATAAGGTGTCTCAGTAACATCAGGTGTCTCAGCAACATCAGGTGTCTCAGTAACATCAGTAACATCAGGTGTCTCAGTAACATCAGGTGCCTCAGTAACATCAGGTGTCTCAGCAACATCAGGTGTCTCAGTAACATCAGGTGTCTCAGCAACATCAGGTGTCTCAGTAACATCAGGTGTCTCAGCAACATCAGGTGTCTCAGTAACATCAGGTGTCTCAGCAAAAGCAGGTGTATCAGTAACATCAGGTGTCTCAGTAACATCAGGTGTCTCAGTAACATCAGGTGTCTCAGTAACATCAGTAACATCAGGTGTCTCAGCAACATCAGGTGTCTCAGAAACATCAGGTGTCTCAGCAACATCAGGTGTCTCAGTAACATCAGGAGTCTCAGTAACATCAGGTGTCTCAGTAACATCAGTAACATCAGGTGTCTCAGCAACATCAGGTGTCTCAGATACATCAGGTTCCTCACTAACATCAGGTGTCTCAGCAACATCAGGTGTCTCAGTAACATCAGGTGTCTCAGTAACATCAGGTTTCTCAGCAACATCAGGTGTCTCAGTAACATCAGGTGTCTCAGCAACATCAGGTGTCTCAGTAACATCAGGTGTCTCAGCAACAGCAGGTGTCTCAGTAACATCAGGTGTCTCAGTAACATCAGGTGTCTCAGTAACATCAGTAATATCAGGTGTCTCAGCAACATCAGGTGTCTCAGGAACATCAGGTGTCTCAGCATTATCAGGTGTCTCAGTAACATCAGGTGTCTCAGTAACATCAGGTGTCTCAGTAACATCAGTAACATCAGGTGTCTCAGCAACATCAGGTGCCTCAGTAACATCAGGTGTCTCCGTAACATCAGGTGTCTCAGCAACATCAGGTGTCTGATTAACATCAGGTGCCTCAATAACATCAGGTGTCTCAGTAACATCAGGTTTCTCAGTAACATAAGGTGTCTCAGTAACATCAGGTGTCTCAGCAACATCAGGTGTCTCAGTAACATCAGTAACATCAGGTGTCTCAGTAACATCAGGTGCCTCAGTAACATCAGGTGTCTCAGCAACATCAGGTGTCTCAGTAACATCAGGTGTCTCAGCAACATCAGGTGTCTCAGTAACATCAGGTGTCTCAGCAACATCAGGTGTCTCAGTAACATCAGGTGTCTCAGCAAAAGCAGGTGTATCAGTAACATCAGGTGTCTCAGTAACATCAGGTGTCTCAGTAACATCAGGTGTCTCAGTAACATCAGTAACATCAGGTGTCTCAGCAACATCAGGTGTCTCAGAAACATCAGGTGTCTCAGCAACATCAGGTGTCTCAGTAACATCAGGAGTCTCAGTAACATCAGGTGTCTCAGTAACATCAGTAACATCAGGTGTCTCAGCAACATCAGGTGTCTCAGATACATCAGGTTCCTCACTAACATCAGGTGTCTCAGTAACATCAGGTGTCTCAGCAACATCAGGTGTCTCAGTAACATCAGGTGCCTCAGTAACATCTGGTGTCTCAGTAACATCAGGTGTCTCAGTAACATAAGGTGTCTCAGTAACATCAGGTGTCTCAGTAACATCAGTAACATCAGGTGTCTCAGCAACATCAGTTGTCTCAGTAACATCAGGTGTCTCAGCAACATCAGGTTTCTCAGTAACATCAGGTGTCTCAGTAACAGCAGGTGTCTCAGCAACATCAGGTGTCTCAGTAACATCAGGTGTCTCAGACACATCAGGTGTCTCAGTGACATCAGGTGTCTTAGTAACATCAGGTGTCTCAGTAACATCAGGTGTCTCAGTAACATCAGGGTTGTCAGTAACATCAGGTGTCTCAGTAACATCAGGTGTCTTAGTAACATCGGGTGTCTCAGCAAAATCAGGTGTCTCAGTAACATTAGCTGTCTCAGTAACATCATGTGCCTCAGTAACATCAGGTGTCGCAGTAACATCAGGTGTCTCAGTAACATCAGGTGTCTCAGTAACATCAGTAACATCAGGAGTCTCAGTAACATCAGGTGCCTCAGTAACATCAGGTGTCTCAGCATCATCAGGTGTCTCAGTAACATCAGTTGTCTCAGTAACATCAGGTGTGTCAGCAACATCAGGTGTCTCAGCAACATCAGATGTCTCAGTAACATCAGGTGTCTCAGCAACATCAGTTGTCTCAGTAACATCAGGTGTCTCAGTAACATCAGGTGTCTCAGCAACATCAGGTGTCTCAGTAACATCAGGTGTCTCAGCATCATCAGGTGTCTCAGTAACATCAGTAACATCAGGTGTCTCAGTAACATCAGGTGCCTCAGTAACATCAGGTTTCTCAGCAACATCAGGTGTCTCAGTAACAACAGGTGTCTCAGTAACATCAGGTGTCTCAGCAACATCAGGTGTCTCAGTAACATCAGGTGTCTCAGCAACATCAGGTGTCTCAGTAACATCAGGTGTCTCAGCAAAAGCAGGTGTCTCAGTAACATCAGGTGTCTCAGTAACATCAGGTGTCTCAGTAACATCAGGTGTCTCAGTAACATCAGTAACATCAGGTGTCTCAGCAACATCAGGTGTCTCAGAAACATCAGGTGTCTCAGTAACATCAGGTGTCTCAGTAACATCAGGTGTCTCAGTAACATCAGTAACATCGGGTGTCTCAGCAACATCAGGTGTCTCAGTAACATCAGGTTCATCAGTAACATCAGGTGTCTCAGTAACATCAGGTGTCTCAGCAACATCAGGTGTCTCAGTAACATCAGGTGCCTCAGTAACATCAGGTGTCTCAGTAACATCAGGTGTCTCAGCAACATCAGGTGTGTCAGAAACATCAGGTGTCTCAGCAACATCAGGTGTCTCAGTAACATTAGGTGTCTCAGTAACATCAGGTGTCTCAGTAACATCAGTAACATCGGGTGTCTCAGCAACATCAGGTGTCTCAGTCACATCAGGTTCCTCAGTAACATCAGGTGTCTCAGCAACATCAGGTGTCTCAGTAACATCAGGTGTCTCAGAAACATCAGGTGTCTCAGTAACATCAGGTGTCTCAGCAACATCAGGTGTCTCAGTAACATCAGTTGTCTCAGTAACATCAGGTGTGTCAGCAACATCAGGTGTCTCAGCAACATCAGATGTCTCAGTAACATCAGGTGTCTAGGCAACATCAGTTGTCTCAGTAACATCAGGTGTGTCAGCAACATCAGGTGTCTCAGCAACATCAGGTGTCTCAGTAACATCAGGTGTCTCAGCAACATCAGGTGTCTCAGTAACATCAAGTGTCTCAGAAACATCAGGTGTCTCATTAACATCAGGTGCCTCAGTAACATCAGGTGTCTCAGCAACATCAGGTGTCTCAGTAACATCAGGTCAGTAACATCAGGTGTCTCAGCAACATCAGGTGTCTCAGTAACATCAGGTGTCTCAGCAACATCAGGTGTCTCAGTAACATCAGGTGTCTCAGCAAAAGCAGGTGTCTCAGTAACATCAGGTGTCTCAGTAACATCAGGTGTCTCAGTAACATCAGGTGTCTCAGTAACATCAGTAACATCAGGTGTCTCAGCAACATCAGGTGTCTCAGTAACATCAGGTGCCTCAGTAACATCAGGTGTCTCAGTAACATCAGGTGTCTCAGCAACATCAGGTGTCTCAGAAACATCAGGTGTCTCAGCAACATCAGGTGTCTCAGTAACATCAGGTGTCTCAGTAACATCAGGTTCCTCAGTAACATCAGGTGTCTCAACAACATCAGGTGTCTCAGTAACATCAGGTGTCTCAGAAACATCAGGTGTCTCAGTAACATCAGGTGTCTCAGCAACATCAGGTGTCTCAGTAACATCAGTAACATCAGGTGTCTCAGTAACATCAGGTGCCTCAGTAACATCAGGTGTCTCAGCAACATCAGGTGTCTCAGTAACATCAGGTGTCTCAGTAACATCAGGTTTCTCAGCAACATCAGGTGTCTCAGTAACATCAGGTGTCTCAGCAACATCAGGTGTCTCAGTAACATCAGGTGTCTCAGCAACAGCAGGTGTCTCAGTAACATCAGGTGTCTCAGTAACATCAGGTGTCTCAATAACATCAGTAATATCAGGTGTCTCAGCAACATCAGGTGTCTCAGGAACATCAGGTGTCTCAGCATTATCAGGTGTCTCAGTAACATCAGGTGTCTCAGTAACATCAGGTGTCTCAGTAACATCAGTAACATCAGGTGTCTCAGCAACATCAGGTGCCTCAGTAACATCAGGTGTCTCCGTAACATCAGGTGTCTCAGCAACATCAGGTGTCTGATTAACATCAGGTGCCTCAATAACATCAGGTGTCTCAGTAACATCAGGTTTCTCAGTAACATAAGGTGTCTCAGTAACATCAGGTGTCTCAGCAACATCAGGTGTCTCAGTAACATCAGTAACATCAGGTGTCTCAGTAACATCAGGTGCCTCAGTAACATCAGGTGTCTCAGCAACATCAGGTGTCTCAGTAACATCAGGTGTCTCCGTAACATCAGGTGTCTCAGCAACATCAGGTGTCTCAGTAACATCAGGTGTCTCAGCAACATCAGGTGTCTCAGTAACATCAGGTGTCTCAGCAAAAGCAGGTGTATCAGTAACATCAGGTGTCTCAGTAACATCAGGTGTCTCAGTAACATCAGGTGTCTCAGTAACATCAGTAACATCAGGTGTCTCAGCAACATCAGGTGTCTCAGAAACATCAGGTGTCTCAGCAACATCAGGTGTCTCAGTAACATCAGGAGTCTCAGTAACATCAGGTGTCTCAGTAACATCAGTAACATCGGGTGTCTCAGCAACATCAGGTGTCTCAGATACATCAGGTTCCTCACTAACATCAGGTGTCTCAGTAACATCAGGTGTCTCAGCAACATCAGGTGTCTCAGTAACATCAGGTGCCTCAGTAACATCTGGTGTCTCAGTAACATCAGGTGTCTCAGTAACATAAGGTGTCTCAGTAACATCAGGTGTCTCAGTAACATCAGTAACATCAGGTGTCTCAGCAACATCAGTTGTCTCAGTAACATCAGGTGTCTCAGCAACATCAGGTTTCTCAGTAACATCAGGTGTCTCAGTAACAGCAGGTGTCTCAGCAACATCAGGTGTCTCAGTAACATCAGGTGTCTCAGACACATCAGGTGTCTCAGTGACATCAGGTGTCTTAGTAACATCAGGTGTCTCAGTAACATCAGGTGTCTCAGTAACATCAGGGTTGTCAGTAACATCAGGTGTCTCAGTAACATCAGGTGTCTTAGTAACATCGGGTGTCTCAGCAAAATCAGGTGTCTCAGTAACATTAGCTGTCTCAGTAACATCATGTGCCTCAGTAACATCAGGTGTCGCAGTAACATCAGGTGTCTCAGTAACATCAGGTGTCTCAGTAACATCAGTAACATCAGGAGTCTCAGTAACATCAGGTGCCTCAGTAACATCAGGTGTCTCAGCATCATCAGGTGTCTCAGTAACATCAGACTTGTTTACGCTGCTGTGCGTTTTTGTTGCCGATCTTACTTTGATACCTGACGGTTTTTTACTTTTTCATTACCGTATATTTTTACTTTTTCCCTCACTCAACTTTTTTCCTCACTCAACTTTTTTCATTCATCCCCGGAGGTTTTATCTGGACATGGTTCGTCAGGACTTCAAACAGCCGAAGCTAAGTAACATTAACATGATGCCTTCTAATTGCAGTCGTTGTACTTATAATATACAGGAGAACGATCGCCTTACGGCAAGGATAGCTGTGCTGCAAGCCCAGCTTCAGACGCGATCGTTAGGCAAGGGTAATTTCAGTGTAGGAAAGGATGAAACAGCGTCTGTGCCACCAGTAAGTACAGATAGTAACGTTAGTATAAACCCCTCGCACGGTCCCCGCAGCCGGACATCTTTCTCATGGCTTCTGGAGGGAAACGCTGTAGGAATGCTCAACCGGTGTCGCTTATTCAGCCGACAGAAACTTTCAACCGGTTCTCCCCATTAAGCGAGTCGGAGTCGGAGGCCGAGACTTCTCTGGTCTCTACTCCTCCCGTTGTGGGGTCTGAGACGCCGACGGCTCCCACCATTAGCTCTGACAAATTGAAAACCCTAGTCATTGGCGACTCCATTACCCGCAGTATTAGACTTAAAACTAATCATCCAGCGATCATACACTGTTTACCAGGGGGCAGGGCTACCGACGTTAAGGCTAATCTAAAGACGGTGCTGGCTAAAGCTAAAACTGGCGAGTGTAGAGAGTATAGAGATATTGTTATCCACGTCGGCACCAACGATGTTAGGATGAAACAGTCAGAGGTCACCAAGCGCAACATAGCTTCAGCGTGTAAATCAGCTAGAAAGATGTGTCGGCATCGATTTATTGTCTCTGGCCCCCTCCCAGTTAGGGGGAGTGATGAGCTCTACAGCAGAGTCTCACAACTCAATCGCTGGTTGAAAACTGTTTTCTGCCCCTCCCAAAAGATAGAATTTGTAGATAATTGGCCCTCTTTCTGGGACTCACCCACAAACAGGACCAAGCCTGGCCTGTTGAGGAGTGACGGACTCCATCCTAGCTGGAGGGGTGCTCTCATCTTATCTACGAACATAGACAGGGCTCTAACTCCTCTAGCTCCACAATGAAATAGGGTGCAGGCCAGGCAGCAGGCTGTTAGCCAGCCTGCCAGCTTAGTGGAGTCTGCCACTAGCACAGTCAGTGTAGTCAGCTCAGCTTCCCCTATTGAGACCGTGTCTGTGCCTCGATCTAGGTTGGGCAAAATTAAAAATGGCGGTGTTCGCTTTAGCAATCTCACTAGTATAAAGACCTCCTCCATTCCTGCCATTATTGAAAGAGATTGTGATACCTCACATCTCAAAATTGGGTTACTTAATGTTAGATCCCTCACTTCCAAGGCAGTTATAGTCAATGAACTAATCACTGATAATAATCTTGATGTGATTGGCCTGACTGAAACATGGCTTAAGCCTGATGAATTTACTGTGTTAAATGAGGCCTCACCCCAGGTTACATTAGTGACCATACCCCCGTGCATCCGGCAAAGGCGGAGGTGTTGCTAACATTTACGATAGCAAATTTCAATTTACAAAAAAAAACAACAATGACGTTTTCGTCTTTTGAGCTTCTAGTCATGAAATCTATGCAGCCTACTCACTCACTTTTTATAGCTACTGTTTATAGGCCTCCTGGGCCATATGCAGTGTTCCTCACTGAGTTCCCTGAATTCCTATCGGATCTTGTAGTCATAGCAGATAATATTCTAATTTTTGGTGACTTTAACATTCACATGGAAAAGTCCACAGACCCACTCCAAAAGGCTTTCGGAGCCATCATCGACTCAGTGGGTTTTGTCCAACATGTCTCTGGACCTACTCACTGCCACAGTCATACTCTGGACCTAGTTTTGTCCCATGGAATAAATGTTGTGGATCTAAATGTTTTTCCTCATAATCCTGGACTATCGGACCACCATTTTATTACGTTTGCAATTGCAACAAATAATCTGCTCAGACCCCAACCAAGGAGCATTAAAAGTCGTGCTATAAATTCTCAGACAACCCAAAGATTCCTTGATGCCCTTCCAGACTGCCTCTGCCTACCCAAGGACGTCAGAGGACAAAAATCAGTTAACCACCTAACCGAGGAACTCAATTTAACCTTGCGCAATACCCTAGATGCAGTTGCACCCCTAAAAACTAAAAACATCTGTCATAAGAAACTAGCTCCCTGGTATACAGAAAATACACGAGCTCTGAAGCAAGCTTCCAGAAAATTGGAACGGAAATGGCGCCACACCAAACTGGAAGTCTTCCGACTAGCTTGGAAAGACAGTACCGTGCAGTATCGAAGAGCCCTTACTGCTGCTCGATCATCCTATTTTTCCAACTTAATTGAGGAAAATAAGAACAATCCGAAATTTCTTTTTGATACTGTCGCAAAGCTAACTAAAAAGCAGCCTTCGCAAATGGAGGATGGCTTTCACTTCAGCAGTAATACATTTATGAACTTCTTTGAGGAAAAGATCATGATCATTAGAAAGCAAATTACAGACTCCTCTTTAAATCTGGGTATTCCTCCAAAGCTCCATTGTCCTGAGTCTGCACAACTCTGCCAGGACCTAGGATCAAGGGAGATACTAAAGTGTTTTAGTACTATATCTCTTGACGCAATGATGAAAATAATCATGGCCTCCAAACCCTCAAGCTGCATACTGGACCCTATTCCAACTAAACTACTGAAAGAGCTGCTTCCTGTGCTTGGCCCTCCTATGTTGAACATAATAAACGGCTCTCTATCCACCGGATGTGTACCAAGCTCACTAAAAGTGGCAGTAATAAAGCCTCTCTTGAAAAAGCCGAATCTTGATCCAGAAATTATAAAAAACTATCGGCCTATATCGAATCTTCCATTCCTCTCCAAAATTTTAGAAAAAGCTGTTGCACAGCAACTGACTGCCTTCCTGAAGACAAACAATGTATACGAAACGCTTCAGTCTGGTTTTAGACCCCATCATAGCACTGAGACTGCACTTGTGAAGGTGGTAAATGACCTTTTAATGACGTCAGACCGAGGCTCTGCATCTGTCCTCGTGCTCCTAGATCTTAGTGCCGCTTTTGATACCATCGATCACCACATTCTTTTGGAGAGATTGGAAACCCAAATTGGTCTACATGGACAAGTTCTGGCCTGGTTTAGATCTTATCTGTCGGAAAGATATCAGTTTGTCTCTGTGAATGGTTTGTCCTCTGACAAATCAATTGTAAATTTCGGTGTTCCTCAAGGTTCCGTTTTAGGACCACTATTGTTTTCACTATATATTTCACCTCTTGGGGATGTCATTCGAAAACATAATGTTAAATTTCACTGCTATGCAGACGACACACAGCTGTACATTTCAATGAAACATGGTGAAGCCCCAAAATTGCCCTCGCTAGAAGCCTGTGTTTCAGACATAAAGAAGTGGATGGCTGCAAACTTTCTACTTTTAAACTCGGACAAAACAGAGATGCTTGTTCTAGGTCCCAAGAAACAAAGAGATCTTCTGTTGAATCTGACAATTAATCTGGATGGTTGTACAGTCGTCTCAAATAAAACTGTGAAGGACCTCGGCGTTACTCTGGACCCTGATCTCTCTTTTGAAGAACATATCAAGACTGTTTCAAGGACAGCTTTTTTCCATCTACGTAACATTGCAAAAATCAGAAATTTTCTGTCCAAAAATGACGCAGAAAAATTAATCCATGCTTTTGTTACTTCTAGGCTGGACTACTGCAATGCTCTACTTTCCGGCTACCCGGATAAAGCACTAAATAAACTTCAGTTAGTGCTAAATACGGCTGCTAGAATCCTGACTAGAACCAAAAAATTTGATCATATTACTCCAGTGTTAGCCTCCCTACACTGGCTTCCTGTTAAGGCAAGGGCTGATTTCAAGGTTTTACTGCTAACCTACAAAGCATTACATGGGCTTGCTCCTACCTATCTTTCCGATTTGGTCCTGCCGTACATACCTACACGTACGCTACGGTCACAAGACGCAGGCCTCCTAATTGTCCCTAGAATTTCTAAGCAAACGGCTGGAGGTAGGGCTTTCTCCTATAGAGCTCCATTTTTATGGAATGGTCTGCCTACCAATGTGAGAGACGCAGACTCAGTCTCAACCTTTAAGTCTTTACTGAAGACTTATCTCTTCAGTAGGTCCTATGATTAAGTATAGTCTGGCCCAGGAGTGTGAAGGTGAACGGAAAGGCTGGAGCAACGAACCGCCCTTGCTGTCTCTGCCTTGCCGGTTCCCCTCTTTCCACTGGGATTCTCTGCCTCTAACCCTTTTACAGAGGCTGAGTCACTGGCCTACTGGTGTTCTTCCATGCCGTCCATGGGAGGGGTGCGTCACTTGAGTGGGTTGAGTCACTGACGTGGTCTTCCTGTCTGGGTTGGCGCCCCCCCCTTGGGTTGTGCCATGGCGGAGATCGTTGTGGGCTATACTCGGCCTTGTCTTAGGACGGTAAGTTGGTGGTTGGAGACATCCCTCTAGTGGTGTGGGGGCTGTGCTTTGGCAAAGTGGGTGGGGTTATATCCTGCCTGTTTGGCCCTGTCCGGGGTATCATCGGATGGGGCCACAGTGTCTTCTGATCCCTCCTGTCTCAGCCTCCAGTATTTATGCTGCAGTAGTTTATGTGTCGGGGGCTAGGGTCAGTCTGTTACATCTGGAGTATTTCTCTTGTCTTATCCGGTGTCCTGTGTGTATTTAAATATGCTCTCTCTAATTCTCTCTTTCTCTCTTTCTGTCTTTCTCTCGGAGGACCTGAGCCCTAGGACCATGCCTCAGGACTACCTGGTATGATGACTCCTTGCTGTCCCCAGTCCACCTGGCCGTGCTGCTGCTCCAGTTTCAACTGTTCTGCCTGCGGCTATGGAACCCTGACCTGTTCACCGGACGTGCTTGTTGCACCCTCGACAACTACTATGATTATTATTATTTGACCATGCTGGTCATTTATGAACATTTTAACATTTTAACATTTTGACCATGTTCTGTTTTAATATCCACCCTGCACAGCCAGAAGAGGACTGGCCACCCCTCATAGCCTGGTTCCTCTCTAGGTTTCTTCCTAGGTTTTTGGCCTTTCTAGGGAGTTTTTCCTAGGGAGTTTTTCCTAGCCACCGTGCTTCTTTCACATGCTTTGCTTGCTGTTTGGGGTTTTAGGCTGGGTTTCTGTACAGCACTTTGAGAATATCAGCTGATGTACGAAGGGCTATATAAAAATAAATTTGATTTGATTTGATTTGTCTCAGTAACATCAGGTGTGTCAGCAACATCAGGTGTCTCAGCAACATCAGATGTCTCAGTAACATCAGGTGTCTCAGCAACATCAGTTGTCTCAGTAACATCAGGTGTCTCAGTAACATCAGGTGTCTCAGCAACATCAGGTGTCTCAGTAACATCAGGTGTCTCAGCATCATCAGGTGTCTCAGTAACATCAGTAACATCAGGTGTCTCAGTAACATCAGGTGCCTCAGTAACATCAGGTTTCTCAGCAACATCAGGTGTCTCAGTAACAACAGGTGTCTCAGTAACATCAGGTGTCTCAGCAACATCAGGTGTCTCAGTAACATCAGGTGTCTCAGCAACATCAGGTGTCTCAGTAACATCAGGTGTCTCAGCAAAAGCAGGTGTCTCAGTAACATCAGGTGTCTCAGTAACATCAGGTGTCTCAGTAACATCAGGTGTCTCAGTAACATCAGTAACATCAGGTGTCTCAGCAACATCAGGTGTCTCAGAAACATCAGGTGTCTCAGTAACATCAGGTGTCTCAGTAACATCAGGTGTCTCAGTAACATCAGTAACATCGGGTGTCTCAGCAACATCAGGTGTCTCAGTAACATCAGGTTCATCAGTAACATCAGGTGTCTCAGTAACATCAGGTGTCTCAGCAACATCAGGTGTCTCAGTAACATCAGGTGCCTCAGTAACATCAGGTGTCTCAGTAACATCAGGTGTCTCAGCAACATCAGGTGTGTCAGAAACATCAGGTGTCTCAGCAACATCAGGTGTCTCAGTAACATTAGGTGTCTCAGTAACATCAGGTGTCTCAGTAACATCAGTAACATCGGGTGTCTCAGCAACATCAGGTGTCTCAGTCACATCAGGTTCCTCAGTAACATCAGGTGTCTCAGCAACATCAGGTGTCTCAGTAACATCAGGTGTCTCAGAAACATCAGGTGTCTCAGTAACATCAGGTGTCTCAGCAACATCAGGTGTCTCAGTAACATCAGTTGTCTCAGTAACATCAGGTGTGTCAGCAACATCAGGTGTCTCAGCAACATCAGATGTCTCAGTAACATCAGGTGTCTAGGCAACATCAGTTGTCTCAGTAACATCAGGTGTGTCAGCAACATCAGGTGTCTCAGCAACATCAGGTGTCTCAGTAACATCAGGTGTCTCAGCAACATCAGGTGTCTCAGTAACATCAAGTGTCTCAGAAACATCAGGTGTCTCATTAACATCAGGTGCCTCAGTAACATCAGGTGTCTCAGCAACATCAGGTGTCTCAGTAACATCAGGTCAGTAACATCAGGTGTCTCAGCAACATCAGGTGTCTCAGTAACATCAGGTGTCTCAGCAACATCAGGTGTCTCAGTAACATCAGGTGTCTCAGCAAAAGCAGGTGTCTCAGTAACATCAGGTGTCTCAGTAACATCAGGTGTCTCAGTAACATCAGGTGTCTCAGTAACATCAGTAACATCAGGTGTCTCAGCAACATCAGGTGTCTCAGTAACATCAGGTGCCTCAGTAACATCAGGTGTCTCAGTAACATCAGGTGTCTCAGCAACATCAGGTGTCTCAGAAACATCAGGTGTCTCAGCAACATCAGGTGTCTCAGTAACATCAGGTGTCTCAGTAACATCAGGTTCCTCAGTAACATCAGGTGTCTCAACAACATCAGGTGTCTCAGTAACATCAGGTGTCTCAGAAACATCAGGTGTCTCAGTAACATCAGGTGTCTCAGCAACATCAGGTGTCTCAGTAACATCAGTAACATCAGGTGTCTCAGTAACATCAGGTGCCTCAGTAACATCAGGTGTCTCAGCAACATCAGGTGTCTCAGTAAAATCAGGTGTCTCAGTAACATCAGGTTTCTCAGCAACATCAGGTGTCTCAGTAACATCAGGTGTCTCAGCAACATCAGGTGTCTCAGTAACATCAGGTGTCTCAGCAACAGCAGGTGTCTCAGTAACATCAGGTGTCTCAGTAACATCAGGTGTCTCAATAACATCAGTAATATCAGGTGTCTCAGCAACATCAGGTGTCTCAGGAACATCAGGTGTCTCAGCATTATCAGGTGTCTCAGTAACATCAGGTGTCTCAGTAACATCAGGTGTCTCAGTAACATCAGTAACATCAGGTGTCTCAGCAACATCAGGTGCCTCAGTAACATCAGGTGTCTCCGTAACATCAGGTGTCTCAGCAACATCAGGTGTCTGATTAACATCAGGTGCCTCAATAACATCAGGTGTCTCAGTAACATCAGGTTTCTCAGTAACATAAGGTGTCTCAGTAACATCAGGTGTCTCAGCAACATCAGGTGTCTCAGTAACATCAGTAACATCAGGTGTCTCAGTAACATCAGGTGCCTCAGTAACATCAGGTGTCTCAGCAACATCAGGTGTCTCAGTAACATCAGGTGTCTCAGTAACATCAGGTGTCTCAGCAACATCAGGTGTCTCAGTAACATCAGGTGTCTCAGCAACATCAGGTGTCTCAGTAACATCAGGTGTCTCAGCAAAAGCAGGTGTATCAGTAACATCAGGTGTCTCAGTAACATCAGGTGTCTCAGTAACATCAGGTGTCTCAGTAACATCAGTAACATCAGGTGTCTCAGCAACATCAGGTGTCTCAGAAACATCAGGTGTCTCAGCAACATCAGGTGTCTCAGTAACATCAGGAGTCTCAGTAACATCAGGTGTCTCAGTAACATCAGTAACATCGGGTGTCTCAGCAACATCAGGTGTCTCAGATACATCAGGTTCCTCACTAACATCAGGTGTCTCAGTAACATCAGGTGTCTCAGCAACATCAGGTGTCTCAGTAACATCAGGTGCCTCAGTAACATCTGGTGTCTCAGTAACATCAGGTGTCTCAGTAACATAAGGTGTCTCAGTAACATCAGGTGTCTCAGTAACATCAGTAACATCAGGTGTCTCAGCAACATCAGTTGTCTCAGTAACATCAGGTGTCTCAGCAACATCAGGTTTCTCAGTAACATCAGGTGTCTCAGTAACAGCAGGTGTCTCAGCAACATCAGGTGTATCAGTAACATCAGGTGTCTCAGACACATCAGGTGTTTCAGTGACATCAGGTGTCTTAGTAACATCAGGTGTCTCAGTAACATCAGGTGTCTCAGTAACATCAGGGTTCTCAGTAACATCAGGTGTCTCAGTAACATCAGGTGTCTTAGTAACATCGGGTGTCTCAGCAAAATCAGGTGTCTCAGTAACATTAGCTGTCTCAGTAACATCATGTGCCTCAGTAACATCAGGTGTCGCAGTAACATCAGGTGTCTCAGTAACATCAGGTGTCTCAGTAACATCAGTAACATCAGGAGTCTCAGTAACATCAGGTGCCTCAGTAACATCAGGTGTCTCAGCATCATCAGGTGTCTCAGTAACATCAGTTGTCTCAGTAACATCAGGTGTGTCAGCAACATCAGGTGTCTCAGTAACATCAGGTGTCTCAGCAACATCAGGTGTCTCAGTAACATCAGGTGTCTCAGCAACATCAGGTGTCTCAGTAACATCAGGTGTCTCAGCAAAAGCAGGTGTATCAGTAACATCAGGTGTCTCAGTAACATCAGGTGTCTCAGTAACATCAGGTGTCTCAGTAACATCAGTAACATCAGGTGTCTCAGCAACATCAGGTGTCTCAGAAACATCAGGTGTCTCAGCAACATCAGGTGTCTCAGTAACATCAGGAGTCTCAGTAACATCAGGTGTCTCAGTAACATCAGTAACATCGGGTGTCTCAGCAACATCAGGTGTCTCAGATACATCAGGTTCCTCACTAACATCAGGTGTCTCAGTAACATCAGGTGTCTCAGCAACATCAGGTGTCTCAGTAACATCAGGTGCCTCAGTAACATCTGGTGTCTCAGTAACATCAGGTGTCTCAGTAACATAAGGTGTCTCAGTAACATCAGGTGTCTCAGTAACATCAGTAACATCAGGTGTCTCAGCAACATCAGTTGTCTCAGTAACATCAGGTGTCTCAGCAACATCAGGTTTCTCAGTAACATCAGGTGTCTCAGTAACAGCAGGTGTCTCAGCAACATCAGGTGTCTCAGTAACATCAGGTGTCTCAGACACATCAGGTGTCTCAGTGACATCAGGTGTCTTAGTAACATCAGGTGTCTCAGTAACATCAGGTGTCTCAGTAACATCAGGGTTGTCAGTAACATCAGGTGTCTCAGTAACATCAGGTGTCTTAGTAACATCGGGTGTCTCAGCAAAATCAGGTGTCTCAGTAACATTAGCTGTCTCAGTAACATCATGTGCCTCAGTAACATCAGGTGTCGCAGTAACATCAGGTGTCTCAGTAACATCAGGTGTCTCAGTAACATCAGTAACATCAGGAGTCTCAGTAACATCAGGTGCCTCAGTAACATCAGGTGTCTCAGCATCATCAGGTGTCTCAGTAACATCAGTTGTCTCAGTAACATCAGGTGTGTCAGCAACATCAGGTGTCTCAGCAACATCAGATGTCTCAGTAACATCAGGTGTCTCAGCAACATCAGTTGTCTCAGTAACATCAGGTGTGTCAGCAACATCAGGTGTCTCAGCAACATCAGGTGTCTCAGTAACATCAGGTGTCTCAGCAACATCAGGTGTCTCAGTAACATCAGGTGTCTCAGCATCATCAGGTGTCTCAGTAACATCAGTAACATCAGGTGTCTCAGTAACATCAGGTGCCTCAGTAACATCAGGTTTCTCAGCAACATCAGGTGTCTCAGTAACAACAGGTGTCTCAGTAACATCAGGTGTCTCAGCAACATCAGGTGTCTCAGTAACATCAGGTGTCTCAGCAACATCAGGTGTCTCAGTAACATCAGGTGTCTCAGCAAAAGCAGGTGTCTCAGTAACATCAGGTGTCTCAGTAACATCAGGTGTCTCAGTAACATCAGGTGTCTCAGTAACATCAGTAACATCAGGTGTCTCAGCAACATCAGGTGTCTCAGAAACATCAGGTGTCTCAGTAACATCAGGTGTCTCAGTAACATCAGGTGTCTCAGTAACATCAGTAACATCGGGTGTCTCAGCAACATCAGGTGTCTCAGTAACATCAGGTTCATCAGTAACATCAGGTGTCTCAGTAACATCAGGTGTCTCAGCAACATCAGGTGTCTCAGTAACATCAGGTGCCTCAGTAACATCAGGTGTCTCAGTAACATCAGGTGTCTCAGCAACATCAGGTGTGTCAGAAACATCAGGTGTCTCAGCAACATCAGGTGTCTCAGTAACATCAGGTGTCTCAGTAACATCAGGTGTCTCAGTAACATCAGTAACATCGGGTGTCTCAGCAACATCAGGTGTCTCAGTCACATCAGGTTCCTCAGTAACATCAGGTGTCTCAGCAACATCAGGTGTCTCAGTAACATCAGGTGTCTCAGAAACATCAGGTGTCTCAGTAACATCAGGTGTCTCACCAACATCAGGTGTCTCAGTAACATCAGTTGTCTCAGTAACATCAGGTGTGTCAGCAACATCAGGTGTCTCAGCAACATCAGATGTCTCAGTAACATCAGGTGTCTAGGCAACATCAGTTGTCTCAGTAACATCAGGTGTGTCAGCAACATCAGGTGTCTCAGCAACATCAGGTGTCTCAGTAACATCAGGTGTCTCAGCAACATCAGGTGTCTCAGTAACATCAAGTGTCTCAGAAACATCAGGTGTCTCATTAACATCAGGTGCCTCAGTAACATCAGGTGTCTCAGCAACATCAGGTGTCTCAGTAACATCAGGTCAGTAACATCAGGTGTCTCAGCAACATCAGGTGTCTCAGTAACATCAGGTGTCTCAGCAACATCAGGTGTCTCAGTAACATCAGGTGTCTCAGCAAAAGCAGGTGTCTCAGTAACATCAGGTGTCTCAGTAACATCAGGTGTCTCAGTAACATCAGGTGTCTCAGTAACATCAGTAACATCAGGTGTCTCAGCAACATCAGGTGTCTCAGTAACATCAGGTGCCTCAGTAACATCAGGTGTCTCAGTAACATCAGGTGTCTCAGCAACATCAGGTGTCTCAGAAACATCAGGTGTCTCAGCAACATCAGGTGTCTCAGTAACATCAGGTGTCTCAGTAACATCAGGTTCCTCAGTAACATCAGGTGTCTCAACAACATCAGGTGTCTCAGTAACATCAGGTGTCTCAGCAACATCAGGTGTCTCAGTAACATCAGTAACATCAGGTGTCTCAGTAACATCAGGTGCCTCAGTAACATCAGGTGTCTCAGCAACATCAGGTGTCTCAGTAACATCAGGTGTCTCAGTAACATCAGGTTTCTCAGCAACATCAGGTGTCTCAGTAACATCAGGTGTCTCAGCAACATCAGGTGTCTCAGTAACATCAGGTGTCTCAGCAACAGCAGGTGTCTCAGTAACATCAGGTGTCTCAGTAACATCAGGTGTCTCAGTAACATCAGTAATATCAGGTGTCTCAGCAACATCAGGTGTCTCAGGAACATCAGGTGTCTCAGCATTATCAGGTGTCTCAGTAACATCAGGTGTCTCAGTAACATCAGGTGTCTCAGTAACATCAGTAACATCAGGTGTCTCAGCAACATCAGGTGCCTCAGTAACATCAGGTGTCTCCGTGACATCAGGTGTCTCAGCAACATCAGGTGTCTGATTAACATCAGGTGCCTCAATAACATCAGGTGTCTCAGTAACATCAGGTTTCTCAGTAACATAAGGTGTCTCAGTAACATCAGGTGTCTCAGCAACATCAGGTGTCTCAGTAACATCAGTAACATCAGGTGTCTCAGTAACATCAGGTGCCTCAGTAACATCAGGTGTCTCAGCAACATCAGGTGTCTCAGTAACATCAGGTGTCTCAGTAACATCAGGTGTCTCAGCAACATCAGGTGTCTCAGTAACATCAGGTGTCTCAGCAACATCAGGTGTCTCAGTAACATCAGGTGTCTCAGCAAAAGCAGGTGTATCAGTAACATCAGGTGTCTCAGTAACATCAGGTGTCTCAGTAACATCAGGTGTCTCAGTAACATCAGTAACATCAGGTGTCTCCGCAACATCAGGTGTCTCAGAAACATCAGGTGTCTCAGCAACATCAGGTGTCTCAGTAACATCAGGAGTCTCAGTAACATCAGGTGTCTCAGTAACATCAGTAACATCGGGTGTCTCAGCAACATCAGGTGTCTCAGATACATCAGGTTCCTCACTAACATCAGGTGTCTCAGTAACATCAGGTGTCTCAGCAACATCAGGTGTCTCAGTAACATCAGGTGCCTCAGTAACATCTGGTGTCTCAGTAACATCAGGTGTCTCAGTAACATAAGGTGTCTCAGTAACATCAGGTGTCTCAGTAACATCAGTAACATCAGGTGTCTCAGCAACATCAGTTGTCTCAGTAACATCAGGTGTCTCAGCAACATCAGGTTTCTCAGTAACATCAGGTGTCTCAGTAACAGCAGGTGTCTCAGCAACATCAGGTGTCTCAGTAACATCAGGTGTCTCAGACACATCAGGTGTCTCAGTGACATCAGGTGTCTTAGTAACATCAGGTGTCTCAGTAACATCAGGTGTCTCAGTAACATCAGGGTTCTCAGTAACATCAGGTGTCTCAGTAACATCAGGTGTCTTAGTAACATCGGGTGTCTCAGCAAAATCAGGTGTCTCAGTAACATTAGCTGTCTCAGTAACATCATGTGCCTCAGTAACATCAGGTGTCGCAGTAACATCAGGTGTCTCAGTAACATCAGGTGTCTCAGTAACATCAGTAACATCAGGAGTCTCAGTAACATCAGGTGCCTCAGTAACATCAGGTGTCTCAGCATCATCAGGTGTCTCAGTAACATCAGTTGTCTCAGTAACATCAGGTGTGTCAGCAACATCAGGTGTCTCAGCAACATCAGATGTCTCAGTAACATCAGGTGTCTCAGCAACATCAGTTGTCTCAGTAACATCAGGTGAGTCAGCAACATCAGGTGTCTCAGCAACATCAGGTGTCTCAGTAACATCAGGTGTCTCAGCAACATCAGGTGTCTCAGTAACATCAGGTGTCTCAGCATCATCAGGTGTCTCAGTAACATCAGTAACATCAGGTGTCTCAGTAACATCAGGTGCCTCAGTAACATCAGGTTTCTCAGCAACATCAGGTGTCTCAGTAACAACAGGTGTCTCAGTAACATCAGGTGTCTCAGCAACATCAGGTGTCTCAGTAACATCAGGTGTCTCAGCAACATCAGGTGTCTCAGTAACATCAGGTGTCTCAGCAAAAGCAGGTGTCTCAGTAACATCAGGTGTCTCAGTAACATCAGGTGTCTCAGTAACATCAGGTGTCTCAGTAACATCAGTAACATCAGGTGTCTCAGCAACATCAGGTTTCTCAGAAACATCAGGTGTCTCAGTAACATCAGGTGTCTCAGTAACATCAGGTGTCTCAGTAACATCAGTAACATCGGGTGTCTCAGCAACATCAGGTGTCTCAGTAACATCAGGTTCATCAGTAACATCAGGTGTCTCAGTAACATCAGGTGTCTCAGCAACATCAGGTGTCTCAGTAACATCAGGTGCCTCAGTAACATCAGGTGTCTCAGTAACATCAGGTGTCTCAGCAACATCAGGTGTGTCAGAAACATCAGGTGTCTCAGCAACATCAGGTGTCTCAGTAACATCAGGTGTCTCAGTAACATCAGGTGTCTCAGTAACATCAGTAACATCGGGTGTCTCAGCAACATCAGGTGTCTCAGTCACATCAGGTTCCTCAGTAACATCAGGTGTCTCAGCAACATCAGGTGTCTCAGTAACATCAGGTGTCTCAGAAACATCAGGTGTCTCAGTAACATCAGGTGTCTCACCAACATCAGGTGTCTCAGTAACATCAGTTGTCTCAGTAACATCAGGTGTGTCAGCAACATCAGGTGTCTCAGCAACATCAGATGTCTCAGTAACATCAGGTGTCTAGGCAACATCAGTTGTCTCAGTAACATCAGGTGTGTCAGCAACATCAGGTGTCTCAGCAACATCAGGTGTCTCAGTAACATCAGGTGTCTCAGCAACATCAGGTGTCTCAGTAACATCAAGTGTCTCAGAAACATCAGGTGTCTCATTAACATCAGGTGCCTCAGTAACATCAGGTGTCTCAGCAACATCAGGTGTCTCAGTAACATCAGGTCAGTAACATCAGGTGTCTCAGCAACATCAGGTGTCTCAGTAACATCAGGTGTCTCAGCAACATCAGGTGTCTCAGTAACATCAGGTGTCTCAGCAAAAGCAGGTGTCTCAGTAACATCAGGTGTCTCAGTAACATCAGGTGTCTCAGTAACATCAGGTGTCTCAGTAACATCAGTAACATCAGGTGTCTCAGCAACATCAGGTGTCTCAGTAACATCAGGTGCCTCAGTAACATCAGGTGTCTCAGTAACATCAGGTGTCTCAGCAACATCAGGTGTCTCAGAAACATCAGGTGTCTCAGCAACATCAGGTGTCTCAGTAACATCAGGTGTCTCAGTAACATCAGGTTCCTCAGTAACATCAGGTGTCTCAACAACATCAGGTGTCTCAGTAACATCAGGTGTCTCAGCAACATCAGGTGTCTCAGTAACATCAGTAACATCAGGTGTCTCAGTAACATCAGGTGCCTCAGTAACATCAGGTGTCTCAGCAACATCAGGTGTCTCAGTAACATCAGGTGTCTCAGTAACATCAGGTTTCTCAGCAACATCAGGTGTCTCAGTAACATCAGGTGTCTCAGCAACATCAGGTGTCTCAGTAACATCAGGTGTCTCAGCAACAGCAGGTGTCTCAGTAACATCAGGTGTCTCAGTAACATCAGGTGTCTCAGTAACATCAGTAATATCAGGTGTCTCAGCAACATCAGGTGTCTCAGGAACATCAGGTGTCTCAGCATTATCAGGTGTCTCAGTAACATCAGGTGTCTCAGTAACATCAGGTGTCTCAGTAACATCAGTAACATCAGGTGTCTCAGCAACATCAGGTGCCTCAGTAACATCAGGTGTCTCCGTGACATCAGGTGTCTCAGCAACATCAGGTGTCTGATTAACATCAGGTGCCTCAATAACATCAGGTGTCTCAGTAACATCAGGTTTCTCAGTAACATAAGGTGTCTCAGTAACATCAGGTGTCTCAGCAACATCAGGTGTCTCAGTAACATCAGTAACATCAGGTGTCTCAGTAACATCAGGTGCCTCAGTAACATCAGGTGTCTCAGCAACATCAGGTGTCTCAGTAACATCAGGTGTCTCAGTAACATCAGGTGTCTCAGCAACATCAGGTGTCTCAGTAACATCAGGTGTCTCAGCAACATCAGGTGTCTCAGTAACATCAGGTGTCTCAGCAAAAGCAGGTGTATCAGTAACATCAGGTGTCTCAGTAACATCAGGTGTCTCAGTAACATCAGGTGTCTCAGTAACATCAGTAACATCAGGTGTCTCAGCAACATCAGGTGTCTCAGAAACATCAGGTGTCTCAGCAACATCAGGTGTCTCAGTAACATCAGGAGTCTCAGTAACATCAGGTGTCTCAGTAACATCAGTAACATCGGGTGTCTCAGCAACATCAGGTGTCTCAGATACATCAGGTTCCTCACTAACATCAGGTGTCTCAGTAACATCAGGTGTCTCAGCAACATCAGGTGTCTCAGTAACATCAGGTGCCTCAGTAACATCTGGTGTCTCAGTAACATCAGGTGTCTCAGTAACATAAGGTGTCTCAGTAACATCAGGTGTCTCAGTAACATCAGTAACATCAGGTGTCTCAGCAACATCAGTTGTCTCAGTAACATCAGGTGTCTCAGCAACATCAGGTTTCTCAGTAACATCAGGTGTCTCAGTAACAGCAGGTGTCTCAGCAACATCAGGTGTCTCAGTAACATCAGGTGTCTCAGACACATCAGGTGTCTCAGTGACATCAGGTGTCTTAGTAACATCAGGTGTCTCAGTAACATCAGGTGTCTCAGTAACATCAGGGTTCTCAGTAACATCAGGTGTCTCAGTAACATCAGGTGTCTTAGTAACATCGGGTGTCTCAGCAAAATCAGGTGTCTCAGTAACATTAGCTGTCTCAGTAACATCATGTGCCTCAGTAACATCAGGTGTCGCAGTAACATCAGGTGTCTCAGTAACATCAGGTGTCTCAGTAACATCAGTAACATCAGGAGTCTCAGTAACATCAGGTGCCTCAGTAACATCAGGTGTCTCAGCATCATCAGGTGTCTCAGTAACATCAGTTGTCTCAGTAACATCAGGTGTGTCAGCAACATCAGGTGTCTCAGCAACATCAGATGTCTCAGTAACATCAGGTGTCTCAGCAACATCAGTTGTCTCAGTAACATCAGGTGTGTCAGCAACATCAGGTGTCTCAGCAACATCAGGTGTCTCAGTAACATCAGGTGTCTCAGCAACATCAGGTGTCTCAGTAACATCAGGTGTCTCAGCATCATCAGGTGTCTCAGTAACATCAGTAACATCAGGTGTCTCAGTAACATCAGGTGCCTCAGTAACATCAGGTTTCTCAGCAACATCAGGTGTCTCAGTAACAACAGGTGTCTCAGTAACATCAGGTGTCTCAGCAACATCAGGTGTCTCAGTAACATCAGGTGTCTCAGCAACATCAGGTGTCTCAGTAACATCAGGTGTCTCAGCAAAAGCAGGTGTCTCAGTAACATCAGGTGTCTCAGTAACATCAGGTGTCTCAGTAACATCAGGTGTCTCAGTAACATCAGTAACATCAGGTGTCTCAGCAACATCAGGTGTCTCAGAAACATCAGGTGTCTCAGTAACATCAGGTGTCTCAGTAACATCAGGTGTCTCAGTAACATCAGTAACATCGGGTGTCTCAGCAACATCAGGTGTCTCAGTAACATCAGGTTCATCAGTAACATCAGGTGTCTCAGTAACATCAGGTGTCTCAGCAACATCAGGTGTCTCAGTAACATCAGGTGCCTCAGTAACATCAGGTGTCTCAGTAACATCAGGTGTCTCAGCAACATCAGGTGTGTCAGAAACATCAGGTGTCTCAGCAACATCAGGTGTCTCAGTAACATCAGGTGTCTCAGTAACATCAGGTGTCTCAGTAACATCAGTAACATCGGGTGTCTCAGCAACATCAGGTGTCTCAGTCACATCAGGTTCCTCAGTAACATCAGGTGTCTCAGCAACATCAGGTGTCTCAGTAACATCAGGTGTCTCAGAAACATCAGGTGTCTCAGTAACATCAGGTGTCTCAGCAACATCAGGTGTCTCAGTAACATCAGTTGTCTCAGTAACATCAGGTGTGTCAGCAACATCAGGTGTCTCAGCAACATCAGATGTCTCAGTAACATCAGGTGTCTAGGCAACATCAGTTGTCTCAGTAACATCAGGTGTGTCAGCAACATCAGGTGTCTCAGCAACATCAGGTGTCTCAGTAACATCAGGTGTCTCAGCAACATCAGGTGTCTCAGTAACATCAAGTGTCTCAGAAACATCAGGTGTCTCATTAACATCAGGTGTCTCAGCAACATCAGGTGTCTCAGTAACATCAGTAACATCAGGTGTCTCAGTAACATCAGGTGCCTCAGTAACATCAGGTGTCTCAGCAACATCAGGTGTCTCAGTAACATCAGGTCAGTAACATCAGGTGTCTCAGCAACATCAGGTGTCTCAGTAACATCAGGTGTCTCAGCAACATCAGGTGTCTCAGTAACATCAGGTGTCTCAGCAAAAGCAGGTGTCTCAGTAACATCAGGTGTCTCAGTAACATCAGGTGTCTCAGTAACATCAGGTGTCTCAGTAACATCAGTAACATCAGGTGTCTCAGCAACATCAGGTGTCTCAGTAACATCAGGTGCCTCAGTAACATCAGGTGTCTCAGTAACATCAGGTGTCTCAGCAACATCAGGTGTCTCAGAAACATCAGGTGTCTCAGCAACATCAGGTGTCTCAGTAACATCAGGTGTCTCAGTAACATCAGGTGTCTCAGTAACATCAGGTGTCTCAGTAACATCAGTAACATCGGGTGTCTCAGCAACATCAGGTGTCTCAGTAACATCAGGTTCCTCAGTAACATCAGGTGTCTCAGTAACATCAGGTGTCTCAGCAACATCAGGTGTCTCAGTAACATCAGGTGCCTCAGTAACATCAGGTGTCTCAGTAACATCAGGTGTCTCAGCAACATCAGGTGTGTCAGAAACATCAGGTGTCTCAGCAACATCAGGTGTCTCAGTAACATCAGGTGTCTCAGTAACATCAGGTGTCTCAGTAACATCAGTAACATCGGGTGTCTCAGCAACATCAGGTGTCTCAGTCACATCAGGTTCCTCAGTAACATCAGGTGTCTCAGCAACATCAGGTGTCTCAGTAACATCAGGTGTCTCAGAAACATCAGGTGTCTCAGTAACATCAGGTGTCTCAGCAACATCAGGTGTCTCAGTAACATCAGTTGTCTCAGTAACATCAGGTGTGTCAGCAACATCAGGTGTCTCAGCAACATCAGATGTCTCAGTAACATCAGGTGTCTAGGCAACATCAGTTGTCTCAGTAACATCAGGTGTGTCAGCAACATCAGGTGTCTCAGCAACATCAGGTTTCTCAGTAACATCAGGTGTCTCAGCAACATCAGGTGTCTCCGTAACATCAAGTGTCTCAGAAACATCAGGTGTCTCATTAACATCAGGTGTCTCAGCAACATCAGGTGTCTCAGTAACATCAGTAACATCAGGTGTCTCAGTAACATCAGGTGCATCAGTAACATCAGGTGTCTCAGCAACATCAGGTGTCTCAGTAACATCAGGTCAGTAACATCAGGTGTCTCAGCAACATCAGGTGTCTCAGTAACATCAGGTGTCTCAGCAACATCAGGTGTCTCAGTAACATCAGGTGTCTCAGCAAAAGCAGGTGTCTCAGTAACATCAGGTGTCTCAGTAACATCAGGTGTCTCAGTAACATCAGGTGTCTCAGTAACATCAGTAACATCAGGTGTCTCAGCAACATCAGGTGTCTCAGTAACATCAGGTGCCTCAGTAACATCAGGTGTCTCAGTAACATCAGGTGTCTCAGCAACATCAGGTGTCTCAGAAACATCAGGTGTCTCAGCAACATCAGGTGTCTCAGTAACATCAGGTGTCTCAGTAACATCAGGTGTCTCAGTAACATCAGTAACATCGGGTGTCTCAGCAACATCAGGTGTCTCAGTAACATCAGGTTCCTCAGTAACATCAGGTGTCTCAGCAACATCAGGTGTCTCAGTAACATCAGGTGTCTCAGAAACATCAGGTGTCTCAGTAACATCAGGTGTCTCAGCAACATCAGGTGTCTCAGTAACATCAGTAACATCAGGTGTCTCAGTAACATCAGGTGCCTCAGTAACATCAGGTGTCTCAGCAACATCAGGTGTCTCAGTAACATCAGGTGTCTCAGTAACATCAGGTGTCTCAGCAACATCAGGTGTCTCAGTAACATCAGGTGTCTCAGCAACATCAGGTGTCTCAGTAACATCAGGTGTCTCAGCAAAAGCAGGTGTCTCAGTAACATCAGGTGTCTCAGTAACATCAGGTGTCTCAGTAACATCAGTAACATCAGGTGTCTCAGCAACATCAGGTGTCTCAGAAACATCAGGTGTCTCAGCAACATCAGGTGTCTCAGTAACATCAGGTGTCTCAGTAACATCAGGTGTCTCAGCAACATCAGGTGTCTCAGTAACATCAGGTGTCTCAGCAACATCAGGTGTCTCAGTAACATCAGGTGTCTCAGCAAAAGCAGGTGTATCAGTAACATCAGGTGTCTCAGTAACATCAGGTGTCTCAGTAACATCAGGTGTCTCAGTAACATCAGTAACATCGGGTGTCTCAGCAACATCAGGTGTCTCAGATACATCAGGTTCCTCACTAACATCAGGTGTCTCAGTAACATCAGGTGTCTCAGCAACATCAGGTGTCTCAGTAACATCAGGTGCCTCAGTAACATCAGGTGTCTCAGTAACATCAGGTGTCTCAGTAACATAAGGTGTCTCAGTAACATCAGGTGTCTCAGTAACATCAGTAACATCAGGTGTCTCAGCAACATCAGTTGTCTCAGTAACATCAGGTGTCTCAGCAACATCAGGTTTCTCAGTAACATCAGGTGTCTCAGAAACATCAGGTGTCTCAGTGACATCAGGTGTCTTAGTAACATCAGGTGTCTCAGTAACATCAGGTGTCTCAGTAACATCAGGGTTCTCAGTAACATCAGGTGTCTCAGTAACATCAGGTGTCTTAGTAACATCGGGTGTCTCAGCAAAATCAGGTGTCTCAGTAACATTAGCTGTCTCAGTAACATCATGTGCCTCAGTAACATCAGGTGTCGCAGTAACATCAGGTGTCTCAGTAACATCAGGTGTCTCAGTAACATCAGTTACATCAGGTGTCGCAGTAACATCAGGTGTCTCAGTAACATCAGGTGTCTCAGTAACATCAGTTATATCAGGTGTCTCAGTAACATCAGGTGCCTCAGTAACATCAGGTGTCTCAGCATCATCAGGTGTCTCAGTAACATCAGTTGTCTCAGTAACATCATGTGTGTCAGCAACATCAGGTGTCTCAGCAACATCAGATGTCTCAGTAACATCAGGTGTCTCAGCAACATCAGTTGTCTCAGTAACATCAGGTGTGTCAGCAACATCAGGTGTCTCAGCAACATCAGGTGTCTCAGTAACATCAGGTGTCTCAGCATCATCAGGTGTCTCAGTAACATCAGTAACATCAGGTGTCTCAGTAACATCAGGTGCCTCAGTAACATCAGGTGTCTCAGTAACATCAGGTGTCTCAGTAACATCAGGTGTCTCAGTAACATCAGTAACATCGGGTGTCTCAGCAACATCAGGTGTCTCAGTAACATCAGGTTCCTCAGTAACATCAGGTGTCTCAGTAACATCAGGTGTCTCAGCAACATCAGGTGTCTCAGCAACATCAGGTGTGTCAGAAACATCAGGTGTCTCAGCAACATCAGGTGTCTCAGTAACATCAGGTGTCTCAGTAACATCAGGTGTCTCAGTAACATCAGTAACATCGGGTGTCTCAGCAACATCAGGTGTCTCAGTCACATCAGGTTCCTCAGTAACATCAGGTGTCTCAGCAACATCAGGTGTCTCAGTAACATCAGGTGTCTCAGAAACATCAGTAACATCAGGTGTCTCAGCAACATCAGGTGTCTCAGTAACATCAGTTGTCTCAGTAACATCAGGTGTGTCAGCAACATCAGGTGTCTCAGCAACATCAGATGTCTCAGTAACATCACGTGTCTAGGCAACATCAGTTGTCTCAGTAACATCAGGTGTGTCAGCAACATCAGGTGTCTCAGCAACATCAGGTGTCTCAGTAACATCAGGTGTCTCAGCAACATCAGGTGTCTCAGTAACATCAAGTGTCTCAGAAACATCAGGTGTCTCATTAACATCAGGTGTCTCAGCAACATCAGGTGTCTCAGTAACATCAGTAACATCAGGTGTCTCTGTAACATCAGGTGCCTCAGTAACATCAGGTGTCTCAGCAACATCAGGTGTCTCAGTAACATCAGGTCAGTAACATCAGGTGTCTCAGCAACATCAGGTGTCTCAGTAACATCAGGTGTCTCAGCAACATCAGGTGTCTCAGTAACATCAGGTGTCTCAGCAAAAGCAGGTGTCTCAGTAAGATCAGGTGTCTCAGTAACATCAGGTGTCTCAGTAACATCAGGTGTCTCAGTAACATCAGTAACATCAGGTGTCTCAGCAACATCAGGTGTCTCAGTAACATCAGGTGCCTCAGTAACATCAGGTGTCTCAGTAACATCAGGTGTCTCAGCAACATCAGGTGTCTCAGAAACATCAGGTGTCTCAGCAACATCAGGTGTCTCAGTAACATCAGGTGTCTCAGTAACATCAGGTGTCTCAGTAACATCAGTAACATCGGGTGTCTCAGCAACATCAGGTGTCTCAGTAACATCAGGTTCCTCAGTAACATCAGGTGTCTCAGCAACATCAGGTGTCTCAGTAACATCAGGTGTTTCAGAAACATCAGGTGTCTCAGTAACATCAGGTGTCTCAGCAACATCAGGTGTCTCAGTAACATCAGTAACATCAGGTGTCTCAGTAACATCAGGTGCCTCAGTAACATCAGGTGTCTCAGCAACATTAGGTGTCTCAGTAACATCAGGTTTCTCAGTAACATCAGGTGTCTCAGTAACATCAGGTGTCTCAGCAACATCAGGTGTCTCAGCAACATCAGGTGTCTCAGTAACATCAGGTGGCTCAGAAACATCAGGTGTCTCAGTAACATCAGGTGTCTCAGCAACATCAGGTGTCTCAGTAACATCAGTTGTCTCAGTAACATCAGGTGTGTCAGCAACATCAGGTGTCTCAGCAACATCAGATGTCTCAGTAACATCAGGTGTCTAGGCAACATCAGTTGTCTCAGTAACATCAGGTGTGTCAGCAACATCAGGTGTCTCAGCAACATCAGGTGTCTCAGTAACATCAGGTGTCTCAGCAACATCAGGTGTCTCAGTAACATCAAGTGTCTCAGTAACATCAGTAACATCGGGTGTCTCAGCAACATCAGGTGTCTCAGATACATTAGGTTCCTCACTAACATCAGGTGTCTCAGTAACATCAGGTGTCTCAGCAACATCAGGTGTCTCAGTAACATCAGGTGCCTCAGTAACATCAGGTGTCTCAGTAACATCAGGTGTCTCAGTAACATAAGGTGTCTCAGTAACATCAGGTGTCTCAGTAACATCAGTAACATCAGGTGTCTCAGCAACATCAGTTGTCTCAGTAACATCAGGTGTCTCAGCAACATCAGGTGTCTCAGTAACATCAGGTGTCTCAGTAACAGCAGGTGTCTCAGCAACATCAGGTGTCTAAATAACATCAGGGTTCTCAGTAACATCAGGTGTCTCAGTAACATCAGGTGTCTTAGTAACATCGGGTGTCTCAGCAAAATCAGGTGTCTCAGTAACATTAGCTGTCTCAGTAACATCATGTGCCTCAGTAACATCAGGTGTCGCAGTAACATCAGGTGTCTCAGTAACATCAGTAACATCAGGTGTCTCAGTAACATCAGGTGCCTCAGTAACATCAGGTGTCTCAGCATCATCAGGTGTCTCAGTAACATCAGTTGTCTCAGTAACATCGGGTGTGTCAGCAACATCAGGTGTCTCAGCAACATCAGATGTCTCAGTAACATCAGGTGTCTCAGCAACATCAGTTGTCTCAGTAACATCAGGTGTGTCAGCAACATCAGGTGTCTCAGCAACATCAGGTGTCTCAGTAACATCAGGTGTCTCAGCAACATCAGGTGTCTCAGTAACATCAGGTGTCTCAGAAACATCAGGTGTCTCAGTAACATCAGGTGTCTCAGCAACATCAGGTGTCTCAGTAACATCAGTAACATCAGGTGTCTCAGTAACATCAGGTGCCTCAGTAACATCAGGTTTCTCAGCAACATCAGGTGTCTCAGTAACAACAGGTGTCTCAGTAACATCAGGTGTCTCAGCAACATCAGGTGTCTCAGTAACATCAGGTGTCTCAGCAACATCAGGTGTCTCAGTAACATCAGGTGTCTCAGCAAAAGCAGGTGTCTCAGTAACATCAGGTGTCTCAGTAACATCAGGTGTCTCAGTAACATCAGGTGTCTCAGTAACATCAGTAACATCAGGTGTCTCAGCAACATCAGGTGTCTCAGTAACATCAGGTTCCTCAGTAACATCAGGTGTCTCAGTAACATCAGGTGTCTCAGCAACATCAGGTGTCTCAGTAACATCAGGTGCCTCAGTAACATCAGGTGTCTCAGTAACATAAGGTGTCTCAGTAACATCAGGTGTCTCAGTAACATCAGTAACATCAGGTGTCTCAGCAACATCAGTTGTCTCAGTAACATCAGGTGTCTCAGCAACATCAGGTGTCTCAGTAACATCAGGTGTCTCAGTAACAGCAGGTGTCTCAGCAACATCAGGTGTCTCAGTAACATCAGGTGTCTCAGACACATCAGGTGTCTCAGTGACATCAGGTGTCTTAGTAACATCAGGTGTCTCAGTAACATCAGGGTTCTCAGTAACATCAGGTGTCTCAGTAACATCAGGTGTCTTAGTAACATCGGGTGTCTCAGCAAAATCAGGTGTCTCAGTAACATTAGCTGTCTCAGTAACATCATGTGCCTCAGTAACATCAGGTGTCGCAGTAACATCAGGTGTCTCAGTAACATCAGGTGTCTCAGTAACATCAGTAACATCAGGTGTCTCAGTAACATCAGGTGCCTCAGTAACATCAGGTGTCTCAGCATCATCAGGTGTCTCAGTAACATCAGTTGTCTCAGTAACATCGGGTGTGTCAGCAACATCAGGTGTCTCAGCAACATCAGATGTCTCAGTAACATCAGGTGTCTCAGCAACATCAGTTGTCTCAGTAACATCAGGTGTGTCAGCAACATCAGGTGTCTCAGCAACATCAGGTGTCTCAGTAACATCAGGTGTCTCAGCAACATCAGGTGTCTCAGTAACATCAGGTGTCTCAGAAACATCAGGTGTCTCAGTAACATCAGGTGTCTCAGCAACATCAGGTGTCTCAGTAACATCAGTAACATCAGGTGTCTCAGTAACATCAGGTGCCTCAGTAACATCAGGTTTCTCAGCAACATCAGGTGTCTCAGTAACAACAGGTGTCTCAGTAACATCAGGTGTCTCAGCAACATCAGGTGTCTCAGTAACATCAGGTGTCTCAGCAACATCAGGTGTCTCAGTAACATCAGGTGTCTCAGCAAAAGCAGGTGTCTCAGTAACATCAGGTGTCTCAGTAACATCAGGTGTCTCAGTAACATCAGTAACATCAGGTGTCTCAGCAACATCAGGTGTCTCAGAAACATCAGGTGTCTCAGTAACATCAGGTGTCTCAGTAACATCAGGTGTCTCAGTAACATCAGTAACATCTGGTGTCTCAGCAACATCAGGTGTCTCAGTAACATCAGGTTCCTCAGACACATCAGGTGTCTCAGTGACATCAGGTGTCTTAGTAACATCAGGTGTCTCAGTAACATCAGGGTTCTCAGTAACATCAGGTGTCTCAGCAACATCAGGTGTCTCAGTAACATCAGGTGTCTCAGTAACAGCAGGTGTCTCAGCAACATCAGGTGTCTCAGTAACATCAGGTGTCTCAGACACATCAGGTGTCTCAGTGACATCAGGTGTCTTAGTAACATCAGGTGTCTCAGTAACATCAGGGTTCTCAGTAACATCAGGTGTCTCAGTAACATCAGGTGTCTTAGTAACATCGGGTGTCTCAGCAAAATCAGGTGTCTCAGTAACATTAGCTGTCTCAGTAACATCATGTGCCTCAGTAACATCAGGTGTCGCAGTAACATCAGGTGTCTCAGTAACATCAGGTGTCTCAGTAACATCAGTAACATCAGGTGTCTCAGTAACATCAGGTGCCTCAGTAACATCAGGTGTCTCAGCATCATCAGGTGTCTCAGTAACATCAGTTGTCTCAGTAACATCGGGTGTGTCAGCAACATCAGGTGTCTCAGCAACATCAGATGTCTCAGTAACATCAGGTGTCTCAGCAACATCAGTTGTCTCAGTAACATCAGGTGTGTCAGCAACATCAGGTGTCTCAGCAACATCAGGTGTCTCAGTAACATCAGGTGTCTCAGCAACATCAGGTGTCTCAGTAACATCAGGTGTCTCAGAAACATCAGGTGTCTCAGTAACATCAGGTGTCTCAGCAACATCAGGTGTCTCAGTAACATCAGTAACATCAGGTGTCTCAGTAACATCAGGTGCCTCAGTAACATCAGGTTTCTCAGCAACATCAGGTGTCTCAGTAACAACAGGTGTCTCAGTAACATCAGGTGTCTCAGCAACATCAGGTGTCTCAGTAACATCAGGTGTCTCAGCAACATCAGGTGTCTCAGTAACATCAGGTGTCTCAGCAAAAGCAGGTGTCTCAGTAACATCAGGTGTCTCAGTAACATCAGGTGTCTCAGTAACATCAGTAACATCAGGTGTCTCAGCAACATCAGGTGTCTCAGAAACATCAGGTGTCTCAGTAACATCAGGTGTCTCAGTAACATCAGGTGTCTCAGTAACATCAGTAACATCTGGTGTCTCAGCAACATCAGGTGTCTCAGTAACATCAGGTTCCTCAGTAACATCAGGTGTCTCAGTAACATCAGGTGTCTCAGCAACATCAGGTGTCTCAGTAACATCAGGTGCCTCAGTAACATCAGGTGTCTCAGTAACATCAGGTGTCTCAGCAACATCAGGTGTGTCAGAAACATCAGGTGTCTCAGCAACATCAGGTGTCTCAGTAACATCAGGTGTCTCAGTAACATCAGGTGTCTCAGTAACATCAGTAACATCGGGTGTCTCAGCAACATCAGGTGTCTCAGTCACATCAGGTTCCTCAGTAACATCAGGTGTCTCAGCAACATCAGGTGTCTCAGTAACATCAGGTGTCTCAGAAACATCAGGTGTCTCAGTAACATCAGGTGTCTCAGCAACATCAGGTGTCTCAGTAACATCAGTTGTCTCAGTAACATCAGGTGTGTCAGCAACATCAGGTGTCTCAGCAACATCAGATGTCTCAGTAACATCAGGTGTCTAGGCAACATCAGTTGTCTCAGTAACATCAGGTGTGTCAGCAACATCAGGTGTCTCAGCAACATCAGGTGTCTCAGTAACATCAGGTGTCTCAGCAACATCAGGTGTCTCAGTAACATCAAGTGTCTCAGAAACATCAGGTGTCTCAGTAACATCAGGTGTCTCAGCAACATCAGGTGTCTCAGTAACATCAATAACATCAGGTGTCTCAGTAACATCAGGTGCCTCAGTAACATCAGGTGTCTCAGCAACATCAGGTGTCTCAGTAACATCAGGTGTCTCAGTAACATCAGGTGTCTCAGCAACATCAGGTGTCTCAGTAACATCAGGTGTCTCAGCAACATCAGGTGTCTCAGTAACATCAGGTGTCTCAGTAACATCAGGTGCCTCAGTAACATCAGGTGTCTCAGTAACATCAGGTGTCTCAGCAACATCAGGTGTGTCAGAAACATCAGGTGTCTCAACAACATCAGGTGTCTCAGTAACATCAGGTGTCTCAGTAACATCAGGTGTCTCAGTAACATCAGTAACATCGGGTGTCTCAGCAACATCAGGTGTCTCAGTCACATCAGGTTCCTCAGTAACATCAGGTGTCTCAGCAAAATCAGGTGTCTCAGTAACATCAGGTGTCTCAGAAACATCAGGTGTCTCAGTAACATCAGGTGTCTCAGCAACATC
Source organism: Salmo salar (assembly GCF_905237065.1). NCBI lineage: Eukaryota > Metazoa > Chordata > Actinopteri > Salmoniformes > Salmonidae > Salmo > Salmo salar. The sequence goes on from NC_059450.1 coordinate 105,384,822, forward strand.
AGGTGTCTCAGTAACATCAGTTGTCTCAGTAACATCAGGTGTGTCAGCAACATCAGGTGTCTCAGCAACATCAGATGTCTCAGTAACATCAGGTGTCTAGGCAACATCAGTTGTCTCAGTAACATCAGGTGTGTCAGCAACATCAGGTGTCTCAGCAACATCAGGTGTCTCAGTAACATCAGGTGTCTCAGCAACATCAGGTGTCTCAGTAACATCAAGTGTCTCAGAAACATCAGGTGTCTCAGTAACATCAGGTGTCTCAGCAACATCAGGTGTCTCAGTAACATCAATAACATCAGGTGTCTCAGTAACATCAGGTGCCTCAGTAACATCAGGTGTCTCAGCAACATCAGGTGTCTCAGTAACATCAGGTGTCTCAGTAACATCAGGTGTCTCAGCAACATCAGGTGTCTCAGTAACATCAGGTGTCTCAGCAACATCAGGTGTCTCAGTAACATCAGGTGTCTCAGCAAAAGCAGGTGTCTCAGTAACATCAGGTGTCTCAGTAACATCAGGTGTCTCAGTAACATCAGGTGTCTCAGTAACATCAGTAACATCAGGTGTCTCAGCAACATCAGGTGTCTCAGTAACATCAGGTGTCTCAGCAAAAGCAGGTTTCTCAGTAACATCAGGTGTCTCAGTAACATCAGGTGTCTAGGCAACATCAGTTGTCTCAGTAACATCAGGTGTGTCAGCAACATCAGGTGTCTCAGCAACATCAGGTGTCTCAGTAACATCAGGTGTCTCAGCAACATCAGGTGTCTCAGTAACATCAAGTGTCTCAGAAACATCAGGTGTCTCAGTAACATCAGGTGTCTCAGCAACTTCAGGTGTCTCAGTAACATCAGTAACATCAGGTGTCTCAGTAACATCAGGTTCCTCAGTAACATCAGGTGTCTCAGCAACATCAGGTGTCTCAGTAACATCAGGTGTCTCAGTAACATCAGGTGTCTCAGCAACATCAGGTGTCTCAGTAACATCAGGTGTCTCAGCAACATCAGGTGTCTCAGTAACATCAGGTGTCTCAGCAAAAGCAGGTGTCTCAGTAACATCAGGTGTCTCAGTAACATCAGGTGTCTCAGTAACATCAGGTGTCTCAGTAACATCAGTAACATCAGGTGTCTCAGCAACATCAGGTGTCTCAGTAACATCAGGTGTCTCAGCAAAAGCAGGTGTCTCAGTAACATCAGGTGTCTCAGTAACATCAGGTGTCTCAGTAACATCAGGTGTCTCAGTAACATCAGTAACATCAGGTGTCTCAGCAACATCAGGTGCCTCAGTAACATCAGGTGTCTCAGTAACATCAGGTGTGTCAGCAACATCAGGTGTCTCAGCAACATCAGGTGTCTCAGTAACATCAGGTGTCTCAGCAACATCAGGTGTCTCAGTAACATCAAGTGTCTCAGAAACATCAGGTGTCTCAGTAACATCAGGTGTCTCAGCAACATCAGGTGTCTCAGTAACATCAGTAACATCAGGTGTCTCAGTAACATCAGGTGCCTCAGTAACATCAGGTGTCTCAGCAACATCAGGTGTCTCAGTAACATCAGGTGTCTCAGTAACATCAGGTGTCTCAGCAACATCAGGTGTCTCAGTAACATCAGGTGTCTCAGCAACATCAGGTGTCTCAGTAACATCAGGTGTCTCAGCAAAAGCAGGTGTCTCAGTAACATCAGGTGTCTCAGTAACATCAGGTGTCTCAGTAACATCAGGTGTCTCAGTAACATCAGTAACATCAGGTGTCTCAGCAACATCAGGTGTCTCAGTAACATCAGGTGTCTCAGCAAAAGCAGGTGTCTCAGTAACATCAGGTGTCTCAGTAACATCAGGTGTCTCAGTAACATCAGGTGTCTCAGTAACATCAGTAACATCAGGTGTCTCAGCAACATCAGGTGTCTCAGTAACATCAGGTGTCTCAGTAACATCAGGTGTCTCAGCAACATCAGGTGTCTCAGAAACATCAGGTGTCTCAGCAACATCAGGTGTCTCAGTAACATCAGTAACATCGGGTGTCTCAGCAACATCAGGTGTCTCAGTAACATCAGGTTCCTCAGTAACATCAGGTGTCTCAGCAACATCAGGTGTCTCAGTAACATCAGGTGTCTCAGAAACATCAGGTGTCTCAGTAACATCAGGTGTCTCAGCAACATCAGGTGTCTCAGTAACATCAGTAACATCAGGTGTCTCAGTAACATCAGGTGCCTCAGTAACATCAGGTGTCTCAGCAACATCAGGTGTCTCAGTAACATCAGGTGTCTCAGTAACATCAGGTGTCTCAGCAACATCAGGTGTCTCAGTAACATCAGGTGTCTCAGCAACATCAGGTGTCTCAGTAACATCAGGTGTCTCAGCAAAAGCAGGTGTCTCAGTAACATCAGGTGTCTCAGTAACATCAGGTGTCTCAGTAACATCAGTAACATCAGGTGTCTCAGCAACATCAGGTGTCTCAGTAACATCAGGTTTCTCAGCAACATCAGGTGTCTCAGTAACAACAGGTGTCTCAGTAACATCAGGTGTCTCAGCAACATCAGGTGTCTCAGTAACATCAGGTGTCTCAGCAACATCAGGTGTCTCAGTAACATCAGGTGTCTCAGCAAAAGCAGGTGTCTCAGTAACATCAGGTGTCTCAGTAACATCAGGTGTCTCAGTAACATCAGGTGTCTCAGTAACATCAGTAACATCAGGTGTCTCAGCAACATCAGGTGTCTCAGTAACATCAGGTTCCTCAGTAACATCAGGTGTCTCAGTAACATCAGGTGTCTCAGCAACATCAGGTGTCTCAGTAACATCAGGTGCCTCAGTAACATCAGGTGTCTCAGTAACATAAGGTGTCTCAGTAACATCAGGTTCCTCAGTAACATCAGGTGTCTCAGTAACATCAGGTGTCTCAGCAACATCAGGTGTCTCAGTAACATCAGGTGCCTCAGTAACATCAGGTGTCTCAGTAACATAAGGTGTCTCAGTAACATCAGGTGTCTCAGTAACATCAGTAACATCAGGTGTCTCAGCAACATCAGTTGTCTCAGTAACATCAGGTGTCTCAGCAACATCAGGTGTCTCAGTAACATCAGGTGTCTCAGTAACAGCAGGTGTCTCAGCAACATCAGGTGTCTCAGTAACATCAGGTGTCTCAGACACATCAGGTGTCTCAGTGACATCAGGTGTCTTAGTAACATCAGGTGTCTCAGTAACATCAGGGTTCTCAGTAACATCAGGTGTCTCAGTAACATCAGGTGTCTTAGTAACATCGGGTGTCTCAGCAAAATCAGGTGTCTCAGTAACATTAGCTGTCTCAGTAACATCATGTGCCTCAGTAACATCAGGTGTCGCAGTAACATCAGGTGTCTCAGTAACATCAGGTGTCTCAGTAACATCAGTAACATCAGGTGTCTCAGTAACATCAGGTGCCTCAGTAACATCAGGTGTCTCAGCATCATCAGGTGTCTCAGTAACATCAGTTGTCTCAGTAACATCGGGTGTGTCAGCAACATCAGGTGTCTCAGCAACATCAGATGTCTCAGTAACATCAGGTGTCTCAGCAACATCAGTTGTCTCAGTAACATCAGGTGTGTCAGCAACATCAGGTGTCTCAGCAACATCAGGTGTCTCAGTAACATCAGGTGTCTCAGCAACATCAGGTGTCTCAGTAACATCAGGTGTCTCAGAAACATCAGGTGTCTCAGTAACATCAGGTGTCTCAGCAACATCAGGTGTCTCAGTAACATCAGTAACATCAGGTGTCTCAGTAACATCAGGTGCCTCAGTAACATCAGGTTTCTCAGCAACATCAGGTGTCTCAGTAACAACAGGTGTCTCAGTAACATCAGGTGTCTCAGCAACATCAGGTGTCTCAGTAACATCAGGTGTCTCAGCAACATCAGGTGTCTCAGTAACATCAGGTGTCTCAGCAAAAGCAGGTGTCTCAGTAACATCAGGTGTCTCAGTAACATCAGGTGTCTCAGTAACATCAGTAACATCAGGTGTCTCAGCAACATCAGGTGTCTCAGAAACATCAGGTGTCTCAGTAACATCAGGTGTCTCAGTAACATCAGGTGTCTCAGTAACATCAGTAACATCTGGTGTCTCAGCAACATCAGGTGTCTCAGTAACATCAGGTTCCTCAGTAACATCAGGTGTCTCAGTAACATCAGGTGTCTCAGCAACATCAGGTGTCTCAGTAACATCAGGTGCCTCAGTAACATCAGGTGTCTCAGTAACATCAGGTGTCTCAGCAACATCAGGTGTGTCAGAAACATCAGGTGTCTCAGCAACATCAGGTGTCTCAGTAACATCAGGTGTCTCAGTAACATCAGGTGTCTCAGTAACATCAGTAACATCGGGTGTCTCAGCAACATCAGGTGTCTCAGTCACATCAGGTTCCTCAGTAACATCAGGTGTCTCAGCAACATCAGGTGTCTCAGTAACATCAGGTGTCTCAGAAACATCAGGTGTCTCAGTAACATCAGGTGTCTCAGCAACATCAGGTGTCTCAGTAACATCAGTTGTCTCAGTAACATCAGGTGTGTCAGCAACATCAGGTGTCTCAGCAACATCAGATGTCTCAGTAACATCAGGTGTCTAGGCAACATCAGTTGTCTCAGTAACATCAGGTGTGTCAGCAACATCAGGTGTCTCAGCAACATCAGGTGTCTCAGTAACATCAGGTGTCTCAGCAACATCAGGTGTCTCAGTAACATCAAGTGTCTCAGAAACATCAGGTGTCTCAGTAACATCAGGTGTCTCAGCAACATCAGGTGTCTCAGTAACATCAATAACATCAGGTGTCTCAGTAACATCAGGTGCCTCAGTAACATCAGGTGTCTCAGCAACATCAGGTGTCTCAGTAACATCAGGTGTCTCAGTAACATCAGGTGTCTCAGCAACATCAGGTGTCTCAGTAACATCAGGTGTCTCAGCAACATCAGGTGTCTCAGTAACATCAGGTGTCTCAGTAACATCAGGTGCCTCAGTAACATCAGGTGTCTCAGTAACATCAGGTGTCTCAGCAACATCAGGTGTGTCAGAAACATCAGGTGTCTCAGCAACATCAGGTGTCTCAGTAACATCAGGTGTCTCAGTAACATCAGGTGTCTCAGTAACATCAGTAACATCGGGTGTCTCAGCAACATCAGGTGTCTCAGTCACATCAGGTTCCTCAGTAACATCAGGTGTCTCAGCAAAATCAGGTGTCTCAGTAACATCAGGTGTCTCAGAAACATCAGGTGTCTCAGTAACATCAGGTGTCTCAGCAACATCAGGTGTCTCAGTAACATCAGTTGTCTCAGTAACATCAGGTGTGTCAGCAACATCAGGTGTCTCAGCAACATCAGATGTCTCAGTAACATCAGGTGTCTAGGCAACATCAGTTGTCTCAGTAACATCAGGTGTGTCAGCAACATCAGGTGTCTCAGCAACATCAGGTGTCTCAGTAACATCAGGTGTCTCAGCAACATCAGGTGTCTCAGTAACATCAAGTGTCTCAGAAACATCAGGTGTCTCAGTAACATCAGGTGTCTCAGCAACATCAGGTGTCTCAGTAACATCAATAACATCAGGTGTCTCAGTAACATCAGGTGCCTCAGTAACATCAGGTGTCTCAGCAACATCAGGTGTCTCAGTAACATCAGGTGTCTCAGTAACATCAGGTGTCTCAGCAACATCAGGTGTCTCAGTAACATCAGGTGTCTCAGCAACATCAGGTGTCTCAGTAACATCACGTGTCTCAGCAAAAGCAGGTGTCTCAGTAACATCAGGTGTCTCAGTAACATCAGGTGTCTCAGTAACATCAGGTGTCTCAGTAACATCAGTAACATCAGGTGTCTCAGCAACATCAGGTGTCTCAGTAACATCAGGTGTCTCAGCAAAAGCAGGTTTCTCAGTAACATCAGGTGTCTCAGTAACATCAGGTGTCTAGGCAACATCAGTTGTCTCAGTAACATCAGGTGTGTCAGCAACATCAGGTGTCTCAGCAACATCAGGTGTCTCAGTAACATCAGGTGTCTCAGCAACATCAGGTGTCTCAGTAACATCAAGTGTCTCAGAAACATCAGGTGTCTCAGTAACATCAGGTGTCTCAGCAACTTCAGGTGTCTCAGTAACATCAGTAACATCAGGTGTCTCAGTAACATCAGGTTCCTCAGTAACATCAGGTGTCTCAGCAACATCAGGTGTCTCAGTAACATCAGGTGTCTCAGTAACATCAGGTGTCTCAGCAACATCAGGTGTCTCAGTAACATCAGGTGTCTCAGCAACATCAGGTGTCTCAGTAACATCAGGTGTCTCAGCAAAAGCAGGTGTCTCAGTAACATCAGGTGTCTCAGTAACATCAGGTGTCTCAGTAACATCAGGTGTCTCAGTAACATCAGTAACATCAGGTGTCTCAGCAACATCAGGTGTCTCAGTAACATCAGGTGTCTCAGCAAAAGCAGGTGTCTCAGTAACATCAGGTGTCTCAGTAACATCAGGTGTCTCAGTAACATCAGGTGTCTCAGTAACATCAGTAACATCAGGTGTCTCAGCAACATCAGGTGCCTCAGTAACATCAGGTGTCTCAGTAACATCAGGTGTGTCAGCAACATCAGGTGTCTCAGCAACATCAGGTGTCTCAGTAACATCAGGTGTCTCAGCAACATCAGGTGTCTCAGTAACATCAAGTGTCTCAGAAACATCAGGTGTCTCAGTAACATCAGGTGTCTCAGCAACATCAGGTGTCTCAGTAACATCAGTAACATCAGGTGTCTCAGTAACATCAGGTGCCTCAGTAACATCAGGTGTCTCAGCAACATCAGGTGTCTCAGTAACATCAGGTGTCTCAGTAACATCAGGTGTCTCAGCAACATCAGGTGTCTCAGTAACATCAGGTGTCTCAGCAACATCAGGTGTCTCAGTAACATCAGGTGTCTCAGCAAAAGCAGGTGTCTCAGTAACATCAGGTGTCTCAGTAACATCAGGTGTCTCAGTAACATCAGGTGTCTCAGTAACATCAGTAACATCAGGTGTCTCAGCAACATCAGGTGTCTCAGTAACATCAGGTGTCTCAGCAAAAGCAGGTGTCTCAGTAACATCAGGTGTCTCAGTAACATCAGGTGTCTCAGTAACATCAGGTGTCTCAGTAACATCAGTAACATCAGGTGTCTCAGCAACATCAGGTGTCTCAGTAACATCAGGTGTCTCAGTAACATCAGGTGTCTCAGCAACATCAGGTGTCTCAGAAACATCAGGTGTCTCAGCAACATCAGGTGTCTCAGTAACATCAGTAACATTGGGTGTCTCAGCAACATCAGGTGTCTCAGTAACATCAGGTTCCTCAGTAACATCAGGTGTCTCAGCAACATCAGGTGTCTCAGTAACATCAGGTGTCTCAGAAACATCAGGTGTCTCAGTAACATCAGGTGTCTCAGCAACATCAGGTGTCTCAGTAACATCAGTAACATCAGGTGTCTCAGTAACATCAGGTGCCTCAGTAACATCAGGTGTCTCAGCAACATCAGGTGTCTCAGTAACATCAGGTGTCTCAGTAACATCAGGTGTCTCAGCAACATCAGGTGTCTCAGTAACATCAGGTGTCTCAGCAACATCAGGTGTCTCAGTAACATCAGGTGTCTCAGCAAAAGCAGGTGTCTCAGTAACATCAGGTGTCTCAGTAACATCAGGTGTCTCAGTAACATCAGTAACATCAGGTGTCTCAGCAACATCAGGTGTCTCAGTAACATCAGGTTTCTCAGCAACATCAGGTGTCTCAGTAACAACAGGTGTCTCAGTAACATCAGGTGTCTCAGCAACATCAGGTGTCTCAGTAACATCAGGTGTCTCAGCAACATCAGGTGTCTCAGTAACATCAGGTGTCTCAGCAAAAGCAGGTGTCTCAGTAACATCAGGTGTCTCAGTAACATCAGGTGTCTCAGTAACATCAGGTGTCTCAGTAACATCAGTAACATCAGGTGTCTCAGCAACATCAGGTGTCTCAGTAACATCAGGTTCCTCAGTAACATCAGGTGTCTCAGTAACATCAGGTGTCTCAGCAACATCAGGTGTCTCAGTAACATCAGGTGCCTCAGTAACATCAGGTGTCTCAGTAACATAAGGTGTCTCAGTAACATCAGGTGTCTCAGTAACATCAGTAACATCAGGTGTCTCAGCAACATCAGTTGTCTCAGTAACATCAGGTGTCTCAGCAACATCAGGTGTCTCAGTAACATCAGGTGTCTCAGTAACAGCAGGTGTCTCAGCAACATCAGGTGTCTCAGTAACATCAGGTGTCTCAGACACATCAGGTGTCTCAGTGACATCAGGTGTCTTAGTAACATCAGGTGTCTCAGTAACATCAGGGTTCTCAGTAACATCAGGTGTCTCAGTAACATCAGGTGTCTTAGTAACATCGGGTGTCTCAGCAAAATCAGGTGTCTCAGTAACATTAGCTGTCTCAGTAACATCATGTGCCTCAGTAACATCAGGTGTCGCAGTAACATCAGGTGTCTCAGTAACATCAGGTGTCTCAGTAACATCAGTAACATCAGGTGTCTCAGTAACATCAGGTGCCTCAGTAACATCAGGTGTCTCAGCATCATCAGGTGTCTCAGTAACATCAGTTGTCTCAGTAACATCGGGTGTGTCAGCAACATCAGGTGTCTCAGCAACATCAGATGTCTCAGTAACATCAGGTGTCTCAGCAACATCAGTTGTCTCAGTAACATCAGGTGTGTCAGCAACATCAGGTGTCTCAGCAACATCAGGTGTCTCAGTAACATCAGGTGTCTCAGCAACATCAGGTGTCTCAGTAACATCAGGTGTCTCAGAAACATCAGGTGTCTCAGTAACATCAGGTGTCTCAGCAACATCAGGTGTCTCAGCAAAAGCAGGTTTCTCAGTAACATCAGGTGTCTCAGTAACATCAGGTGTCTAGGCAACATCAGTTGTCTCAGTAACATCAGGTGTGTCAGCAACATCAGGTGTCTCAGCAACATCAGGTGTCTCAGTAACATCAGGTGTCTCAGCAACATCAGGTGTCTCAGTAACATCAGGTGTCTCAGCAAAAGCAGGTGTCTCAGTAACATCAGGTGTCTCAGTAACATCAGGTGTCTCAGTAACATCAGGTGTCTCAGTAACATCAGTAACATCAGGTGTCTCAGCAACATCAGGTGTCTCAGTAACATCAGGTTCCTCAGTAACATCAGGTGTCTCAGTAACATCAGGTGTCTCAGCAACATCAGGTGTCTCAGTAACATCAGGTGCCTCAGTAACATCAGGTGTCTCAGTAACATAAGGTGTCTCAGTAACATCAGGTGTCTCAGTAACATCAGTAACATCAGGTGTCTCAGCAACATCAGTTGTCTCAGTAACATCAGGTGTCTCAGCAACATCAGGTGTCTCAGTAACATCAGGTGTCTCAGTAACAGCAGGTGTCTCAGCAACATCAGGTGTCTCAGTAACATCAGGTGTCTCAGACACATCAGGTGTCTCAGTGACATCAGGTGTCTTAGTAACATCAGGTGTCTCAGTAACATCAGGGTTCTCAGTAACATCAGGTGTCTCAGTAACATCAGGTGTCTTAGTAACATCGGGTGTCTCAGCAAAATCAGGTGTCTCAGTAACATTAGCTGTCTCAGTAACATCATGTGCCTCAGTAACATCAGGTGTCGCAGTAACATCAGGTGTCTCAGTAACATCAGGTGTCTCAGTAACATCAGTAACATCAGGTGTCTCAGTAACATCAGGTGCCTCAGTAACATCAGGTGTCTCAGCATCATCAGGTGTCTCAGTAACATCAGTTGTCTCAGTAACATCGGGTGTGTCAGCAACATCAGGTGTCTCAGCAACATCAGATGTCTCAGTAACATCAGGTGTCTCAGCAACATCAGTTGTCTCAGTAACATCAGGTGTGTCAGCAACATCAGGTGTCTCAGCAACATCAGGTGTCTCAGTAACATCAGGTGTCTCAGCAACATCAGGTGTCTCAGTAACATCAGGTGTCTCAGAAACATCAGGTGTCTCAGTAACATCAGGTGTCTCAGCAACATCAGGTGTCTCAGCAAAAGCAGGTTTCTCAGTAACATCAGGTGTCTCAGTAACATCAGGTGTCTAGGCAACATCAGTTGTCTCAGTAACATCAGGTGTCTCAGAAACATCAGGTGTCTCAGTAACATCAGGTGTCTCAGCAACTTCAGGTGTCTCAGTAACATCAGTAACATCAGGTGTCTCAGTAACATCAGGTTCCTCAGTAACATCAGGTGTCTCAGCAACATCAGGTGTCTCAGTAACATCAGGTGTCTCAGTAACATCAGGTGTCTCAGCAACATCAGGTGTCTCAGTAACATCAGGTGTCTCAGCAACATCAGGTGTCTCAGTAACATCAGGTGTCTCAGCAAAAGCAGGTGTCTCAGTAACATCAGGTGTCTCAGTAACATCAGGTGTCTCAGTAACATCAGGTGTCTCAGTAACATCAGTAACATCAGGTGTCTCAGCAACATCAGGTGTCTCAGTAACATCAGGTGTCTCAGCAAAAGCAGGTGTCTCAGTAACATCAGGTGTCTCAGTAACATCAGGTGTCTCAGTAACATCAGGTGTCTCAGTAACATCAGTAACATCAGGTGTCTCAGCAACATCAGGTGCCTCAGTAACATCAGGTGTCTCAGTAACATCAGGTGTGTCAGCAACATCAGGTGTCTCAGCAACATCAGGTGTCTCAGTAACATCAGGTGTCTCAGCAACATCAGGTGTCTCAGTAACATCAAGTGTCTCAGAAACATCAGGTGTCTCAGTAACATCAGGTGTCTCAGCAACATCAGGTGTCTCAGTAACATCAGTAACATCAGGTGTCTCAGTAACATCAGGTGCCTCAGTAACATCAGGTGTCTCAGCAACATCAGGTGTCTCAGTAACATCAGGTGTCTCAGTAACATCAGGTGTCTCAGCAACATCAGGTGTCTCAGTAACATCAGGTGTCTCAGCAACATCAGGTGTCTCAGTAACATCAGGTGTCTCAGCAAAAGCAGGTGTCTCAGTAACATCAGGTGTCTCAGTAACATCAGGTGTCTCAGTAACATCAGGTGTCTCAGTAACATCAGTAACATCAGGTGTCTCAGCAACATCAGGTGTCTCAGTAACATCAGGTGTCTCAGCAAAAGCAGGTGTCTCAGTAACATCAGGTGTCTCAGTAACATCAGGTGTCTCAGTAACATCAGGTGTCTCAGTAACATCAGTAACATCAGGTGTCTCAGCAACATCAGGTGTCTCAGTAACATCAGGTGTCTCAGTAACATCAGGTGTCTCAGCAACATCAGGTGTCTCAGAAACATCAGGTGTCTCAGCAACATCAGGTGTCTCAGTAACATCAGTAACATTGGGTGTCTCAGCAACATCAGGTGTCTCAGTAACATCAGGTTCCTCAGTAACATCAGGTGTCTCAGCAACATCAGGTGTCTCAGTAACATCAGGTGTCTCAGAAACATCAGGTGTCTCAGTAACATCAGGTGTCTCAGCAACATCAGGTGTCTCAGTAACATCAGTAACATCAGGTGTCTCAGTAACATCAGGTGCCTCAGTAACATCAGGTGTCTCAGCAACATCAGGTGTCTCAGTAACATCAGGTGTCTCAGTAACATCAGGTGTCTCAGCAACATCAGGTGTCTCAGTAACATCAGGTGTCTCAGCAACATCAGGTGTCTCAGTAACATCAGGTGTCTCAGCAAAAGCAGGTGTCTCAGTAACATCAGGTGTCTCAGTAACATCAGGTGTCTCAGTAACATCAGTAACATCAGGTGTCTCAGCAACATCAGGTGTCTCAGTAACATCAGGTTTCTCAGCAACATCAGGTGTCTCAGTAACAACAGGTGTCTCAGTAACATCAGGTGTCTCAGCAACATCAGGTGTCTCAGTAACATCAGGTGTCTCAGCAACATCAGGTGTCTCAGTAACATCAGGTGTCTCAGCAAAAGCAGGTGTCTCAGTAACATCAGGTGTCTCAGTAACATCAGGTGTCTCAGTAACATCAGGTGTCTCAGTAACATCAGTAACATCAGGTGTCTCAGCAACATCAGGTGTCTCAGTAACATCAGGTTCCTCAGTAACATCAGGTGTCTCAGTAACATCAGGTGTCTCAGCAACATCAGGTGTCTCAGTAACATCAGGTGCCTCAGTAACATCAGGTGTCTCAGTAACATAAGGTGTCTCAGTAACATCAGGTGTCTCAGTAACATCAGTAACATCAGGTGTCTCAGCAACATCAGTTGTCTCAGTAACATCAGGTGTCTCAGCAACATCAGGTGTCTCAGTAACATCAGGTGTCTCAGTAACAGCAGGTGTCTCAGCAACATCAGGTGTCTCAGTAACATCAGGTGTCTCAGACACATCAGGTGTCTCAGTGACATCAGGTGTCTTAGTAACATCAGGTGTCTCAGTAACATCAGGGTTCTCAGTAACATCAGGTGTCTCAGTAACATCAGGTGTCTTAGTAACATCGGGTGTCTCAGCAAAATCAGGTGTCTCAGTAACATTAGCTGTCTCAGTAACATCATGTGCCTCAGTAACATCAGGTGTCGCAGTAACATCAGGTGTCTCAGTAACATCAGGTGTCTCAGTAACATCAGTAACATCAGGTGTCTCAGTAACATCAGGTGCCTCAGTAACATCAGGTGTCTCAGCATCATCAGGTGTCTCAGTAACATCAGTTGTCTCAGTAACATCGGGTGTGTCAGCAACATCAGGTGTCTCAGCAACATCAGATGTCTCAGTAACATCAGGTGTCTCAGCAACATCAGTTGTCTCAGTAACATCAGGTGTGTCAGCAACATCAGGTGTCTCAGCAACATCAGGTGTCTCAGTAACATCAGGTGTCTCAGCAACATCAGGTGTCTCAGTAACATCAGGTGTCTCAGAAACATCAGGTGTCTCAGTAACATCAGGTGTCTCAGCAACATCAGGTGTCTCAGTAACATCAGTAACATCAGGTGTCTCAGTAACATCAGGTGCCTCAGTAACATCAGGTTTCTCAGCAACATCAGGTGTCTCAGTAACAACAGGTGTCTCAGTAACATCAGGTGTCTCAGCAACATCAGGTGTCTCAGTAACATCAGGTGTCTCAGCAACATCAGGTGTCTCAGTAACATCAGGTGTCTCAGCAAAAGCAGGTGTCTCAGTAACATCAGGTGTCTCAGTAACATCAGGTGTCTCAGTAACATCAGTAACATCAGGTGTCTCAGCAACATCAGGTGTCTCAGAAACATCAGGTGTCTCAGTAACATCAGGTGTCTCAGTAACATCAGGTGTCTCAGTAACATCAGTAACATCTGGTGTCTCAGCAACATCAGGTGTCTCAGTAACATCAGGTTCCTCAGTAACATCAGGTGTCTCAGTAACATCAGGTGTCTCAGCAACATCAGGTGTCTCAGTAACATCAGGTGCCTCAGTAACATCAGGTGTCTCAGTAACATCAGGTGTCTCAGCAACATCAGGTGTGTCAGAAACATCAGGTGTCTCAGCAACATCAGGTGTCTCAGTAACATCAGGTGTCTCAGTAACATCAGGTGTCTCAGTAACATCAGTAACATCGGGTGTCTCAGCAACATCAGGTGTCTCAGTCACATCAGGTTCCTCAGTAACATCAGGTGTCTCAGCAACATCAGGTGTCTCAGTAACATCAGGTGTCTCAGAAACATCAGGTGTCTCAGTAACATCAGGTGTCTCAGCAACATCAGGTGTCTCAGTAACATCAGTTGTCTCAGTAACATCAGGTGTGTCAGCAACATCAGGTGTCTCAGCAACATCAGATGTCTCAGTAACATCAGGTGTCTAGGCAACATCAGTTGTCTCAGTAACATCAGGTGTGTCAGCAACATCAGGTGTCTCAGCAACATCAGGTGTCTCAGTAACATCAGGTGTCTCAGCAACATCAGGTGTCTCAGTAACATCAAGTGTCTCAGAAACATCAGGTGTCTCAGTAACATCAGGTGTCTCAGCAACATCAGGTGTCTCAGTAACATCAGTAACATCAGGTGTCTCAGTAACATCAGGTGCCTCAGTAACATCAGGTGTCTCAGCAACATCAGGTGTCTCAGTAACATCAGGTGTCTCAGTAACATCAGGTGTCTCAGCAACATCAGGTGTCTCAGTAACATCAGGTGTCTCAGCAACATCAGGTGTCTCAGTAACATCAGGTGTCTCAGCAAAAGCAGGTGTCTCAGTAACATCAGGTGTCTCAGTAACATCAGGTGTCTCAGTAACATCAGGTGTCTCAGTAACATCAGTAACATCAGGTGTCTCAGCAACATCAGGTGTCTCAGTAACATCAGGTGTCTCAGCAAAAGCAGGTTTCTCAGTAACATCAGGTGTCTCAGTAACATCAGGTGTCTAGGCAACATCAGTTGTCTCAGTAACATCAGGTGTGTCAGCAACATCAGGTGTCTCAGCAACATCAGGTGTCTCAGTAACATCAGGTGTCTCAGCAACATCAGGTGTCTCAGTAACATCAAGTGTCTCAGAAACATCAGGTGTCTCAGTAACATCAGGTGTCTCAGCAACTTCAGGTGTCTCAGTAACATCAGTAACATCAGGTGTCTCAGTAACATCAGGTTCCTCAGTAACATCAGGTGTCTCAGCAACATCAGGTGTCTCAGTAACATCAGGTGTCTCAGTAACATCAGGTGTCTCAGCAACATCAGGTGTCTCAGTAACATCAGGTGTCTCAGCAACATCAGGTGTCTCAGTAACATCAGGTGTCTCAGCAAAAGCAGGTGTCTCAGTAACATCAGGTGTCTCAGTAACATCAGGTGTCTCAGTAACATCAGGTGTCTCAGTAACATCAGTAACATCAGGTGTCTCAGCAACATCAGGTGTCTCAGTAACATCAGGTGTCTCAGCAAAAGCAGGTGTCTCAGTAACATCAGGTGTCTCAGTAACATCAGGTGTCTCAGTAACATCAGGTGTCTCAGTAACATCAGTAACATCAGGTGTCTCAGCAACATCAGGTGCCTCAGTAACATCAGGTGTCTCAGTAACATCAGGTGTGTCAGCAACATCAGGTGTCTCAGCAACATCAGGTGTCTCAGTAACATCAGGTGTCTCAGCAACATCAGGTGTCTCAGTAACATCAAGTGTCTCAGAAACATCAGGTGTCTCAGTAACATCAGGTGTCTCAGCAACTTCAGGTGTCTCAGTAACATCAGTAACATCAGGTGTCTCAGTAACATCAGGTTCCTCAGTAACATCAGGTGTCTCAGCAACATCAGGTGTCTCAGTAACATCAGGTGTCTCAGTAACATCAGGTGTCTCAGCAACATCAGGTGTCTCAGTAACATCAGGTGTCTCAGCAACATCAGGTGTCTCAGTAACATCAGGTGTCTCAGTAACATCAGGTGTCTCAGCAACATCAGGTGTCTCAGTAACATCAGGTGTCTCAGCAACATCAGGTGTCTCAGTAACATCAGGTGTCTCAGCAAAAGCAGGTGTCTCAGTAACATCAGGTGTCTCAGTAACATCAGGTGTCTCAGTAACATCAGGTGTCTCAGTAACATCAGTAACATCAGGTGTCTCAGCAACATCAGGTGTCTCAGTAACATCAGGTGTCTCAGCAAAAGCAGGTGTCTCAGTAACATCAGGTGTCTCAGTAACATCAGGTGTCTCAGTAACATCAGGTGTCTCAGTAACATCAGTAACATCAGGTGTCTCAGCAACATCAGGTGCCTCAGTAACATCAGGTGTCTCAGTAACATCAGGTGTGTCAGCAACATCAGGTGTCTCAGCAACATCAGGTGTCTCAGTAACATCAGGTGTCTCAGCAACATCAGGTGTCTCAGTAACATCAAGTGTCTCAGAAACATCAGGTGTCTCAGTAACATCAGGTGTCTCAGCAACATCAGGTGTCTCAGTAACATCAGTAACATCAGGTGTCTCAGTAACATCAGGTTCCTCAGTAACATCAGGTGTCTCAGTAACATCAGGTGTCTCAGCAACATCAGGTGTCTCAGTAACATCAGGTGCCTCAGTAACATCAGGTGTCTCAGTAACATCAGGTGTCTCAGCAACATCAGGTGTGTCAGAAACATCAGGTGTCTCAGCAACATCAGGTGTCTCAGTAACATCAGGTGTCTCAGTAACATCAGGTGTCTCAGTAACATCAGTAACATCGGGTGTCTCAGCAACATCAGGTGTCTCAGTCACATCAGGTTCCTCAGTAACATCAGGTGTCTCAGCAACATCAGGTGTCTCAGTAACATCAGGTGTCTCAGAAACATCAGGTGTCTCAGTAACATCAGGTGTCTCAGCAACATCAGGTGTCTCAGTAACATCAGTTGTCTCAGTAACATCAGGTGTGTCAGCAACATCAGGTGTCTCAGCAACATCAGATGTCTCAGTAACATCAGGTGTCTAGGCAACATCAGTTGTCTCAGTAACATCAGGTGTGTCAGCAACATCAGGTGTCTCAGCAACATCAGGTGTCTCAGTAACATCAGGTGTCTCAGCAACATCAGGTGTCTCAGTAACATCAAGTGTCTCAGAAACATCAGGTGTCTCAGTAACATCAGGTGTCTCAGCAACATCAGGTGTCTCAGTAACATCAGTAACATCAGGTGTCTCAGTAACATCAGGTGCCTCAGTAACATCAGGTGTCTCAGCAACATCAGGTGTCTCAGTAACATCAGGTGTCTCAGTAACATCAGGTGTCTCAGCAACATCAGGTGTCTCAGTAACATCAGGTGTCTCAGCAACATCAGGTGTCTCAGTAACATCAGGTGTCTCAGCAAAAGCAGGTGTCTCAGTAACATCAGGTGTCTCAGTAACATCAGGTGTCTCAGTAACATCAGGTGTCTCAGTAACATCAGTAACATCAGGTGTCTCAGCAACATCAGGTGTCTCAGTAACATCAGGTGTCTCAGCAAAAGCAGGTTTCTCAGTAACATCAGGTGTCTCAGTAACATCAGGTGTCTAGGCAACATCAGTTGTCTCAGTAACATCAGGTGTGTCAGCAACATCAGGTGTCTCAGCAACATCAGGTGTCTCAGTAACATCAGGTGTCTCAGCAACATCAGGTGTCTCAGTAACATCAAGTGTCTCAGAAACATCAGGTGTCTCAGTAACATCAGGTGTCTCAGCAACTTCAGGTGTCTCAGTAACATCAGTAACATCAGGTGTCTCAGTAACATCAGGTTCCTCAGTAACATCAGGTGTCTCAGCAACATCAGGTGTCTCAGTAACATCAGGTGTCTCAGTAACATCAGGTGTCTCAGCAACATCAGGTGTCTCAGTAACATCAGGTGTCTCAGCAACATCAGGTGTCTCAGTAACATCAGGTGTCTCAGCAAAAGCAGGTGTCTCAGTAACATCAGGTGTCTCAGTAACATCAGGTGTCTCAGTAACATCAGGTGTCTCAGTAACATCAGGTGTCTCAGCAACATCAGGTGTCTCAGTAACATCAGGTGTCTCAGCAAAAGCAGGTGTCTCAGTAACATCAGGTGTCTCAGTAACATCAGGTGTCTCAGTAACATCAGGTGTCTCAGTAACATCAGTAACATCAGGTGTCTCAGCAACATCAGGTGCCTCAGTAACATCAGGTGTCTCAGTAACATCAGGTGTGTCAGCAACATCAGGTGTCTCAGCAACATCAGGTGTCTCAGTAACATCAGGTGTCTCAGCAACATCAGGTGTCTCAGTAACATCAAGTGTCTCAGAAACATCAGGTGTCTCAGTAACATCAGGTGTCTCAGCAACATCAGGTGTCTCAGTAACATCAGTAACATCAGGTGTCTCAGTAACATCAGGTTCCTCAGTAACATCAGGTGTCTCAGTAACATCAGGTGTCTCAGCAACATCAGGTGTCTCAGTAACATCAGGTGCCTCAGTAACATCAGGTGTCTCAGTAACATCAGGTGTCTCAGCAACATCAGGTGTGTCAGAAACATCAGGTGTCTCAGCAACATCAGGTGTCTCAGTAACATCAGGTGTCTCAGTAACATCAGGTGTCTCAGTAACATCAGTAACATCGGGTGTCTCAGCAACATCAGGTGTCTCAGTCACATCAGGTTCCTCAGTAACATCAGGTGTCTCAGCAACATCAGGTGTCTCAGTAACATCAGGTGTCTCAGAAACATCAGGTGTCTCAGTAACATCAGGTGTCTCAGCAACATCAGGTGTCTCAGTAACATCAGTTGTCTCAGTAACATCAGGTGTGTCAGCAACATCAGGTGTCTCAGCAACATCAGATGTCTCAGTAACATCAGGTGTCTAGGCAACATCAGTTGTCTCAGTAACATCAGGTGTGTCAGCAACATCAGGTGTCTCAGCAACATCAGGTGTCTCAGTAACATCAGGTGTCTCAGCAACATCAGGTGTCTCAGTAACATCAAGTGTCTCAGAAACATCAGGTGTCTCAGTAACATCAGGTGTCTCAGCAACATCAGGTGTCTCAGTAACATCAGTAACATCAGGTGTCTCAGTAACATCAGTAACATCAGTAACATCGGGTGTCTCAGTAACATCAGGTGTCTCAGTAACATCAGTAACATCAGGTGTCTCAGCAACATCAGGTGTCTCAGTAACATCAGGTGTCTCAGTAACATCAGGTGTCTCAGCAACATCAGGTGTCTCAGAAACATCAGGTGTCTCAGCAACATCAGGTGTCTCAGTAACATCAGTAACATCGGGTGTCTCAGCAACATCAGGTGTCTCAGTAACATCAGGTGTCTCAGCAACATCAGGTGTCTCAGTAACATCAGGTGTCTCAGCAAAAGCAGGTGTCTCAGTAACATCAGGTGTCTCAGTAACATCAGGTGTCTCAGTAACATCAGGTGTCTCAGTAACATCAGTAACATCAGGTGTCTCAGCAACATCAGGTGTCTCAGTAACATCAGGTGTCTCAGCAAAAGCAGGTGTCTCAGTAACATCAGGTGTCTCAGTAACATCAGGTGTCTCAGTAACATCAGGTGTCTCAGTAACATCAGTAACATCAGGTGTCTCAGCAACATCAGGTGTCTCAGTAACATCAGGTGTCTCAGTAACATCAGGTGTCTCAGCAACATCAGGTGTCTCAGAAACATCAGGTGTCTCAGCAACATCAGGTGTCTCAGTAACATCAGTAACATCGGGTGTCTCAGCAACATCAGGTGTCTCAGTAACATCAGGTTCCTCAGTAACATCAGGTGTCTCAGCAACATCAGGTGTCTCAGTAACATCAGGTGTCTCAGAAACATCAGGTGTCTCAGTAACATCAGGTGTCTCAGCAACATCAGGTGTCTCAGTAACATCAGTAACATCAGGTGTCTCAGTAACATCAGGTGCCTCAGTAACATCAGGTGTCTCAGCAACATCAGGTGTCTCAGTAACATCAGGTGTCTCAGTAACATCAGGTGTCTCAGCAACATCAGGTGTCTCAGTAACATCAGGTGTCTCAGCAACATCAGGTGTCTCAGTAACATCAGGTGTCTCAGCAAAAGCAGGTGTCTCAGTAACATCAGGTGTCTCAGTAACATCAGGTGTCTCAGTAACATCAGTAACATCAGGTGTCTCAGCAACATCAGGTGTCTCAGAAACATCAGGTGTCTCAGCAACATCAGGTGTCTCAGTAACATCAGGTGTCTCAGTAACATCAGGTGTCTCAATAACATCAGTAACATCGGGTGTCTCAGCAACATCAGGTGTCTCAGTAACATCAGGTTCCTCAGTAACATCAGGTGTCTCAGCAACATCAGGTGTCTCAGTAACATCAGGTGTCTCAGCAACATCAGGTGTCTCAGTAACATCAGGTTCCTCAGTAACATCAGGTGTCTCAGTAACATCAGTAACATCAGGTGTCTCAGCAACATCAGTTGTCTCAGTAACATCAGGTGTCTCAGCAACATCAGGTGTCTCAGCAACATCAAGTGTCTCAGTAACATCAGGTGTCTCAGCAACATCAGGTGTCTCAGTAACATCAGGTGTCTCAGTAACAGCAGGTGTCTCAGCAACATCAGGTGTCTCAGTAACATCAGGTGTCTCAGTAACATCAGGTGTCTCAGTAACATCAGGGTTCTCAGTAACATCAGGTGTCTCAGTAACATCAGGTGTCTTAGTAACATCGGGTGTCTCAGCAAAATCAGGTGTCTCAGTAACATTAGCTGTCTCAGTAACATCATGTGCCTCAGTAACATCAGGTGTCTCAGTAACATCAGGTGTCTCAGTAACATCAGGTGTCTCAGCAACATCAGGTGTCTCAGTAACATCAGGTGTCTCAGTAACATCAGGTGTCTCTGTAACATCAGGTGTCTCAGTAACATCAGTAACATCAGGTGTCTCAGTAACATCAGGTGCCTCAGTAACATCAGGTGTCTCAGCAACATCAGGTGTCTCAGTAACATCAGGTGTCTCAGCAACATCAGGTGTCTCAGCAACATCAGGTGTCTCAGTAACATCAGGTGTGTCAGCAACATCAGGTGTCTCAGCAACATCAGATGTCTCAGTAACATCAGGTGTCTAGGCAACATCAGTTGTCTCAGCAACATCAGGTGTCTCAGTAACATCAGGTGTCTCAGCAACATCAGGTGTCTCAGTAACATCAAGTGTCTCAGAAACATCAGGTGTCTCAGTAACATCAGGTGTCTCAGCAACATCAGGTGTCTCAGTAACATCAGTAACATCAGGTGTCTCAGTAACATCAGGTTCCTCAGTAACATCAGGTGTCTCAGTAACATCAGGTGTCTCAGCAACATCAGGTGTCTCAGTAACATCAGGTGCCTCAGTAACATCAGGTGTCTCAGTAACATCAGGTGTCTCAGCAACATCAGGTGTGTCAGAAACATCAGGTGTCTCAGCAACATCAGGTGTCTCAGTAACATCAGGTGTCTCAGTAACATCAGGTGTCTCAGTAACATCAGTAACATCGGGTGTCTCAGCAACATCAGGTGTCTCAGTCACATCAGGTTCCTCAGTAACATCAGGTGTCTCAGCAACATCAGGTGTCTCAGTAACATCAGGTGTCTCAGAAACATCAGGTGTCTCAGTAACATCAGGTTTCTCAGCAACATCAGGTGTCTCAGTAACATCAGTTGTCTCAGTAACATCAGGTGTGTCAGCAACATCAGGTGTCTCAGCAACATCAGATGTCTCAGTAACATCAGGTGTCTAGGCAACATCAGTTGTCTCAGTAACATCAGGTGTGTCAGCAACATCAGGTGTCTCAGCAACATCAGGTGTCTCAGTAACATCAGGTGTCTCAGCAACATCAGGTGTCTCAGTAACATCAAGTGTCTCAGAAACATCAGGTGTCTCAGTAACATCAGGTGTCTCAGCAACATCAGGTGTCTCAGTAACATCAGTAACATCAGGTGTCTCAGTAACATCAGGTGCCTCAGTAACATCAGGTGTCTCAGCAACATCAGGTGTCTCAGTAACATCAGGTGTCTCAGTAACATCAGGTGTCTCAGCAACATCAGGTGTCTCAGTAACATCAGGTGTCTCAGCAACATCAGGTGTCTCAGTAACATCAGGTGTCTCAGCAAAAGCAGGTGTCTCAGTAACATCAGGTGTCTCAGTAACATCAGGTGTCTCAGTAACATCAGGTGTCTCAGTAACATCAGGTGTCTCAGTAACATCAGTAACATCAGGTGTCTCAGCAACATCAGGTGTCTCAGTAACATCAGGTGTCTCAGCAAAAGCAGGTGTCTCAGTAACATCAGGTGTCTCAGTAACATCAGGTGTCTCAGTAACATCAGGTGTCTCAGTAACATCAGTAACATCAGGTGTCTCAGCAACATCAGGTGTCTCAGTAACATCAGGTGTCTCAGTAACATCAGGTGTCTCAGCAACATCAGGTGTCTCAGAAACATCAGGTGTCTCAGCAACATCAGGTGTCTCAGTAACATCAGTAACATCGGGTGTCTCAGCAACATCAGGTGTCTCAGTAACATCAGGTTCCTCAGTAACATCAGGTGTCTCAGCAACATCAGGTGTCTCAGTAACATCAGGTGTCTCAGAAACATCAGGTGTCTCAGTAACATCAGGTGTCTCAGCAACATCAGGTGTCTCAGTAACATCAGTAACATCAGGTGTCTCAGTAACATCAGGTGCCTCAGTAACATCAGGTGTCTCAGCAACATCAGGTGTCTCAGTAACATCAGGTGTCTCAGTAACATCAGGTGTCTCAGCAACATCAGGTGTCTCAGTAACATCAGGTGTCTCAGCAACATCAGGTGTCTCAGTAACATCAGGTGTCTCAGCAAAAGCAGGTGTCTCAGTAACATCAGGTGTCTCAGTAACATCAGGTGTCTCAGTAACATCAGTAACATCAGGTGTCTCAGCAACATCAGGTGTCTCAGAAACATCAGGTGTCTCAGCAACATCAGGTGTCTCAGTAACATCAGGTGTCTCAGTAACATCAGGTGTCTCAATAACATCAGTAACATCGGGTGTCTCAGCAACATCAGGTGTCTCAGTAACATCAGGTTCCTCAGTAACATCAGGTGTCTCAGCAACATCAGGTGTCTCAGTAACATCAGGTGTCTCAGCAACATCAGGTGTCTCAGTAACATCAGGTTCCTCAGTAACATCAGGTGTCTCAGTAACATCAGTAACATCAGGTGTCTCAGCAACATCAGTTGTCTCAGTAACATCAGGTGTCTCAGCAACATCAGGTGTCTCAGCAACATCAAGTGTCTCAGTAACATCAGGTGTCTCAGCAACATCAGGTGTCTCAGTAACATCAGGTGTCTCAGTAACAGCAGGTGTCTCAGCAACATCAGGAGTCTCAGTAACATCAGGTGTCTCAGTAACATCAGGTGTCTCAGTAACATCAGGGTTCTCAGTAACATCAGGTGTCTCAGTAACATCAGGTGTCTTAGTAACATCGGGTGTCTCAGCAAAATCAGGTGTCTCAGTAACATTAGCTGTCTCAGTAACATCATGTGCCTCAGTAACATCAGGTGTCTCAGTAACATCAGGTGTCTCAGTAACATCAGGTGTCTCAGCAACATCAGGTGTCTCAGTAACATCAGGTGTCTCAGTAACATCAGGTGTCTCAACAACATCAGGTGTCTCAGTAACATCAGTAACATCAGGTGTCTCAGTAACATCAGGTGCCTCAGTAACATCAGGTGTCTCAGCAACATCAGGTGTCTCAGTAACATCAGGTGTCTCAGCAACATCAGGTGTCTCAGCAACATCAGGTGTCTCAGTAACATCAGGTGTGTCAGCAACATCAGGTGTCTCAGCAACATCAGATGTCTCAGTAACATCAGGTGTCTAGGCAACATCAGTTGTCTCAGCAACATCAGGTGTCTCAGTAACATCAGGTGTCTCAGCAACATCAGGTGTCTCAGTAACATCAAGTGTCTCAGAAACATCAGGTGTCTCAGTAACATCAGGTGTCTCAGCAACATCAGGTGTCTCAGTAACATCAGTAACATCAGGTGTCTCAGTAACATCAGGTTCCTCAGTAACATCAGGTGTCTCAGTAACATCAGGTGTCTCAGCAACATCAGGTGTCTCAGTAACATCAGGTGCCTCAGTAACATCAGGTGTCTCAGTAACATCAGGTGTCTCAGCAACATCAGGTGTGTCAGAAACATCAGGTGTCTCAGCAACATCAGGTGTCTCAGTAACATCAGGTGTCTCAGTAACATCAGGTGTCTCAGTAACATCAGTAACATCGGGTGTCTCAGCAACATCAGGTGTCTCAGTCACATCAGGTTCCTCAGTAACATCAGGTGTCTCAGCAACATCAGGTGTCTCAGTAACATCAGGTGTCTCAGAAACATCAGGTGTCTCAGTAACATCAGGTGTCTCAGCAACATCAGGTGTCTCAGTAACATCAGTTGTCTCAGTAACATCAGGTGTGTCAGCAACATCAGGTGTCTCAGCAACATCAGATGTCTCAGTAACATCAGGTGTCTAGGCAACATCAGTTGTCTCAGTAACATCAGGTGTGTCAGCAACATCAGGTGTCTCAGCAACATCAGGTGTCTCAGTAACATCAGGTGTCTCAGCAACATCAGGTGTCTCAGTAACATCAAGTGTCTCAGAAACATCAGGTGTCTCAGTAACATCAGGTGTCTCAGCAACATCAGGTGTCTCAGTAACATCAGTAACATCAGGTGTCTCAGTAACATCAGGTGCCTCAGTAACATCAGGTGTCTCAGCAACATCAGGTGTCTCAGTAACATCAGGTGTCTCAGTAACATCAGGTGTCTCAGCAACATCAGGTGTCTCAGTAACATCAGGTGTCTCAGCAACATCAGGTGTCTCAGTAACATCAGGTGTCTCAGCAAAAGCAGGTGTCTCAGTAACATCAGGTGTCTCAGTAACATCAGGTGTCTCAGTAACATCAGGTGTCTCAGTAACATCAGTAACATCAGGTGTCTCAGCAACATCAGGTGTCTCAGTAACATCAGGGGTCTCAGCAAAAGCAGGTTTCTCAGTAACATCAGGTGTCTCAGTAACATCAGGTGTCTAGGCAACATCAGTTGTCTCAGTAACATCAGGTGTGTCAGCAACATCAGGTGTCTCAGCAACATCAGGTGTCTCAGTAACATCAGGTGTCTCAGCAACATCAGGTGTCTCAGTAACATCAAGTGTCTCAGAAACATCAGGTGTCTCAGTAACATCAGGTGTCTCAGCAACTTCAGGTGTCTCAGTAACATCAGTAACATCAGGTGTCTCAGTAACATCAGGTTCCTCAGTAACATCAGGTGTCTCAGCAACATCAGGTGTCTCAGTAACATCAGGTGTCTCAGTAACATCAGGTGTCTCAGCAACATCAGGTGTCTCAGTAACATCAGGTGTCTCAGCAACATCAGGTGTCTCAGTAACATCAGGTGTCTCAGCAAAAGCAGGTGTCTCAGTAACATCAGGTGTCTCAGTAACATCAGGTGTCTCAGTAACATCAGGTGTCTCAGTAACATCAGTAACATCAGGTGTCTCAGCAACATCAGGTGTCTCAGTAACATCAGGTGTCTCAGCAAAAGCAGGTGTCTCAGTAACATCAGGTGTCTCAGTAACATCAGGTGTCTCAGTAACATCAGGTGTCTCAGTAACATCAGTAACATCAGGTGTCTCAGCAACATCAGGTGCCTCAGTAACATCAGGTGTCTCAGTAACATCAGGTGTGTCAGCAACATCAGGTGTCTCAGCAACATCAGGTGTCTCAGTAACATCAGGTGTCTCAGCAACATCAGGTGTCTCAGTAACATCAAGTGTCTCAGAAACATCAGGTGTCTCAGTAACATCAGGTGTCTCAGCAACATCAGGTGTCTCAGTAACATCAGTAACATCAGGTGTCTCAGTAACATCAGGTTCCTCAGTAACATCAGGTGTCTCAGTAACATCAGGTGTCTCAGCAACATCAGGTGTCTCAGTAACATCAGGTGCCTCAGTAACATCAGGTGTCTCAGTAACATCAGGTGTCTCAGCAACATCAGGTGTGTCAGAAACATCAGGTGTCTCAGCAACATCAGGTGTCTCAGTAACATCAGGTGTCTCAGTAACATCAGGTGTCTCAGTAACATCAGTAACATCGGGTGTCTCAGCAACATCAGGTGTCTCAGTCACATCAGGTTCCTCAGTAACATCAGGTGTCTCAGCAACATCAGGTGTCTCAGTAACATCAGGTGTCTCAGAAACATCAGGTGTCTCAGTAACATCAGGTGTCTCAGCAACATCAGGTGTCTCAGTAACATCAGTTGTCTCAGTAACATCAGGTGTGTCAGCAACATCAGGTGTCTCAGCAACATCAGATGTCTCAGTAACATCAGGTGTCTAGGCAACATCAGTTGTCTCAGTAACATCAGGTGTGTCAGCAACATCAGGTGTCTCAGCAACATCAGGTGTCTCAGTAACATCAGGTGTCTCAGCAACATCAGGTGTCTCAGTAACATCAAGTGTCTCAGAAACATCAGGTGTCTCAGTAACATCAGGTGTCTCAGCAACATCAGGTGTCTCAGTAACATCAGTAACATCAGGTGTCTCAGTAACATCAGTAACATCAGTAACATCGGGTGTCTCAGTAACATCAGGTGTCTCAGTAACATCAGTAACATCAGGTGTCTCAGCAACATCAGGTGTCTCAGTAACATCAGGTGTCTCAGTAACATCAGGTGTCTCAGCAACATCAGGTGTCTCAGAAACATCAGGTGTCTCAGCAACATCAGGTGTCTCAGTAACATCAGTAACATCGGGTGTCTCAGCAACATCAGGTGTCTCAGTAACATCAGGTGTCTCAGCAACATCAGGTGTCTCAGTAACATCAGGTGTCTCAGCAAAAGCAGGTGTCTCAGTAACATCAGGTGTCTCAGTAACATCAGGTGTCTCAGTAACATCAGGTGTCTCAGTAACATCAGTAACATCAGGTGTCTCAGCAACATCAGGTGTCTCAGTAACATCAGGTGTCTCAGCAAAAGCAGGTGTCTCAGTAACATCAGGTGTCTCAGTAACATCAGGTGTCTCAGTAACATCAGGTGTCTCAGTAACATCAGTAACATCAGGTGTCTCAGCAACATCAGGTGTCTCAGTAACATCAGGGGTCTCAGCAAAAGCAGGTTTCTCAGTAACATCAGGTGTCTCAGTAACATCAGGTGTCTAGGCAACATCAGTTGTCTCAGTAACATCAGGTGTGTCAGCAACATCAGGTGTCTCAGCAACATCAGGTGTCTCAGTAACATCAGGTGTCTCAGCAACATCAGGTGTCTCAGTAACATCAAGTGTCTCAGAAACATCAGGTGTCTCAGTAACATCAGGTGTCTCAGCAACTTCAGGTGTCTCAGTAACATCAGTAACATCAGGTGTCTCAGTAACATCAGGTTCCTCAGTAACATCAGGTGTCTCAGCAACATCAGGTGTCTCAGTAACATCAGGTGTCTCAGTAACATCAGGTGTCTCAGCAACATCAGGTGTCTCAGTAACATCAGGTGTCTCAGCAACATCAGGTGTCTCAGTAACATCAGGTGTCTCAGCAAAAGCAGGTGTCTCAGTAACATCAGGTGTCTCAGTAACATCAGGTGTCTCAGTAACATCAGGTGTCTCAGTAACATCAGTAACATCAGGTGTCTCAGCAACATCAGGTGTCTCAGTAACATCAGGTGTCTCAGCAAAAGCAGGTGTCTCAGTAACATCAGGTGTCTCAGTAACATCAGGTGTCTCAGTAACATCAGGTGTCTCAGTAACATCAGTAACATCAGGTGTCTCAGCAACATCAGGTGCCTCAGTAACATCAGGTGTCTCAGCAACATCAGGTGTCTCAGTAACATCAGGTGCCTCAGTAACATCAGGTGTCTCAGTAACATCAGGTGTCTCAGCAACATCAGGTGTGTCAGAAACATCAGGTGTCTCAGCAACATCAGGTGTCTCAGTAACATCAGGTGTCTCAGTAACATCAGGTGTCTCAGTAACATCAGTAACATCGGGTGTCTCAGCAACATCAGGTGTCTCAGTCACATCAGGTTCCTCAGTAACATCAGGTGTCTCAGCAACATCAGGTGTCTCAGTAACATCAGGTGTCTCAGAAACATCAGGTGTCTCAGTAACATCAGGTGTCTCAGCAACATCAGGTGTCTCAGTAACATCAGTTGTCTCAGTAACATCAGGTGTGTCAGCAACATCAGGTGTCTCAGCAACATCAGATGTCTCAGTAACATCAGGTGTCTAGGCAACATCAGTTGTCTCAGTAACATCAGGTGTGTCAGCAACATCAGGTGTCTCAGCAACATCAGGTGTCTCAGTAACATCAGGTGTCTCAGCAACATCAGGTGTCTCAGTAACATCAAGTGTCTCAGAAACATCAGGTGTCTCAGTAACATCAGGTGTCTCAGCAACATCAGGTGTCTCAGTAACATCAGTAACATCAGGTGTCTCAGTAACATCAGGTGCCTCAGTAACATCAGGTGTCTCAGCAACATCAGGTGTCTCAGTAACATCAGGTGTCTCAGTAACATCAGGTGTCTCAGCAACATCAGGTGTCTCAGTAACATCAGGTGTCTCAGCAACATCAGGTGTCTCAGTAACATCAGGTGTCTCAGCAAAAGCAGGTGTCTCAGTAACATCAGGTGTCTCAGTAACATCAGGTGTCTCAGTAACATCAGGTGTCTCAGTAACATCAGGTGTCTCAGTAACATCAGTAACATCAGGTGTCTCAGCAACATCAGGTGTCTCAGTAACATCAGGTGTCTCAGCAAAAGCAGGTGTCTCAGTAACATCAGGTGTCTCAGTAACATCAGGTGTCTCAGTAACATCAGGTGTCTCAGTAACATCAGTAACATCAGGTGTCTCAGCAACATCAGGTGTCTCAGTAACATCAGGTGTCTCAGTAACATCAGGTGTCTCAGCAACATCAGGTGTCTCAGAAACATCAGGTGTCTCAGCAACATCAGGTGTCTCAGTAACATCAGTAACATCGGGTGTCTCAGCAACATCAGGTGTCTCAGTAACATCAGGTTCCTCAGTAACATCAGGTGTCTCAGCAACATCAGGTGTCTCAGTAACATCAGGTGTCTCAGAAACATCAGGTGTCTCAGTAACATCAGGTGTCTCAGCAACATCAGGTGTCTCAGTAACATCAGTAACATCAGGTGTCTCAGTAACATCAGGTGCCTCAGTAACATCAGGTGTCTCAGCAACATCAGGTGTCTCAGTAACATCAGGTGTCTCAGTAACATCAGGTGTCTCAGCAACATCAGGTGTCTCAGTAACATCAGGTGTCTCAGCAACATCAGGTGTCTCAGTAACATCAGGTGTCTCAGCAAAAGCAGGTGTCTCAGTAACATCAGGTGTCTCAGTAACATCAGGTGTCTCAGTAACATCAGTAACATCAGGTGTCTCAGCAACATCAGGTGTCTCAGAAACATCAGGTGTCTCAGCAACATCAGGTGTCTCAGTAACATCAGGTGTCTCAGTAACATCAGGTGTCTCAATAACATCAGTAACATCGGGTGTCTCAGCAACATCAGGTGTCTCAGTAACATCAGGTTCCTCAGTAACATCAGGTGTCTCAGCAACATCAGGTGTCTCAGTAACATCAGGTGTCTCAGCAACATCAGGTGTCTCAGTAACATCAGGTTCCTCAGTAACATCAGGTGTCTCAGTAACATCAGTAACATCAGGTGTCTCAGCAACATCAGTTGTCTCAGTAACATCAGGTGTCTCAGCAACATCAGGTGTCTCAGCAACATCAAGTGTCTCAGTAACATCAGGTGTCTCAGCAACATCAGGTGTCTCAGTAACATCAGGTGTCTCAGTAACAGCAGGTGTCTCAGCAACATCAGGTGTCTCAGTAACATCAGGTGTCTCAGTAACATCAGGTGTCTCAGTAACATCAGGGTTCTCAGTAACATCAGGTGTCTCAGTAACATCAGGTGTCTTAGTAACATCGGGTGTCTCAGCAAAATCAGGTGTCTCAGTAACATTAGCTGTCTCAGTAACATCATGTGCCTCAGTAACATCAGGTGTCTCAGTAACATCAGGTGTCTCAGTAACATCAGGTGTCTCAGCAACATCAGGTGTCTCAGTAACATCAGGTGTCTCAGTAACATCAGGTGTCTCAACAACATCAGGTGTCTCAGTAACATCAGTAACATCAGGTGTCTCAGTAACATCAGGTGCCTCAGTAACATCAGGTGTCTCAGCAACATCAGGTGTCTCAGTAACATCAGGTGTCTCAGCAACATCAGGTGTCTCAGCAACATCAGGTGTCTCAGTAACATCAGGTGTGTCAGCAACATCAGGTGTCTCAGCAACATCAGATGTCTCAGTAACATCAGGTGTCTAGGCAACATCAGTTGTCTCAGCAACATCAGGTGTCTCAGTAACATCAGGTGTCTCAGCAACATCAGGTGTCTCAGTAACATCAAGTGTCTCAGAAACATCAGGTGTCTCAGTAACATCAGGTGTCTCAGCAACATCAGGTGTCTCAGTAACATCAGTAACATCAGGTGTCTCAGTAACATCAGGTTCCTCAGTAACATCAGGTGTCTCAGTAACATCAGGTGTCTCAGCAACATCAGGTGTCTCAGTAACATCAGGTGCCTCAGTAACATCAGGTGTCTCAGTAACATCAGGTGTCTCAGCAACATCAGGTGTGTCAGAAACATCAGGTGTCTCAGCAACATCAGGTGTCTCAGTAACATCAGGTGTCTCAGTAACATCAGGTGTCTCAGTAACATCAGTAACATCGGGTGTCTCAGCAACATCAGGTGTCTCAGTCACATCAGGTTCCTCAGTAACATCAGGTGTCTCAGCAACATCAGGTGTCTCAGTAACATCAGGTGTCTCAGAAACATCAGGTGTCTCAGTAACATCAGGTGTCTCAGCAACATCAGGTGTCTCAGTAACATCAGTTGTCTCAGTAACATCAGGTGTGTCAGCAACATCAGGTGTCTCAGCAACATCAGATGTCTCAGTAACATCAGGTGTCTAGGCAACATCAGTTGTCTCAGTAACATCAGGTGTGTCAGCAACATCAGGTGTCTCAGCAACATCAGGTGTCTCAGTAACATCAGGTGTCTCAGCAACATCAGGTGTCTCAGTAACATCAAGTGTCTCAGAAACATCAGGTGTCTCAGTAACATCAGGTGTCTCAGCAACATCAGGTGTCTCAGTAACATCAGTAACATCAGGTGTCTCAGTAACATCAGGTGCCTCAGTAACATCAGGTGTCTCAGCAACATCAGGTGTCTCAGTAACATCAGGTGTCTCAGTAACATCAGGTGTCTCAGCAACATCAGGTGTCTCAGTAACATCAGGTGTCTCAGCAACATCAGGTGTCTCAGTAACATCAGGTGTCTCAGCAAAAGCAGGTGTCTCAGTAACATCAGGTGTCTCAGTAACATCAGGTGTCTCAGTAACATCAGGTGTCTCAGTAACATCAGTAACATCAGGTGTCTCAGCAACATCAGGTGTCTCAGTAACATCAGGGGTCTCAGCAAAAGCAGGTTTCTCAGTAACATCAGGTGTCTCAGTAACATCAGGTGTCTAGGCAACATCAGTTGTCTCAGTAACATCAGGTGTGTCAGCAACATCAGGTGTCTCAGCAACATCAGGTGTCTCAGTAACATCAGGTGTCTCAGCAACATCAGGTGTCTCAGTAACATCAAGTGTCTCAGAAACATCAGGTGTCTCAGTAACATCAGGTGTCTCAGCAACTTCAGGTGTCTCAGTAACATCAGTAACATCAGGTGTCTCAGTAACATCAGGTTCCTCAGTAACATCAGGTGTCTCAGCAACATCAGGTGTCTCAGTAACATCAGGTGTCTCAGTAACATCAGGTGTCTCAGCAACATCAGGTGTCTCAGTAACATCAGGTGTCTCAGCAACATCAGGTGTCTCAGTAACATCAGGTGTCTCAGCAAAAGCAGGTGTCTCAGTAACATCAGGTGTCTCAGTAACATCAGGTGTCTCAGTAACATCAGGTGTCTCAGTAACATCAGTAACATCAGGTGTCTCAGCAACATCAGGTGTCTCAGTAACATCAGGTGTCTCAGCAAAAGCAGGTGTCTCAGTAACATCAGGTGTCTCAGTAACATCAGGTGTCTCAGTAACATCAGGTGTCTCAGTAACATCAGTAACATCAGGTGTCTCAGCAACATCAGGTGCCTCAGTAACATCAGGTGTCTCAGTAACATCAGGTGTGTCAGCAACATCAGGTGTCTCAGCAACATCAGGTGTCTCAGTAACATCAGGTGTCTCAGCAACATCAGGTGTCTCAGTAACATCAAGTGTCTCAGAAACATCAGGTGTCTCAGTAACATCAGGTGTCTCAGCAACATCAGGTGTCTCAGTAACATCAGTAACATCAGGTGTCTCAGTAACATCAGGTTCCTCAGTAACATCAGGTGTCTCAGTAACATCAGGTGTCTCAGCAACATCAGGTGTCTCAGTAACATCAGGTGCCTCAGTAACATCAGGTGTCTCAGTAACATCAGGTGTCTCAGCAACATCAGGTGTGTCAGAAACATCAGGTGTCTCAGCAACATCAGGTGTCTCAGTAACATCAGGTGTCTCAGTAACATCAGGTGTCTCAGTAACATCAGTAACATCGGGTGTCTCAGCAACATCAGGTGTCTCAGTCACATCAGGTTCCTCAGTAACATCAGGTGTCTCAGCAACATCAGGTGTCTCAGTAACATCAGGTGTCTCAGAAACATCAGGTGTCTCAGTAACATCAGGTGTCTCAGCAACATCAGGTGTCTCAGTAACATCAGTTGTCTCAGTAACATCAGGTGTGTCAGCAACATCAGGTGTCTCAGCAACATCAGATGTCTCAGTAACATCAGGTGTCTAGGCAACATCAGTTGTCTCAGTAACATCAGGTGTGTCAGCAACATCAGGTGTCTCAGCAACATCAGGTGTCTCAGTAACATCAGGTGTCTCAGCAACATCAGGTGTCTCAGTAACATCAAGTGTCTCAGAAACATCAGGTGTCTCAGTAACATCAGGTGTCTCAGCAACATCAGGTGTCTCAGTAACATCAGTAACATCAGGTGTCTCAGTAACATCAGTAACATCAGTAACATCGGGTGTCTCAGTAACATCAGGTGTCTCAGTAACATCAGTAACATCAGGTGTCTCAGCAACATCAGGTGTCTCAGTAACATCAGGTGTCTCAGTAACATCAGGTGTCTCAGCAACATCAGGTGTCTCAGAAACATCAGGTGTCTCAGCAACATCAGGTGTCTCAGTAACATCAGTAACATCGGGTGTCTCAGCAACATCAGGTGTCTCAGTAACATCAGGTGTCTCAGCAACATCAGGTGTCTCAGTAACATCAGGTGTCTCAGCAAAAGCAGGTGTCTCAGTAACATCAGGTGTCTCAGTAACATCAGGTGTCTCAGTAACATCAGGTGTCTCAGTAACATCAGTAACATCAGGTGTCTCAGCAACATCAGGTGTCTCAGTAACATCAGGTGTCTCAGCAAAAGCAGGTGTCTCAGTAACATCAGGTGTCTCAGTAACATCAGGTGTCTCAGTAACATCAGGTGTCTCAGTAACATCAGTAACATCAGGTGTCTCAGCAACATCAGGTGTCTCAGTAACATCAGGGGTCTCAGCAAAAGCAGGTTTCTCAGTAACATCAGGTGTCTCAGTAACATCAGGTGTCTAGGCAACATCAGTTGTCTCAGTAACATCAGGTGTGTCAGCAACATCAGGTGTCTCAGCAACATCAGGTGTCTCAGTAACATCAGGTGTCTCAGCAACATCAGGTGTCTCAGTAACATCAAGTGTCTCAGAAACATCAGGTGTCTCAGTAACATCAGGTGTCTCAGCAACTTCAGGTGTCTCAGTAACATCAGTAACATCAGGTGTCTCAGTAACATCAGGTTCCTCAGTAACATCAGGTGTCTCAGCAACATCAGGTGTCTCAGTAACATCAGGTGTCTCAGTAACATCAGGTGTCTCAGCAACATCAGGTGTCTCAGTAACATCAGGTGTCTCAGCAACATCAGGTGTCTCAGTAACATCAGGTGTCTCAGCAAAAGCAGGTGTCTCAGTAACATCAGGTGTCTCAGTAACATCAGGTGTCTCAGTAACATCAGGTGTCTCAGTAACATCAGTAACATCAGGTGTCTCAGCAACATCAGGTGTCTCAGTAACATCAGGTGTCTCAGCAAAAGCAGGTGTCTCAGTAACATCAGGTGTCTCAGTAACATCAGGTGTCTCAGTAACATCAGGTGTCTCAGTAACATCAGTAACATCAGGTGTCTCAGCAACATCAGGTGCCTCAGTAACATCAGGTGTCTCAGTAACATCAGGTGTGTCAGCAACATCAGGTGTCTCAGCAACATCAGGTGTCTCAGTAACATCAGGTGTCTCAGCAACATCAGGTGTCTCAGTAACATCAAGTGTCTCAGAAACATCAGGTGTCTCAGTAACATCAGGTGTCTCAGCAACATCAGGTGTCTCAGTAACATCAGTAACATCAGGTGTCTCAGTAACATCAGGTTCCTCAGTAACATCAGGTGTCTCAGTAACATCAGGTGTCTCAGCAACATCAGGTGTCTCAGTAACATCAGGTGCCTCAGTAACATCAGGTGTCTCAGTAACATCAGGTGTCTCAGCAACATCAGGTGTGTCAGAAACATCAGGTGTCTCAGCAACATCAGGTGTCTCAGTAACATCAGGTGTCTCAGTAACATCAGGTGTCTCAGTAACATCAGTAACATCGGGTGTCTCAGCAACATCAGGTGTCTCAGTCACATCAGGTTCCTCAGTAACATCAGGTGTCTCAGCAACATCAGGTGTCTCAGTAACATCAGGTGTCTCAGAAACATCAGGTGTCTCAGTAACATCAGGTGTCTCAGCAACATCAGGTGTCTCAGTAACATCAGTTGTCTCAGTAACATCAGGTGTGTCAGCAACATCAGGTGTCTCAGCAACATCAGATGTCTCAGTAACATCAGGTGTCTAGGCAACATCAGTTGTCTCAGTAACATCAGGTGTGTCAGCAACATCAGGTGTCTCAGCAACATCAGGTGTCTCAGTAACATCAGGTGTCTCAGCAACATCAGGTGTCTCAGTAACATCAAGTGTCTCAGAAACATCAGGTGTCTCAGTAACATCAGGTGTCTCAGCAACATCAGGTGTCTCAGTAACATCAGTAACATCAGGTGTCTCAGTAACATCAGTAACATCAGTAACATCGGGTGTCTCAGTAACATCAGGTGTCTCAGTAACATCAGTAACATCAGGTGTCTCAGCAACATCAGGTGTCTCAGTAACATCAGGTGTCTCAGTAACATCAGGTGTCTCAGCAACATCAGGTGTCTCAGAAACATCAGGTGTCTCAGCAACATCAGGTGTCTCAGTAACATCAGTAACATCGGGTGTCTCAGCAACATCAGGTGTCTCAGTAACATCAGGTGTCTCAGCAACATCAGGTGTCTCAGTAACATCAGGTGTCTCAGCAAAAGCAGGTGTCTCAGTAACATCAGGTGTCTCAGTAACATCAGGTGTCTCAGTAACATCAGGTGTCTCAGTAACATCAGTAACATCAGGTGTCTCAGCAACATCAGGTGTCTCAGTAACATCAGGTGTCTCAGCAAAAGCAGGTGTCTCAGTAACATCAGGTGTCTCAGTAACATCAGGTGTCTCAGTAACATCAGGTGTCTCAGTAACATCAGTAACATCAGGTGTCTCAGCAACATCAGGTGTCTCAGTAACATCAGGTGTCTCAGTAACATCAGGTGTCTCAGCAACATCAGGTGTCTCAGAAACATCAGGTGTCTCAGCAACATCAGGTGTCTCAGTAACATCAGTAACATCGGGTGTCTCAGCAACATCAGGTGTCTCAGTAACATCAGGTTCCTCAGTAACATCAGGTGTCTCAGCAACATCAGGTGTCTCAGTAACATCAGGTGTCTCAGAAACATCAGGTGTCTCAGTAACATCAGGTGTCTCAGCAACATCAGGTGTCTCAGTAACATCAGTAACATCGTGTGTCTCAGTAACATCAGGTGCCTCAGTAACATCAGGTGTCTCAGCAACATCAGGTGTCTCAGTAACATCAGGTGTCTCAGTAACATCAGGTGTCTCAGCAACATCAGGTGTCTCAGTAACATCAGGTGTCTCAGCAACATCAGGTGTCTCAGTAACATCAGGTGTCTCAGCAAAAGCAGGTGTCTCAGTAACATCAGGTGTCTCAGTAACATCAGGTGTCTCAGTAACATCAGTAACATCAGGTGTCTCAGCAACATCAGGTGTCTCAGAAACATCAGGTGTCTCAGCAACATCAGGTGTCTCAGTAACATCAGGTGTCTCAGTAACATCAGGTGTCTCAATAACATCAGTAACATCGGGTGTCTCAGCAACATCAGGTGTCTCAGTAACATCAGGTTCCTCAGTAACATCAGGTGTCTCAGCAACATCAGGTGTCTCAGTAACATCAGGTGTCTCAGCAACATCAGGTGTCTCAGTAACATCAGGTTCCTCAGTAACATCAGGTGTCTCAGTAACATCAGTAACATCAGGTGTCTCAGCAACATCAGTTGTCTCAGTAACATCAGGTGTCTCAGCAACATCAGGTGTCTCAGCAACATCAAGTGTCTCAGTAACATCAGGTGTCTCAGCAACATCAGGTGTCTCAGTAACATCAGGTGTCTCAGTAACAGCAGGTGTCTCAGCAACATCAGGTGTCTCAGTAACATCAGGTGTCTCAGTAACATCAGGTGTCTCAGTAACATCAGGGTTCTCAGTAACATCAGGTGTCTCAGTAACATCAGGTGTCTTAGTAACATCGGGTGTCTCAGCAAAATCAGGTGTCTCAGTAACATTAGCTGTCTCAGTAACATCATGTGCCTCAGTAACATCAGGTGTCTCAGTAACATCAGGTGTCTCAGTAACATCAGGTGTCTCAGCAACATCAGGTGTCTCAGTAACATCAGGTGTCTCAGTAACATCAGGTGTCTCTGTAACATCAGGTGTCTCAGTAACATCAGTAACATCAGGTGTCTCAGTAACATCAGGTGCCTCAGTAACATCAGGTGTCTCAGCAACATCAGGTGTCTCAGTAACATCAGGTGTCTCAGCAACATCAGGTGTCTCAGCAACATCAGGTGTCTCAGTAACATCAGGTGTCTCAGCAACATCAGGTGTCTCAGTAACAGCAGGTGTCTCAGTAACATCAGGTGTCTCAGCAACATCAGGTGTCTCAGTAACATCAGTTGTCTCAGTAACATCAGGTGTGTCAGCAACATCAGGTGTCTCAGCAACATCAGATGTCTCAGTAACATCAGGTGTCTAGGCAACATCAGTTGTCTCAGTAACATCAGGT
This sequence comes from Salmo salar, assembly GCF_905237065.1. Lineage (NCBI taxonomy): Eukaryota > Metazoa > Chordata > Actinopteri > Salmoniformes > Salmonidae > Salmo > Salmo salar. The sequence continues at coordinate 105,421,528 of NC_059450.1, forward strand.
GTGTCAGCAACATCAGGTGTCTCAGCAACATCAGGTGTCTCAGTAACATCAGGTGTCTCAGCAACATCAGGTGTCTCAGTAACATCAGGTGTCTCAGAAACATCAGGTGTCTCAGTAACATCAGGTGTCTCAGCAACATCAGTTGTCTCAGTAACATCAGTAACATCAGGTGTCTCAGTAACATCAGGTGCCTCAGTAACATCAGGTGTCTCAGCAACATCAGGTGTCTCAGTAACATCAGGTGTCTCAGTAACATCAGGTGTCTCAGCAACATCAGGTGTCTCAGTAACATCAGGTGTCTCAGCAACATCAGGTGTCTCAGTAACATCAGGTGTCTCAGCAAAAGCAGGTGTCTCAGTAACATCAGGTGTCTCAGTAACATCAGGTGTCTCAGTAACATCAGGTGTCTCAGTAACATCAGTAACATCAGGTGTCTCAGCAACATCAGGTGTCTCAGTAACATCAGGTGCCTCAGTAACATCAGGTGTCTCAGCAACATCAGGTGTCTCAGAAACATCAGGTGTCTCAGCAACATCAGGTGTCTCAGTAACATCAGGTGTCTCAGTAACATCAGGTGTCTCAGCAACATCAGGTGTCTCAGTAACATCAGGTGTCTCAGCAACATCAGGTGTCTCAGTAACATCAGGTGTCTCAGCAAAAGCAGGTGTCTCAGTAACATCAGGTGTCTCAGTAACATCAGGTGTCTCAGTAACATCAGGTGTCTCAGTAACATCAGTCCAGTAACATCAGGTGTCTCAGCAACATCAGGTGTCTCAGTAACATCAGGTGCCTCAGTAACATCAGGTGTCTCAGTAACATCAGGTGTCTCAGCAACATCAGGTGTCTCAGTAACATCAGGTGTCTAGGCAACATCAGTTGTCTCAGTAACATCAGGTGTGTCAGCAACATCAGGTGTCTCAGCAACATCAGGTGTCTCAGTAACATCAGGTGTCTCAGCAACATCAGGTGTCTCAGTAACATCAGGTGTCTCAGAAACATCAGGTGTCTCAGTAACATCAGGTGTCTCAGCAACATCAGTTGTCTCAGTAACATCAGTAACATCAGGTGTCTCAGTAACATCAGGTGCCTCAGTAACATCAGGTGTCTCAGCAACATCAGGTGTCTCAGTAACATCAGGTGTCTCAGTAACATCAGGTGTCTCAGCAACATCAGGTGTCTCAGTAACATCAGGTGTCTCAGCAACATCAGGTGTCTCAGTAACATCAGGTGTCTCAGCAAAAGCAGGTGTCTCAGTAACATCAGGTGTCTCAGTAACATCAGGTGTCTCAGTAACATCAGGTGTCTCAGTAACATCAGTAACATCAGGTGTCTCAGCAACATCAGGTGTCTCAGTAACATCAGGTGCCTCAGTAACATCAGGTGTCTCAGTAACATCAGGTGTCTCAGCAACATCAGGTGTCTCAGAAACATCAGGTGTCTCAGCAACATCAGGTGTCTCAGTAACATCAGGTGTCTCAGTAACATCAGGTGTCTCAGTAACATCAGTAACATCGGGTGTCTCAGCAACATCACGTGTCTCAGTAACATCAGGTTCCTCAGTAACATCAGGTGTCTCAGCAACATCAGGTGTCTCAGTAACATCAGGTGTCTCAGAAACATCAGGTGTCTCAGTAACATCAGGTGTCTCAGCAACATCAGGTGTCTCAGTAACATCAGTAACATCAGGTGTCTCAGTAACATCAGGTGCCTCAGTAACATCAGGTGTCTCAGCAACATCAGGTGTCTCAGTAACATCAGGTGTCTCAGTAACATCAGGTGTCTCAGCAACATCAGGTGTCTCAGTAACATCAGGTGTCTCAGCAACATCAGGTGTCTCAGTAACATCAGGTGTCTCAGCAAAAGCAGGTGTCTCAGTAACATCAGGTGTCTCAGTAACATCAGGTGTCTCAGTAACATCAGGTGTCTCAGTAACATCAGTAACATCAGGTGTCTCAGCAACATCAGGTGTCTCAGAAACATCAGGTGTCTCAGCAACATCAGGTGTCTCAGTAACATCAAGTGTCTCAGAAACATCAGGTGTCTCAGTAACATCAGGTGTCTCAGCAACATCAGGTGTCTCAGTAACATCAGTAACATCAGGTGTCTCAGTAACATCAGGTGCCTCAGTAACATCAGGTGTCTCAGCAACATCAGGTGTCTCAGTAACATCAGGTGTCTCAGTAACATCAGGTGTCTCAGCAACATCAGGTGTCTCAGTAACATCAGGTGTCTCAGCAACATCAGGTGTCTCAGTAACATCAGGTGTCTCAGCAAAAGCAGGTGTCTCAGTAACATCAGGTGTCTCAGTAACATCAGGTGTCTCAGTAACATCAGGTGTCTCAGTAACATCAGTAACATCAGGTGTCTCAGCAACATCAGGTGTCTCAGTAACATCAGGTGTCTCAGCAAAAGCAGGTGTCTCAGTAACATCAGGTGTCTCAGTAACATCAGGTGTCTCAGTAACATCAGGTGTCTCAGTAACATCAGTAACATCAGGTGTCTCAGCAACATCAGGTGTCTCAGTAACATCAGGTGTCTCAGTAACATCAGGTGTCTCAGCAACATCAGGTGTCTCAGAAACATCAGGTGTCTCAGCAACATCAGGTGTCTCAGTAACATCAGTAACATCGGGTGTCTCAGCAACATCAGGTGTCTCAGTAACATCAGGTTCCTCAGTAACATCAGGTGTCTCAGCAACATCAGGTGTCTCAGTAACATCAGGTGTCTCAGAAACATCAGGTGTCTCAGTAACATCAGGTGTCTCAGCAACATCAGGTGTCTCAGTAACATCAGTAACATCAGGTGTCTCAGTAACATCAGGTGCCTCAGTAACATCAGGTGTCTCAGCAACATCAGGTGTCTCAGTAACATCAGGTGTCTCAGTAACATCAGGTGTCTCAGCAACATCAGGTGTCTCAGTAACATCAGGTGTCTCAGCAACATCAGGTGTCTCAGTAACATCAGGTGTCTCAGCAAAAGCAGGTGTCTCAGTAACATCAGGTGTCTCAGCAACATCAGGTGTCTCAGAAACATCAGGTGTCTCAGCAACATCAGGTGTCTCAGTAACATCAGGTGTCTCAGTAACATCAGGTGTCTCAATAACATCAGTAACATCGGGTGTCTCAGCAACATCAGGTGTCTCAGTAACATCAGGTTCCTCAGTAACATCAGGTGTCTCAGTAACATCAGTAACATCAGGTGTCTCAGCAACATCAGTTGTCTCAGTAACATCAGGTGTCTCAGCAACATCAGGTGTCTCAGCAACATCAAGTGTCTCAGTAACATCAGGTGTCTCAGCAACATCAGGTGTCTCAGTAACATCAGGTGTCTCAGTAACAGCAGGTGTCTCAGCAACATCAGGTGTCTCAGTAACATCAGGTGTCTCAGTAACATCAGGTGTCTCAGTAACATCAGGGTTCTCAGTAACATCAGGTGTCTCAGTAACATCAGGTGTCTTAGTAACATCGGGTGTCTCAGCAAAATCAGGTGTCTCAGTAACATTAGCTGTCTCAGTAACATCATGTGCCTCAGTAACATCAGGTGTCTCAGTAACATCAGGTGTCTCAGCAACATCAGGTGTCTCAGTAACATCAGGTGTCTCAGTAACATCAGGTGTCTCTGTAACATCAGGTGTCTCAGTAACATCAGTAACATCAGGTGTCTCAGTAACATCAGGTGCCTCAGTAACATCAGGTGTCTCAGCAACATCAGGTGTCTCAGTAACATCAGGTGTCTCAGCAACATCAGGTGTCTCAGCAACATCAGGTGTCTCAGTAACATCAGGTGTCTCAGCAACATCAGGTGTCTCAGTAACAGCAGGTGTCTCAGTAACATCAGGTGTCTCAGCAACATCAGGTGTCTCAGTAACATCAGTTGTCTCAGTAACATCAGGTGTGTCAGCAACATCAGGTGTCTCAGCAACATCAGATGTCTCAGTAACATCAGGTGTCTAGGCAACATCAGTTGTCTCAGTAACATCAGGTGTGTCAGCAACATCAGGTGTCTCAGCAACATCAGGTGTCTCAGTAACATCAGGTGTCTCAGCAACATCAGGTGTCTCAGTAACATCAGGTGTCTCAGAAACATCAGGTGTCTCAGTAACATCAGGTGTCTCAGCAACATCAGTTGTCTCAGTAACATCAGTAACATCAGGTGTCTCAGTAACATCAGGTGCCTCAGTAACATCAGGTGTCTCAGCAACATCAGGTGTCTCAGTAACATCAGGTGTCTCAGTAACATCAGGTGTCTCAGCAACATCAGGTGTCTCAGTAACATCAGGTGTCTCAGCAACATCAGGTGTCTCAGTAACATCAGGTGTCTCAGCAAAAGCAGGTGTCTCAGTAACATCAGGTGTCTCAGTAACATCAGGTGTCTCAGTAACATCAGGTGTCTCAGTAACATCAGTAACATCAGGTGTCTCAGCAACATCAGGTGTCTCAGTAACATCAGGTGCCTCAGTAACATCAGGTGTCTCAGTAACATCAGGTGTCTCAGCAACATCAGGTGTCTCAGAAACATCAGGTGTCTCAGCAACATCAGGTGTCTCAGTAACATCAGGTGTCTCAGTAACATCAGGTGTCTCAGTAACATCAGTAACATCGGGTGTCTCAGCAACATCACGTGTCTCAGTAACATCAGGTTCCTCAGTAACATCAGGTGTCTCAGCAACATCAGGTGTCTCAGTAACATCAGGTGTCTCAGAAACATCAGGTGTCTCAGTAACATCAGGTGTCTCAGCAACATCAGGTGTCTCAGTAACATCAGTAACATCAGGTGTCTCAGTAACATCAGGTGCCTCAGTAACATCAGGTGTCTCAGCAACATCAGGTGTCTCAGTAACATCAGGTGTCTCAGTAACATCAGGTGTCTCAGCAACATCAGGTGTCTCAGTAACATCAGGTGTCTCAGCAACATCAGGTGTCTCAGTAACATCAGGTGTCTCAGCAAAAGCAGGTGTCTCAGTAACATCAGGTGTCTCAGTAACATCAGGTGTCTCAGTAACATCAGGTGTCTCAGTAACATCAGTAACATCAGGTGTCTCAGCAACATCAGGTGTCTCAGAAACATCAGGTGTCTCAGCAACATCAGGTGTCTCAGTAACATCAGGTGTCTCAGTAACATCAGGTGTCTCAGTAACATCAGTAACATCGGGTGTCTCAGAAACATCAGGTGTCTCAGTAACATCAGGTTCCTCAGTAACATCAGGTGTCTCAGTAACATCAGGTGTCTCAGCAACATCAGGTGTCTCAGTAACATCAGGTGCCTCAGTAACATCAGGTGTCTCAGTAACATCAGGTGTCTCAGTAACATAAGGTGTCTCAGTAACATCAGGTGTCTCAGTAACATCAGTAACATCATTGTCTCAGCAACATCAGTTGTCTCAGTAACATCAGGTGTCTCAGCAACATCAGGTGTCTCAGCAACATCAAGTGTCTCAGTAACATCAGGTGTCTCAGCAACATCAGGTGTCTCAGTAACATCAGGTGTCTCAGTAACAGCAGGTGTCTCAGCAACATCAGGTGTCTCAGTAACATCAGGTGTCTCAGACACATCAGGTGTCTCAGTGACATCAGGTGTCTTAGTAACATCAGGTGTCTCAGTAACATCAGGTGTCTCAGTAACATCAGGGTTCTCAGTAACATCAGGTGTCTCAGTAACATCAGGTGTCTTAGTAACATCGGGTGTCTCAGCAAAATCAGGTGTCTCAGTAACATTAGCTGTTTCAGTAACATCATGTGCCTCAGTAACATCAGGTGTCTCAGTAACATCAGGTGTCTCAGTAACATCAGGTGTCTCAGCAACATCAGGTGTCTCAGTAACTTCAGGTGTCTCAGTAACATCGGGTGTCTCAGTAACATCAGGTGTCTCAGTAACATCAGGTGTCTCAGTAACATCAGTAACATCAGGTGTCTCAGTAACATCAGGTGCCTCAGTAACATCAGGTGTCTCAGCAACATCAGGTGTCTCAGCAACATCAGGTGTCTCAGCAACATCAGGTGTCTCAGTAACATCAGGTGTCTCAGCAACATCAGGTTTCTCAGTAACATCAGATGTCTCAGTAACAGCAGGTGTCTCAGCAACATCAGGTGTCTCAGTAACATCAGGTGTCTCAGACACATCAGGTGTCTCAGTGACATCAGGTGTCTTAGTAACATCAGGTGTCTCAGTAACATCAGGTGTCTCAGCAACATCAGGTGTCTCAGTACCTGGCTGGTCTCTCTCTCTCTAGCAGGGCTGAAGATAAGACAGACCTACATGGTACCTGACTGGTCTCTCTCTGTCTAGCAGGGCTGAGGTTAGAACAGACCTTCACAGTTCCTGGCTGGTCTATCTCTAGCAGCAGGGCTGAGTTTAGAACAGACCTACATGGTGCCTGGCTTGTCTCTCTCTAGCAGGGCTGAGGTTAGACCAGACCTGCACAGTGCCTGGCTGCTCTCTCTCTCTCTCTCTCTCTCTCTCTCTCTCTCTCTCTCTCTCTAGCAGGGCTGAGGTTAGAACAGACCTGCATTGTAGCTGGCTCGTCTCTCTTTAGCAGCAAGGCTGAGGTTAGAACAGACCTGCACAGTGCCTGGCTCGTCTCTCTCTAGCAGGGCTGAGGTTAGAACAGACCTGTTCAGTGCCTGGCTGGTCTCTCTCTCTCTCTTTCTAGCATGGCTGAGGTTAGAACAGACCTGCACAGTGCCTGGCTGGTCTCTCTCTCTTAGCCCTGCTAGACAGAGAGAGAACAGCCAGGAACTGTGCAGGTCTGTTCTAACCTTCGCCCTGCTAATAGGGAGAGAGAGACCAGCCATGCACTGTCAGGTATGTTCTAACCTCAGCACTCCTAGAGAGAGATGAGCCAGGCACTGTGCAGGTCTGTTCTAGCCTCCGCCCTGCTAGAGAGAGAGAGAGAGAGACTAGCCAGGCACTGTGCAGGTCTGTACTAACCTCAGCCCTGCTAGAGAGAGACCAACAAGGAACTATGCAGGTCTGTTCTAACCTCAGCCTTGCTACTAGAGAAAGACCAGCCAGGCACTGTGCAGGTCTGTTCTAACCTCAGCCTTGCTGCTAGAGAGAGACCAGCCAGGAACTGTGAAGGTCTGTTCTAACCTCAGCCCTGCTAGAGAGAGAGAGACCAGTCAGGTAAAATGTAGGTCTGTCTTAACTTCAGCCGTGCTAGAGAGAGAGACACCAGCCAGGTACTGTGCAGGTCTGTTGTAACCTCAGCCCAGCTAGAGACAGACCAGCCAGGCACTGTGCAGGTCTGTTCTAACCTCAGCCCTGCTAGAGAGAGACGAGCCAGGCACTGTGCAGGTCTGTTCTAACCTCAGCCCTGCTGCAAAAGACAGACCAGCCAGGCGACATGTAGGTTTGTTCTAACCTCAGCCCTGCCAGAGAGAGACCAGCCAGGCACTGTGCAGGTCTGTTCTAACCTAATCCCTGCTTAAGAGAGACGAGCCAGGCACTGTGCAGGTCTGTTCTAATTGTGCCTGGCTACTCTCTCACTAGCAGGGCTGACGTTAGAATAGAACTGCACAGTTCCTGGCTTTTCTCTCTAATGGCAGGGCTGAGGTTAGAACAGACCTGCATGGTGCCTGGCTGGTCTCTCTCTAGCAGGGCTGACGTTAGAATAGAACTGCACAGTTCCTGGCTTTTCTCTCTAATGGCAGGGCTGAGGTTAGAACACACCTTCATGGTGCCTGGCTGGTCTCTCTCTAGCAGGGCTGAAGTTAGAACAGACGCGCACTGTGCCTGGCTGGACTCTTTCTAGCAGGGCTGAGGTTAGAACAGACCTGCACAGTGCCTGGCATGTCTCTCTCTCTCAGCCCTGCTAGAGAGAGAGAGAGACCAGCCAGGAACTGTCAGGTATGTTCTAACCTCAGCCCTGCTAGAGAGAGACGAGCCAGTCACTGTGCAGGTCTGTTCTAACCTCCGCCCTGCTAGAGAGAGAGAGAGAGAGAGATAGAGAGACTAGCCAGGCACTGTGCAGGTCTGTACTAACCTCAGCCCTGCTAGAGAGAGAGACCAGCCAGGAACTGTGCAGGTCTGCTCTAACATTCACCCTGCTGCTAGGGAGAGAGAGACCAGCCATTCACTGTGCAGATATGTTCTAACCTCAGCCCTGCTAGAGAGAGACGAGCCTTGCAATGTGCAGGTCTGTTCTAACCTCAGCCTTGCTGCTAAAGACAGACGAGCCAGGCACAATGCAGGTCTGTTCTAACCTCAGTCCTGCTAGAAAGAGAGAGAGAGAGAGAGAGAGAGAGAGAGACTAGCCAGGCACTGTGCAGGTCTGTTCTAACCTCAGCCCTTCTAGAGAGAGACTAACAAGGAACTGTGCAGGTCTGTTCTAACCTCAGCCCTGCTACAGAGAGAGAGACCAGCCAGGAACAGTGCAGGTCTGTTCTAACCTCAGCCCTGCTGGAGATAGACCAGCCAGGCAGTGTGCAGGTCTGTTCTAACCTCAGCCCTGCTACAGAGAGAGAGACCAGCCAGGAACAGTGCAGGTCTGTTCTAACCTCAGCCCTGCTGGAGATAGACCAGCCAGGCAGTGTGCAGGTCTGTTCTAAACTCAGCCCTGCTAGAGAGATAGAGACCAGCCAGGCACCATACAGGTCTGCTCTAACCTCAGCCCTGCCATTAGAGAGAAAAGCCAGGAACTGTGCAGTTCTATTCTAATGTCAGCCCTGCTAGAGAGAGACCAGCCAAGCAGTGTGCAGGTCTGTTCTAAACTCAGCCCTGCTAGAGAGAGACCAGCCAATCAATGTGCTGGTCTGTTCTAACCTCAGCCATGATAGAGAGAGACCAGCCATGCACCATGCAGGTCTGTTCTAACCTCAGCCCTGCTAGAGAGAGACCAGCCAGGCACCATGAAGGTCTATTCTAACCTCAGCCTTGCTGCTCGAGAGAGACCATCCAGGCACAATGCAGGTCTGTTCAAACCTCAGCCCAGCTAGAGAGAGAGAGAGAGAGATAGAGAGAGAGAGAGAGAGAGAGAGAGACCAGCCAGGCACTGTGCAGGTCTTTTCTAACCTCAGCCCTGCTGCAGGAGGGAGACCAGCCAGGCACCATGTAGGTTTGTTCTAACCTCAGCGCTGCTAGAGAGAGACGAGCCAGGCACTGTGCAGGTCTGTTCTAACCTCAGCCCTGCTAGAGAGAGATGAGCCAGGCACTGTGCAGGTCTGTTCTAACCTCAGCCCTGCTAGAGAGAGCGAGAGAGAGACCAGCCATGCACTGAGCAGGTCTGTTCTTAGCTCAGCCCTTCTGCAAGAGAGAGACCAGCCAGGCACTGTGCAGGTCTGTTCTAACCTCAGCCCTGCTAGAAAGAGTCCAGCCAGGCACCGTGCGGGTCTGTTCTAACCTCAGCCCTGCTAGAGAGAGACCAGCCAGGCACCATGCAGGTCTGTTCTAACCTCAGCCCTGCTAGAGAGAGACCAGCCAATCACTGTGCAGGTCTGTTCTAACCTCAGCCTTGCTGCTAGAGAGAGACCAGCCAGGCACTGTGCAGGTCTGTTCTAACTTCAGCCCTGCTAGAGAGAGAGAGACCAGCCAGGCACTGTGCAGGTCTGTTCTAACCTCAGCCCTGCTAGAAAGAGTCCAGCCAGGCACCGTGCAGGTCTATTCTAACCTCAGCCCTGCTAGGGAGGGACCAGCCAGGCACCATGCAGGTCTGTTCTAACCTCAGCCCTGCCATTAGAGAGAAAAGCCAGGGACTGTGCAGTTCTATTCTAGCATAAGCCCTGCTAGAGAGAGTCCAGCCAGGAACTGTGAAGGTCTGTTCTAACCTCAGCCCTGCTAGAGAGAGAGAGACCAACCAGGCACTGTGCAGGTCTATTCTAACCTCAGTCCTGCTAGAAAGAGACCAGCCAGGCACTGTGCAGGTCTGTTCTAACCTCAGCCCTGCTAGAGAGAGACCAGCCAGGCACCATGCAGGTCTGTTCTAACCTCAAACCTGCTAGAGAGAGAGAGACCAGCCAGGCACTGTGCAGGTCTGTTCTAACCTCAGCCCTGCTAGAAAGAGACCAGCCAGGCACCATGGAGGTCTGTTCTAACTTCAGCCCTGCTGGAGAGAGAGAGACAAGCCAGGCACCATGCAGGTCTGTTCTAACCTCAGCCCTGCTAAAGAGAGAGAAACCAGCCAGGCACTGTGCAGGTCTGTTCTAACCTCAGCCCTGCTAGAAAGAGACCAGCCAGGCACCATGCAGGTTCTTGGCACTGACGGAAACATGGATTACCACAGAAAACACTGCTACTCCTACTGCTCTCTCCTCGTCTGACCACGTGTTCTCGCATACCCCGAGAGCATCTGGTCAGCGGGGTGTTGGCACTGGAATCCTCATCTCTCCCAAGTGGACACTCTCTCTTTCTCCCCTGACCCATCTGTCTATCTCCTCCTTTGAATTCCATGCTGTCACAGTCACTAGCCCATTCAAGCTTAACATCCTTATCATTTATCGCCCTCCAGGTTCTCTTGGAGAGTTCATCAATGAGCTTGACGCCTTGATAAGTTCCTTTCCTGAGGATGGCTCACCCCTCACAGTTCTGGGTGACTTTAACCTCCCTACGTCTACCTTAGACTCATTTCTCTCTGCCTCCTTCTTTCCACTCCTCTCCTCTTTTGACCTCACCCTCTCACCGTCCCCCCTCCTCACAAGGCAGGCAATACGCTTCACCTCACCTTTACTAGATGCTGTTCTTCTACTAATCTCACTGCAACTCCCCTCCAAGTCTCCGACCACTACCTTGTATCCTTTTCCCTCTCGCTCTCCTCCAACACTACTCACTCTGCCCCTACTCAGATGGTATTGTGCCGTCGCAAACTTTGCTCTCTCTCTCCTGCTACTCTCTCCTCTTCCATCCTATCATCTCTTCCCTCTGTTCAAGCCTTCTCCAACCAATCTCCTGATTCTGCTTCCTCAACCCTCCTCTCCTCCCTTTCTGCATCCTTTGACTCTCTATGTCCCCTATCCTCCCGGGCCAGCTCGGTCCTCCCCTCCTGCTCCGTGGCTTGACAACTCATTGCGAGCTCACAGAACAGGGCTCCGTGCAGCCGAGCGGAAATGGAGGAAAACTAGCCTCCCTGCGGACCTGGCATTTTTTCACTCCCTCCTCTCTACATTTTCTTCCTCTGTTTCTGCTGCTAAAGCCACTTTCTACCACTCTAAATTCCAAGCATCTGCCTCTAACCCTAGGAAGCTCTTTGCCACCTTCTCCTCCCTCCTGAATCCTCCTCCCCCCCCCCCCCCTCCTCCCTATCATTTCTGGAGACCTTCTCTACTACCTCACCTCGCTCATCAACTCATCCTTGACTGCTGGCTATGTCAATTCCATCTTCAAGAGAGCGAGAGTTGGACCCCTTCTCAAAAAACCTACACTCAATCCCTCCGATATCAACAATTACAGACCAGTATCCCTTATTTCTTTTCTCTCCAAAACTCTTGAGCGTGCCGTCCTTGGCCAGCTCTCTTGCTATCTCTCTCAGATTGACCTTCTTGATCCAAATCAGTCAGGTTTCAAGACTGGTCATTCAACTGAGACTGCTCTTCTCTGTGTCATGGAGGCTCTCCGCACTGTTAAAGCTAACTCTCTCTCCTCTGCTCTCATCCTTCTAGACCTATCTGCTGCCTTTGATACTGTGAACCATCAGATCCTCCTCTCCACCCTCTCCGAGTTGGGCATCTCCGGCGCGGCTCACTCTTGGATTGCGTCCTACCTGACAGGTCGCTCCTACCAGGTGGCGTGGCGAGAATCCATCTCCGCACCACGTGCTCTCACCACTGGTGTCCCCCAGGGCTCAGTTCTAGGCCCTCTCCTATTCTCGCTATACACCAAGTCACTTGGCTCTGTCATATCCTCACATGGTCTCTCCTATCATTGCTACGCAGACGACACACAATTAATCTTCTCCTTTCCCCCTTCTGATAACCAGGTGGCGAATCGCATCTCTGCATGTCTGGCAGACATATCAGTGTGGATGACGGATCACCACCTCAAGCTGAACCTCGGCAAGACGGAGCTGCTCTTCCTCCTGGGGAAGGACTGCCCGTTCCATGATCTCGCCATCACGGTTGACAACTCCATTGTGTCCTCCTCTCAGAGTGCTAAGAGCCTTGGCGTGACCCTGGACAACACCCTGTTGTTCTCCGCTAACATCAAGGCGGTGACCCGATCCTGTAGGTTCATGCTCTACAACATTCGTAGAGTACGACCCTGCCTTACATAGGAAGCGGCGCAGGTCCTAATCCAGGCACTTGTCATCCCCCGTCTGGATTACTGCAACTCGCTGCTGGCAGGGCTCCCTGCCTGTGCCCTTAAACCCTTACAACTCATCCAGAACGCCGCAACCCGTCTGGTGTTCAACATTCCCAAGTTCTCTCACGTCACCCCGCTCCTTCGCACACTCCACTGGCTTCCAGTTGAAGCTCGCATCTGCTACAAGACCATGGTGCTTGCCTACGGAGCTGTGAGGGGAACGGCACCTCCGTACCTTCAGGCTCTGATCAGTCCCTACACCCAAAGAAGGGCACTGCGTTCATCCACCTCTGGCCTGCTCGCCTCCCTACCTCTGCGGAAGCACAGTTCCCGCTCAGCCCAGTCAAAACTGTTCGCTGCTCTGGCACCCCAATGGTGGAACAAGCTACCTCACGACGCCAGGACAGCGGAGTCAATCACCACCTTCCGGAGACACCTGAAACCCCACCTCTTTACGGAATACCTGGGATAGGATAAAGTAATCATTCTAACCCCCCCCCATAAAAAGATATAGATGTACTATTGTAAAGTGGTTGTTCCACTGGATATCATAAGGTGAATGCACCAATTTGTAAGTCGCTCTGGATAAGAGTGTCTGCTAAAAGACGTAAATGTAAATGTAAAATGTAGAGAGAGTGACCAGCCAGGAACTGTGCATGTCTGTTCTAACCTCAGCCCTGCTAGAGAGAGACCAGCCAGGCACTGTGCAGGTCTGTTCTAACCTCAGCCTTGCTAGAGAGAGACCAGCCAGGCACTGTGCAGGTCTGTTCTAAACTCAGCCCTGCTAGAGAGAGACCTTCCAGGCACTGAGCAGGTCTGTGCTAACCTCAGCCCTGCTGCTAGAAAGAGACCAGCGGGGCACTGTGCAGGTCTGTTTGTGTTATTGGATTCAGATGGGCTTGCTGAGCTGGTGCCAACTCCAGTCACTATGCCACACACTGTATATATATATATATATATATATATATATATATATATATATATATATATATATATATATATATATATATCACACACACACACACACACACACACACACACACACAGGTCCTCAGAGCTGCACATTTAGCAAGAAAATAAGTCTGCCATGAAAACATAGCTTTTGACGGTGGGCTTTCTGGGACCTATTTGTGGGTTGAGGGTTTTTGTGTGTGTGTGTGTGGGGGGTGGGACTCCTTAGTGGTGTTCATCCTGTCCAAAGGCCCCAAAGACAGACCCAACTCTACACACACCGCTCAGCATCACTATCCAACCTAAAACAAACCAGCAGGAGCCGTCAGAACCACTCAGCACTGAGACACAGACCGCCTGCTCTGTGTTTATAAACACACACACACACACACACACACACACACACACACACACACACACACACACACACACACACACACACACACACACACACACACACACACACACACACACACACACATGGCTGCGGCAGAGAGCCTGCCTGCCCAGGGAATGGTGCTGGACATGCTCATGCTCTGGGCACCAGCCTCCCTTCAGCTGCACACTGCTATGGTTACACACATGCATACACACACACATCCATTCACACACACATACACATACACCTCCATACACACACACACACATACATACACACACACATACTACCCCATCATCATCATCACCCCCATTATCTTCTTCACCTTCATCATCATTTTACTGATCGTCATCGACAGTCTCATGATTCCCTTGTTAACTTATAAACAACACAACTAGCTTATGATTGGAGGACAGTGATTGGATGACAGTGATTGGAGGACAGTGATTGGAGGACAGTGATTTGAGGACAGTGATTGGAGGACGGTGATTTGAGGACAATGATTGGAGGACAGTGATTGGAGTATAGTGATTGGAAGACAGTCAGCGAGATCACACCAGATAGTCTTCAATATTTGACGTTTGTCCAGGTCCCAGGACATTGGGAGATGTATTCGATAACGTCCACTATGGCAAACCAAGTGTTTCAGCTCCTAGGATAGCGGGTTCAATCCCAGTGCTACACATTCTGTTTTATCCTCATCCCAAACCTTAATCCTAACCTTAACCAGTCGGTATTAATGTGTAAACTTAACCATCAAGTTGTTTCTGTTTAATAAAAGGAAACTGCCACGAGAACCATCTTGTCTGCTTATAAAGGGAAACTGGCCCCTTGAACCATCTTGTCTGGTTATAAAGGGAAACTGCCCCTAGAACCATCTTGTCTGGTTATAAAGGGAAACTTGCCCCTAGAACTATCTTGTCTGGTTATAAAGGGAAACTGGCCCCTAGAACCATCTTGTCTGGTTATAAAGGGAAACTGCCCCTAGAACCATCTTGTCTGGTTATAAAGGGAAACTGGCCCCTAGAACCATCTTATCTGGTTGTAAAGGGAAACTGCCCCTAGAAGCATCGTGTCTGGTTATAAAGGGAAACTGGCCCCTAGAACCATCTTGTCTGGTTATAAAGGGAAACTGGCCCCTAGAACCATCTTATCTGGTTGTAAAGGGAAACTGCCCCTAGAACCATCGTGTCTGGTTATAAAGGGAAACTGCCCCTAGAACCATCTTGTCTGGTTATAAAGGGAAACTGGCCCCTAGAACCATTTCGTCTGGTTTTAAAGGGAAACTGGCCCTAGAACCATCTTGTCTGGTTATAAAGGGAAACTGCCCCTAGAACCATCTTGTCTGGTTATGAAGGGAAACTGGCCCTAGAACCATCTTGTCTGGTTATAAAGGGAAACTGGTCCCTAGAACCATCTTGTCTGGTTATAAAGGGAAACTGGCCCCTTGAACCATCTTGTCTGGTTATAAAGGGAAACTGGCCCTAGAACCATTGTGTCTGGTTATAAAGGGAAACTGCCCCTAGAACCATCTTGTCTGGTTATAAAGGGAAACTGCCCCTAGAACCATCTTGTCTGGTTATAAAGGGAAACTGCCCCTAGAACCATCTTATCTGGTTGTAAAGGGAAACTGCCCCTAGAAGCATCGTGTCTGGTTATAAAGGGAAACTGGCCCCTAGAACCATCTTGTCTGGTTATAAAGGGAAACTGGCCCCTAGAACCATCTTGTCTGGTTATAAAGGGAAACTGGCCCTAGAACCATTTTGTCTGGTTATAAAGGGAAACTGGCCCCTAGAACCATTTTGTCTGGTTATAGAAGGAAACTGGCCCCTAGAACCATCTTGTCTGGTTATAAAGGGAAACTGGCCCCTAGAACCATTTTGTCTGGTTATAGAAGGAAACTGGCCCCTAGAACCATCTTGTCTGGTTATAAAGGGAAACTGGCCCTAGAACCATTTTGTCTGGTTATAAAGGGAAACTGGGCCCTAGAACCATTTTGTCTGGTTATAGAAGGAAACTGGCCCCTAGAACCATCTTGTCTGGTTATAAAGGGAAACTGGCCCCTAGAACCATTTTGTCTGGTTATAGAAGGAAACTGGCCCCTAGAACCATCTTGTCTGGTTATAAAGGACCTATGTGGCATTGATGAGTCGGAAACATTCATTCTAGTCCAAAAATGTACTACAAAGTGTAAATAGGATAATTCTGGTCATAAAGTCAGTCTCTTCATGAAGTCAGTCAGTCTCTTCATGAAGTCAGTCAGTCTTTTCATGAAGTCAGTCTCGTCCAAAACCAGATTTGGAAGTGAGTGCGTCACGATGGGCATGGATAGGTTGGTTTTATGATAATGCAGGTTAGGTAGCTCAGGCCCTACCGGCATTCTGTCTGGCCTGAGTACCAGTCTTTTAAGCTTACATGCTACAAATATGTGTCAACAAGCATTCAGCATTGTAACGTTACACACCTGGTTGCATATGGTGCTTTCAAGACAACTGGGAACTCTGAAAAAACAAGGTCAAATCATGATGTGATCTTCCAGTCAGAAAGTCGGAGCTCTAGAGTTGGATGACCGTTCAAAATAATTTTTCCCAGTTAGAGCTCTAGGGTTCCAGTCCCAGTCAGAGCTCTAGAGTTCCAGTCCCAGTCAGAGCTCTAGAGTTCCAGTCCCAGTCAGAGCTCTAGAGTTCCAGTCCCAGTCAGAGCTTGTTTGTTTCCGAGTTCCCAGTTGTCTGAAATGCACTGAAGTTGGAGATTTCTGAGTTCCCAATTGATTTGAACTGACAATAGTAACAGCCTCAGGGTCACTTGGCTGAATCTATTCTGTACTTACAGTCCAAGGTTTCCGTTAGGAAAATGTTGTGCTGGACAACGTGACCGAGAAGATTTTAATTTACCGGCCATTTGAGAAATGTATCAGACCCATATGCATTGGGTGCATAATCCATTAGGGTGTCCACCCATGGTGCTCAGAATGACAGAAATCACAGGGCGTCCACCCACGGTGCTCAGAATGATAGAAATCACAGGGCATCCACCCACGGTCCTCAGAATGACAGAAATCACAGGGCGTCCACCCACGGTGCTCAGTATGACAGAAATCACAGGGTGTCCACCCACGGTGCTCAGAATGACATAAATCACAGGGCGTCCACCCACGGTGCTCAGAATGATAGAAATCACAGGGCATCCACCCACGGTCCTCAGAATGACAGAAATCACAGGGCGTCCACCCACGGTGCTCAGTATGACAGAAATCACAGGGTGTCCACCCACGGTGCTCAGAATGACATAAATCACAGGGCGTCCACCCACGGTGCTCAGTATGACAGAAACCACAGGGTGTCCACCCACGGTGCTCAGTATGACAGAAATCACAGGGCATCCACCCACAGTGCTCAGTATGACAGAAATCACAGGGAGTCCACCCACGGTGCTCAGAATGACAGAAATCACAGGGCGTCCACCCACGGTGCTCAGTATGACAGAAATCACAGGGTGTCCACCCACGGTGCTCAGTATGACAGAAATCACAGGGCGTCCACCCACGGTGCTCAGTATGACAGAAATCACAGGGCGTCCACCCACGGTGCTCAGTATGACAGAAATCACAGGGCATCCACCCACGGTGCTCAGTATGACAGAAATCACAGGGCGTCCACCCACGGTGCTCAGTATGACAGAAATCACAGGGCGTCCACCCACGGTGCTCAGTATGACAGAAATCACAGGGCATCCACCCACGGTGCTCAGTATGACAGAAATCACAGGGCGTCCACCCACGGTGCTCAGTATGACAGAAATCACAGGGCGTCCACCCACGGTGCTCAGTATGACAGAAATCACAGCGCGCCTGATGAGAGTGGCTCTATCTGACTAAAATCTCTGTTAGAAATGTAAAAAGAGGGAGAATCTAAAGATGCAACAACTAATATGACTAGGATTGTGGATATGAAAACCAATAGAACAGTAGAGAAATGTGGAAGTCATAGGCGGCGCGTCGAATAGGCTAGGGAAGTAAATCTGCCAAAATTATATTATTACTTCTGACAATACAAAATTATTCAAAATACTTAACCAGAAAGCATGACTTAGCCAAAGAGGAATCGAGGAATAATTCTTTTTTTATATATATATATAGAGAGAGAGAGAGAGAGAGAGAGAGAGAGAGAGAGAGAGAGAGAGAGAGAGAGAGAGAGAGAGAGAGAGAGAGAGAGAGAGAGAGAGAGAGAGAGAGGTGGTGTAACGATGTACGCTGAGAGTCAGGAAGCAAGTTCAGGGAGTGTTTTAATAAATAAACCAACACGTAACACAAACAACACACAGACATGACCCAGGAACAGAAACAATAACACCTGGGAAAGGAACCAAAGGGAAGGACATCTATAGGGAAGGAACCAAAGGGAGGGACATATATAGGGAAGGTAATCAGGGAGGTGATGGAGTCCAGGTGAGTCTGATGAAGTGCAGGTGCGCGTAACAATGGTGACAGGTGTGCGCCATAATGAGCAGCCTGGTGACCTAGAGGCCAGAGAGGGAGCGCACGTGACAGGTGGATTGTTTCAAATCCCAAACTTGTCGGCCTGTTTGGGAAGGCCGCAATAGGGCTGAGCGTGTGGCAATATGTCTCGCTGATTATTGAATTGTGACTGTCAGTGAAAAGCATCTAAAATATGACGATAATGTGGCTTGAGCATAATTTAAAATGTTGAGACAAGAAGAAGGGGAGGGGTGTGTGGTGAAGATATAGGCCAGTCTCTCTCCAGAATGACTCAGCAGGGCAGGGGAGTGTGGTGAAGATATAGGCCAGTCTCTCTCCAGAATGACTCAGCAGGGCAGGGGTGTGTGGTGAAGATATAGGCCAGTCTCTCTCCAGAATGACTCAGCAGGGCAGGGGAGTGTGGTGAAGATATAGGCCAGTCTCTCTCCAGAATGACTCAGCAGGGGAGGGGAGTGTGGTGAAGATATAGGCCAGTCTCTCTCCAGAATGACTCAGCGGGGATAGCGTGTTTGATTCCCAGGACCACCCATAGTAAAACGCGTGCACACATGACTGTAAGTGACATATATTATTTAGAATTGTTGTGAATGGGCTGATAAAAGCACGTTGTACTTCAGCAGCAACCTAATGCAAAACTAATGCTGTGCGCGTGTGGTAATTGTGTTGGAGAAGTAAGATGGGCTTGCCATAGATTTACAAGCCGATGTAAGTCAAAACTGTAACTAGGCCACTCAGGAACATTCAATGTCGTCTTGGTAAGCAACTCCAGCGTAGGTTATTGTCCTGCTGAAAGGTGAATTTGCCTCCCAGTGTTTGGTGGAAAGCAGACTGAACCAGGTTTTCCTCTAGGATTTAACCTGTGCTTCACCTCCCAGTGTCTGGTGGAAAGCAGACTGAACCAGGTTTTCCTCTAGGATTTAACCTGTGCTTCACCTCCCAGTGTCTGGTGGAAAGCAGACTGAACCAGGTTTTCCTCTAGGATTTAACCTGTGCTTCACCTCCCAGTGTTTGGTGGAAAGCAGACTGAACCAGGTTTTCCTCCAGGATTTAACCTGTGTTTAGCTCTATTCTTTTCTTTAAATCTTAAAATAGTCCCTAATACTTGTTGATGACAGCCATACCCATAACATGAAGCAGCCACCACTATGCTTGAACATATGGAAAGTGGCACTCAGTAATGTGTTTTATTGGATGTGCCCCAAACATATTCAGGACAAAAAGTGAATTTCTTTGCCACATTTTTAGCAGTATTACTTTAGTGCCTTGTTGTAAACAGGAGACATGTTTTGGAATATTTTTATTCTGTACAGGCTTCCTTCTTTTCACTCTGTCCTTTAGGTTAGTATTGTGGAGTAACTACAATGTTGTTGATTCATCCTCAGTTTTCTCCTATCACAGCCATTAAACTGTTTTAAAGTCACCATTGGTTTCGTTCCTCTCTGACAACGGAGTTAGGAAGAACACCTGTATCCCTGTAGTGACTGGGTGTATTGATACAAAATCCAAAGTGTAATTAATAACTTCACCATTCTCAAAGGGATATTCAATGTCTGCTTTTTTATTTTTACCAATAGGTGCCCTTCTTTGCGAGGCATTGGAAAACCTCTGGGTCTTTGTGGTTGAATCTGTGTTTGAAATTTACTGCTCGACTGAGGTACTTAATTGTATGTGTGGGGTACAGAGATGAATGAGGTAGTCATTCAAAAATCATGTAAAATTAAACACTATTATTGCACACATAGTGAGTCCGTGCAAAAAAAATAAAAAATGCACCTTTATTTAACCAGGTAGGCCAGTTAAGAACAAGTTCTCATTTACAACTTCAACCTGGCCAAGATAAAGCAAAGCAGTGCGACAAAAACAATAACACATGGAATAAACAAACGTACAGTCAATAATACTATAGAAAAATATATATACAGTGTGAGCAAATGAAGTAATGAGGTAAGGCAATAAATAGGCGAATAGTAGCGAAGTAATTACAATTTAGCAAATTAACATGATGTGCAAGTTATTATGTGACTTGATAAGCAAATGATAAACCTGAACTTATTTGGGGCTTACCATAACAAAGGGGTTGAATACATATTGATTCAAGACATTTCAGCTTTTCATTTTTTATTCATTTGACAATTTTCCAAAAATATAATTCCTCTTTGACATTATCGGGTACAGTGTGTATTCTTTATGGGGGGACCCTGTGTGTTCTTTATGGGGGGACCCTGTGTATTCTTTATGGGGGGGCCCTGTGTATTCTTTATGGGGGGACCCTGTGTATTCTTTATGGGGGGTCCTGTGTATTCTTTATGGGGGGACCCTGTGTATTCTTTATGGGGGGACCCTGTGTATTCTTTATGGGGGTCCTGTGTATTCTTTATGGGGGGACCCTGTGTATTCTTTATGGGGGGGACCCTGTGTATTCTTTATGGGGGGTCCTGTGTATTCTTTATGGGGGGGACCCTGTGTATTCTTTATGGGGGGGGCTGTGTATTCTTTATGAGGAGACCCTGTGTATTCTTTATGGGGGGACCCTGTGTGTTCTTTATGGGGGGACCCTGTGTATTCTTTATGGGGGGCCCTGTGTATTCTTTATGGGGGGACCCTGTGTATTCTTTATGGGGGGGCCTGTGTATTCTTTATGGGGGGGACCCTGTGTGTTCTTTATGGAGGGACCCTGTGTATTCTTTATGGGGGGCCCTGTGTATTCTTTATGGGGGGAGCCTGTGTATTCTTTATGGGGGGGCCCTGTGTATTCTTTATGGGGGGGCCCTGTGTATTCTTTATGGGGACGGGACCCTGTGTATTCTTTATGCGGGGACCCTGTGTATTCTTTATGGGGGGGCCCTGTGTATTCTTTATGGGGATGGGACCCTGTGTATTCTTTATGGGGGGTCCTGTGTATTCTTTATGGGGGGACCCTGTGTATTATTTATGGGGGGGAACCCTGGGTATTCTTTATGGGGGTCCCCCCTATACATGTTGACAGGTACAGTATCTGTATCAGTCTACCATAAGACAACATGTTGATAGGTACAGTATCTGTATCAGTCTACCATCAGACAACATGTTGATAGGTGCAGTATCTGTATCAGTCTACCATCAGACAACATGTTGATAGGTACAGTACTGTATCAGCTGTGAATGATGACTAACATGTACCACCAGACAACATGTTGATAGGTACTGTATGTGTATCGGCTGTGAATGACAATAGAAGATGAAAGACAAGTGTAATATTCATACATTGTTATATTAGAAACTTCTTAAGGCTTGGCATCCCGCTAGCGGGACAACTTCCGGTGAACCTGGAGGGCGCGCAATTCAAATAAATAATCAGAAAAATTATTACATTTAGGAACATACAAGTGTCTGGATAAGAGCGTCTGCTAAATGACTAAAATGTAAATGTAAATGTCTTATATCGGTTGAAAGCTTAAATTATTGTTAATCTAACTGCACTGTCCGTATTTTTCCACCAGCACAGGTTTCATAAATTTACAAATAGCAATTAAATATTCATTTACTTTTTGAAATCTTCCTCTGATTTGTTATCCAAAGGGTCCCAGCTACAACATGTAGTGTCGTTTTGTTAGTTTTGTTAGATAAAATCCTTCTTTATATCCCAAAAAGTATGTTTAGTTCACGCCAACGATTTGAGTTTTCCATTCGTTCAACATGCAGAGAAAGTTATCCAAAAAGCTACCATAAACTTTGTTAAGACAATGAGTTTCTATTTAATCCTCAGATACCCTAAAATGTAATTAAACTATAATATTTTATATGGAAAGAAGTATGTTCAATAGGAAAACGATATTAGCAGATGCGTGTCCTCTTCGTCGCACATACACTGATTTCCAAGTCTGTGTCCCTGTACTAAAACTCATAATTCTTCCTCGTTTGGGAAGAAACAAGCCTGAAACCTTGAACAAAGACTACTGACACCCTGTGGAAGCTATAGGAATTGCATACTGGGAGCTAGATTTAATTTCTTCACTATACATTCCATTGGAAGAGCATGGGCTCTCAAAAAAAATCATTCTGGTTGGTTTTTCTTAGGATTTTCTCCTACCATATCTATTGTGTTATAGTCTCCTACATTTTTTAACATTAACATTTCTACAAACTTCAGAGAGTTTTCTTTCCCATGGCACCAATTATATGCGTATCCTGGCTTCAGGGCCTGAGCAACAGGCAGTTTACTTTGGGAAAGTCAGTCAGGTGGAAATGGAGACAAATAGACCCTATCCTGAAGAAGGTTCTACAGTATTATGTGAATGATGGTTTATTCGACATGGAACTGTTACACTTAAAAGTTATTAAAACACTTTTAAAACACTTTGTTTAGAATAACTACATCAGTTCAGTAATTACATTGTTCTTATAATACTCTGTAGGCTACTAACCTCCTGGAGGAAACTCTCTTCCCAACTATTTTGCAATCTCTTTGGCACAGCAAAGATGAGGAAGGTCTAGCCGTAATAAAGAGATGCTCTGCTTTTTTGACACCGCACTCCAAAAAGCAAGTTCTGCAGGCTCTAGTTTTGTCTAATCTTGATTATTGTCCAGTCGTGTGTTCCAGTGCTGCAAGGAAAGACTTAGTTAAGCTGCAGCTGGCCCAGAACAGAGTGGCACATTCCGCTCTTCATTGTAATCAGAGGGCTGATATAAATACTATGTATGCCAGTCTCTCTTGGCTAAGAGTTGAGGAGAGACTGACTGCATCACTTCTTTTTTTTATAAGAAACATTAATGTGTTGGAAATCCCAACTTGTTTGCATAGTCAACTTACACACAGCTCTGACACACACACTTATCCCACGAGACATGTCACCAGGGGTCTTTTCATAGTCCCCAAATCCAGAACAAATTTAAGAAAACGTACAGTATTATATAGAGCCCTTATTGCATGGACCTTCCTTCCGTCTCACATTGCTCATATAAACAGAAAACCTGGTTTAAAAAAAACAGATAAAGCAACGCCTCTCCCCTATTTGACCTAGATAGTTTGTGTGTATGCATTGATATGTAGGCTACGTGTGTCTTTTTAAAAATGTATGTTGTTCTATCCTTGAGCTGTTCTTGTCTAATGATGTTCTGTATTATGTCATTCTGTATTATTTTCATGTTTTGTGTGGACCCCAGGAAGAGTAGCATCTGCTTTTACAACAGCTAATGGGGATCCTAATAAAATACCAAATACAGTTGTCAACATCCTGCTCCTCAAATTAAACTGGTATACTTTCCTATTTGTGCTGTTTCTTTTCCTCTGACAGTTTTGATCCTTTATATTGGGCAGACAGACCAGTTCCCTACCTCCTCCCGCTGCCACCTGCCTTCTCCATTTTTGGGGTAATGCTGAAATCAATTGGTTGTAATCTTGGATTTATATATTTTGTGATATCAATACCAAGTATGTCTACTTCACCGTCAGCCCATTTTATTAATAAACTGCAGGGTAATGTAAAAGTTGTATTTTTTAAAGATCCTGTCACGACGTGTGTGTAGGTGGCAGGTAAGTCAGGCGCAGGAGAAACAAACTTGGTGTAACTGGAGTAGTTTAATAAAGTTAAAAACAAACTCCAAAACAAAAGTACATAATAAAATAAACATGGGTATAATAACCCGTCGCGCACCAATACAACAACACGAGCACATAACAACAAACAATCTCTGACAAGGACATGAGGGGAAACAGAGGGTTAAATACACAACATGTAATGAATGGGATTGGAACCAGGTGTGTAGGAAGACAAGACAAAACCAATGGAAAATGAAAAATGGATCAATGATGGCTAGAAGACCGGTAACGTCGACCGCCGAGAACCGCTCGAACAAGGAGGGGCATCGACTTCGGCAGAAGTCGTGACAGATCCAATACGTAATATTGTACATCATAATTAGGTTTTAGTCCAGAGAGTCCAGAAAAGTTATCTAGATCTTCAATGAGACATTGCAGGGATCTAGCTTGCGGACTTAATATCAAACTTAAACTACCGTTCAAAAGTTTGGGGTCAATTAGACCTTTCCTTGTTTTTGAAAGAAAAGCACATTTTTTTGCCCATTAAAAAAACATCAAATTGATCAGAAATTCAGTGTAGACATTGTTAATGTTGTAAATGACTACTGTATCTGGAAATGGCTGATTTTACAGAGGCCCATTATCAGCAACCATCACTCCTGTGTTCCAATGGCACGTTGTGTTAGCTAATCCAAGTTTATCATTTTAAAAGGCTAATTGATTATTAGAAAACCCTTTTGCACAGTTGAAAACTGTTGTGCTAATTAAAGAAGCAATAAAACTGGCCTTCTTTGGAGTACATTTACATTACATTTAAGTCATTTAGCAGACGCTCTTATCCAGAGCGACTTACAAAATGGTGCATTCACCTTATGATATCCAGTGGAACAACCACTTTACAATAGTGCATCTAAATCTTTTAAGGGGGGGGGGTTAGAAGGATTACTTTATCCTATCCTAGGTATTCCTTAAAGAGGTGGGGTTTCAGGTGTCTCCGGAAGGTGGTGATTGACTCCGCTGTCCTGGCGTCGTGAGGGAGCTTGTTCCACCATTGGGGTGCCAGAGCAGCGAACAGTTTTGACTGGGCTGAGCGGGAACTGTGCTTCCTCAGAGGTAGGGGGGCCAGCAGGCCAGTGGTGGATGAACGCAGTGCCCTTGTTTGGGTGTAGGGCCTGATCAGAGCCTGAAGGTATGGAGGTGCCGTTCCCTTCACAGCTCCGTAGGCAATCACCATGGTCTTGTAGCGGATGCGAGCTTCAACTGGAAGCCAGTGGAGAGAGCGGAGGAGCGGGGTGACGTGAGAGAACTTGGGAAGGTTGAACACCAGACGGGCTGCGGCGTTCTGGATGAGTTGTAGGGGTTTAATGGCACAGGCAGGGAGCCCAGCCAACAGCGAGTTGCAGTAATCCAGACGGGAGATGACAAGTGCCTGGATTAGGACCTGCGCCGCTTCCTGTGTGAGGCAGGGTCGTACTCTGCGAATGTTGTAGAGCATGAACCTACACGATCGGGTCACCGCCTTGATGTTAGTGGAGAACGACAGGGTGTTGTCCAGGATCATGCCAAGGTTCTTAGCACTCTGGGAGGAGGACACAAGGGAGTTGTCAACCGTGATGGCGAGATCATGGAAGGGGCAGTCCTTCCCCGGGAGGAAGAGCAGCTCCGTCTTGCCGAGGTTCAGCTTGAGCTGGTGATCCGTCATCCACACTGATATGTCTGACAGACATGCAGAGATGCGATTCGCCGCCTGGTTATCAGAAGGGGGAAAGGAGAAGATTAATTGTGTGTCGTCTGCATAGCAATGATAGGAGAGACCATGTGAGGATATGACAGAGCCAAGTGACTTGGTGTATAGCGAGAATAGGAGAGGGCCTAGAACAGAGCCCTGGGGGACACCAGTGGTGAGAGCGCATGGTGCGGAGACAGATTCTCGCCACGCCACCTGGTAGGAGCGACCTGTCAGGTAGGATGCAATCCAAGCGTGGGCCGCGCCGGAGATGCCCAACTCGGAGAGGGTGGAGAGGAGGATCTGATGGTTCACAGTATCAAAGGCAGCAGATAGGTCTAGAAGGATGAGAGCAGAGGAGAGAGAGTTAGCTTTAGCAGTGCGGAGAGCCTCCGTGACACAGAGAAGAGCAGTCTCAGTTGAATGCCCAGTCTTGAAACCTGACTGATTAGGATCAAGAAGGTCATTCTGAGAGAGATAGCAGGAGAGCTGGCCAAGGACGGCACGTTCAAGAGTTTTGGAGAGAAAAGAAAGAAGGGATACTGGTCTGTAGTTGTTGACATCGGAGGGATCGAGTAGTTGAGTATCTGGAGCATCAGCATTTGTGGGTTCGATTACAAGCTCAAAATGGCCAGAAACCAAGGACTTTCTTCTGAAACTCGTCAGTCTATTCTTGTTCTGAGAAATGAAGGCTATTCCATGCGAGAAATTGCCAAGAAAATGAAGATCTTGTACAACTCTGTGTACAACTCCTTTCACAGAACAGCGCAAACTGGCTCTAACCAGAATAGAAAGAGGAGTGGGAGGCCCCGGTGCACAACTGAGCAAGATGACAAGTACATTAGAGTGTCTAGTTTGAGAAACAGATGCCTCACAAGTCATCAACTGGCAGCTTCATTAATAGTACCCGCAAAACACCAGTCTCAACGTCAGCAGTGAAGAGGTGACTCTGGGATGCTGGCCTTCTAGGCAGAGTTCCTCTGTCCAGTGTCTGTGTACTTTTGCCCATCTTAATCTTTTTGCTACTCTGCCTAGAAGGCCAGCATCCCGGAGTCACCTCTTCACTGGTGACTTTTTTTCCCCTCATTAATCTACAATTTCATGGTATCCAATTGGCAGTTACAGTCTTTTCCCATCGCTGCAACTCCCTTACGTACTCGGGAGAGGCAATGGTCGAGAGCCATTCGTCCTCCGAAACACGACTTGTACACATCACGGACAAACTGAAATGGTCCACCCACACAGACAGCATGGTGAAGAAGACGCAACAGGAGGCTGAAGAAATTTAGCTTGTCACCGAAAACACTCACAAACTTTTACAGGTGCACAATTGAGAGCATACTGTCGGGATGTATCACTGCCTGGTACGGCAACTGCTCCACCCACAACCGTAAGGCTCTCCAGAGGGTAGTGAGGTCTGCACAACGCATCCCCGAGGGCAAACTACCTGCCCTCCAGGACACCTACACCACCCGGTGTCACAGGGAGGCCAAAAAGATCATCAAGGACAACAACCACCCGAGCCACTGCCATTTCACCCCGCTATCATCCAGAAGGCGAGGTCAGTACAGGTGCATCAAAGCTGGGACCGAGAGACTGAAAAACAGCTTCTATCTCAAGGCCATCAGACTGTTAAACAGCCATCACTAACATTGAGTGGCTGCTGCCAACATACTGACTCATCTCTAGCCACTTTAAGAATAAAACATTGGATGTAATAAAATTATCACTAGTCACTTTAAACAATGCCACTTTATATAATGTTTACATACCCTACATTACTCATCTCATATGTATATACTGTACTCTATACCATCTACTGCATCTTGCCTATGCCGCTTGGCCATCACTCATCCATATATTTATATGTGCATATTCTTTTTCATTTCTTTACACTTGTGTGTATAAGGTAGTTGTGAAATTGTTAGATTACATGTTAGATATTACTGCAAGGTCCGAACTAGAAGCACAAGCATTTTGCTACACTCGCATTCACATCTGCTAACCATGTGTGTGACCAATAACATTTGATCTGATTTGATCTTGACACACTGCTCGCTTTACCCGGAAGTCAATGTGTCGGAGGAAACACCTTCCAACTGGCAACGGAATTTAGCTTGCAGGTGCCGGGCCCACCACAAGGAGTCGCTAGAGTGCGATGGGACAAGGAAATCACGTCTGGACAAACTGTCCCCTAACCCAGACGATGCTGGGCCAATTGTGCGCCACCTCATTAGTCTCCAGGTCAAGGCCGACTGTGGCACAGCCTGGGATCGAACCCGGGGCTGTAGTGATGCCTCAAGCACTGCGATGCAGTGCCTTGGAAAGCTGCGCCACTCCGGAGCTGCCATTGATCATCCTTGAGATGTTTCTACAACTTGATTGGAGTCCACCTGTGGTAAAATCTATTGATTTGACATGATTTGGAAAGGCACACACCTGTCCAAATAAGGTCCCACAGTTGGCAGTGCATGTCAGAGTAAAATAAATAATAATGAGGTTGAAGAAATTGTCCGTAGAGCTCCGAGACAGGATTGTGTTGAGGCACAGATCTGGGGAAGGGTACCAAAAAATGTCTGCAGCATTGAAGGTCCCCAAGAACGCAGTGGCCTCCATTATTCTTAAACGGAAGAAGTTTGTAACCACCAAGACTCTTCCTAGAGCTGGCCGCCTGGCCAAACTGAGCATTCAGGGGAGAAGAGTCTTGGTCAGAGAGGTGACCAAGAACCCAATGGTCACTCTGACAGAGCTTCAGAATTATTCTGTGGAGATGGGAGAACCTTCCAGAAGGACAACCATCTCTGCAGCACTCTCCAATCAGGCCATTATGGTAGAGTGGCCAGACGGTAGCTACTCCTTAGTAAAAGGCACATGACAGCCTGCTTGGAGTTTGCCAAAAGGCACCTAAAGGACTCTCAGACCATTAGAAACAAGATTCTCTGGTCTGATGAAATCAAGATTAAATTCTTTGGCCTGAATGCCAAGCGGCACGTCTGAGGGAAACATGATACCATCCCTAAGGTGAAGCATGGTGGTGGCAGCATCATGCTGTGGGGATGTTTTTCATTGGCAGGAACTGGGATTGAGGGAAAGATGAATGGATCAAAGTACAGTGAGATCCTTGATGAAACATGCTCCAGAGCGCTCAGGACCTCAGACTGGTGTGAAGGTTCACCTTCCAACAGGACAACGACCCTAAGCACACAGCCAAGACAATGCAGGAGTGGCTTCGGGACAAATCTCTGAGTGGCCCAGCCAGAGCCAGGATTTGAACCTGATCAAACATCTCTGGAGAGACCTGAAATAGCTGTGCATTAACACACCCCATTCAACTTGACAGAGCTTGACAGAATCTCCAGAGAAGAATGGGAGAAACTTCCCAAATACAGGCGTGCCATGCTTGTAGCGTCATACCCAAAAATCTTCAAGGCTATAATCACTGGTGCTTCAACTAAATACTGAGTAAAGGGTCTGAATACTGACACTACCGGTTACAAGACTTAGAACACCAACTCATTCCAGGGTTTTTCTTTATTTTTACTATTTTCTACATTTGTAGAATAATAGTGAAGACATCAAAAGTATGAAATAACACATTTGGAATCATGTAGTAAACAATAAACGTGTTAAACAAAAAATATATATTTGAGATTTGAGATTCTTCAAATAGCCACCCTTTGCCTTGATGACAGCTTTGCACACTCTTGGCATTCTCACAACCAGCTTCATGAGGTAGTCACCTGGAATGCATTTCAATTAACAGGTGTGCCTTGTTTAAAGTCAAAGAGGGATTTCTTTCCTCCTTAATGCGTTTGAGCCAATCAGTTGTGTTGTGACAGGTAGGGGTGGTATACAGAAGATAGCCCTATGTGGTAAAATACCAAGCCCATATTATGGCAAGAACAGCTCAAATAAGCAAAGAGAAACGATCATTACTTTAAGACATGAAGTTCAGTCAATACGGAACATTTTAAGAAGTGCAGTCGCAAAAATCATCAAGCGCTATGATGAAACTGACTCTCAATGGACATTAGACCGGTGGAAATTTGTCCTTTGGTCTGGAGTCCAAATTGGAGATTTTTGGTTCCAAACACTGTGAGACGCTATTTGACCAAGAAGGATAGTGAAGGAGTGCTGCATCAGATGACCTGGCCTCCACAATCCCCCAACCTCAACTAAATTGAAATGGTTTGTAATGAGTCTATTCTACTCTGCTCTTATACTGTGTTCTGTTCTAATCTACGCTGTTCTGTTCTACTCTGCTCTTATAATGTGTTCTGTTCTACTCTACTCTGCTCTAATATAATGTGTTCTGTTCTACTCTACTCTGTTATAATATACTGTGTTCTGTTCTACTCTACTCTGCTCAAATCTACTGTGTTCTGTTCTACTCTACTCTGCTCTAATATACTGTGTTCTGTTCTACTCTACTCTACTCTACTCTGTTCTAATATACTGTGTTCTGTTCTACTCTACTCTGCTCTAATATACTGTGTTCTGTTCTACTCTACTCTGCTCTAATCTACTGTGTTCTGTTCTACTCTATTCTGCTCTAATCTACTGTGTTCTGTTCTACTCTACTCTGCTCTAATATACTGTGTTCTGTTCTACTCTACTGTGCTCTAATCTACTGTGTTCTGTTCTAATCTACTCTGCGCTAATATACTGTGTTCTGTTCTAATCTACTCTGCTCTAATACACTGTGTTCTATTCTACTCTACTCTGCTCTAATCTACTGTGTTCTGTTCTACTCTACTCTGCTCTAATCTACTCTGTTCTGTTCTACGCTGCTCTAATCTACTGTGTTCTACTCTACTTTGCTCTAATATACTGTGTTCTGTTCTACTCTACTCTGCTCTAATCTACTGTGTTCTGTTATACTCTACTCTGCTCTAATCTACTGTGTTCTGTTCTACTCTACTCTGCTCTAATATACTGTGTTCTGTTCTACTCTACTCTACTCTGTTCTAATATACTGTGTTCTGTTCTACTCTGCTCTAATATACTGTGTTCTGTTCTAATCTACTCTGCTCTAATATAATGTGTTCTGTTCTAATCTACTCTGCTCTAATATACTGTGTTCTATTCTGCTCTACTCTGCTCTAATCTACTGTGTTCTGTTCTACTCTACTCTGCTCTAATCTACTGTGTTCTGTTCTACTCTGCTCTAATATACTGTGTTCTGTTCTAATCTACTCTGCGCTAATATACTGTGTTCTCTTCTAATCTACTCTGCTCTAATATACTGTGTTCTATTCTACTCTACTCTGCTCTAATCTACTGTGTTCTGTTCTACTCTACTCTGCTCTAATCTACTCTGTTCTGTTCTACACTGCTCTAATCTACTGTGTTCTACTCTACTCTACTCTGCTCAAATATACTGTGTTCTGTTCTACTCTACTCTACTCTGCTCTAATCTACTGTGTTCTGTTCTACTCTGCTCTAATATACTGTGTTCTGTTCTAATCTACTCTGCGCTAATATACTGTGTTCTCTTCTAATCTACTCTGCTCTAATATCCTGTGTTCTATTCTACTCTACTCTGCTCTAATCTACTGTGTTCTGTTCTACTCTACTCTGCTCTAATCTACTCTGTTCTGTTCTACGCTGCTCTAATCTACTGTGTTCTACTCTACTCTACTCTGCTCTAATATACTGTGTTCTGTTCTACTCTACTCTGCTCTAATCTACTGTGTTCTGTTCTACTCTACTCTGCTCTAATATACTGTGTTCTGTTCTACTCTACTCTACTCTGTTCTAATATACTGTGTTCTGTTCTACTCTACTCTGCTCTAATATACTGTGTTCTGTTCTACTCTACTCTGCTCTAATCTACTGTGTTCTGTTCTACTCTATTCTGCTCTAATCTACTGTGTTCTGTTCTACTCTACTCTGCTCTAATATACTGTGTTCTGTTCTACTCTACTCTGCTCTAATCTACTGTGTTCTGTTCTACTCTGCTCTAATATACTGTGTTCTGTTCTAATCTACTCTGCGCTAATATACTGTGTTCTGTTCTAATCTACTCTGCTCTAATACACTGTGTTCTATTCTACTCTACTCTGCTCTAATCTACTGTGTTCTGTTCTACTCTACTCTGCTCTAATCTACTCTGTTCTGTTCTACGCTGCTCTAATCTACTGTGTTCTACTCTACTCTGCTCTAATATACTGTGTTCTGTTCTACTCTGCTCTAATCTACTGTGTTCTGTTGTATTCTATTCTGCTCTAATCTACTGTGTTCTGTTCTACTCTACTCTGCTCTAATCTACTGTGTTCTGTTCTACTCTGCTCTAATATACTGTGTTCTGTTCTAATCTACTCTGCGCTAATATACTGTGTTCTCTTCTAATCTACTCTGCTCTAATATACTGTGTTCTATTCTGCTCTACTCTGCTCTAATCTACTGTGTTCTGTTCTACTCTACTCTGCTCTAATCTACTCTGTTCTGTTCTACGCTGCTCTAATCTACTGTGTTCTACTCTACTCTACTCTGCTCTAATATACTGTGTTCTGTTCTACTCTACTCTGCTCTAATCTACTGTGTTCTGTTATACTCTACTCTGCTCTAATATACTGTGTTCTGTTCTACTCTACTCAACTCTGTTCTAATATACTGTGTTCTGTTCTACTCTGCTCTCATATACTGTGTTCTGTTCTAATCTACTCTGCTCTAATATACTGTGTTCTGTTCTAATCTACTCTGCTCTAATATACTGTGTTCTATTCTGCTCTACTCTGCTCTAATCTACTGTGTTCTGTTCTACTCTACTCTGCTCTAATATACTGTGTTCTACTCTACTCTACTCTACTCTACTCTGCTCTAATCTACTGTGTTCTGTTCTACTCTACTCTGGTCTAATCTACTCTGTTCTGTTCTACACTGCTCTAATCTACTGTGTTCTACTCTACTCTGCTCTAATCTACTGTGGTCTGTTCTACTCTACTCTGCTCTAATCTACTGTGTTCTGTTCTACTCTACTCTGCTTTAATCTACTGTGTTCCTTTCTACTCTACTCTGCTCTAATCTACTGTGTTCTGTTCTTCTCTACTCTGCTCTAATATACTGTGTTCTGTTCTACTCTACTCTGCTCTAATATACTGTGTTCTACTCTACTCTACTCTGCTCTAATCTACTGTGTTCTGTTCTACTCTACTCTGCTCTAATATACTGTGTTCTGTTCTACTGTACTCTGCTCTAATATACTGTGTTCTACTCTACCCTACTCCTCTCTCGCTCTTTCTTTCTTTATCACGCACACACACACACACACACACACACACACACACACACACACACACACACACACACACACACACACACACACACACACACACACACACACACACACCATCTTCTCAGAGGGCAAGGGCCTTCATGAGAGGTTGTAGGCATTACTCTAGTGTCAACAGGTTATTCAAATAGAGTTGGGCTGAATTATGAAGTAGCCTTGTAGATCCCGTCAGAACCAGTCAACCTGCCATGTGCCCCTGCAGGCCGGACATGATGGGAAAGACCAATTACAGCTGATCAGCCAAGCTCCTGGGTCGATGGAAACTTGAAGCATGTCTAAATTGGATTGGAGTTTCTAGTTTCCGCCAAGAGTGTGCACGTCGAGCTAAGAGCGTGCACGTCGAGCTTAATAAAAGGAAACACGTGTGCCAAACATCCCGAATCAGACAAACCATGACTTGTGTTAGATTTAGAACCATAAAACAACTAGCGCCGCTTCCTGTGAACACACACACTCCGGGCCCTATCCTGTATGGTCGTCAGTCTGTTGACAGCCAGATAATGTGATCAGGAGAGTTACGATCTGAACAGCGACACAGCTTTCTGGCCCGAGGACTGACATACACACACACATACACACAACTGCACACATTACAGGACAATTCACCAGTTGTTGGCTGGAAGCTAAGGAATGAAACTAGGAGTTTATTGTGTGCTAAATGGCTTTTTATCAATAATGGACATTATCCGTGATAGGGTGTAGACCCTGGTTGAAGCCCACAATAAACTCCTAGCTTCCAGGCCTACAGAGGAGCAGACAGAATGCTTCCCAAACTAACCAGAATGCCACTTCGTTTGTGATGCACTTTGTCACAGTAATTCATGGATTAAAATAAAGTTAAATAAGAATATGAAAACAAATAAAGGAGCAGGTATCCAGAACAGGCTGGAGCCCAGCAGTACCGACAGAGACCCGTCTGAGTCTGGGTCATCATCGCTAGTTCTCTGGTTCCCTCTTGTTGTCACATCAAAGTCCTGGGGCCTCCATCAGGCACCAAACCAACCCTTCACCACACCAGAGTCCCGGGGCCTCCATCAGGCACCAAACCAACCATTCACCAGACCAGAGTCCTGGGGCCTCCATCAGGCACCAAACCAACCATTCACCAGACCAGAGTCCTGGGGCTTCCATCAGGCACCAAACCAACCATTCACCAGACCAGAGTCCTGGGGCCTCCATCAGGCACCAAACCAACCATTCACCACATCAGAGTCCTGGGGCCTCCATCAGGCACCAAACCAATCATTCACCAGACCAGAGTCCCGGGGCCCCCATCAGGCACCAAACCAACCATTCACCACATCAGAGTCCTGGGGCCTCCATCAGGCACCAAACCAACCATTCACCAGACCAGAGTCCTGGGGCCTCCATCAGGCACCAAACCAACCCTTCACCACATCAGAGTTCCGGGGCCTCCATCACGCACCAAACCAACCATTCACCACATCAGAGTACCAGGGCCTCCATCAGGCACCAAAGCAACCATTCACCACATCAGAGTCCCGGGGCCTCCATCAGGCACCAAACCAACCATTCACCACATCAGAGTCCCGGGGCCTCCATCAGGCACCAAACCAACCATTCACCAGACCAGAGTCCTGGGGCCTCCATCAGGCACCAAACCAACCATTCACCAGACTATCGTAAACACAGCATCATTTGTTTCGCCTTCTGACCAATTATTTTCTGTGATTAAAAAACATTCTGTGTTTGTGTTGAATGGGTCTATTTCATGTCAGAAGGTAATGTAATAATCTCCAGCTGTCATTATGGCCCCGTTTTCCCGCACGCCAAACTCCATCTGATCCCTGTTATGAGAACCAGACATCTCTCACATAGCACCGCAGACCCTCTCCCACACCCGTGCAGCGCGAGACACAAAACCGTTTTACTTACAGAAAGCCTCCAAATTAATAACGGAAATGTCAGCTTCAACCGAGAAGGAGAGAGAGATTCATGGATATATTTTAAATAGGCTCTCCAGATGTTCCGAGTTTGTCTCGAGTGAAATATTTGTCCAAGGATTCCCCCTGTCCTTTAAATAAAATTATATTACCACTCTCAACATTATGTTGCCACGCGAGCTGAAAAAGATAAAATAAATATGGAATATGAAAGACTATAATGGATTCGCTTAAAAAAATATATATATTATTTTGTTGACAAACTAACATCTCATTTATTTTGTTGACAAACTAACGTCTCATTTATTTTATTGACAAACTAACATTGAATTTCAGAATCTTTTTCCGTTTTAAACACCTGTTATTTTAGATGAAATATCACACGTGTAAATATTCTCTAAAAGGCTGTTTTATTATGTGTGGTCATAGTTAAAACAGAGCATGGCTTTCTATGTCGGGAAACTGTAAATACTGTTGTTCACATTAAAACAAAATAGTAGTGTATTAAAAACATTCTTCGTTTAGCTTAAATCAATCGTATAGTTGGGTGCCTTTTAGGAACGAGTTATTCAACAAATACAAAGACGTTGAATGTATTTCACTATTTGGAATAATAGACAAAATACAAATAAAAAAATTGAACGTGTAGAAGATGTAATTAAACCAACACACCAAACAAATGGAGCAATAAATGAATTATTCACCCCTTTTAACAATTAAAATAATTATTTTCATAACTCCAGGTTGTTTCATTAAAATCTGAAATGTACCAAAAAATTAGCAATATCTTACTCAATGGTGTTTTAACAGTGCACCTAATATGGCTGTCTAACTGTTTGTTTCAGTCAAGAGGTGAGTCTAAAAGCTGTCCAAAAACCCAGACAAAAGGAGAATGCACTGAAGAGTATCAGATGCATTGATAAAATAGAATGATGACGCAATTAGAAAAATGTAAAATACCAAAGAAATACATAATGAGAACTGATACTTGCCGTCTGTCGATTTGAGTGTAATGTTTAGTGTTTATTTACTTTGAGACAGAGGGAGAGGGAGAGAGAGAGAGAGAGAGAGAGAGAGAGAGAGAGAGAGAGAGAGAGAGAGAGAGAGAGAGAGAGAGAGAGGAGCATGAAAAGGAGGAAAGGGAGGAGAGAGGCAAGCGGAAACTGCGGGGCCGTTAACATGGATTTAGATGCATAGTGCGCGCGCCACGGAGCCATGGGAACTCACCGGGTCAATTAGCTGCGTCGCATAGCCACATGAACAGAAGGCAGACAGACCGGGGGCTCGCAGAGGCCCTGGGTGAAGCGGAAAAACGGAACAGCGCGCGACAAGAGTGCAGCCTTCAGGACCCCAGAGAAAGGAGACTAACCGCCTCGCGTCAGGATGCAGGGTCTGAGCTCACGAGCCCACGCTTTCTCGGTGGAAGCACTGGTCGGTAAAACGATAAAGAGGATGAAGGAGGAGAACGGGAAGGACTCGAGCTCACTGGGAGACACAGAGACGGAGACAAGCTCCAATCGGCAGGAGACAGACAAACACGGTCGGTCAACTTTAACCCGCGCGCATCTCTCTGCTTTACACACGCACTATTCTGCGACTAACTTGAATAAAAAGTCATCTTTTTTTAAGACAGAAACAAATCTAGATAGTAATGTAAAAATAAAAACATTAGTGTCTTTGCTTCTTCTGAGAAGCACTGTCCAAGTAGTAAAATAGAAAACAACAACTTGTTTTGTGGCTTTGTGTTGATTTTCTAGGACTATTGATGACACATTCCTAGCGTTTTTCACTTCAATGGTTTGTCAAATTGATGTGTTTTAATTAAAGGAAACAGCTGAAAGCTTTACACTTAAATGGAATCAAGCCAGCAGCATTCCGCATGTTCAGGATGCAACAGTTCTAATTTATCAACAATATAGAATGTCTTAAACTGTTCCTTCACTCAAAAAGATTACCCAAACGACCAGAGGAGGAAGGCTGGTAACACGCCAAGAAGGCTGGGAGACTGCGAATCTGAGCCGGGGAGAGAAGAAAGGAGAAGGCCGGGAGATAGTGACTCTAACCCGGGTAGAGAGGAGAGAGATGTCCGGGTGGAGCTCCAGGGGTCGGATCTGTGGACTAGGTTTCATGAGATCGGGACAGAGATGATTATTACCAAAGCGGGCAGGTAAAACTGACCCCTTCACACGCCTACCAAACTGTCAAATTACAGACCTTTACACACGCTAGCTAAACTAGGTAAAACTCAGACCTTTACACACTAACACACAGTAGCCAATACACTACAATATGGACTACACACTAATCAAACTGTTAATTAATCTGATTTACAGTATGAGGATAATACACATTGGTCAGGAAAGAGGGCCATATTGCAACAAGTCACTGATGTTGCACTTGCAAAAACAAAAACATTTTCTATACAGGCCTATAGCCTATTATACAGGCCTATAGTCTATTATACAGGCCTATAGTCTATTATACAGGCCTATAGTCTATTATACAGGCCTATAGTCTATTTTACAGGCCAATAGTCTATTATACAGGTCTATAGTCTATTATACAGGCCTATAGCCTATTATACAGGCCTATAGTCTATTATACAGGCCTATAGCCTATTATACAGGCCTATAGCCTATTATACAGGCCTATAGCCTATTATACAGGCCCATAGTCTATTATACAGGCCTATAGCCTAGTATACAGGCCTATAGTCTATTATACAGGCCTATAGTCTATTATACAGGCCTATAGTCTATTATACAGGCCTACAGTTTATTATACAGGCCTATAGCCTATTATACAGGCCTATAGTCTATTATACAGGCCTATAGCTTATTATACAGGCCTATAGTCTATTATACAGGCCTATAGCCTATTATACAGGCCTATAGCCTATTATACAGGCCTATAGCCTATTTTACAGGCCTATAGCCTATTATACAGGCCTATAGTCTATTATACAGGCCTATAGTCTATTATACAGGCCTATAGCCTATTATTCGATTGCTGTGTATGAAATCTTTACATTGGCTGTATCTACAAATTAAATGTACAATTTTGTATTTATTTATTTTATTTTACCTTTATTTAACCAGGTAGGCAAGTTGAGAACAACTTCTCATTTACAATTGCGACCTGGATTTACTGCAGCCTTCAAACTATTGAATGTTTATTTAATTTCACCAATAGAAAAAATGTTTTTACACAGTTAAAACAACAACAGCAGTATGTGTAGGAGGGGGGAAAAGGCGAAAGGGCTTGTCGAGTATTTATTTTGCAGGGTCAGTACTACTACGTAAAAACTAAATGGGGATACTTTTTATCATTTTATAAATGGCCATTGGAATTTTTCGAAGTATTTTAGGGTTGTATTTTTTCATAGTGTTTTAGGGTTGTATTTTTTTTATAGTATTTCTATAACTTTATATTCGTTGACTCTTATCATATAATTAACAGTGTACATGCTTTATTCCTCAGGAATTGGAGCTCTGTTATTTTGTAATTACATTTTGTGGTAATTTTGTAATTTTAATTTCTTTGCATATTCTTTAACATTTTCATAACAGTTTCATAAAATCACATGTTATTCTATATAGGCTAAACATTTCATGACTTGTTATAAATTATATTATCTCTGTTGCTGCAAAGTTCGTTTTAAACATTTGATAGTCCTTTTTATGAGACGAGTAATACATCTCGT
Organism: Salmo salar; assembly: GCF_905237065.1. Classification (NCBI taxonomy): domain Eukaryota; kingdom Metazoa; phylum Chordata; class Actinopteri; order Salmoniformes; family Salmonidae; genus Salmo; species Salmo salar. Next base: position 105,459,729 of record NC_059450.1, read on the forward strand.
CAGAATGCCCTCGTGGCCTCAGAGATTCACCTTGACTGAGGGTTAGGGTTAGGGTTTAGGGGTTAGGGTTAGGTTAGGTTAGGCTAACCCTAACCCATATTCACCTTGACTGAGGCCCGTAGCCTCTCTTTCACTGGTGTTACATTTCCAACAAATTTAACTGACGCACTAGTTGATATTGAATAAAATTATGGATTGAATTAAATACGCTATTATATGATAACAATTTTTGCTCATTTATCCTACTTTAAACTCTGTGTGTGTTTTCTACAGGAGGATGTTCCCGTCCTTGCGCGTAAAGGTGCGTAACTTGGACCCGTGCCAGCAGTACTACATCGCCATGGACGTTTTGCCCATCGACTCCAAACGATACAGGTAGACCCTAAACGTATATGTAACCTACAATTGTAAATTGAACGAAAGGAAATGGTCTCCTATTTTAGAAACGTACTTTAAAACCAGCGCATTATTGCATCAATAGGTCTTTCCATTGTTTCCACATTTCTCTCAAATGAAGCTGCAAATTCTACTATATTTTTGTACTGTAAATCAAGCATTTTACCCAATATACACGCATTTAACGAGCATAGGGTGACAGTAGTGGTGCTTGGGTAAAATCACCGTGGGAGCCAAGCTAGGGGAAAAAAAGCCATATTACAACCAATGTGTTTTGATAAATGCGTTGTTTGCTCTATAACCTGTTCGTTCATATGCCTTGCCACGGTGATAGACCTAAGGCTGAGGCAATGCGTTTCAAGTTCTAATGTCACGTGCACAAGTACAGTGAAATGCCATTCTTGCAAACTCAAAACGCATCATTGTAATAAAGAATAAAAATGTATTTAAAAAAAATACAATTAAAATTAAATAAAGATAATTAAGAATTAGAAATATGAAATACACAATAAAGTAAGTAAGTAAGTATACTATATCCAGGAAATATTTAAACATTCAGTTCCAATACCATGTTTAGAAGACACAGTGGCAGAATAAATTCCACCACACCTTCGTTTTATTACAAAACCAGAGCGACATCTGTCCAGCGGAGTCCACAAAGCATATGGTAGGAAACAGTCACATGACCTACAGCGGTAAAGCAAGTTAATATTTCTAACATTTTTGAACTACTAAACAACTATTGATTTAGAACCCAGGAGAGTTTCCACAAGTCGAAAAGAAACCAGAAGCTGCCTCCACTATTGCAGCACCACATCACCACCAGCTAATCACCTCTGCATAGTGTAATACAGCGCCAACTAAACGATTCCAAAAACTATTTAGAAATCAATGTAAGCTCAATACTATGTGCCTGTCCATGGTGCTGCTTGCTGTGTGTGTGTTTAAGTAGAAAAAAACATGTTGACACACCCTACTTGTAGAGAAACGCCAATTCCATCCTCCTCTCTTTCATGTTGACGTAACGGTCTATGACTCTGTCATACAGTACACCCTTTTAGTTTTTGGTGTCCTTACCTACCTGACTAAAATGCTTGCTTGCTTGCTAGCCTAACTTCCTTTCATGGGCAACGATTAGCCAATTAGTTAACATTAGCCTTCTATGTCTCGCTACATATTGAACTTCCAGCCTCTCGGGCCAGGGGCACAATGTATGAATTTATGGTTGGATCAGAATCGCCTTTTTAATCATTGACCAGGAAGGAGAATTAAGTAAAACCACAAGTACAAATCCCTATCTCCATCCATGGCTAATTTAGGAAAGGGACAATTTTAGCTAGCTAGCCACCAGAGGACAACAACACAACGAGATGCAACAATTCAAGTTTTTTTTCTGTCAATGAGGTTTGGCTTTTGATGTGATGTGAAATTCCAAACTGGCTTCCCTTAACACTTTTTTTTGGTGTGCAAGGACCATTCACAGTTGAGTTCACTCAGCTTAGCTCAAAGCTGATTGCCTATTATTGTATATTTTTTTAATCAAGGAAGACCAAATGATTGCTGGCTTCCCTTGCAACAATTTCATACACATTTTGACCAGACAGCATTAGACAGATGTGCTACGCATACAGAGACAGAGGGGCGCTGTTTCACTCCCTCGGATGCTTTTTCTAGTGAGATACATTCAGCCTCTTGCGAATTAAAGGAAAATTATGAAACACAAAGAGACGAAAGATATAAAATAATGTATGTTTTTTTCCTTTTTCTTGGTAATTTTTGTGCGAAGCCTGGCTTTCCTTAGCATCCATGAATACGCACCACTGGAGGGTCGAGGGGTATATCAAATACAGCTAGGCCTCTATAGCCTAAATATAGTCACAAAAATGTTTGACTTGGAAAGTCAGTTACTTCATGGCAAACTCTTATGGCATAGCTTTGTAAGGGGAGAACTATGTGGTCACAACTCATTATTAGTCTTTTCACCTGTTGTTAGTGAAGCCAACTTGTCAACTCTGGGTGGACAATAAAGTCAAAGGATATTCTATTCTGATATTGTGTTCTGATATTCTGTTCTGATATTCTGTTCTGATGTTCTGTTCTGATGTTCTGTTCTGTTCTGATGTTCTGTTTTGTTATTCTGTTCTGATATTCTGTTCTGTTCTGATGTTCTGATGTTCTGATATTTTGTTCTGATATTCTGTTCTAATGTTCTGTTCTGGAATTCTGTTCTGATGTTGTTCTGATGTTCTGTTCTGTTCTGATGTTCTGTTTTGTTATTCTGTTCTGATATTCTGTTCTGATGTTCTGATATTTTGTTTTGATATTCTGTTCTGATGTTCTGTTCTGATATTCTGTTCTGATGTTCTGTTCTGATGTTCTGTTCTGATATTTTGTTTTGTTATTCTGTTCTGATATTCTGTTCTGATGTTCTGATATTCTGTTCTGATATTCTATTCTGATATTCTGTTCTGATATTCTGTTCTGATGTTCTGATATTCTGTTCTGATATTCTATTCTGATATTCTGGTTTTGATATTGTGTTCTGATATTGTGTTCTAATATTCTGTTCTGATATTCTGTTCTGATGTTCTGTTCTGATGTTCTGTTTTGATATTCTGTTCTGATGTAATGTTCTGATATTCTGTTCTGATGTAATGTTCTAATATGGTGGAACAAGCTCCCTCACGACGCCAGGACAGCGGAGTCAATCACCACCTTCCTTCTAACCCCCCCTCCCCCCAAAAAAGATATAGATGTACTATTGTAAAGTGGTTGTTCCACTGGATATCATAAGGTGAATGCACCAATTTGTAAGTCGTTCTGGATAAGAGCGTCTGCTAAATGACGTAAATGTAAATGTAAATGTAATATTCTGTTCTGATGTTCTGATATTCTGTTGTGATATTCTGTTCTGATATTCTGATGTTCTGTTCTGATATTCTGTTGTGATATTCTGATGTTCTGTTCTGATGTTCTGTTCTGATATTCTGATGTTCTGTTCTGATATTCTGTTGTGATATTCTGTTGTGATATTCTGATATTCTGTTGTGATATTCTGTTCTGATATTCTGATGTTCTGTTGTGATATTCTGTTGTGATATTCTGATGTTCTATTCTGATGTTCTGATATTCTGTTCTGATATTCTGTTCTGATATTCTGTTGTATTTAGGTATGTGATGTTCTGATGTTCTGTTCTGATGTTCTGATATTCTGTTCTGATATTCTGTTCTGGTATTCTGTTCTGATGTTCTGATATTCTGTTCTGATATTCTAATATTCTGTCCTGATATTCTGTTGTATTTAGGTATGTGATGTTCTGATGTTCTGTTCTGATGTTCTGATGTTCTGTTCTGATATTCTGATATTCTGTTCTGATATTCTGTTCTGATGTTCTGATATTCTGTTCTGATATTCTGATAATCTGTTCTGATATTCTGTTGTATTTAGGTATGTGATGTTCTGATGTTCTGTTCTGATGTTCTGATATTCTGTTCTGATATTCTGTTCTGGTATTCTGTTCTGATGTTCTAATATTCTGTCCTGATATTCTGTTGTATTTAGGTATGTGATGTTCTGATGTTCTGTTCTGATGTTCTGATGTTCTGTTCTGATATTCTGATATTCTGTTCTGATATTCTGTTCTGATATTCTGTTCTGATGTTCTGATATTCCGTTCTGATATTCTGATAATCTGTTCTGATATTCTGTTGTATTTAGGTATGTGATGTTCTGATATTCTGTTCTGATATTCTGTTCTGATGTTCTGATATTCTGTTCTGATATTCTAATATTCTGTCCTGATATTCTGTTGTATTTAGGTATGTGATGTTCTGATGTTCTGTTCTGATGTTCTGATATTCTGGTCTGATATTCTGATATTCTGTTCTGATATTCTGTTGTATTTAGGTATGTGATGTTCTGATGTTCTGTTCTGATGTTCTGTTCTGATGTTCTGTTCTGTTCTGATATTCTATTCTGTTCTGATATTCTGTTCTGATATTCTGTTGTATTTAGGTATGTGATATTCAGATATTCTGTTCTGATATTCTGTTGTATTTATGTATGTGATATTCTGATTTTCTGTTCTGATATTCTGTTCTGATGTTCTGATATTCTGTTCTGATATTCTGATAATCTGTTCTGATATTCTGTTGTATTTAGGTATGTGATGTTCTGATGTTCTGTTCTGATGTTCTGATATTCTGTTCTGATATTCTGTTCTGGTATTCTGTTCTGATGTTCTAATATTCTGTCCTGATATTCTGTTGTATTTAGGTATGTGATGTTCTGATGTTCTGTTCTGATGTTCTGATGTTCTGTTCTGATATTCTGATATTCTGTTCTGATATTCTGTTCTGATATTCTGTTCTGATGTTCTGATATTCCGTTCTGATATTCTGATAATCTGTTCTGATATTCTGTTGTATTTAGGTATGTGATGTTCTGATGTTCTGTTCTGATGTTCTGATATTCTGGTCTGATATTCTGATATTCTGTTCTGATATTCTGTTGTATTTAGGTATGTGATGTTCTGATGTTCTGTTCTGATGTTCTGTTCTGTTCTGATATTCTGATATTCTATTCTGTTCTGATATTCTGTTCTGATATTCTGTTGTATTTAGGTATGTGATATTCAGATATTCTGTTCTGATATTCTGTTGTATTTAGGTATGTGATATTCTGATTTTCTGTTCTGATATTCTGTTGTATTTACGTATGTGATATTCTGATATTCTGTTCTGTTCTGTTGTATTTAGGTATGTGATGTTCTGATATTCTGTTCTGATGTTCTGTTCTGATATTCTGTTGTGTTTAGGTATGTGATATTCTGATATTCTGTTCTGATGTTCTGATATTCTGTTCTGATATTCTGTTCTGATGTTCTGTTGTATTTAGGTATGTGATGTTCTGATGTTCTGTTGTGATGTTCTGTTGTATTTAGGGTATGTGATGTTCTGTTGTGATGTTCTGTTGTATTTAGATATGTGATGTTCTGTTGTGATGTTCTGTTGTATTTAGGTATGTGATGTTTTGATATTCTGTTGTATTTAGGTGTGTGATGTTCTGATGTTCTGTTGTATTTAGGTATGTGATGTTCTGATGTTCTGTTGTATTTAGGTATGTGATGTTCTGATGTTCTGTTATATTTAGGTATGTGATGTTCTGATGTTCTGTTGTGATGTTCTGTTATATTTAGGTATGTGATGTTTTGATGTTCTGTTGTGATGTTCTGTTATATTTAGGTATGTGATGTTCTGATGTTCTGTTGTATTTAGGTATGTGATGTTCTGATGTTCTGTTGTGATGTTCTGTTATATTTATGTATGTGATGTTCTGATGTTCTGTTGTATTTAGGTATGTGATGTTCTGATGTTCTGTTCTGATGTTCTGTTGTATTCAGGTATGTGATGTTCTGTTCTGATGTTCTGTTGTATTCAGGTATGTGATGTTCTGTTGTGATGTTCTGTTATATTTAGGTATGTGATGTTCTGTTGTGATGTTCTGTTATATTTAGGTATGTGATGTTCTGATGTTCTGTTGTGATGTTCTGTTGTATTTAGGTATGTGATGTTCTGATATTCTGTTGTATTTAGGTATGCGATGTTCTGTTGTTCTGTTGTATTCAGGTATGTGATGTTCTGATGTTCTGTTGTGATGTTCTGTTATATTTAGGTATGTGTACCACAGCTCTCAGTGGATGGTGGCAGGAAACACGGACCACTCTTGCGTCGCGCCGCGCTTGTACATGCACCCGGACTCCCCGTGCGTGGGCGAGACGTGGATGCGTCAGGTGATCAGCTTCGATCGGGTCAAACTGACCAACAATGAGATGGAGGACAAGGGACACGTACGTCACATCTCTCTTTCTGATCTACAATCATTTAATCTACTGTGTTCTATTACTATTTGACTGCTAATCTATAGGATTTAATTAAACATGGCTGGAATGCTGTTTTAGCCAATCAGCATCCAGGATCCAAACTACCAGGTTTAAAACTACTTTTATAATCCGGGTAGTGTAGGTACTGGATGATGATTGGCTGGAAGCCATGGTATATCAAACAAGTCATTCTATTACAAACTGGTTACCAACATCATTAGAACAGTAAACAAGTCATTCTATTATAAACTGGTTACCAACATTATTAAAACAGTAAACAAGTCATTCTATTACAAACTGGTTCCCAACATTATTAAAACAGTAAACAAGTCATTCTATTATAAACTGGTTACCAACATTATTAAAACAGTAAACAAGTCATTCTATTATAAACTGGTTACCATCATCATTAAAACAGTAAACAAGTGTAATAATGACAGTAACCAGTTCATAATACAGTAAGGCTCCTCTGGGGTTGGTGGTATATGGACAATATACCACGGCTAAGGGCTGTATGCAGGCTGTACTCTGCATTGCGTTGTGCATAAGAACAGCCCTTAGCCGTGGTACATCGGCCATATACCACACCTCCTTATTGCTTAATTCTATTCTATCACTGTATTTTATGGGTCAAGAATAAACAATTTACTGAAAGAGGCTTCGAACTATCTGAGATGAGAAATGTTTTGTTAGAAAAAAGGCTACAGTCATGATGAAAGTTAAAATGGCTACAGCTTGGTGATGGTGTCCGGTATGTTTGTCTGGGATTTGGTGGTTGTTATTGGTACACCTGTTGTAAGGTTTGCATATCTTTAATGGCAGTTGGTTGTTATATAATCTTGCATGAAGTTCAGAAACCTCCAAAACACAACATACATGGCCAAAATGCATGTAACATCTATGTTGTGCTGATGGACATCACATTGACTTCGTTCTCTAAATGACTCTCTTGGTTCAGATCATTCTACAGTCAATGCATAAGTACAAGCCTCGCGTCCATGTGATCCGCCACGACCCCCGGCTGGACCTATCAAAGATCCCCTCGCTGCCCACTGAGGGTATGGCCAGCTTCTCCTTCCCAGAGACAGAGTTCACCACTGTGACAGCCTATCAGAACCAACAGGTACTTTCTCTCAGCCAGTCAGAACCAATAGGTACTGCCTTACCAATCAGAACTAACAAGCACTTACTGCGTCAGCCAATCAGAACAGCGAATCAGAACAGTCTATCAGAACCAACAGGTAGTTAAAGTTATTGACAATATGATTTATGTATTAATGCTAACACAGTATAATGCATCAGTTGGACTGGCTTCACTGTGGTCTAAACTACACATTCAGTAGAATAGATCAGTTGGACTGGCTTCACTGTGGTCTAAACTAGAAACTCAGTATAATGGATCAGGAGGACTGGCTTCACTGTGGTCTAAACTAGACATTCAGTAGAATAGATCAGGAGGACTGGCTTCATGTGTGTGTCCATGTGACCGTGGTGTTGCCTGTGGTCCCTGCAGTAACAGAAGACTCTCGTGGATTGGCAGCAGCTCTCTTCATCAGGGTCCACTTCACTTCTGCTGAATGCATAATAATATAGAAAGGCACACGCACACACACCATCTGTTCAGGACAGAAACACACACACCATCTGTTCAGGACAGAAACACACACACCATCTGTTCAGGACAGACACACACACACACACACCATCTGTTCAGGACAGAAACACACACACCATCTGTTCAGGACAGAAACACACACACCATCTGTTCAGGACAGACACACACACACACACACCATCTGTTCAGGACAGAAACACACACACCATCTGTTCAGGACAGACACACACATCATCTGTTCAGGACAGAAACACACACACCATCTGTTCAGGACAGACAGACACACATCATCTGTTCAGGACAGACACACACACACCATCTGTTCAAGACAGACACACACACACACCATCTGTTCAGGACAGAAACACACACACCATCTGTTCAGGACAGACACACACACACACACACACACCATCTGTTCAGGACAGACACACACACACCATCTGTTCAGGACAGAAACATACACACACCATCTGTTCAGGACAGAAACACACACACCATCTGTTCAGGACAGAAACATACACACACCATCTGTTCAGGACAGAAACATACACACACCATCATGGTTTACAAGCTCAGGACAGAAACACACACACCATCTGTTCAGGACAGAAACACACACACACACCATCATGGTTTACAAGCTCAGGACAGACACACACACACCATCTGTCCAGGACAGAAATACACACATCATCTGTTCAGGACAGAAACACACACATCTTCGTGGTCTGTGACTGTGACAGGCTGTGACTGTGGAAACCATAGCTCCTACTAAACCAAGCTCAGGTCTGTGACAGGCTGTGACTGTGGAAACCATAGCTCCTACTAAACCAAGCTCAGGTCTGTGACCAGGCTGTGACTGTGGAAACCATAGCTCCTACTAAACCAAGCTCAGGACATATTATTATAGAGACCAGAGAGTGACCAGGCTGGCTAAGGATGGCTGGCTGTCAAACACCATATAAAACCCTGTTACCACTCCCTGTTCGTGTGTGTGTGTGTGTGTGTGTGTGTGTGTGTGTGTGTGTGTGTGTGTGTGTGTGTGTGTGTGTGTGTGTGTGTGTGTGTGTGTGTGTGTGTGTGTGTGTGTGTGTGTGTGTGTGGGTGCCCTGTTTGACATGGCTGGCTGCCCAGCTGGCTGTAAGGGTTTGTAGTCCCAGAGGGTGTGGCCTACAGTCTCCAGCTCCCAGCAGCCCTCAGATCAGCGCTATAAACTGACTGAGGTTATTGTTGTTTTAACCTCTATGGGACCGGCGGGACGAATTCGTCCCACCTACGTAACAGCCAGTTGAATCCTGTGGCGCGATTTCAAAACCTTTGAAATGCTATTACTTCAATTTCTCAAACATATGACTATTTTACAGCTATTTAAAGACAAGACTCTCCTTTATCTAACCACACTGTCCGATTTCAAAAAGGCTTTACAACGAAAGCAAAACATTAGATTATGTCAGCAGAGTACACAGCCAGAAATAATCAGACACCCATTTTTCAAGCTAGCATATAATGTCACAAAAACCAAAACCACAGCTAAATGCAGCACTAACCTTTGATGATCTTCATCAGATGACACTCCTAGGACATTATGTTATACAATACATGCATGTTTTGTTCAATCAAGTACATATTTATATCAAAAACCAGCATTTTACATTAGCATGTGACGTTCAGAACTAGCATTCCCACCGAACACTTCCGGTGAATTTACTAAATTACGTTCTCAAAAAACATAACAATTATTTTGAATTATAGATACAGAACTCCTTTATGCAATCGCGGTGTCCGATTTTAAAATAGCTTTTCGGTGAAAGCACATTTTGTAATATTCTGAGTAGATAGCTCGCCATCACGGGTTAGCTAATTTGACACCCACCAAGTTTGGTACTCACCAAACTCAGATTTACTATAAGAAAAATTGGATTACATTTGCTGTTCTTCGTCAGAATGCACTCCCAGGACTTCTACTTCAACAACAAATGTTGGTTTGGTTCCAAATAATCCATAGTTAAATCCAAATAGCGGCGTTTTGTTCGTGCGTTCAAGACACTATCCGAAGGGTAACGAAGGGTGACGCGCGGACGCATATCGTGACAAAAAAATTCAAAATATTCCATTACCGTACTTCGAAGGATGTGAAACGCTGTTTAAAATCAATTTTTATGCGATTTTTCTCATAAAAAAGCGATAATATTCCGACCGGGAGACGTCCTTTCCGTTCAAAGACTCAAAATCTAAAATGGACTCTTCACGTGCATGCGCACGCCCGTCTCATTGTTCTCAGATCGACCACTTACCAAATGCGCTACTGTTTTTCAGCCAGTAACTGCAGAGTCATCATTCAATGTTCTGGCGCCTTCTGAGAGCCTATGGGAGCATTAGAAAGTGTCACGTTACAGCAGAGATCCTTTGTTTTGGATAGAGATGACAAAGAAGGCCAAGAAATGGTCAGACAGGGTACTTCCTGTACAGAATCTTCTCAGGTTTTGGCCTGCCATTTGAGTTCTGTTATACTCACAGACACCATTCAAACAGTTTTAGAAACTTTGGAGTGTTTTCTATCCAAAGCTACTAATTATATGCATATTCTAGTTTCTGGGCAGGAGTAATAACCAGATTAAATCGGGTACGTTTCTTATCCGGCCGTGAAAATACTGCCCCCTATCCATAACAAGTTAACCCTTTTTTGGTTACTACATGGTTCCATATGTGTTATTTCATAGTTCTGAGTAAAAAGACAGAAAAACCCTTGAATGAGTAGGTGTGTCCAAACTTTTGACTGGTACTGTAGGTTATATTTTTCCTGGCCCTGACACCTGCTACAGGGATCACTATGACAAGCTGTGACCTGGGAAACCATAGCTCCTACTAAACCGGCTTTTCCCAAGCTGTACGCCAAACAAAAATGTGATTCACATTTTCAAATACTCCATTTAGATTTTTCCACGGGGCTGTACATTTGGGTGATGTTTTTTTCTCACCTGAGTAGCCTCGTTTCACTGCCAAAAACCAAATGAAACCATCTCATGTTCAGCGAAATAACAACACAATGTCAAATTTGTATTTGTATTTATTATGGATCCCCGTTAGCTGCTGCCAAAGCAGCAACACTCTGTGTGCCTAGTCAAATAATGAACATCCAATCACATTAACCGTTACTCTCTCGCGGGAATTCCACTAACGGTCCATATGTAGCCAAACGTAGCTGCTGCTCATTCCATTTGCTCGAAAATTGATAAATGGTTAAAAAACGTAAGGCCCGCGTCCATAGAGACACATACCAGCTCTACTGGTAGTACTGCAACTACCAGCAGTACTACACCTGCTACTACCAGCAGTACTACACCTGCTACTACCAGCAGCACTACACCTGCTACTACCAGCAGTACTACACCTGCACCTGTTGACGACACAAGTTGTTCTGCTTCCACAAGCACATCCAATGCTAGCATCAGTAATTCTACATTTGTTGTTAGCCCAGCTAGCATGGACACTGACAGTTGTGAATCTGATGCAGCCGAAGAGCTACTGCCCCCTTACCCGGGAAAGCACCGAACAACAGACAGGGACGTTGGACCATCGAAGAGGCGCAAAAATGATGAGAACTACATTGATTTGGGGTTCACATATACACTACCTGTCAAAAGTTTGGGGTCACTTAGAAATGTACTTGTTTTTGAACAAAAGCAATTTTTTGTCCATTAAACTGAATTGATCAGAAATACAGTGTAGACATTGTTAAGGTTGTAAATTACTATTGTAGCTGGAAACGGCTGATTTTTTATGAAATATCTACATAGGTGTACAGAGGCCCATTATCAGCAACCATCACTCCTGTGTTCCAATGACACGTTGTGTTACCTAATCCAAGTCTAGCACTTTAAAAGGAAAATTGATCATTAGAAAACACTTTTGCAATTATGTTAGCACAGCTGAAAACTGTTGTTCTGATTAAAGAAGCAATAAAACTGGCCTTCTTTAGACTAGTTGAGTATCTGGAGCATCAGCATTTGTGAGTTTGATTACAGGCTCAAAATGTCCAGAAACAAAACACTTTCTTCTGAAACTCATCAGTCTATTCTTGTTCTGAGAAATTAAGGCTAATCCATGCGAGAAATTGCCAAGAAACTGAAGATCTCGTACAACACTGTGTTCTACTCCCTTCACAGAACAGCGCAAACTGGCTCTAACCAGAATAGAAATAGGAG